>NC_060070.1:95009679-95639679 GCF_922984935.1 Meles meles
TAGCATACTCTTTTGGAAACACATGGAGGTCACCAGAATTCCAACAAGAAAAATTGTTAAGAGTGATGATCTTGGGGGAACCGGACTGGGGTTGGTGTGGGCTGAGGTGGGAGGGCCTGGCTTTTCTGTTTTAGTATTTCAGAACAATTTAACTATTTGAAGTATGTGCATGATTAGAGTGATTAAGTATTTACAACTTCTGAAGACTAGGAATTTGTGAAAAGGAAAGCTTCCCCAAGACAGTGGCATGTGTGAATGAGTAGGAGGTCATCTGGAAGAAAGAGGGCAAGAGCGTGTGGAGTGCTGGAACAGAATGTGGAACTACATGAGCAAAGGCATGGGGCCTAAACGCGAATGATAGTCCTTGGGAACTTGACATTCAGCCGTCAGCAAGCCTTGGGTGAATAGATAGGATGGCACAGAACGGAAGGATGACAAGGTAAGTTGGCACAACTAGCAGAGTCTTCTGAGTGATGCAATGGAGTTTAGACTGTGAGCTCCTTAAGCATGGGGTCTATGTCATTTTTATTCCCCTGCATCCAATATGGAACGTAGCACACAGTCATTGCCACCCCCACCCCCCAAAATGTTTTCTAAATGAATGCAAAATATCTTGGGGACAATGGGGACCCATTGCTTACATCTGTAAGCAGTAGCATTCCTGGTTTCTGGAAGAAAATTTTGTACTGAAAAAAGATGCATTGAGATTAGAAAAACTGAAAACAGGGATGAATTAGGAGGCTCTGGCGTGAAAGGTCATGATGGTATAACTAGGATAGTGACAGTGAAAACTGAGATGGGAAGACCCATTTATGAGATATCAGCAAGGGGTGAAGGAGACAGTAGAGGGTTTGGTTCACAATGGCCCTGAAGTCTCCAGCTGGGAAAACCAGGTAGGTGATGGAACCATTAATTGAGAAAAGAAAATTGGGGAAAGGAATAGGTTGGAAAAGTTAGACAATAAACACAATTCTGAATACACTGAGTTTGAAAGACCTGAGGTTGATGTTTTTAAATTGGGAGTAATGAACCATTAATGGCCTATTAAATGTACTTGATGAGTTGAGACAAATTTTGTTTTATAGTTAACTAGGCTCCAGGGGCTTGAACTCACAACCCTGAGATCAAGACCTGAGCTGAGATCACGAGTAGGATCCTTAACTGACTGAGCCACCCAGGTGCCCTGAGACATATATATATATTTTTAAAGATTTTATTTATTTATTTGACAGAGAGAGACCACAAGTAGGCAGAGAGGCAGGCAGAGAGAGAGAGAGGGAAGCAGGCTCCCTGCTGAGCAGAGAGCCCGATGCGGGACTCGATCCCAGGACCCTGAGATCATGACCTGAGCCAAAGGCAGCGGCTTAACCCACTGAGCCACCCAGGTGCCCCGAGACATATATTTTTAATGAAATGGAACATGATAGATTTTAAAGTATTTCACGTGCAGTAAGGTTAAGTGTTGTTTGCCAGAAGCTCTGTTTTCACTGTATACATACATAGGTAACTGACACAGAATGTATTTTCTACCGTGTGTCAAAAAAATGTTTGAGAGCCTTTGCCCTTGGACACGAGGCCAAACAAGTGGTGGGTGGAATTGATTTATTCCTGCTCAGAAGCTGTCTGTGCACATTTCTTTCCAGCTCTGTATTCAGTGACTTCACACTGATAGCTTGAAATCAGCCAGAGGGAGGTTTCACGCCACAGAAATCAGCAAATGCTACAGAATGAGCTTTTCTTCCCCTACAGTGAGCTAGCACATCTGGGTAGAACCATCTTCTGGGCCATTGGTTACACAGTTCAGAAGCTCAGTCTTGGGCTCTGGGCAGAAGTCATTTATTTGGAAGTGAAAATGTTGGGAACGCCTGAGATTAGCCATTGAGGGTTTGCAGAGGAAGCAGAGGGAGAAGACAGAATTGTGAAGAACATCACAGTCATGGACAGGAGGAGGAAGAGGAACTATTGAATGAAACTGAGAGAGGTTAGTCCAAGTGAGGATAGGGAATGGAGAAGCTCTGAGGAAGTCAACAGAGAAAAGAGGTTTGAAAAGGTACGTATCACCAACACTGTTGATGAGATAGAAGGAATGAAGACTGAAGGAAGGGTCAGGAGGCTCAGTAGTAAGGAGGGCGTGGTGACTGCTAAAACTAATTGCATCCCAACAGAGGGGTGAAGGCAGAGGGTCAGTAAGGAGAAGAAGTGGAAATACAAGGACGGGGAGTGTAGACCACCTTTAAGATATCTGATGGAGAATAAAAGGAGAGGGATAGGGCTGTAGCTTGTGTGAGAGGGCTTGAGGAGAGTGACAATCTGGGGACTGTTCATGGGCCCTGCCTGAGGGCGGTTGAAACGTTCTGAGACCCCTGCAGCTGGAATTCCCTCCTTAATCACGGAGTCAGTCAGTCGGTCTGGTCAGGTACGTCCCCGGTGATGTTTGCTATTCCAGGAATGAGGCCAGAGAGGCTTATCTGTCTTGGAAAACTGGAGAGCAGACTGGCCAAAGGCAAAGAAAATAAGGGAATTGATGGCCATTTGAAAGAAGATTTTTTTCGTAGTTAAGATGTCATAATACTTTCCTTTTAGAAATCTAAACAAAACAAAGTAATAGCACAGAAAGTGAGGGGGGGTCCCCAACCCTAACCTGATTAAGTAATTACTGAACATTTGGTCCATATCTTCCAGATATGGTGCAGTAATTAAAAGGGCTGAGTCAGAGAGTCCTAGGTTTGAACCCAGCTCTAACTTTCCTAGCTCTAAAAGCCTTTGGCAAGTTACATAGCCTTTTACCCCCTCAGCTTCCTAATCTGTACAATAGAAATAATAATAGCGCTTGTATCAGAGGGTTGCAGTAAGAACTAAAAGGGATAATTCATGTAAGTTGCTTAGAACAATATTTGGCAAACAGAGTGAGCCAATGAAATTCATCTATTTATGTATATACACAAACATACACATTTGTACATCTACATGCATATGGGAAAGAGAATTCATGTATATCAGTACGCACATACATATGTGACGTGAATAACAAGGAGGAACTGGTGACTTGAGTGGGTTGGAAGAAACTACCCTGAGGCAGAGTGACAGAAGTGGAAAGGTACAATGTCATGGTCAGAGGAAGGAGTTTGAAGCACAAGACTTTAGATGTAAAGCACTCACTTCTAGAAGATGACAGGCCTAAATGGTCATGTCTCTAAAGTTCTAAAGAATCTTTCACTCAATATTTTAGCCAATTCCAGTACTCATTATCCAATGCCAGGCTAAGCCTTCCTTCTTCTTTGGCAGTGTCTACATACCCTCTGTAGACTCAGTTTACTTAAAGACCCTGAAACTGACGATGTCACCAGTGACTTGTTTGTATGCGTTCAGTAGCTGGGCTAGGTGATCTGGCTTGCCAAACTGGTCTTCAGGACATTTTTTCTTGCCCAAGTCATTGATAACCTTACTAACCTCAATCAAGATGTAGGGAGCATTGTGCTACATCCAGTACTCCCAGGTTACTCTTAGTGACACTGTGCTTTAGGGTGACCTGGCTTGTTTTTGTTTTTTAAGATTTTATTTTTATATATAGAGAGAGATCACAAATAGGCTAGAGGCAGGCAGAGAGAGAGGGGAAAGCAGGCTCCCTGCTAAGCAGAGAGCCCAATGTGGGGCTCAATTCCAGGACCCTGAGATCAAGCCCAATGTGGGGCTCAATCCCAGGACCCTGAGATCATGACCTGAGCGTAAGGCAGAGTCTTAACCCACTGAGCCACCCAGGCGCCCCATGACCTGGCTTTATTATCCAGTGGCAAGTTATGGGAGCCTACATGCACAGTGTCAACAACACCCTCCTTCCCATTCCTGCCATCACAATGCTAATCAAGGTCCTCAAAAGCTCTACCCTTGACAATTACAAAATGTTTCTTTTGTTTACATAAGTCATACATGCTCATTATATGAAAAAAAAAATTTTTTAAGATTTTATTTATTTATTTGAGAAAGAGTGAGAGGGAGAAGCAGAACCCCCACTGTGCAGGGAGCCCCATGCGGGGCTGGATCCCAGGACCCTGGGATCATGACCTGAGCCGAAGGCAGACATTTAATCAACCGAGCCACAAAGTCACCCCTGGAAAAATGGTTTTTAATACCAATTTGGTTTATATCCCATTAACCATTTCTCCACACAAGCAAGAACACACATATATCAAATTATTGGTCATTTTGTAAGATCCCAATTTTAATTTAGCAGCATATTCCTAATATCCTAATATCCTACCAAACCAATAGATACACATCGGTAGTAGCAGTTTAAGAGACTACATAATATTTTCCCTTACTGAAATTTGAGTTACTTACTAGAAATTTGGGTTATTCATCATTTTAAATTTTTGAAATAGTACTTCAGTGATGATCCTTGCATTTTAACTCTTGTGCCTGTATTTAATTATTTCTTTGTGATAGATCCCTAGAAATGGATTTCCTGAATCAGTGTATGCATTTTTATTGCCGTCTAAGTCTTTCTGTGCATACATTACATGTCCTCGTGGCAAATTGTCTAAAAATGTGGTCTTAAAATTACTTGACTTCCCCACTCAGACACTGCCAATGTTTCCTGTTGTACATGGGGAGACGTGAAGTCCAGATATCCCGACAGGACAGGCATGGCTCTCCAGGATCTGACCTCCTTTTCACCTTGGTCTTCTGTGTTCAACCCACTTTACATGCAGCCATTCTGGACTCCATGTTGGGGCCTCCCATTTGCTGGTAGAATTTCTACTTTATTGGCCCAGATCCTGGCAGGAAGCATGTGGCATCCTCAACCTGCATGAATTGATGAGTGTTGTATTCAGGGACTATTTAGTGAGGTGAGAGTAGGATTTCAGGAACCCCGAAAGGCACAGTGCAGTGCCTTGAAATGTCTGGACAAGAGATGCTAGGTCGAAGGACCGTCGGGTACCAAGGATCCCCTCCTTGACTAGGAGGCTCCTTGAAAGCTCCTACAGGATTGACATAGACAGAAGGGAACACATGATTTGACAGCCACAAATGGAACCTGACACTCACCTTCACAGTTTCAGATACAGGAGCACTGGACCCTCCCTGACATCTGGCTCCAACAGTAACACTGTCATGAGCTGAGTCTGACCAGCTTTCACATTCAGCCCTCTACCAGCAATAGACAGATCTGGCCTGAGTATGCTTAAGTCTTCTGGGCCTCAGTTTCTTCCTGGGCAAACTATATTCCAAACTTGATATTAAGACTGATGAGGAATGGGCGCCTGGGTGGCTCAGTTAAGCATCTGCCTTTAGCTCAGGTTGTGTTCTCAGGGTCCTGGGATCAAGCCTCACATTAGGCTCCTTGCTCAGTGGGGAGCTGGCTTCTCCCTCTCCTTCTGCCTTTGTGCTCTCTCTTTCTCTCTCAAATAAATAAAATAAAATAAAATAAAATATTGATGAGTAATATCCCTAAAACACCAGAGCGATACCTAATGCACAAAGGCATTCAATAAATATCTCATTCCTTCTTATCCTTCCCAGGTGCCAGGTCACCATTCTGTCTACCTCATTGTATCACGTCCTTCACAACTATTGGTTTGAGGACAAAGTCTGTATGGGTCTGTTATTATTATCTTCTTTCGAATTGGAGAAAGGTAGAGGAAAATAAAATTGCAGTGTCCTGAGCAGGGGTCAACAGTAAGCAGTAAATATGAAAAGGAATGGCAAAGCAGCCCAGCCCACCCTTGAACTTGGGGTCACCGTGCATCTACCCTGGTTAGGGTGGGAGAGGTGGTAAGCCATGTACTAAAACACAGTAGCAGTGTGACTTGAATTAAATAACATGATGTCAACGGGTCCCAACATTCTCATCTCTCAAATGAATTTTTGAATCATGATTTCTAGAATCTGTCCCAGATCTAAAAATGTTGTATTTTTTTAAAGATTTTTAACTATTTATTTGACAGACAGAGATCACAAGTAGGCAGAGAGGCAGGCAGAGAGAGGAAGGGAAGCAGGCTCCCTGCTGAGCAGAGAGCCCAATGTGGGGCTCCATCCCAGGACCCTGAGATCATGACCCAAGCCAAAGGCAGAGGCTTTAACCCACTGAGTCACCCAGGTGCCCCTAAAAATGGTTTCTATGGACAAAATACTCCACGGAGGTCACCCCAGTCAGAAATGTTAGTCTCAGTGTCTGAGCCGGGGTGAACAAAGACCAATGGCTGGGCCACAGGTATTGCCCCGTGGACTCTGCCACCCCTCACAATATGAGCAAGAGACCTTTGAGGGTAGATTTTTGACATTAACCCCAGACGGAAGCTATTCATTCAGTCACAATCTGAAAAAAATTAAAATGTCGATACAAATGGCACGCAAAGCTTTATAAAAGTAAGACCAAGATAAATCCTCATCTTACAAAAATATTAATTCTTTTTATAATACAAGAATTGTATCCCGCTGATGGGATACTGAATTTGCATGATAAATGCTTTTCAATATTCTTTTACTTTGGACTCTCTTCTCAAAGAAGAAAGGAACACCAGTGCCTTGTTCTCCAGACACCCAACACAGTGTCAGGCAGATATAGGCATTCAATAAATACATGTGGGGAGAAAGGTACCAGAGAAAGGGAAGGGGAAAAAAAAAAGAAAGGGGGGGGGGAGGAAGAGGAGGTGGGGGGGGAGAATAGGAGGAGGGGGGAGTAGGAGGAAGGGGAAGGAGGAGGAGGAAGAGGAGGAGGAGGAGGGAGGGAGGTGGGGGAGGAGGAGGAGGAGGAAAAGGGAAAGAAGGAAGAGAAGAAGGAAGGAACGATAGAAGGGAGGGAGGGAGGGAGAGAGGCAAGAGGAAGGCAGGAAGAAGTCCTCTTAGACCAGCATCATCATAAAGATAGGTGATGCTAGAATAAGGAATCAAAAAGAAGAGACAAGGAGAAAGGACCTGAAGATTTTCCCCCTCCCTCCCTTTCTTCCTCTACCTTGTTCCAGGCGCTGTATAAATTATTTCAGCTACTCACCTTCCATTGCCTTGTGAGAAAAGTGTTAAAACCTCATTTTATTGGAGAGAAATAAGAGTTTCAGCAAAGTTAAGAGATTTCCCAAGATCTCACCCCTCGGTCTGAAAGAGAGGGGCCCCATTGTCTCCACCACCCCATCGTGGTTACCGAGCATACCAAGCAGCTTATCTCCTTCACAGTCCCCTGTGGACCGGCAATCTCCACCCCCCTACTCCCCCCCCCCCCCAAGTTTTCATGCATTTTGATCAAATGCTATTTGGAGAGAAGCTGTCAAGGACCAGAAAAGCAGACTGGGAATGCTGGCCAGATTGGGTGGAGTCAGAGCGGCAGTCCCCGCCTCCACCAGCGGGCGCCCCTCTCCGGAAGCCGACGTTGATTGGCAAGCTTTAATGAGGAAGGAGGGGCCAGTTTCCATGGCGTGAACACAACAGAGTTCTGACCCTTAAGACACCTGCCAGTGCTGAACGCCTCAGATTTTAAACAAGATAGTAAGTATTTTTATATTACTCCTGCCTTTGGATGTTTATTACTTATTACAGATCATTCACGTTTATTAGCATTTCTATCTACTGACTAGTTTTTTACATTTAAACACCTGTAGCAGAAAGACAGACATTCACATCTACTTAATGAAATATACAAAGATTTAGGTGAAGGAAAATTTGCTAAATTTCAGTAGTCAGTTGTAGGTTAGTCAATTGGGTGTTTAACAAATAAATTTTTTAAGGAAATCTCTAATTAGTACTATTATTTATTTTTTAAACAGCTTTATTGAGATATAATCCACATATGATAAAATTCATTTAGTTATAATACACAATTCAGTGGCTTTTAATATATTCCAAGTTATGAAAGCATCACTCTCCACTGTCTAATTTTAGAACATTTCATCGTCCTGCAAAGAAATCCAATACTCACTAGGAGTTGTTTCCTATCCCTACCGCATCCCAGTTCTAGGCAACCAATACTCGACTCCCTGTATCTATGGATTTGTCTGTTCTGGACATTTCACATAAATGCAGTTACACTATATGTGGTCTCTTGTGCCTTGCTTCTTTCATTTTGCATGTTTCCAAGGTTCCGCTATATTGCAGCAGGTGTCAGTACTTTGTTGGTGTGTTAGTGTCAGATAATAGCATATGTGTGAGCTCCCACGCTTTATTCATGCATGCATCCACTAAAGGACATTTAGCTTGTTTCCACTTTTTGGCTATTATGAGTTATGCTGCTTGTAAACATTTATATGCACATTTTTGTGTGAACCTTCATTTTCATTTCTTTTAGGTATATATCTAAGTGTGGAGTTACAGGTCATATGATAACTCTACGTCTAACTTTTTTTTTAAAATTTTATTTATTTATTGGACAGACAGAGATCACAAGTAGGCAGAGAGGCAAGCAGACAGAGAGAGAGGGCAGCAGGCTCCCCACCGAGTAGAAAGCCCTATGTGGGACTCAATCCCAGGACTCTGAGATTATGACCTGAGCGTAACTTTGTGAAGGACTACCAGAGCAGTTTCTCCATTTTACATTCCTACCACGTGTATGAGAGTTTCAACTTCTCTGCATCCCCACAAACCCTCATATTGTCTCTCTTTTTGATTATAGCTATCTCGGAGGGTGTGAGCCATATGTCAGTGTGGTTTTGATTTGCGTTTCCTTCATGACTAATGAGGTTGTACATTTTTTCATGTGCTTATTATTTGAGACGTATTTCTGTGAGCACATTATTTTGGAGAAACTTCTGTTTATATTCTTTGGCCATTTTTAATTGAGCTATTGTTTTATTATTGAATTGTAAGAGTTCTGTATGTATTCTGGATACAAGTCTCTTATCAGATACATAATTTGCAAGTATTTTCTCCCATCCTGTAGTTGCTCTCATACTTTTTCAAAGGTATTGTTTACAGGAAAAAAAAGTTCTTAATTTTGATGAAATCCAGCTTTTTTTCTTTTTTCTTTTGTGGCATATGTTTTTGTTGTCATAACTATGGACCAGTGCCTAATGCAATGTGATGATTTACTCCCATGTTTTCTTCTAAGAATTTTGTTTAAGGTCTTATGTTTAGGTCTGTAATCCATTTTTAAAAATGGAATTCAATTTTTAAAAAATTTTATGTATGTATGTACTTATTTATTTAAAGACAGAGAGAGAGAGAGAGAGAACAGATAGGGAAGGAGCAGAGGGAGAGGGACAAGTGGACTCAACACTGAGCACAGAGCCTGATGTAGGGTTCGATCCCAGGACCATGAGATCAGGACCTGAGCTGAAACCAAGAGTGGGACACTCATTCAGTTGAGCCACCCTGGCACCCGTAGGTCTGTAATCCATTTTAAGTTAAGTTTTGTATATGGCCTGAGGGAAAGGATTGACTTCATTCTTGTGCATGTGAATATCCAATGGCATCAGTATCATTTGGAAAGATAATTTTTCCTCATTGACTTTTCCTGGCACCTTCACTGAAAACCAATGGACCATAAATGTAAGCATTATTTCTGGACTCTCAAGTCTATCCCATTTCTCTCATATATCTATCTTAATGCCACGTGTACTTACCACAAGTACAATGAATATACTTCGTTCCTATCACACGCTGATTACTGTAGCTCTGATGTCCGCTTAGAAATCAGGAAGTCTGAGTCCTCCTACTTTGTTCTTTTTTTTTTTAATTTAAACTTTATTTTATTTTTTTCAGTGCTCCAAGATTCATTGTTTAATGTTTTGCAAGATTGTTTTGCCTATTCTGACTCCCTTGCGTTTATTTCCATATGGGTTTTTAGGATTGGTTTGGTGTGAACTCAAGTGTGAAACAAATGGGCTGATTTTAGCATAAACCTGCTCAAAGGTTTGTGTGAAAGGCAAGCAGGGGCTTCAAGACACTGACTCTAGAACCGGTTTGGCTTTTTGTGACAGCTGCAGGTTAGAAATCTGCTAGTACTTCTGCTTACTATTTAACGTTCATCCAGGGCTCCAGTATAAGAGTTTTCTACCAAAACAAATCAGCCGAAAAGACCAAGAGCACCCCAAGCCGTCTTCTGTTACCTAGCATGGACTGAGTGCTTGCTTCATGCAAAAAAGTATGTTCTTGTCTGATACAGCTAAAGATTCTGAAGCACTTCAGCTGAGGCCCAGGCCTCCATTTTTTTTTTTTTTTTAAATCCACCAGTAATTCTTATGTAGTTCTTCAGAGAAGAACAGCAACTACATCCTTACTGCCTCTCCCTTACCTCAGGTCTCCCCACTGCCTTAGAGCCTGAGAGACATTCAGCTATTCAGTGTGGTCTATAAACTGGGAGTTGTGGTGTGGACTTGTCACAATGATCTCAGGCCTCATCTTACACCAGAATCTGCATTTTACCAATATCCCAGATACTTTATATGGACCAGAGGTTGGTAAACTATGGTCTATAGGCCAAGTGTGTCTCATGGTCACCTCCTATGATGGTAGCCTTCTGTGGGCCTTCCCTGTGAGCTTTGGAGAGCCAACTGCTCCTTCGTCTGCTCCTAGCACTTGTCTGCTGAGCCCACAGCTGTGCCTAGCCTCTGCCCAGGGCCCTGCTGGTCACCACCTACATTTTGGGAACTCTGCTGTTGGCAATTTCTGAGCACTGAGCAGTAGAGTTAGTTCAATCAAGTCACCTTGCTTCCCTCAAGCTTTTAGCTTGAAATGGTTGGGCTCTTGGAAAGGAGAGACAGCATGCTGGGATCTGGGCGCCACTGAGGTGGAAGGAGAATGACCACCCTACCAGCCAGACCCCTCCCCCTTGAGCTGGTTGCTTTGCCCCCTGAGAAAATCTCCAGCTGAGGGCTACTGAGCACAAACCATGTCCACCCCCGCCCCACCCCTTCTTCTCCCAGGATGGCCCGCCCCTGGCTGGAATTTTTCTCTTATTTCATAATAGTTATGTAATGTTACATAATAGTCTTGATTTTTACCTCTTGGCCTGATTTTGGCTAAAAAATTTTGTACCCAGGCCTTTACAGGAAACATTTGTTTATCCTTGGTCTGTACATCAAAGTTGGAGCTGCTTGCCCTTTGCCTCCCCCGCAGATATGCTGTGCCTGAGTTGGATCCTCCCCCCTGCCAGTGCCCAAGATGACTCTTACTCACCCCTTCCGGACCCAGCTTAGGTCACTTTCGGAAAAAAGGTGCCTTTTACGTCCTAGTCCTGGGGAATGGTCCTTTCCCTGTCTCCCCAGGCACCGCCATCAGAACACCTCGGAGATAGCACGTTAACTGTGTTATATACTTCTGTCTCACTCTAGGGGTGTCCTCATATTTCAGTGACATCTGTAGGTCTGATATGAGGCTCAAGAATTCGAATTTCTAGTCAATTCCTGGGTGGTGCTGCTGCTGGGCCACGGTGTGTCTGGCTGACTCCAAACTCTTCTTGAGATCTCAACTTGCTGGGGTCAGAGAGACATTCCTCCTGGCCCCCCTTAAGTGGCTCTCTCCTCATTCTTTTCTTCTGCCCCAGCCCCTTATTTTGTGTTTTTTTTTTTTAATTTTTATCTATATTTTTAATCTATAGTTTATTTTATGTTTATGTCAGTAATTCTCAAACGTTTGGTTTTAGGATTCCTTTACACTCTTAAAAACTACTGAGAACCCCAGAGAGCTTATGTTTATATGGATTACAGTTATCTATTTAATTTATTAGAAATTAAAACTGAGAAAAAATTTAAATGTTTATTGCATCACTTAAAAAATCATAATAAGCATAATATACAGTAACATGAATGATATTTTTATGAAAAATGATATATTTTCTAAAGCAAAAGAAGTGAGAACAGCATCATTATTATGCATGTATATAAGTATGCGTGTCTGTAGTCGAATTTCTTTACTATGTGGCTCAATAGGAGACAGCTGGATTCTTAGATATTCTGCATTCAATTTGTTGTTTTCGTTGAAATACAGAAAGAAGGGGCACCTGGGTGGCGCAGTTGGTTAAGCATCTGCCTTTGGCTCAAGTTATAATCCCAGGGTCCTGGATGGAGCCCCATGTAGGCTCTCTGCTCAGCAGGGAGCCTGCTTTTCCCTCTCCTGCCTGTGGCTTCCCCTGCTTGTGTTCTCTCTCTCTCTCTCTCTGTCAAATAAATAAATAAATAAATAAAATCTTAAAAAAAAGGAAATATAGAAAGAAAACATGGTTCCACACATATATAAAATATAAAATTGGAAAAGGGTAAAGTATCTTATAACCTTTCCAGATAACTGTGGATATTTGTCTTAGATACTACACCAAAGCTGGACGGGGGTAGTGCTTTACAAATAAGTCGGAATCTGAAACAATCTCAGTGTACTTTTCATACTTCTCACTTAAATCCATTGTCCTATCTTGAATGGGTCTCTTTACCCAGGCATGATTTTTGTAACGTCATATGCTTACCGTTTATTCACGGAGTTATGCAGACTTTGCGTGTGTTGACACATTTTGTTATACAATATTTTAAAATGATTTTTATTAAGTCATGTAATCAAGGGTTAACATGTATTCAAAAAATAACTCTCACTACTTTAGTGTCTTTATTGAAATTAGCTGCCTTTTCTTTTTTTTTTTTTTTTTTTGACTCTGCTGGTGAATGTCATGACTGCTAATCTAGTTCAGCGTCACTGCCACTGCCTTGCTTTGTGCCAAGGTACCAGCTGCTTTCTACATTGCTGCTTTTGAACTATCAGGACGAATGTCAGCACCGTGAACAAGGCCAATGACATTTTAAAATTATAATGAAAATAGTTTTGACCTCATGGTTCTTCTGAGCGAGTCAGGATTCCTAAGCCTCTGTAGACTCTAGTTTGAGAATTGTTGGTTTATGTCTTAATGTAAAAAGTTTGTAAGCATTTTATTTGCATGTTTGCATCTTGTCCATCTGAATTGGTGTGCCAATAGTATTAAATTTCTATGGAGTACCTGCTCTGTGTCCAGTCAGTACATTTTTCACATGGATTGTCCTTGGATCCTGACAACAACAACTCTGGCAAATTATACCCATGCTATAGATGAAAAAGGGAACACACAGAATTACACAACTGATTCAGAATCATACGACTAGCACTTTGGAATAAAGGTAGGGAATAGCACTGAAAAGTGTTTTGAGGCCAAATAGAAAACGCCAGCCCTTGAGCTCATCCTGTCTTCCTGTAGGCAGAGGGAAGCCCTTGCCAGTTCTTCGCAGGGGACTGGCATACACTAACCACAGTGGCTGAAATCCGAATGCACCCTCAGCAGAACACACACACATGCAAATCTGTGAGGTAAGAAACGAAGTAAATGATAAGGAATCCTATGGAATCGCTTACTGGGAATAAAGAATTGTTGAGAATTTCCTAAGTGGTATGTTTTTCCCACAGTTGTTTTTGTCATGGAATTGACCAAAATGTCGGACATGACAAAGCTCCACCAGGCTGTGGCTGCAGGGGACTATAATTTAGTGAGAAAGATTTTGAAAAAAGGTCTCTGTGACCCAAACTACAAGGATGTGGACTGGAATGACCGAACCCCCCTTCACTGGGCAGCAATCAAAGGTGAGTGGGGAATGCCTGGGTGGAGTCCATCCCCTTGAGTCCGCCGTTCATGGAGTTACCAGTCAGTAGTCTGTGTAGATAGAGGAAAGAGCATGACTTGAGAGCTAAATGGAACATGTCATCCCTGGCCCCACCACTTACTGGTTGTAGCAACTTAAGCAACTTATTTAATGTCTCTAGGCTTTAATTTATTCACCTACATAATGGGAACAGTGATTACCTGGGAATCTTATGGTGATGATTCAGTAAGATAATGGGCGCACAGTGCCTAGCTCATAGTTTGCTCTCAACTAATATTAGTGCTCTGCCCTCTTGGCCTCCAGCAGGGAACGTAGGACAGGGACTCTGTCTTGTTCATTGCTGTATCCCCCATGCCTCACATGGCTCAGTTACAGAACTGGAGGAGGATAGTGTGCAAAAACTCAGCCATTGGGCTTGTCAAGGCCTTCAGCAATAGAACACCATCTAAGAACATTAAGGAAGACAATGTTACAGTCAACTTTGCTTTTAAAAAAACCTGTTTTGATTTTTGTATGAAGAATAGATTGACAGGAAACAAGACTGGCTTCAGAGAAATCAGTTGGGAGAACTTTGCAGAAATTTGAGCACAAAATGACGGTAGTTATACTAAAGAAGCTTTTAGTGAACATTGGCCGTGTGCTGGGCATCATGGTATGTAGCCTTTGGCTGTGGTTTCACTTGGACTTCAAAAGAACTTGGGGAGAAGAGTCATAACACTTTTCACTTACAAATGAGGAAACCTGAGCCTCAGACTCTGTTTCTTGTCCGGATTCCACATTTAGCAAATGGTACTTACTGGGAGGTATGAGTCCACATCTGTTGGACCCCAAACTGTGTGCCTTTAATCTGCGCTAGCTATAAAGTAAGTGGGACTTAAAATATTTTTTATTGAGGTATAATTTATATACAACATTATATCACTTTCAGGTATACAACATAATTAATTTTTTGTAGATATTATGAAATGACACCACAACTTCACTTTAAGTGAAGTTAAAATCCGTCACCACTTGTAGTTACAAAAAAAGTTGTAGTTTTTTTTTCTTTTTTTACAAAAAATTTTCTTGTGATAACTTTTAAGATCTCTTAGCAACTATCAAATATGCAAGACAGTATTACTAACTATAGTCACCCTGCTGTACATTACATCCCCAGGACTGATTTATTTTATAACTGATGTTTGTACCCTTTGACCCCTTTGCCCATTTCTCCAACCCCTCCCCCACTTCTGGCAACCACCAGTTTGTTCACTGTAACTATGATCTTGGTGTCCCTTTGTTTTTTTAGATTCCACATATAGGTGAGACCATATGATATTTTTCTTTCTTTATCTGGCTTACTTCATTTAGCCTAACATCCTCAAGGTCCATCCATATTGTTGCAAAATACTTGCTTTTGAATCACCCCTGAAACTGCCAAAAGTGGAGTGAGCCTTACCAGTGCCCACATGGGCTTGTGTAGGGTGATTCAGGGAAGCAAGGTTCCTAGGAAGGGCCTGTGGGAATGGACGGGAAAGGGAGTGCCCTGGAGGGAGTAGAGGGAATCCTTGCAGAGCCCAGGACTCTGGAGGGAGCAAGGTTCATGAGTTGAGGGTGGAGCACTGAGTCCCCAGTAAGAGAGGGAGAAGGAGGAGGGGATGATGCTAGGAGACTGGAAGGGCCCCAAAGCAAACGTCATCCCTTCTTTTATACTATCTAGGCCATCTCTGGCCTCACTGGAGCAGAGACATTTTAATCTCAACCTCCTCCTGTTTCTTCTTGCTATATCTAAGGGCACATGGAGGTGATGCTGATCCTTCTAGAACACGGAGCCAGGCCCTGCCTGGTAACTGATGTGGGCTGGACCGCAGCTCATTTTGCAGCTGAGTCAGGCCATGTGAATGTGCTCAAAGTTCTCCATGGACTGCATGCCCCCATCGATGCCCCCGACTTCTTTGGAGACACGCCAAAGAGGATCGCACAGATCTATGGGCAGACTGCCTGTGTGGCCTTCCTGGAGAAGTAAGTTTCATTTATTTCCTGTTAGAGAAATGACAGAGAAACAGGAGCCTGGAGTCAAGGTCTTTGCCAACTCAGTGGTCTGTGGTCCATGAAAATGAAAGAAGCAAATTCAGCCCACTGTCGTTTGAGTTTTTTTTTTTCCACATTTTAAATTTTTTATTTATTTCTTATTTTTTAATAAACATATAATGTATTTTTATTCCCAGGGGTACAGGTCTGTGAATCACCAGGTTTACACACTTCACAGCACTCTCCATAGCACATGCCCTCCCCAATGTCCATAACCCCACTCCCCCTCTCCCAACCCCCCCTCCCCCCAGCAACCCCCAGTTTGTTTTGTGAGATTAAGAGTCACTTATGGTTTCTCTCCCTCCCAATCCCATCTTGTTTCATTTATTCTTCTCCTATCCCCCTAACCCCCCATGTTGCATCTCCATGTCTTCATATCAGGGAGATCATATGATAGTTGTCTTTCTCCGATTGACTTATTTCACTAAGCATGATACCCTCTAGTTCCATCCACGTCATCGCAAATGGCAAGATTTCATTTCTTTTGATGGCTGCATAGTATTCCACTGTGTATATATACCACCTCTTCTTTATCCATTCATCTGTTGATGGACATCTAGGTTCTTTCCATAGTTTGGCTATTGTAGACATTGCTGCTGTTTGAGTTGTTTTTATTTCTTTTCCCTGAAATGACTAGTTTGGGTGGAAACTATATTGTTTTAGATGATATAAAATCTACTATTTTTAGATTATACTAAAATTACAATTATCATGATACATATTTATAGTAATTTTAACAATACATAACTTAAAATTATTTTTTTAGATTATACAAAAATTA
This sequence comes from Meles meles, assembly GCF_922984935.1. Lineage (NCBI taxonomy): Eukaryota > Metazoa > Chordata > Mammalia > Carnivora > Mustelidae > Meles > Meles meles. Next base: position 95,026,072 of record NC_060070.1, read on the forward strand.
TCTCAGATAAGAGAGGTGGGACACAAGTTTGAAATAGGTCATGGTACAAGATTGATGGAGCCCCTTCAGATTCTTGAAAGGTATAAAGGTATTCCAATTAGCTGTGTGACTTTGGGTGTTTTTAAGTCACCTTGCAGAGCCTCAGGTTTCTCATATCAAAAATGAAGCTGGTGAATTAGGCTTTCAGCGGTAAGGGCCCTTCTACCTTTTAAAACTTCTATCCATCTATGAATGTTCTACTCACACAGTCACCAAGATCATGAATTTTCTAGCAGTTGTTAATTTTTTCTCTCACCCACTGCATTCAAATAGAATTAAATATCGATTATGTACTTGACAGGTACAACATTGGGAGGGATGGATTGGGGAACTTGTAGTCTGGTTGAGTTAATAAGTAATTGATACAAGAGGCAGTAAAGTAATTGAATGAGGGCAGCGTTGCTTGAAAACCAAAATAAGATCCATAGCAAATCTATCTATATGGCAGCTCACGGTGGGAAGGGGAAATGACTATATAATGCCCTTGTAAGAATTCGCAAATGAAGTTATCTTCTGGAAGTTAAACTATTAAAAGAGTTGCTTATGATGAGATTAGGTATCTGTAGGAGTAACCCAAGAGACCTTCTCTTAACAGTGATGTCCGCATTAAAAATTTTCAAAATCAAGAGTGCCTGGGTGGCTCAGTTGGTTAAAAGCCTACCTTTGGCGCGGGTCATGGTCCTGGGGTCCTCGGATCAAGCCCCATGTCGGACTCCCTGCTCAGCAGGAAGCCTGCTTCTCCCTCTCCCTCCGCCAGCTGCTCCCCCTGCTTGTGCTCTGTCTCTGTTAAATAAACAAATAAAATCTTTAAAAAAATATTCCAAATCATGATCAAGTTGATTTTGGGGGTAAAAGAAGGAGAACCTTGAGTCCTAACTTGAAGACTCTTCTCCCCAGTCCTGCACCATCTCCTTCGTTCAGTGACCTCCATCCATTGTGGAGCTCAGCACCTACAACATTGTTCTCTGAGCTTTTAAAAACTCTAACATATCACTCTGCAACCGTAGCTCCCTTTCTTCATTTTGCCAGTTCCTGGATCATCACACAGGTATTTACTTGCAGACCTCTTCTCATTCAACTTCTTTCCCTCCCAACTGATCACCAGCCTGAAAGTTTCACGATTTTCCATCTGTCTGCCAGTTGGACGCCATGATACACCACCTCTTCCTTCCCCTCTCTTTCCAGGATTCTTCAATTTTCAACCCTTCATCCTCCTGTACCATGTGACCCAGAATTCCCAGCCTTGTCTCAGTCTCCATCTTCTCCGTGCCTGTGCTTGGTCTGGGAAAGAAAAGCCCACAAATAATTTCATAGGTACCACCAGAAGTTCTGGGATTTTTATCTTCAGCTGAGCCCTCGGAACAGTTTGGTGATCATCTCCCTGTCCTCCTCCTTTGCTGACAGCTCACGTCCCCATCTCCCCAGCCTGTCCCTCAGAAAGTAGGCTTTCTATTGCATAGTATTGAAGTCAAGGGTTTATACATTTAAACCTCTTCCTACATGTTGTCCCTCCTTATGGACCCTGACCCAAACCTTTATATCTCCTACAACGTCATCGTCCCTGTATTCTTTGTTGCATCTTTTATTTTCCTGTATTTTTAGCTTTTTTCTATTCCTTCCCCCTCAATCTTCTGTGGCCTTTGAACATGTTCAAATTGATCTTATGGAACAAACACACAAATATTTAGAGGTCCTTCTACTGTCTGCTGTTTCTTTCTTCTTCCTGCATTTTTTTTTAAAGATTTATTTCTTTATTTGAGAGGGGAGGGGAAGGTGCAGAGGAAGGGAGAAAGAGAGTCTTAAGGAGACTGCACACTGAGCATGGGGCCTACATGGGCTGGATCTCTTCCTGCATTTCTGTGCTACTTAAATGTCAATCTATGTGATTAAATGTTAATCTATGTCGGTGTCTTCCTCACCCACCTTTGCATTTCTTTTCCGTGTTGTACTGAATCAGTGCTCATCCAGATCTCTGTTGCTAAATCAATGGCCTCTTCCCAACTCCCATCTTCCCCTCACTTAATTTGGTATCTGTTTACTCTTCTCTTTTGGCATGTCTCTTTGAATAACTCTTTCTCTTCTCTGGTGCTGTTCTCTCCTATTTCTCCTTCACCTGTCTCATCATTTCTTCTCATGATTTTCTTGAGCTCCTATTCTCCTGTGCCTGAAAGAGACTGAAATTCCTCAGGATCTTGTCCTTGGCTGTCCTCTGCTGACTCTTTCTGCAAAAATCCCAACCCCTCCCTGGTGACTAGTGGGTGGACGAGGGTGACACATGATCCCAGCACAACTGAAGCAGAGGAGGAGTGGTTCTCCAAAGAGTGGGGGGTTGTCAGTACGAGGAAAAGTGGGCAGGCAGAGCTGAGCAGACAAAAACAACAAAGGTCAGCCACATCACGCGTAAGTCATGTCTAGTGATCGTCATCTTCCAAGAGGAACTTCTTTTTCGACAGTTTACAGGGTTCAGAGAGAAAGGATCCTGATTAAGGGGAAATCAATCTGGACCTTGAAAGACAGCTAAGATCTGACTAATGAAGGAGGGAGAAAGATTCTTGATTTGGAGTGAAAGCATCAAGTTGGAAACGTGCATAGGGTGTGTGGATGCGTGAGGATGTGCAGAGATAGTGGGGGGACGAGGACCAGGAGGAATTTCCTAATGCCTCTTGTTGCAAGCGGGGGGCTCCTGGGCTAGGGTGATGAAGAGAAAGGATATAAGAGAACTTCAGAAGAAGCCTAGATAGTGTTCGACCATTTTCCGAGTAAATCTCTCTTTCAACAAATATTTTTGAGCCCTACCATGCAGATGACTTTGAACCAGATGCTAAAAAGGATTTAGAGTTGAATCAGAGACAGAGCTGGACATTAAGTTCCGGAGAGAGGAGATACTTGTTTACAGAAATAGCATGAATACAGGCTAGAAAGTGGCAAAGGTGGAAAGAACAGGGCGGAGGAAGTATTCTATATGGTCTAAATAAAGAGTGGTCACTTCTAGCTTGTTGAGGGGATGCGGACTGAAGGGCAAACAGGTTTGCTCTCTTCTCATTGAACCGTGCTTTTTGCACTTTACTTCAGACCATACTTTCGTATGTTTCCCCTTGTCCATGTGTATATGATGATTGATTCACCTATTTCCCTATTATCTATTCTTTTGTTCCATATCTATCATCTGTTCATATAGATCATCTCGCTATTCTTTCCACAAATCCATCTACACATACCATACATATGTGATTATGAGTCCTTTTTATTTCTTTTGTATATGTTTCCATACTTTAAAATCTTACACGACAAACAGACATGGTTTTATAATCAGGATAAAATACAATGGGAAGAGAAATGAAGGAAAGTCGCCTCCTGCTGAGATTCTGGAGGCTCTGTACATGTGAATGCTTTAGAATGAGCAGCCCCTTCCTCAGACTAAGTGCCTGTCCTTGATTCTATGAATGTCCCACTCAGGGGCTTGCCATTTTCCTCCATGTCACAGTCATGTCCTTAGTGTCTGAGGAATCCTATAGGTGCACTGGGAGATGCTGGAGCTCGGCCTCCTTCCTTCTCTCCTGGACTGCTGACGTAGCCAGCCTGTGTGCAGAGGGTGGGAAGAGGGGCCCATGCTGCAGAGGGGACAGGCTCTCCTGGCCAGCCAGGAGCTGAGGGCTACCGCCTTCCCTTTCTCCAGGGCTGAGCCCGAGTGCCAGGACCACCGGCGCACCGCCAGGCAGAAGGGGCTGCCTCTGGACGAGCAGGACGAAGGCTGGGATGCTAAGAAAAGGGAGCTGGAGCTGTCTCTCCCTTCCTCGAATCGAAACACTGGTAAGAAAACGAATAAAACAATTCGAGCCCCCACAAGGCCTGGCCATATGAAGGAGAGACGGGCGTGAGAAGAACAGCATCCTCCGAGGCTCTAGCACGCAGGTCAGCTGCGGGGGACTGTCCTGGACCAGAGTAGCAGTTATGAGACCTGTACCATCATTACCCGATTTTACTTAGAGAACGTTACCCAGATGCCTTCTTTTGGTAGCTCAGCACCTGCCATTGGGTCTGAAGACTTGCTGGGTGTTCTCTACTGGAGCGGCTGCCTCCCCGCTGAGGCGCACTGTCCCCAGGAATTGCCAGAAGCGGCCAAGCATTCGCTGCTTGTATGTGGTCACCAGTCATTTGCCCTGTCAGCATCCTCTGGCCCCGCTCCGGGTTGTTACAGAATTTCAGGAGGCAATGAGAGCACTCTCCCTAAGGGAACTTGATTGTTGAGATGAAAAACAAACAAAAAAGTAGTAATAAAATCTCAGAAATTTCCTACCTACTCAGTATACTTAATCAGTGACAAGTATGATTTGTTGTCCCATAAACGAAGCAAAGAAGTGAACAAAGATAGCTCCCAGCTTCCAGATATGGCTTTCCTGCGTGGGGTGGAGGGTCATAGTCCCAGAGCGGTCACTGTTACCAATGATCACTTCCCCATAGGAAGAGAGATCCCGGTGATAGAACAACTGGGTGAGCGGGAACTGGGAACACGGACGAGGACTCGTTCCATCTCACGTAACAAACGAGGGGTAGCATGAAAACTAGGACGTGTGATTCCGTTTCCACTGTTTGGTGTGCATGTTAGGAAATCTCAGTACAGATCAGGTATTTCCAGTGAAAATGTCACACCCAACCTGAGATGTGCTCTACATGTGAAATACGTATCAGATTTTGAATACTTAGAACAAAAGATGTAATGTGGCTCATTAACAATATTATTGATTATGGGTTGAAATGATCATATTTTGGATAAAATATGGCACTGGCAGGAATTTTGCTCTCTTTCTCTCCATTTTTTAAAATATGTGGCTGTTAGAGTGTTTAAAATTACATGGGTGGCTTGCTTTGTTTTTTGTTTTGTTTTGTTCTGTTCTGTTCTGCTTTTTGGGTTGGTCTGTTTGTTTGGCCTATTAGATAGTCCTGCAGTAGAAACCAGAAAATATTTAGAGCCTCCACCAGGCAGCTGGCCTGATAAACTCCAATTAATAGTTTTCCTACCTAAATCAATGTCTTTAGGCACCTAACATCCTCAGTACACATTCCTCAATTAATGCTTATGTTAATAGAGGCCATGCTTGGTTTGAATTCTCTGAAATGAATAAATGCTTGAACTTCTGGTAGGAAAGTCGTACAGCTACGGAGGATACCGTTTCTAGTGTTTGTATCCATCCTGAGCATCAATCCCCTTTCTCTATGCTCAGCAAGTCCCAGAGGTTGTTCCTGCTTGCCGTGCTCCTGTTGGTCCTCAACTGGGGTATGAACTTTGGAAGACACCTGACTCAGGATGGACCATCAGATTCTTCTCCTGGGAGCCAGCTGGTACTGGTGTCTGAGACTAGGCTCTGGGTACAGGGGGGTCTCCGCCTCTGTCCTGACCTGCCCCACACTGCCCTTGACATCTGCGCAGAGTCCATCCTCTCTCACAGTTCACACTTCCCCTCCCGCTAGCTGCAGCTCATGCAGAGGCTTGCAGTTGGAGAGGGGGTGGGGGTGGGGTGGGAAAAGACCAGGCTGCAACACGGAGCACCCCCAAATTGAAGAAAGGCCTGTAGTTTCCCCCATCATCCTGAGACCCAGTTTTCGCAGGGGTCTACCCCCACCAATGAGCCCCTCCCTCACTGGCCCTCATTCTCCTCACTAAGCCCCCTCCATCTGAGAGCACTCAGCCACGTCCAAGAGTCCCCTCTCCACAATTTCCCCTCCACTCTCAGCCCTAGCAATATCCTCAGGCATAGAGAGGGCCTATGACTGAGCCGGGCTGGGGTTGGAGAAGTGGGGGCGGGATTGGGTTCTGCACTTCTCCTTTGCCAGGGCCCTCCTGGTCTCCCTACCTCCCTGTGCAGCCTCAGGAGCAGAAGGGTCTCCATTCCCTCCTCTGCCCTCATTGCTGCTTCTGGTCCCTGAGCTACTCAGCGGGTCTTCCTCTGGAACAACATGTCGGCCTAAGTGCCAGCTACCGTGCACTGGGCTGAAAAAACAGCAGGGAAATCTCGCCCAAAGATTGGATACAGGGGGTGGCAGTCTTGCTTGGTGTGGTCAGGCACCCATTTTGGGGGAATATTGATGACCAGAGCTTGTGGGCCGGGAGCTGGGAAGGGAGGAACTGGGAAACCCTGGGGCTGAGTCTGCCTCTCAGGCCTGGCCCCTCAGCCTTGGTAGACTCCTTGGAGGAGAATTAATAGAAGCAGGAGCAGTATATACAGGAGGGTGTTTTAACAGCCAGGACTCCCACAATGAAACTGACTGTCTGGAGGTGTCCAAATGGAGGTGGGTGAGCACATTTTGGGGATACACAAGACTACCCACAGGAGTAGGCTGGACTCGGGAATTTCTGAGGCCTCCCTCAGATTTCACAACCCCACCCATATAATTAAAAAAATAAAAAAAAAAAAAAGAAAAAATGTCGAAGGATTCTTCTCCTGGTAACTTGAAAAGGAATCATGAGAGGATAGACCAGTAGCTATAACTTCAGATGCATGGAGTGACTCATTCTACATGGGGCTGAGTAAGTGTCCGAAGGTGCTCCACAGAGAGAGAAGATTGAGGTAAAAGATGGCGGGGGGGGGGGGGGGATGGGGGGAGGTGGGGACACACACGCACATGCACAGCTTTCTAGTTTCCAGTTCTGGTTCTGTACTCAGGAAATCTGTGAAATACTACTTTCATAATAGCATTTCCTCTTTTTTGCTTACAGCGTATTGAATTGATTTCTCCCTTCTTGTTCCCCCAGCAGTCCTTTCTAATAAGTGCCGTATTTTATGATCATGGGTTTATGAGTCAAGTGGTCTTGGGTTTATATCCTCCTCCATGAAATAGGCAAAATAATCCTTCCTTCCTGGGATTGCAGTGGGGATTAGATGAGATGTGTGGACTAACACTGCCCTTGGCCTTCTGTACAAGGTCCATGTGATGGTTATGTTGTTACTACAGGAGTAGGCTCAGTTTTCTCCTAAGAATCCTGAAGGGGGCCAGAAATAATATCCTGTATGGGTCACATGAGCCTCTCCATCATCCAGTGCATAAATACGCCCTGTCTAGTTTCATGGCGTGGATCGTAATCTGTCTTCCATTGGCTGGACAACCCTGGAACAAGCTGTTAAGTGTTCTCAGGGTCCTTTACTGGGGTCATACCCCCATGGCCTCCCGCTGTCCTTGCTAAGTCCTCCTTTCATTGTTCGTCTCATGGAGGCATTGGGAAGAGAAAGAGATTATGTATAGTAAATGAGATCAACAGGAAAAGGACGCTATGAAGAAATTGTTGCAATGCGGATTCTGCGCTAAGCATGTATGACATCTAATCTTCATGACTCACCTAGGAGGCAGGTCTTCCTGTCCCCCGGTGACGTCACAAATTGCAATTCTGAGAGGTGACGTGACTTGCCCTAGGCCACCAGGCTAACGCTCCTTTAGCCCTGAAAGCCTGCCTGGATTAGAACGAATCCCAACCCTTCAGGCTGTGGGATCACGGTCAGGTTGCGCAACAGCTCTAGATTCCTCACGTGTAAACTGAATTTTAGCTGAGTTCTCAACAATTCTGAGAATTTGAGACAGAAGACACACACTTCTTCAACATCCACCACTTTACTTTTTTTTTTTTTAAGATTTACTTATTTATTTCAGGGGGAGGGGCAGAGAGGCAGAAAGAATGTCAAGCAGACTCCCCGCCAAGCACAGAGACCCACGTGTGGCTTGATTCCACCACCCTGAGATCATGACCTGAGTTGAAACCGAGAGTCTGACATTCAACTACTGAGCCACCCAGGTGTCCCTCAACATTCTCCATTTTAAATAACGCTTTAGCAATGTTTACTCTCTTCTATTCTCTATGTTATCAGAACCATGACCTGCTGAGGTGCTTGCTGAAGGCAAAGGAAATGCAGAATGGGTAGTGTAAGTAGGTGGTAACCAATACCAGCTGTGAGCCTGTGATCAGTTATTGAGACAAGGACTGGGATTCTCACGTGTCTTCCTTCTTAGTTTGTTATGAACATGTTTGTTGTGTATGTGTGTGCGTGTGCGTGCATGCACACCTGTGTGTGAATGCAAAATGCTACAGCCCCTTGGGAAAATATTTTGTCAATTTCTTATATAGTTAAATATACACCAGCAACTGCACTCCTAGGTATGCACCCAAGTGGAATAAAACTTATGTTCATATAAAATCTGTGTGTAAGTGTCTATAGCTGTTCTATTCCAAATTGCCAGAAATTATGGGAACGATCTAAATGTCCTTCACGGGTGCGTGGGTAAACAAACTCGGTCCATCAGTACCATGAAATGTGTATTACTTAGTAATAAAAGGGAACAGACTGATACACACAATGACATGCACGAATCCCAAATACATTATGCTAAATGGAAGAAGGCCAGACTCAAGGGCCTGTTTTTTTTTTTTTTTTTAAGATTTTATTTCTTTATTTGACAGAGAAAGAGAGATCACAAGTAGGCAGAGATGCAGACAGAGAGAGGGAGAAGCAGGCTCCCCGCTGAGCAGAGAGCCCGATGCGGGGCTTGATCCCAGGACCCTGGGATCATGACCTGAGCTGAAGGCAGAGGCTTAACCCTCGGAGCCACCCAGGTGCCCTCAAAGGCCTGTTTAAATAATTTATGGGACAATTCAGAAAAGACACAGGTAGGACAAAAAACGAAGTGGTTGCCAGGGACTGGAGATAGAGGGAAGACTGTCTCCGAAGAGTCACAGGTCAGTTTTTAGGGTGATGTAACTGTTTCATGTTTTGATAGTTGTAGTTGTGTGATTATAGGATACCCTAAAAAGTATAAACATTCCTGTATGTAAATTAGGCCTTACTTTTTTTTTTGTAGGAGGAAGGAATTAATGTTTACTTAACTCATACACTGAGATAAAGCCTTGCAAAATACCAGGAGGTCCATGAGAGCAGGGGGTGGGAAGGCAATATACCTCAGTAATTCTTAGAGAAATTCTTTGGAAATACTAAGAGTTCAATGAATTCCTTAACTGGCTGTGCATCAGAATCATCTTTGGGATTTATAAAAAAATACATGGATTTTGCTTCAGAGACTCTAATTCAGTAAGTCATGGTTAGGTCCCAGGAATTTCTAGCTCTTCAATATTCACTAAATTATTGTGAAGCCCATCTAGGTTTAGAACTCCTGAGACAGAATTGCTAATGTCCTTTCCAAACTAAGCATTCCTGTGACTGCATAGAATTTCAGATGTTTGTAAACTTTGCTGGGGGAGGAAAAAGCCATCTTTACTTTTACTAATACTGACTGATACTTAGCATTTCCTTCAACTTTGAGTTTGGGTGACAAAATTCAAATATTAGCAGTTTCTATGACTTTCCTGCACACAGACATCTCATATATTTTCATTCAATATTAACATCATCTTATAAATCATGGCATTTCAAATTACAAAATATCTCAATGACATTTCAGGTATCTTAAAATAACATTAACACTCATGATTAGTTGGAAATTATGGTAACTTTTGGAATTACCCCTGTATCTAGCCATTTAATACAATAATATACATATTATATCATAAACTACTATTCTAAATTTTGATAATTGTATTTAAATAAAATTAGTTTCCTTTATTACCTTCTGCATTTTATTTTCATCATTTAAAAACACTTTTTCTAGAAGAGGTCCAGTGCTTCACCAGATGGCCAGAGGGGCTCATGGCACAAAATACTTCTGTACTTCGATGGCAAGTCTTCCTGATTTGATTTATGATGGTTCCCATAACTGCAGACACACTTGTATTTAAATGAAAGCAGAGGGGAAGACTAGCCTAAAATACAAATTGTGACTGGGTCTTGGATCATCTCAGGTATTTCTGGTGAACAACACCCTTCTGCTCAGTCAGACTGGCAAGGGAATTTATTTACTTGTTCGAGCCAAGTTGACGGGTTGAGGGTTATAAGCCTGGGTCTTGAGAGGTGCTGAGCCATGGGATCAATCTCATATCACACGAGCATCCATATTCACACGTATGCACCTGATGGAACTTCTTGCCCTATTTCAAGAACACGAAAACAAAACAAAGAAATAAATAATACTCAGTCAAGGTTGGCACAGATCTGTAAAAGCAGTAGATATTATGGAATACACACAAGTACCCCCCCAACACACGTGTAAACACATGCACAAAATCAAACTGTAAATATCAAACTTTAGGGAAAAAGGGTCACATCATTTAGATGTTCTCTTTTAAGTTACCATATTTAAAGTTCTGGTCATAACAGGGGTGCCTAGGTGGCTCAGTCAGTTGAGCGTCTGCCTTTGGCTCAGGTCACGATCCCAAGGTCCTGGGATTGATTCCCATGTCAGGTTCCCTGCTCAGTGGGGAGACTGCTTCTCCCTCTGCCTTTGTTCCTGCCCCTGCTCGCGTGTGCAGGAGCTCTCTCTCTCAGATAAATAAATAAAATCTTAAAAAAAAAACAAAAACTGTTCTGGTCATAGCAGAGTGAATAAGCCCTAAGTTGTTTTTTGTTGTTGCACCTGTTTCATTTGGCTATAAAAGATGTTAATTGCCTTCAGAAAAACATCCCCAGTGGAAATTAACAAAGATTGGTGGAAGGGAGGGTGTAACACCCATGTTTGCAAAAGTACCATGAGAACGTAAGGCTAAAAGTCTAGGCTTTAGCCTGAGAGAGATGGGCCAGTGCTTCCCAGCGAAGCAACACTGAGCCAGCTGCTTCCCTTCCTGAGTCTGGTTGTCCATTCATAGGGCAGGATCCTGCCTGCCACACTGGCTCCTGAAATGACTAAATGGTATGGGACCAGGGAGAAAAGAGTGAGAAAATTTGATGGGAGAAGGCTTCCTCAAAATTAATCAAAACCAGGGGCGCCTGGGTGGCTCAGTGTGTTAAAGCCTCTGCCTTCGGCTCAGTTCATGATCCCAGGGTCCTGGGATCGAGCCCCGCATTGGGGTCTCTGCTCAGCAGGGAGCCTGCTTCCTCCTCTCTCTCTCTGCCTGCCTCTCTGCCTACTTGAAATCTCTGTCTGTCAAATAAATAAATAAAATCTTTAAAAAAAATTAATCAAAACCAAAGGATTCCATAGAAAAGAAGATCTATCCATGGAGGAAGAGAGGGATGAGGGCTAGGTGTCTCAATGTGCAGCAAAGGAAGCCGTAGGAAACCGGTAGAAGAGTGTTTACTGTAAAATTCTTTCAATTTTCACATGTGCTTAAAAGTTTTCTAAATACAAGGTTGGGGGGTGAAATCTAGAGGCTTTTCTAGAGCCCGCGTGGCCTTTGGAAAGTCGGTGGTGCCCCCGAGCCCAGAAAATAAGGAAAAATGGCCTCAACATTCTGCCGTGTAGTTGGGACTCAGGACCTGGTATAGAGAAGACATGTTTGGGCAAGCCCAACTAATTCTGTCTCTAAGCACTTTGAACTTGGGCAGTTTGGCTAGCCGGCCTCATCGTCCTTTCCATTGTCTACAAATAGTGAAAATTATGCCTGTTTCTGAAGACTGAATGCAAATGTACCTGGCATCTCTGATTAGGAAAATGATTAGGAAATCAGAATTAGTACTGTTCTTATTATCAGAGTAAAAAAAAAAAAAACACCCTGAAAATTCATCTAACCCCTCATTTAACAGATGCACAAGCAGATGCTCAGAGGGGAAAACTGATTTCCCCCAAGTCACAAGCTGATTAATCATAGAACCAGAATCTGAATTCAGATCTTCTGTTTTCCAGCCCAGGAATCTGTCTCTCGAATCACTCTTTCTCCTGAGACTTGTTTCTTCCATCTTATAAAATGACATGAGCCAACTCCCTGGCAATCAGGTATCATCAATAATTCCTACGCAAAAGAGCAAATGCCCAGTAAAAGACAACCCAAGGCTGGAGGGTGGGGCTGGTGTTCCCTCCCCATCTGGCTTTGCTGATCTGCCTCAACCCTTAGGCAGTCCCAGATTCCACAGGATCAAGAGACTTTGGAGGCAGCCTGCTTTGTGCCATCCAGGGACGCTGGGGTCGAAAAGCAGCACGGTTGTTCAGTCTGGGCACTGCGGCCTGGTGTCATGGCTGTCGCACCTTCACAGGGATAGCAGCAGCCAACCCCCCCCCCCCCCCCCCGCCGCCCCCCATCCCGGCAAGACATTCCTCGTCCCATCTCATCTGGCCAGACCAGAGCAAAGCAGCAGCTCCTCCTGGAATATGACTGGGGTCCTAAGTTTGCCTGTTCCCACACAGGCTTCCCCATGTTGGGCTAGAGAACTCCAAATTCTTGTTGCATTTGCAGAAGGGAAATCAGAGAACTTCTGTCCGCTTGCAACCACACGACTGTTCAGCAACTTTACACCAAGGGTTCAGAAATAGGAGAAAACAGCATCTACAGTCTGAATCATTTTCCCATCTCTGGTCTGTTTACACTGGGACATTTTCCTGGCCTTATCTAACACATGCACACGTCGTGCTAGTCTTTGAGAAAATGCATCTTCAAAGATTTTTTTTTTTAATGTTCAGTATGGGAAATCTCACGGCTCTATGATTCTGGGCTTTCTTCTCAGTTGCCATGAAACTCAACAACGGCAGACCGTGAAGAACTTAAAGTAGCAAAATATGTTCCATGGAGAAGTTAGAGTGGCATAGGAAATCCTGAAATGTGAAGTCTGAATATTACCGCTTTTAGGAAAATGTTAGGCTATACAAGGTTTTGGGGTGTCTTTCCTGCCATCAGGAAAATCTCTGGAGCTGGCTGGCAATGAGCCAGTAGACACTAGATGCATTGCTTTAAAAACAATTACTGAAGTATAAATTCACACGCCATAGCCATAGCTCTCATTTCAAGTGTACCATTCAGCAGTTTTTAGTGAACTTAGAGTTGTGCAACTATCACCCCAATCCAATTTTAAATCATTTCCATCACACCAAAGAGATTCTTCCTGCCCTTTAGGCAGGCACTCCCCATTCCCACTCCCAGTCCCTGGCAAGCACCAATCTGTTTTTTTTTTTTCTCTGTAGATATCTTTTTTCTAGAAATTGCGTAGAAATGGGTGGAAGGGTTCTTACGGGCAGAGAATCGTATCTCTATTACTCACAAATTCAATCGACCACTTAACAATGTATATCATACATACATTGCTTGTCCTAAAGTGAGTGAAACAGACTAGTTCCTGTCCAGCTAGGAAGGCAAGAAGTTAAACAACTAAAACCAGGGAAAGTGATGGTCTGTAAAAGGGGAGGACAGGTGCTCTCTGGGAAAGCTTATCTGAAGCTCATAAAGTAGCCTGGAGAAGTCCCGGGAGGCCTCTTAGAGAAAGCGGCTTATGAATGAAAAATGGAAGGGTAGGCTGGATGTAAGCAGGTGAGTTGGGAGAGAACTCTGCAGGCCAGCCGTGGAGGATATGAGTTGAAGCTGAAGGACCAAAGCAGGTTTGACAAGGCTGAAATACAATGTGTGTGAAAGAGCAAGGAAGGCCGAGAGATGCGGTAACCATGAAAGGTCGCCTTGGAGGGGGCATAAAACCAGGTCACAACTGGCCATGTTGTGACACTTGGATGGTGTTCTGAAGTCAGTGAAAGTCCTCTGAGGAGCTTTAGATAGGGTTGGCTATGAGCTGGCAAATGAACGGAAGCAGGGCAAGAATTCAGACTGGAAAACCAGCTAAGAAAGTACTGGAATTATCCAAGCAAGAGATGCCACTAGGAGGCAGCATTGCCATGTGGTTAAAAGCTCTGGATTTTTCAGAAGAAGACATACAGTTGGGCAGCAGTTACTGGGGGTGCAGGGAGAGAAGTAATAAGGAACTGGCTTACACAATTACAAAAGCTGGAAAATCCAAAGAGCCAATGTTCCAGTTCAAGTCCAAAAGGTGACAGGCTATCGTTGTACCAGGAGACGTGGATATCTCAGTTAAAAGTCCATCAGGCAGGAGAATTCTCTCTTACCTGGGGACAGTCAGTCTTTTCTTCTATGAAGACCTTCAACGGATTGGATGAGGCCCACCCACATTATAGGAGGCAATCTGTTTACTCAGTCTATCAATTTAAATGTTAATTTCATTCAATAATACCCTCACAGAAAGACGCAGAATAATGTTTTACCAAATACCTGGGCATGTCATGGTCCAGTCAAATTGACACATAAAATTAACCATCATCCGGGGTAATAGGAAAAGGGGTAGGTAGGGGTGCCATTTTATAAAGGGGAGTCAGGGAACATATCTCCAAGGAGAGGCCAATTGAACAGTGACTTAAATGAAGTAAAAACAAGATGCTCTGGGGGCGCGTCCTTCCAGGTGGAGGGAATAAGAAGTGTCTAGGGCCAGTCCAGAATATCTGACCTAGGGTGAGAATCTGCTACGGCAGGAGCAGGGAGCCAGTGGAGGGTGCCTCAGGGGAGGCGCTGAGTCTGCAGAGATGGTCAGCAGCAGGTTCCTGTGAACCTTGTGGGCTCTGGTGAAAACTGGGCATTTAATTTTAAGGGTCACGGAAAACTATTGAGGAGTTCTAAGCGCATCTCTTGGCTATTGTGCAGAGAATAGGTTGCAGAGGGGTGAAGGAAGCAAGGAAGCAAGGACACGAGCCACTTGAGTTTATGGCCGTAATCAGGCTAGAGATGGTGCTGGTGTAGGCTGTAGTCAAGTCCGTGAGAAGCAGCTGGATTGTGGCCATATTTGGAGGGAGAGCAGAGGACCCGGTGGGAGAGTGAATAGACACTTTCACAGACACATTAATGGAAAACTGACAAATGCTCGGGATGCATTTGGGATGGCTGCCCCATCAACCCTTTGCACAGATCTCGACTATGCTTAATGACAATCCACTTTTCACAGAGGGAATCCTTTTGCCGGGGTGGCCTCTGTCAGCTGATTCTTTTTCTGAATGGCTATAGATGTGCTCACTCTTCTGGAAAGTTGCTCTTGCTTTATTCATCACTACATGCTTCTGTCTGTTCACCAGGAGAGCTAGCGCTGCACATGCAGCCTTCACTCTATCTTGGCCTCTCAGCTCTGCATTGCGAGAGCTTCTTGGCTCAATATCATAGACTTGTTTGCTTGGTTTTATCTTGTTTTTCCGAAACACTATAATGTCATTGAGGTATGATTTACATAGGGCCAATGCACAAAGCTTAGTGAACAGTTTAATGTGTGTACCTGTGAAATCTACACCAAAAACAGGATTAGAACATTCCCATTGCCCAAGAAAAGTTTCCCCGTGGCCACTTCCAGGCTGTCTGTGTCCCTGTCCCCGCCAACCTGTTCGGCTATCTGTCACCATAAAGTAGTTTGGCGTATTCAATTCATATACAGAAGTCACTAGGATGCCTTATTTCGTGTCCCACTTCTTCCGTTCAGCGTGATGTATTTGACATTTCTCCATGTCATCGATTGCGTTGGCAGCTTGTTCCCTGCATGAATATAGCATAATTTGCTTATTAATTCACCACTTGGTGGCCATTTGAGTGGCTTCCAGTTTGAGCTCATTATAATTCACAACAGCCAAGATACAGAAATAACCTGAATGTCCACTGGCAGATGAATGGATAAAGAAGATGTGGTGTATACGCACGAGGGAATATTATTAAGCCTTACAAAGGAAGGAGAACATGAGATACGGGACAACACGGCTGAGTCTGGAGGACACTATGCTACATAAAATAAGCCATCACAGAAGGACAAATACTGCATGATTGCACCACTCATGTGAGGTATCTAAATTAGGCAAAGTCATAGAAACAGAGCATAGCACGGTGACTGCCAAGGGCTGGGGAGGGGGCAGAAATTGGGAGTTGCTATTCAATGGGAAAAGTGCTGCAGTTACGCATGATGAGTAAGTTCTAGAGATCTCCCAGACAGCATTGTGCCTGTGGTTACCAGAACTTTTTTTTTTTTTTTACACTGAAAATTTTGCTAAAAGCATAGATCCCATGTTAAATGTTTTTATTACAGGGGCGCCTGGGTGGCTCAGTGGATTAAAGCCTCTGCCTTCGGCTCAGGTCATAATCTCAGGGTCGTGGGATCGAGCCCCGCGTCGGGCTCTCTGCTCAGTGGGGAGCCTGTTTCCCTCTCTCTCTCTGCCTGACTTTCTGCCTACTTGTGATCTCTCTCTCTGTGTCAAATAAATAAAAATCTTTAAAAAAATGTTTTTACTACAATAAAAAAAACTGCAGTGAACATTGGGCACACGACTTTTTATTGACACACATTTTCATTTCTTTTTGGTAAATACTCCAGAATGGAATTGCTTGGTCACGGGGAAGGTGTATGTTAAACTTTCATTAGAGTTTTGTTCAGTTTAGCCTTCATGTGTGGGAAGACCCGCAGGACATCCTCTTAAGAACTTTCCTCATCAGACCTTAGAAGGGAAACAATCATGGGGATAATATTAAAGATACAAATGCTGATGAAGGGGAAGAGAGGAGGACCACGATAATGGTGGGGTTTTGGGAGTTCTTACCACAGGTGGCTTTCTATGTATTAATTTATTAAATCCTTACAACAACCTGAGGGGTAGGAACTATTTATTCTCATCTTTTAGTTAAAAAAACTGAGGCTAGGAAATGTTAATCAGTGTTCTCAAGGTCACTTAAACTCAAATTGAAAATATACGTGTTTTTCAACTAATTATACTACCTCCTATAAGGAGTCCTGGGGGCATCATCTCTCACATCTTCTCCCGATGCCCTGACCATCCTTCTGGGGGCTGCTGTGTCTCTGATGGGACTTTCTCAGTCCTATTTGAGTCCACTTTGCTTGGCAGCTGCTCTCTGGTGTTGGAAGTGCTGACCTTGTCTGCCGGCCTGACAAGCTCCCTTTGACTAGTTTGTTTGCCCTCTTCTGACCCCTTCCAGTTAGTCTCCCCACTCTCCCCGCTTCTCTTCCCTTACCCTACCCATCACGCCCCACCCCTTCATCATCGTCACAATTCTACCACCAAACCCCATTATAATTTACCTAGGGCCCATAAACGTGCACCTTGAGTCCACTTCTCTCAATGGTTGGAAGACTCTCCCCCCAAAACTGCTTATTGGTTCTCCAAAATATTTTGTTGTTTCGTGAAGAATTGTGCCCAGAATCATTTTTAAAATGAAAGTGTTTGACTCGGTGTCCTTATTTTGGTAAAGCCACTATGTAACATAAGAAATATGATGCTGCTTTCTGATAACACATTCAGGTAGTCATTTTCATATACTCTAAATTAATCTCCATAAAACCCTCTGAGGTAGATCAAGAACAATTAAATGGGAAATACAGCCATTAAGTAGGAACTTGGCTAAGGAATGGGGATTCTCTATCGTTTTGAATAGAACCTCAAGTCTAACTTCATACAAATTTCATATACTTCAGAACTCCAACATCATGGGTAAAATCACACACTCAACCCATTTGTGGAGACACTTAAAATTGAAATCCATCTGTACTAACAATTATGTTTTGAAATATCTCAATAAGTTATAGGCACAGTTTAAATTATTCATAATTCTGTGCTCACTGGAATTTCCCTGAAATTTAAGAGATGATTTCTGAGAAGTCAAAGCTCTGATGTTCAACTTGGTAGAAAGTTGGTGCCCCCTTGTGGACTATAGAACAGCAAAGAAAGATTTCAGTCATCAAGTTCTAAACAGTCTAAATGAACGTCCCTCCCCGGAGTGCACACTGAATCACAAAAAGTAAATAAAACCTTGAAAGTGGGTGGCTAAGTCTGTTGTCATAGAACCTTAGAACGTTGGTATGACCTTAGATGTTGAGGTATAATATCATTTTTCAGAAAAGGAAACCAAAGCTCATAAAACGTTACACCATGAGGTGCTGACAAGAATTGAAGACCTCTCATGAAAACAACATTCTTACGCTGATCAACCACATAGATGTGTGTCAAGAGATACACACATCGATAGTAGGGCAAATATAAAACCTTTTATTAATATCTGACTGTTCTGCATTCTTTAAACAGGCTTGAGGTTTCCTGCCCCACATCGAGTGAATTCGTGGGGAGGCAGGTTAGGGGGATGAAGCAGTCGTGGAAGGGACTTCCATCCCACCGGTGGGATGCTGGGGGCAGTGGGGGGATGTCTTGGGATGGGTGTCAAGCCTGATAGTTTTGAGAGTTGGTTATGAGGGTGAATCCACAGACTTACTGAGATTAATTGCTGGGGGAGGGAAAAGGCAGGGATGGTGCCCAAGTTTCCAGTTTGGGGCCATTGGGTAGATGGTAGGAAACAAAAGAGCAAGAACAGGCTTAAATGGATGGTGGTTTGAAATGGTGTCCAGAAAGTTAATGGCTGGGTCGTCTACATGTTTCTGGAGGATTAAGCCACACAAAATCCTTGGTGAGTGTGTGTGTCCTTGTGGATATGTAACTGATAACAAGGGGATTAGAGAAAGTCTGTGCCTGGCTTGCAAGTGTTGATGAGATTAAAAAAAAAAAAAAGTCAAGGGTATGATGGAGAGCTTGTTCTTCTCCTATTTTTCTCAATGAAATTTCTTTATACCCTAGTTTCAAGATGAAATTGTAATAGAACTCAATAGCTCTAAATTCCATTATGATTATGTTTAGTTTTAATTGTGATCATTTATTGGGTCAAGCCTCCATGTTTGACGTTTGTAACATCGTGGCATTAGGGAGGAACTGGTTAAGCTCAGCTGGTCTTCTTTTCCACAGTCTTGATACTTAGAGGCAGTATTCTGAACATTTCAGGTGGGCTATACCTTTGGGGAGGGGCTATGTGTCCGATTCCTTTCTTAAAATATTTGCTTTCTAGGGGTTTCAGAATATTATAGGAGGTTCCAAAAAGAGGGAGAAGACTATGGCCCACTGGACAAAGATGCTTAATGGTAGATATTCAGGAACTGAGAAACCTGATGAAGGACATTGTAAGGGCCTATTTAGCCAGAGCGATTCCATCTGGTTAAACAGTGATTTTGTTGTTTATGCAGTAAAACTTAAACTGACCTTCCCCCCGCCCCCAGGGGAACTTACTTAAAAGCAAGTCCGGGAAACCAGTAAAACGTGGTTTACCAGTCCCTGATAACAGAGCCCAAATACAAGGTGGGGGGTCAGGTCAGGTAGAGATAACAAGCCCAAATCAGGTAGAGATAACAGAACCCAAATGCAGGGATGAGTCGGGCCAGGTGGAGACATCCAATTAGTGGAGCGTGTATACTGTCTCCCTAGCTACCAAGGAGTGTGGGCCCCGCCTTTTGGGAGCCAATTCTGACCAAGGTGATAGGCTAGTTCAAATAGCTACTATGGGGTGAATTGTTATTCAATTGGCCACCTGTGTGTGACCTAGCATGACTGTGCAGCTTTCTCTGTGTGTTGCAATCTCATTGGCCACCTGTGTGTGACCAGGCTCAACTACATGGCCTTTGCGCTATAAAAGTTAGTCTGTGAGGCTGGGAGGGGTCGCTCTCTCTGTTAAGAGGCGGCCCCGACCGGTCGGTTTGATTCTCCATACTGGTGCGAAATATTGCTTGACCTTCGCTTTGTATCAGTCTCGCTCCTTTGATCATGGACCCTAACAGACACATCTTGGGGCTTAGAAGGGCTGAATACAGTGTCTCAAATCACACTTGAAATCATCACCATTTCCCCTCTTAGAGCAAAGCAGTTAAAGCAGACAGAACATGGACTGTGGCATCAGACAGAGCTGAATTTGAGAGCTGGTTATGGCTTACTATGTAACCTTGTACAAATTTTTCACCTTTCTTGGTCAAAATTTTCTCATCAATAACATAGGTGATAATGATGACACCCACGTTCTATTAGCCTTTTGGGGCTGCTATAACCAAACACCCAGACTGGGGAGCTTAAATAACAGAAATTTGTTTTATCACAGTTCTGGAGGCTGGGAAGGCCAAGATCAAGGTGCCGGCAAATTTGGTTTCCGGTGAGAGTGCTCTTCCTAGACTGTGCATGGTTAATTTCTTGCTCTCTCTGCCTGTGACCCCACCTCAATGCTTGCATTCAGAGAAGGAAGGAGTGCCTCGCTGATGTCTCTTCTAAAGATCAGGGCCCCACCCTTAGGATTTCACCTGACCTTAATCACTTCTTTGGAGGCTCCATCTCCAAACACAGCCACACTGGGGCTAGGGCTTTGACTTTAAGGGCCGTGGTGGTGCACACGCACATTCAGTCCATAGCATAGATCCAAGGGCTTGAGTTGAGGATCAAGTGAAGTAATGATATTGAAAACTGGCTCTGTTCTGGTTGTGACACACCGATAACACAAGCTGACTTCTTTTGCTCCCTAAGAGATCTGTCATAGCTGTGTTCTGACCTCTTAGCTCATTTGAAGGATTTACTACAGCAAACACATTTTGCCACTCTTGCTGAATGTACTATTACTTGTATCATAGCATCTAACAGAGAATGGAAGAATGGACCTTGCTTTGTTCATGTTATCTGTCCTAATATTCCTCACTTTGTGTTGCCTTTCGTAAGCCACAAAACCATTGTGCAATTATTTTATTTTCCTCTTTTTCTTTCCTTTAACAAAACAAAACAAAACAAAACAAAACAGCAACTACTAACTTTGGGCTCTGTTTCTCTTTTTCTTTCGGTGTAAATTTGATTGTTGATTTAAGATTTTATTGCTTTAGGTAGGCCTTTATCACTATGAACTTCCCTCTTAAAACTGCTTTTGCTGTATCCCATAGATCTTGGTTGTATTTACGTTTTCTTTCTTTCTTTCTTTCTTTCTTTCTTTCTTTCTTTCTTTCTTTCTTTCTTTCTTATTGCTTTCTAGTCATTTTTTCCAAAGGAATCTGTAAGAGTAGCCTCCCCACTTAAAAACCAAATTCTGATTAGTTTTTTGTGCTTGCTTTACAACTCAAGTCTGTGATAATAATTGCTGGCATTTTTAGAGTTTTTTTTAGCCTTGGTAGTTTTAGCAGTATCTGTATGCAACATGATGGACTGCTTTAGAAACCTTTGCATGCTAATAGTGGAATTTTTGGCAGCTTAACAAAGGAAAACTTGTGACTCAGAACTCCATAGGATTTTCTTTTTTTCCTTTCTTCCTTTTTTTAGAAAGAAAGAGAAAGAAAGAAGGGGAAGAAGAGAGAGAATCTTAAGCTGGGGGGACATGGGCCTTCATCTCACAGTCCCAGGATCGTGACCTAAGCCAAAATCAAGAGTCAGTCGCTTACCCAACTGAGCCACCCAGGCACCCCAGGATTCCATAGGATTTTCATAACACATACAATTGAGAATCATTTTTCAATTGTTAACATCCCATGATAATCAACTCATATATGGCATTAAACGTTTCTCGTGTGTAGTTTCTATTGGGATGTTCAACTGAAAGTCTCCTATTGAGTTCATCATTTAAACTTTGGTATACAAAAGAATGGCTCTAACAGTATTTGCTGTAATTTGATGATATTAAATATACTGATTGCATTGAACCATATTTGGGTGTTTTAAACTTTGTTTTAAAGGTTTTTATTTTAATTCCCGTTAGTTAATATACAGTGTCATATTAGTTTCAGGTGTTCAATATAATGATATAATTATATATATATATATATATATATATATATATATTTCCATTTTCACTTGTCTTAAGGTATTTTTTTGATTTCGCCTCTGATTTCTTCATTAACCTGTTGATTGCTCAGTAACATGTTGTTTAATCACATATTTGTGATTCCCCCCCCCCATTTTCTCTATTCGTTGATTTCTTATTTCATATCACGGTGGTTGGAAAGGATGCTTCATATGATTTCAGTCTTTTTTAACTTATTGAGACTTGTACTGTGGCCTAACATGTGAGCTATGCTGGAGAACCTTACATATGCACTTGAGAAGAATGTGTATTCTGCTGCTTTGGGATGGAATAATCTGTATTTTATTAAATCCATCTATTCTAATGGATCTAGATGATCCATCCATTGATGTAAGTGGAGTAGTAAGGTCCTCTGTGATTATTGTATTGTTGTCACTTTCTCCCCCTTTACATCTGTTAATATTTGCTTTATATGTTTAGGTACTTCTATGACAGGTGCATAAGCACTTACAAATATTATCCCTTGTTACATGGACCCCTTTATCATTGTATAATGCCCTTCTATGTCTTTTTTTATAGTCTATGTTTTAAGGTCTATTTTTTTATATAAGTATAGTTCCCCTAGCTTTCTTTTCATTTCCACTTGCGCAGAACATCTTTTTTCCATCCCTTCACTTTTAGTTTGTGTGTGTCCTTACCACTCAAGTGCATCTCTTCTTGGCAGCATATACATGGATCTTGAAATTTTGTCTGCTAATTCATCCATTCAGTCATTCTCTGTCTTTTGATGAGAGAATTTAGTGCATTTACATGGGAGATAATTATTGATAGGTATTACTTATTGCCATTTTGTTCTTTGTTTTCTGCTTGTTTTGCAGTTTCTCTCTGTTCGGTTCTTCTCTTGTTCTCTTGTGATTTGATGATTTCTTTAGTGTTAGGCTTAGATTCCTTTCTTAACTTTTGTGTATTTACTATAGGTTTTTGTTTTATAGTTATCACGAGGCTTGCATCCTATGTATATGGTGGTCTATTTTAAGTTAATAGTGATTTAAGTTTAAATGCATTATAAAACTCCACATTTTTAATCCCTCACTTTATGTTTTTGATGTCGCATTTTACATCTTTATTTTTTTGTATCCTTTCGCTGATTATTGTAAAGTTAGTTGTACTACTTTTGTCTTTTAACTTTCATTCTAGCTTTATAAGTGATTAATCCACTACTTTTTCTGTATATTTACTTTCGCCGGTGAAATTTATACTTTCAGATGTCTTCTTACTACTAATTAATGTCTCTGCTTTTCAACTTAAAGAAGTCCCTTTAACATTTCTTGTAAGGCCAGTTTAATGGTAATAAACTCCTTTAGTTTTTGCTTATCTGGAAAGCTCTATCTTTTCTTCAATTCCAAATAATAATCTTTCCAAGTAGAGTATTCTCAGTTGGAAGTTTTTCCCTTTTGGCACTTTGAGTACATCCCACCATTCCCTCTGCCCTGCAAAGTCTCTTTTGAAAATTCTGCTGACAGTCTTATGGGCTCTGCTTTGTGTGTAACAAGCTTTTATCTCTTGCTGCTTTTAAGATTCTCTGTTTAATTTTTAACATTTTAATTGTAATGTGTCCTGATGTGAATTGTTTTGGGTTCATCTTATTTGGAACTTTCTGGTATTCCTGGATCTGCATGTCTGTTTCCTTCCCCAAGTGAGGGAAGTTTTCAGGAATTATTTCTTCATATAAGCTTTCTATCCCTTTCTCTCTCTCTTCTCCTTCCGGGAACCCTATAATGCAAATGTTTTTCTGCTTGACATTTTCCTATAGGACTCTAAGCCATCTTCACTGTCTTGAATTCTTTTTTTCATTCTGCTGCTCTGTTTGGGTGAGTTCCACTGCCTTGCATTCTAGGTAACTTATCCTTTCTCTGCTTCATCCATCTGCTATTACACATTTCTAGAGTAGTTTTTGGTTTGATTATTGTATTCTTCAGTTCTGCATCTTCTGCTTGCTACTTTCTTATATTTTCTATCTCAGTTGAAGTTTTCACTGTATTCATCCATTTTTCTCTCAAGTGCAGTAAACATTTTTATGACCGTTGCTTTAAAATCTTTATCAGATAAATTGCTAATCTCTGTTGCATTCTGGCTTTTTCCTGAGGTTTCATCTAATTCTTTCATTTGGAACATATTCTCCTGTTTCCTCGTTTTGCTATTCTCTCTGTGTTTATCCCTATTTATTAAGCAAAACAACTATGTCTCTCATTCTTCAAGGAGTGGCCTTATAGAGGAGATGAGACTTATCTTTCAACTTTGCCCTAGCTCTTGGTTGTGTCTTAAACCTTTGGATTGTCTAAACAG
The DNA here is from genome assembly GCF_922984935.1 of Meles meles. NCBI lineage: Eukaryota > Metazoa > Chordata > Mammalia > Carnivora > Mustelidae > Meles > Meles meles. The sequence goes on from NC_060070.1 coordinate 95,049,932, forward strand.
CTTGTTCTATTCTTGATAGGTCCCAGTTGCTGAGGATGTGCCAAGACCTTAATTTTCCAAGGGGAGGGCAAGGTGTATCTCAGTCAGCACCTAGTTTCAGGTTGATTGGAAGCCAGACCTTAGCAGAAGCTTTTGAAGTATGCAAATATATACAGTTCTGTGGGACTGCAGTAGTAACCCCTGCTGGCCTCCAGACCAGAGATCTGGGTGCATCCCCCAGGGGAAAAGCTCCTTTCTAGGAGACATCAGGAGCTGTCACAAGGCCAAGGGAGAACACAAACATATCTGGATATCTGGAAATCCTGAATTCTACCTCTTGGGCTGAAGCTCTAAGACAAGTATAGAGGCCTTTCTCATAGAAAAAGGGGTATATTTCTAGTCTGCTGCTTATGTAGTGCCCTGGGGGGTATTAGCCTGACAAAAACTCTCTCTCTAATTATAGTTTCAGTCCCTTGGGACCCAGGAACACAAGCCTCTTGATCCCCCAGAGTCAGGCAATCAAGAAGCATCCCCTGTGTGGGCTGTGCATGCCCACCACCTCTAGCAAGTTTGTGGGAGCATGCAGGGCTGGGGCTCACCCATTGACACTGTTAAGGTAGACGGACTGCACAAAAATTATTCCTGCCAGTGCCCCATCCCTGGAGAGAGTATCAGCAGGCCTCTGCTCCTCTGGAAGATGCTTTAAGATAGTAAACAAATTTCCTTCACATGTAATCTGGGTGCCTGTCAAAGGGCTACTTTTGCGCTGGGCTGTAGGGTGAGTGAGTCTGTGCACAAACATTTCCAGAAATGTATCTCCTGAACATGAGCCTCCCTTGGTCTTCAAAGTCAGACATTTCGGGGGAGGGGGCTCATCCCTCCCTGAAGGTCCCAAGGGTTGGGGGGTCTGATGTGGGGTATGAACCCCTCAATTCTCAGGGAGAAGCTCTGAATTTGTGAGACCCCTCCTGATTGTGGGTTGCCACATGGTGGGTGGGGTTTTAGATGAGAGTCTCTGTCACTCTTACCCATCTGGACGTAGCCCTTTTACTGTTTGTTGTGGGGAGCTGTTCTGCTGGTTTTCAAGTCTTTTTCAGAGGGAATTGATCCATATGTAGTTGTAGATTCATGGTGTCTACAGGAGAAGATGAGTTCAGAATCTTCCTGTGCTGCCTTAAAAAGTCTTATCCATGTCCCTCTTAAAGTTAATTCTGCATTCTTAGGGTTTTGGCTAAAGGCGTTCAAACCACCTTTACCTTTGGGACATGCTCTCAGAGGGTGGGGAAATTAGAGATCATTTTAAAATTGCATTCTTTTTTTTTAAAAGATTTTATTTATTTATTTGACAGACAGAGATCACAGGTAGGCAGAGAGGCAGGCAGAGAGAGAGGGGGAAGCAGGCTCCCTGCTGAGCAGAGAGCCTGATACAGGGCTTGATCCTAGGACCCTGGGATCATGACCTGAGCTGAAGGCAGAGGCTTTAACCCACTGAGCCACCCAGGCGCCCCAAAATTACATTCTTTTAAAAAAATGAAACAGCTTAATACATTTGATTCACAATTCCACTTACTGGAATTTGTTCTAAGGCAATAACCTAAAGTACGTACAATTGCAAATGCAAAGGTATTTACTGTAGCATTGACTGTGATAAGCAAAATCAGCTGAAAATAACCTCTCTATCCACAGCACAGACCTGGTAAGTTAAATCCAGTATATCCATTCAACGGAATTATATGCAGCCCCTGAAAAGCATGTTGTTAAAAAATATCTGCCGGCACAGGGAAACATTTATAAGCCAGGCTATGAATGTAATATATCTAGCATTTGTATGGAAAAAAAAAAAGCATGGAGAAAATTCTTGGACGGATACCAGGATGCTAACAATGATTATTTTGGGTGGTGGGATTCAGGTTAACATTTTCCTATAGTGTTTTTGAGTTTTTTTATATTGAATATCTACTAAATTTATAAAATAAACTATTAATTAATTTTCTAACTATCAATTAAGTTTATAAGAAAACTGAATGAACATTATTTCTGGAAAGCTGAGGCATCTGAGGACCCTTAGTTTTTTTTGGTGGGGCAGGGCAGTGATGGGAGCCTGTTGAAGGAAGATTGGGTGCTGATAAACATTCTCAAGAAGGATAATTTAGGAAAAATAGATGACATTCTAACTCACTGTATTCTTGAAAGACCTAATGGCCAAAATTTAAGTGAATAAAAATTTATATTATTGTGAAATATACATACATAAGTTTTTAAAATGAAAGGTAAATCATTATATGTTGAAAGTGGGATTTGTGGTGATTTTTCTTCTCTTTTTAATGTATTTTAAAATTTTAAATATTAAATACTCCATAATAAGCATGTTATTACAATATAAATAAATATTTTTTTCCTGAACCTATAAATGAAAAGGCCGAACTCTCATGAAAAGCTAAACTTAAGGGCCTCGAGGACAAATATGTGCATTATTCTTCTTGGTTTTCTCCTCGGCATCCACCTTGGACCCAAGTACATTTTGATAACTGAATCAAGGACCACCTGGATGGTTAGTATATTAAGCTGGATTTATGTGATACTCATGTTCCTTCTTAATGTGTGGAATTATGAAATCGGTCTAAACTGAAAAATAAATAAAATTTAAAAATGAGTAGCATCGAATATTGCTTTCAGAATTAAGAATAGAACATTTCTGTTTCTTCAGGAAAATAGCTGGCAGTAAAGAGATACATCCTTGGATAAGAATCAAGAACGTTTCTAAACATACAGCCAGACATCAATTGCTTATTTGGTTTTGTGACCAGGATCCATGGGTCTACCCTCAGCATTTGTCTCTCATCCGGCCAGAGAGGGGACATAGACTTAGTAATCATGTAAGGATGTGTGGTGATTGGGAAAAAGCTTCGGAACATGTTGTTTCCATTTGCTCAGCCACGTAACAGTTCAAATCCAAAGCAGATGGTTGGGTCTTCTCTAAAACATGTGGTCCTAGGACCATGAAACCCCATCTGAGCCTCGGAAGCTGCCCTTCTTACAAGAAGATCAAAATCCAAGCTGTTATAAGACCTGTGAAATCAAATTCATTCTAGGCCTCTGATATGAGATAGCAGGGTCCTCAGTGTAGAAACAATAACAGTTAAAGTATATCTTTACAAAGCATTTGATACATGGGAAAACATTTCTCCATATTTAAAATTCTCTTGACACAGTAAAAAAAGAGGCAGAACAAACCTCACTAGCCCCATATTATAAAAAAATGAACCAAAATATAGATTGAGTATTTTGCCCAACGTTATCTTGTACATTCGTGGAAGAGGTGGGATGTAGACCCCAGAGTTCCTGATTTTTTAAGTCCGTTGTGCAGAGATATAATTTACATACAATAATACCTACGAATTTTGAGCTTACAATCCCTTGATTTTTGACAATTCATACAGTTACATAACCACCAACACAGGATACAGAATATTTTCAGTACCACACAAGTTTCTCTTTTTCCTTGGTAACCAGTCTCCTTCTACTCCCATGCTTTGCTCCCTGGCAACTGCTGAACTGGGCTCTATTACTAGAGTTGTGCCTTTTCTGGCATTTGATGTAAGTGGAATCATACAGCATATGCTCTTGTATCTGACTTCGAGAGCTTAGCACAGCACTTTTGAGATTTCTCCATGTTGTGTGTGTCAGTAGTTCAACTGTTTTTTGTTGCTTAGTAGTAGTCCACCATGACAGTATTTTATTTTATTGTGCATTCTAATTTATTCCAGTAGAAGTCTATTGTGATCTATGAATATGTCACTATCTGTTCATCTGTTTACCTTTGATCCATCTTTACTTTGGGATCTACTAACATATTGAGGGTATGTTTGACCTCCCTCCCCCATGGAGTTCACCTCTGTCTAAGCTCCATGGGGCAAGGAGAGTGCCTGTCTGGTTCATGGCTGTTTCCCTAGTGGGTAACACAATGCCTGGCACAGAAGACATGCTCAATAAAAAATTTGTGGACAAACGCCTGGATGAACAAATGAATGAATGAACACAGTATGGAAATCCACCTAATCAACTGGGAGGGGAGACCACCCTGGAAAAAGAATCACATTAAACTCATTTTGATATTTTTCAGGTTTGGGGAACCATATACAATCTTTCTGAGTTCAGTCTTATAAAATGAGAACAATAATTTTTACTTTTGGGTTTGTTATGAGAATTTAATGAAATGGCTTACATAAAACATCTTATACAGGGCCTGCCATGTGATGAGTGCCTACCAGGTCATCTGGTTACTATCATAATAATTGCTATATTTACCGAAGAAGAAAAGGCATTCAAGGTAGGAAACTTTATAGGCTGTTAGCAAACTGCTCTTCCCAGAAACTCAACTGAAAAACCCAAGCGCTGTCTAGCGTTCTTCCTTTTCTGTTACGTAGAGTCACTTAGTCCATCCATTCACAGGCCATCAGTGACTAGCTTCCCTGCTTGCACATTTGTGCAGAGCTGTCCTCATGTGTGCTCTGCAAAGTGGTTGCCACAGTAGTCTTCCTGTTCTCACCATGGGTGACTAGAAGATGAATTTATGTTTTACAAATTTGATTTAGCATGTGACTGTGTGCAGACCTGTTGCCAATTCAAGAAGACTTCTTAGCGAGTCTACTTTGACTAATGACCCTTAGAGTTCCCAATAACGCCCCAACACAGGCCCTCCTATTACCTTCCCCCTGTGCTGACTCAGACTCCTAATAAGGGGTCAGGCAATACAGCTGGCTCTGACCAGAGCTGCTGGCCACTTGCATGAAAGAATCTGCTGTCCCCAAAACAATTTTGTGGTTTTCAAGGGGAAATGGGATTATAATTTCCATTTGTTTTCTAAGAGGGTTAGCTTTCTTGTTCTCTGGATCAAGTTACACGTGTGACTTCCCATCAGCTTGCTTCCATTAAATGACCTCAAAACTGAATGAGTTCTCCCAGAACAAAGAAGAATACCCAAACAAGTCCCACGCATCCTTTCTCCAACATCATGTCTTTCTGGAGAATTTCATATGTTGGTGCTTGCCTCACCCCAGCCTGTAGCTTTGGCATCATTCTCCAGGACTAACACTGTCTCCTTCCTTAAAAATGCTTTAGAGTCCAAAAATCCTCAGATGACCAGGAAGGTCTTTATAGCTAATAATTAAATATCCCTTTTGCAATTTAAACTTGACTTCTTTGTACCTTAACTTCAGGGCCAATAATGTTGAAATAAATTTCCAAGGCTAACTGGTGCCACTCTCGTCCAGGTTCCACATCAGTAGACCCAACTTCTGTGATCCATAAGTGTCTCACTCGACCAGAAATGCAGTGTAGCCATTTAGCCAATCCCCAAAGCCCAAGCCAACTCTGGGCTCTATACTTATTTCCTTATGCCTTGATCTTTCTAAATAAGGTCAGATACGCCACCCCAGTTGATCATGCCCTGTTTGTGTTGCTGCTTCTAATGCTTTGTAAAACTTGTTCCTGCCCCCAAATCCGTTGGGAATAGCATTCCACAGCTTATGAGACACAGTGCTCCCCCAATCTGTGGACCATTTTCCCTTGAATAAAAGATGTCAAATTTATTGCTCAATTGTTTTGATTTTGGCATTTGACAGTAGAAAACAGTTGGACCTCTTTCTCTTTAGAATAGCATTTCCTTTCAAAGGAAAGCCCATTCCCAACTGTGGCTTTCCTTTACTCAACAGTTCCCACGTGTTTGGTCTTTCTCCCAGATGCCATCATCAAACTTGGGCAGTGATGACCCTTGTAATTAGCAGAGGTTATAGATTTTTTCTAAAATCAGGAGGCAATCCTGTAGCTCTCCACTGAGTCTGTTTCAATGGCAAGTACTCTATGAGGGCTCAGTAAGTGGGGAAAAAATTGGCAAACAATGAAGTAAGCCTCCTGTCTGATTCTTCCCTGCAGCATGAAATATGGGTGACCATGTGCTCTTTAGGTCCTATAAAGGAGGAAAAGCTGAAGCCAAACCCACTGAATGCCCACCTGGGCATGGAGAGGAGCTCATCATGGATCTTGGTGCCCAGGACCGTAGGAAGTCTCTGCTTGGCTCTCCAGGGAAGACCGCTGGAATTGGTCTTGGTGCAGTGCAAAATGGAGTTGCCTGCAAAGGTGAGTGGGTCTCCATTTCCCACGTAGGGCTCACCTTCATGACTGTCAAAAAGTGAGTTTTCAAGTTACGTCCCAGAGAGGATGTTCCTAGAGGTGTTTTGAAGTGGATTTCTGCACTGAAGATCTTTCTAATTCTTAATGTCTTACATACCCCCACTAGGAAATTGGAGGCTGCTACGATCTTTTGGCTTTCCTATAAAAAAGGAACTGGGGGTAAGCTAACTGCTAAGCGCAATCAGAGTGGAAGCACCTGGTTAACATCGACTTGCTAGAGCCCTGTTTATCTCAGGGCATTCCAGAGATGGTCTGCATAGGAATAATGAGGGTGTTAATTGAATATGCAGATTCCTGACTCTCAGCCCTGACCTGAATTGGAATTTCCAAATTCCAGGCCGAGGAATTTGTGATTTAACGCACTTTCCGGGGGAGTTTGAAAGATGCTATAGCTTGAGAACTGTTTTCCTCTGGACTGAGTCTTCTTAGTAAATGGTGGAGATGGATGCTATGGAACATGGGGCCTGCGTGTTGAAGCTTGGTGGCGGAGGCCTCGCCCCTCGGCTCCTGCGGCCAGCTGTAGGCAGAGAGAGCTGCCTCTCAGGTGGTATTCTAGAAACATTGCCAGGAGCTGTGTGGCTTTCAGTTTCTCAATCTTTCTGTGTCAGTTTTTTAACCTTTAAAACAGGCATAATAGTAGTGCCTGCTTCATAGAATTGTTGCGAGGACTAAATGTATAATACACTTTAAATCCTCCCAACAGTGTCTGGCCCACAGGAAAAACTATGTACACGTCCGTTGCTGCTGCTCCTACGTCTGTTATAATTGTTATCCCAATCTCCACTGCCTAGGGTGTCCGTTCTCTAAAACCCAGAAATCATGGGTGATTTATCTGTTGACCCTTTATCTGTTTTTATAAATAAAGTTTTATTGGAACGCAGCCATGCTCATTCCTTTATGTTATCATCTACGGCTGCTCTCCTCCTGCTTGTTGCTACAAGGACCACATGACCTACAAAGTTTAACATATTTAGTCTTTGACCCCCTTCAGAAAAAGCTTACCAACTTTTGCTCTAAACGCCTTTGAGCTCCTCTTAAATGTCGATCACCCAGAGGAACAGCAAAGGCAGTTATGTCAGAGGTTAACTGATAGTCTGATAGTCTGTTCAGGGCAAGCCCTGTGAGTGAAGCAGAAAGCAGAAAGTGGATGAAGCAGAGGGCAGAGGACATCCCTGAGAAGAGCCTGGAGGGATAGGACTTGTCCAGTCTCGAGGGGGTCCTGGCCTCCGCTTTTATGTTGCCTGGCAACAAGAGAGGACGTTCCTTTTCCCACCTGCCAATGGCTTCTCTCTTCCAATCTTCATACCACTTCCTCCACTGTTCAGTTTCTGAAATATCCTCACTGAGATCAAAGCAAACCACTACATCCAACAGCTTCAAAGAAAATGATACTTTACTGTATTTCATCCAGCATGATGAGTAAGTGCCCACCGTGTGCTAGACCCTGGGGCAGGTACAGAAAAATAAAACCTGGCCCTTGTCCCGTGGAGTCCCTAATCTATCTTTGAACTGCAAAGCCATAAACTCTTCAAACCCAGGACTTAAGACTCCAGCCTTGCTCGCTGGTCACCCTGGGATGTAAAGTGCCTAGGATGGCAAATCATTGGTAACTAATTAACACCCAGAGTCAAGATCATAAATGAAAATCACCTGGGACAGGTTATGTCTGTTGAAGACCTATGATCCCATTAGTGGACATTTGGCTGAGTAAGAAGTGTGCTGAGCACGGGGTTCTTCTTTCCTGTCTTTTGCCAGAAGGCATTGTATATGACAGAAAGAACTATAGTTGTCCAAATCTTCCTCTGTCTCTTGCACCTGTGTTTTCCATAGGTTATCTCACTAATCCTTATACTAATCCCATTAAATAGGCACCACTACCCAATTTACATGAGGAGAGCAGGTGCTCAAAACGGCCCATCTAGTCAGCGGCAGAAGTGGGATTTAAATTCCTGTCCGTCTGACTCCAAAGCTGTTGCTATAGTATATCATTTAGGTAAGTTTGAGAAGGAAAGGAAAGATAAGCATATCAGGGGGCAGGGAAAGGTGGAGAGAATTCAACAGCCCCGCGACTGCCTGTTTGAAGAACTAAAGTCTGAGATTAAGCAGGAAGATACCAAGGCAAGAGTGTTGCCTTTTTCTTTAGAAAACAAAACAGCAAAGTCCTAAACCCCTACTTCCTGGCTCCAGAATGAACAATATCCATTCTTTCAATTACATTTAAGAATTAAAAGTCTCCTGGGTGTTCCTCCCGTATACTTAGAGCCAATTATTCTCATGAAGTTGATATTCATCAAGTCCGTCCCCAACCATTTTTTTAATCATTAAGATTGTATTTGCTGACATAAGCCCTGTTAGCTGGTGGGCAAGTTCAGGTTCTTTTGATGGACACTGGTGGCTTCCCGTGGTTGGAGAGCGTGGGAGATGGCTCTCTACACCCTCTTACCACCTCACGGTCTGTGGCTATAGCGGAAAGGAAGCCGTCGCAGATCTCCTCAGCCCATTCGAGGTGAGCCTCTGGCTGTCATGCCTCCTGTTTTATAGCTCAGGAAGCCCCCTGTTCTGCCTCGGGAAATGCTTTTCTGACAGAAAGTGCTCTTCTGACCACAGGACTGGCCCATCTGCCCACAAAATAGGTCTGAGGTGGGGATAGGCAGGGCCTGGACCTTGAAGATTGCCCTGATACCATAGTCTCTCATACCTCTTGTATGCAAGAGTAGGACGGTGTATAAGTACACGCAGTATTGTGCTGGGCAGGTAGGGCCCATTGTGCACACCTCTTTCCAGCCCGCATTCAGTAACATGACATTGATAGCTTGAAATTGACCACAGTCAATTTCAAAGTGGAGGCCTTTACACCCTGGAAATCAGCAAACACTACATATAAGGGCTTGTTCCCTCTGAGAACTGGTTGTCGAACATTTATCTGTGCATAACTGAATATACCCCATTCTTTTCTTCCAGTATGAATACATTTTTCTAGTTCTTTACTATTACCAAAAAATACCACGATGAATATGTTACATGGTATTTTGTATACATATGTGTGTATGTCTTTAGGGTATATACCTGGAAGTCGACTTTTTAACTTATAAACTGTGCACATTTCCATTTACAGTATAGCATCAGATGGCTGGTCTACCAGCAGTATGTAAGATTTCCTGTTCCCTCCCATTCTTGTTGACACTTGGTATGGCTAGCCTTCTTCATTTATGCCAATCTGAGCTTGAGGTAGCATTTCACTTGTATTTGAACTGATATTTTTTTCTTTTTTATGTCCTTTGATAATTGCCTTAAAATATTCCCATAAAGTATTTATTCATTCTTTATTGGACTTAACGACTTTATGGTTATTTTACAGATTATTTTTATTTCTATTGTGAAATGGATATTTTATCTGTTATACAAGCAGTTTTTGATGCTGTCAAGGATGTTATTGCTGGTATACAGAAACGTTACTGATTTTATATGCTCATCTCAGCATTAACCTTTTCAAAACTTTCCCAGTCTGGGGAGCTTGAGATTTTATGTTAAACTTGATATCTGTCCTTAAAAGGATCAAAGACATTTTCTTTGGTTACTTTTTTTAATGCCACGGTACACATGGGAGGGTCAGAGTTTCTAAGATGACAGCCAGGGCAAGGTCCAAAAAGTATTTATCACAAGGTGTCTTTGTCTTTGGCGAGTCTGTTCACTCGCAACAATGGTTTGGATGAAATTCACTTGTGTTCTCTCTTTCATCTTGTTTGTTGCCCACATAGCAGCTGTATCAGTAAGTAGAGTTCTGCTTTTCTGGATATTTAGAAATATTAATTCAAGTATATGTTACATATTTTCTGTATGTTCATTTTCTTCCAGATTAATCATCTCTCTAAAGGAAATGGTAAGAATCAACTGAAATGCATAGAGTGTTTTCTGAACTTTCTTTTGTCCATCAATATTAATAACAATTTGTTTCCTACTTTTAACAGTACATGATGAAGAGTTTCATGAACAGAAGGATATTTCAGAAATCAACTTAGGTGGGTTCAATTTTTGCTTTACTAATGCTTTGAAATCCCTTTAAATCTTGTGCTACAATTGCTGTAAGTTCTTACCTTCATGATAGAGTATTGGGTAACTTTAAGGAAGAAATATCTAATGGTACTTCATTAGAATTTGCAGAGTTTCTGAAAAGTGGAAATGTGGAAAGAGAATGATGGTTAGACCAAATTTTCTAGAGGAACTAGTGAGTGTTCCATGGATCTAGAGATGCACCACATGATTTTTGTTTATAAAAATGTTGATTTTCGGGGCACCTGGGTGGCTCAGTGGGTTAAGCCTCTGCCTTCGGCTCAGGTCATGATCTCAGGGTCCTGGGATCGAGACCCGTGTCGGGCTCTCTGCTCATCAGGGAGCCTGCTACCCCCCTCTCTCTGCTGTCTCTCTGTCTGCCTCTGCCTGCCTCTCTGCCTGCTTGTGATTTCTCTCTCTCTCTCTGTCAAAAAAAAAAAAAAAAAAAAGACTACTCAGGAAAAAAAAAATGTTGATTTTCCTGTTTCTGTTTTGAAAAAAAAAAAGAAAGAAAAGTGGATGATTATTTCACTTGTTACATATACACATGCATATGTATGTATGTATACATGTGTAGTATACGCTAAGGTTATATTTAGTGGGGGGAAGCCCTAGCTCCTCTACTGGTGCATCATATTCATTAACACCTGTTTGCTCAGGACTTAGGGAAGGTTGTAAAGACATTTCAATGTCTTGTCTACAAACATTTTTCTTGAAGAGTTCCATCAATCTGCTCCGTTACTGAGAGGAGAGAGAAGATGGGTTATCATCTCTTTTCTCTCTCATCCTGTTTCTAAAAGGAGGGAGAAGACTTTACATTCTGGGTATCTTTGGTTAGGATTAGCAAGATCAAACACAGTCATGATCTTAAACACCATATGGTCTACAAAAGCTTTATTATCAATTGCATGTTTATTTGTCAAATACTACCGTAGAGTAAGGACTGTTTTCATTCTGCAGGAAGGGATAGGAATTTCCTTGTGGTTGAGGTGACCTGCCCAGATCACCGATGGCAGTGATGGGGCTCACTCCAGGTCTTCTGATTCAACTCAGTGCTATTGGAGGACTACAAAACTGAAAAAATCCATACCTAAGGGTCGAATTTCTTTGACTTTGTCCCATTTACAGGGAAGGCAGGCTATATGATACATAATTGGAAAAGCTTGAAATGGTTTTAAAGAAATAGTTTGGTAAGGTAAATGGGTGAATGGGCCCCAAGACTTCGGCCAGGTTTCAAATGATCTGTTTTTAGTGTCAGGCAATCAAGATATATATGGATTCGAGAGGATCTGCTGTAGTTTAAAACTAGGTTGGGACTAAAATGAGAGTTTTCCTGATCTCATCCTTATTTGTCTAGACCAAATAATTTTTTTTTTTTTTTTTTTTTTTTTTTTTTTTTTTTTTTTACCTTAGAGCCATTGTTAATGCTTTTTCTGAGTTGTGGCTCCAATGAAGAAATCTTACTATGTGGGTTTTTTTTTTTCTCTTTTTAGGTCATTCCAATCCAGCTTCCACAATTGTTAGTGTTAACCATACAGCCAGTTCCTGTATCATAAAAACTGTTCGGGGAAAATCAAAGAGAGGGAATTGTTACCTTTTCCCCTGTCTTCTCTCCATGCCTCACAATTTAGCCTCTAGCTAAGGATTGTTGCTTTTAGTCTTCATTTCAGTAAAAGCAATTCCCTCTTCTAGATCCAGAGGCTCAGAACCTTTGAGTCTTATCTTCCTCTTAAGGTACACGCCATCTATCAGCAAATGATACTAGCTCTAACATCAAGTTATCTCACGGGTTGTGACTGCTCAGCACTTTCTCTTTTCCTGTTCCTCTCCAAGCCATCTGGTCTGGCCACGTCTGGCAACCTCATAACTGGTCTTGCCTTTCTGCCCTCACCCCACGCAGGCTATGGCTCAGAGTAGGCAGAGCTCTTCTGATAGGATTCAGGCCATGTCACTTCTCTTATCCAATCTTCCAGTCTTCCAACCTGGCCAGTGCTGACTGACATCGCTTCCAGTGCAGAACAAAGGCCCTAGAACCTTAATTCCCAAGGTGTGTTCCACAGGTCAGTTTCACCTGTACCACCCAAGAGTTTCCTAGAAATACAGAATCTTTGGTCTCATCTCAGCACCTTCATGTTGATGGACCCCAGCTGATTCCCTGTACATTAAAGTTGGAGATGAGCTGACTCTGGCCAGAGCCATCTGATCTCACTTCTTACTGCTCTCTCCCCTCTTTACTTGGGCTCTCCAGCCACCCTGATCTCCAAGCTGTTCCTCTACAAAGGTGGTTCTCAGTGTGTGCCTCTCCCCTCCCCACAGGAAGCATCAGCAGCACCCGAGACTGAGAACTTGTTAGAGCCCCGCATTGGGCTTTCTGCTCAGCGGGGAGCCTGCTTCCTCCTCTCTCTCTCTCTGCCTCTCTTCTTGGGATCTGTCCCAGACTTGCTGACTTGAAAAACCCTGAAGGTAGGGGTCAGCAGTCTGGGTTTAACAAGCTCTCAGGAGATTCTTGTGCTAAAGTTTGGAATGTTGCTCTAAGGCTTTCCTGCCTTGTTTCTTTTCTCCTTCCTCTCCTCCTCTCCTCCTCCTCCTCCTCCTCCTTCTTCTTCTTTAGATTTTATTTATTTATTTGAGGAAGGGAGAGAGAGAAAAAACACAAAGCAGGAGGGAGAAACAGACTCCCTGCTGAGCAGGATTCCAGGGCTCTGGGAGCATGACCTGAGCCAAAGGCAGTCACTTAAAGGAATGAGCCCCCCAGGGGTCCCCTGCCTCATTTCTATTTGCTGTTGCCTTTTCCCTTCATACTATTCCTTTATTCCCCACTCCATCAGATTTCTGCTTCAACGCCACCTTCTCCAGGGAACTTCCCTGACCACCCTTTATAAAATATCAAACTCCCTAACTCTTCACCATTTTTCTCCTCTACTGTTCTTTTTTTAAAATTATTATTGCTTGTTACACCATCTGCTACTTAACATTTATTTGTCTCTCCTCCCTCTCCAGTCAAGAATGTCACCTTGTGAAGGCTTTGTTTTATTCTCGGCTATATCCCTAGCATGTAGACCAAAGTCTAGCACACAGTAGGAGCTTAATAAGTATATGCTGCCTGAGCAAACTGGTTAGTGATTCTTCTGAGGCTTATTTTTTAAAAAAATTTTTATTCTTTAGGGGCACCTGGGTGGCTCAGTGGGTTAAAGCCTCTGCCTTCTGCTCGGGTCATGATCCCAGGGTCCTGGGATCGAGCCCCACATCGGGCTTTCTGCTCAGTGGGTAGCCTGCTTCCTCCTCTCTCTCTCTGCCTACTTGTGATCTCTGTCTGTCAAATAAATAAATACAATCTTTAAAAAAAACTTTTTATTCTTTAGAAAGAGAGTGCATATGTACTCTTGCAGGTGAACTGGGGGAATGGGGTGGGCAGAGGGAGAGAGAGTGGGGTCCAGGGACAGGGGTTCTGTCCCACAATTCTGAAATCATGACCTGAGCTGAAATCAGGAGGCAGATGCCCAACTGACTAAGCCACACAGGCACCTCTCCTGAGGCTTATTTTTAGTGGATATATGCTTCTTTGGGATGTGTTCCCCAACCAACTGCTGCACTCTCTTATCCCTCCATGACCCCATCTACACTGACCAACCTGGGGACCAAGGTCTAAATGAGCTTGTTCACGTCACTCTGGAAGAACCCAGCTCTCACCTCCATCCCTAAACCAGGCCTGTGTCAGAAAATGCATGTGTTTGTTCATGGCAAGCCTGAGCCTGAGTATGGATAGACTAGTATATCCTACTGAAAAGGCAATTCAAAACCTAGGTCCTAATGCCCATGGGCCAGGGTATCAATGCTATTTGTTTTTGTTTAATTGTGCCATTTTCATGCACATACGTGAGGTTTATGGAGCTTAAGAAATAAGGGCATGGGGAAAGAGATCGTGATGCCTTAGTTAGTCATTAACAAGGGAAACCATGACTTTTCCTAATACGTAAAACCCCAATGATGTCATTTACCACAAACAAGCCATCAGCTTGGCCAAATGGTACCTCTGTTACCATGTGAGGCCGTGGTGATGAATTCTTTAGCTAGATTTCCCTGCTGTAAATCAGGTGCTGTTCTCAGAATTAAGTACAATTCCCTGAACTTGTTTGAAGTATTTTGTGATTTACAGGGAAGGCTGTTTGTCAAACATGAGGGATGTCATAAAAAGAGACATTCTTTTAAATGCTCATAAATTTTTCCCACAAGGATCTTCCCTTTTAAGAATTCTATTTGCAAAACACTGTGAGGCCAGAATCAAGGAATAGCATAAGGGAGAAAGTTTATCATGCTAAGCTCCTGATAGCAGGTATCTGGATATACAGTTTGAGTGGATCCATCCATATTTGCCTGGTCTTTATTGCAAGGGCATTATCTCGAACTTGGCTTTTAGAAGGTACCATTGTTTTTTCACGGGACAGAGCAAAACCAACCCATTTACCTAGAGTCATGAAGAAGGATGAAACGATAGCAGAAAGAGCACTGGATAAGAGGTCAGGAGTTCTCAAGCCCACTCAATTGCTGATGACCCCGTGCATTACTTCTTGTCTCAAGACTCCCTTGTGCCCCCTTAAAGTACAAGAGGTTTGGAGTCAATGATCAAAAAGATCCCTCCTAACTCACTTCTTACTTTTAAGATTCTTGGACAAGATTTCTTGTTCCAAAATGAAGACAGAGGATGTGAAATACATGATATTGATGGGCTATTTACATTTACTCAGAGGGAATTTTGCATTGTTCGGAAAAGACGTTGACCAAAGATTAACAATGCAAAGTTTACAATGGAAAATACTAATTTTATTATGAGAAATGCATTTAGTAACACTCATTCAAATATTTCTTTCTTTTTATTTATTTATTTATTTATTTATTTTTCAATCTGTGTCTAGCTGCGGGCTTGGACCTCTTTCAAGGAGACATCCTCCTACAGGTGAGTATCTTCCAAGGACACAATTAATATTCCTCAGGACTGGCTGTTTTTTATGACTGGGAGATTCTGCTGTGCCCAGCCCTGGGCTAGACACTGTGGAGGCCATGAAAGAACCTAATCTATCATCTGTGCTCACAAGGGCTTCCTCCCTGGTTGATGATGACAAAAACAGATGGAAAATTAGGAAACAGTACAAAGAATCTATAATTATCACATTATTTGTTCACCCAGTTTTCCTAGTAAGTGAAGAACGAGAGAAGGAAATGCACCAATATGTTTAAAATGGCTATCTCAGTTTTTGGAGAATCCGGATCTTTGAAGTTTTGTTCTTAATGATTTCTCTGAAGTTTCCAAATTGTCTGTGATGAACTTGTATTGTTGTACAATCAGAATACAAATGCTATTGTTTGAATTGTATGAGAGGTTGTTTGTGGTGTGAAAGTTTAGCAAAGACAGAAGCCAGGGGGCCTGGAGGACTCATCTTCCCAGTCATCTTTGTCTTTTTCCACAGAACTCCAGAAATGGCCTGAGAGACCCTAGCACCAGGTGGAAGTTCCCCATTCCTTACATTCTGGCTGACAATCTGGGTAATATTAATTGTTTTAATTAGGAGTTTTGGGCTTTGCTCTTCAACTCCTGCACTCCTCCAGTTCATAGGTTTCAGATTGGGAGTAACACCAATGCATTTGGTTTCCAAGCCCTGATAATTCTTTATCCCATGGGATGAAAGGCATAACCTTATATTGACCCAGTGCTACTTAACGGGTCTGAGATACAGTGCATCAGATAGTAATTTTAAAAGTTACAGAGTATCAAATAATAAGTTTAAAAGTACAGAACACATTAACGTGTGAATAAAACCAAAACATCCCCAAAGAACAAAAATGCAATGAAATATAATTTGGCTTCACAACCACGACAAATTTACGCTTTAAGTAATAGTTTGTTTGGGTGAATTTATATAGATTTTCGGCATCCTGATTTCATCCCCTTTTGTTAGGAGACAAACATTCCACACTTTTGAGAGCTAGAAAAGTCTATATTTCCCATGCTAGGAGTCCTTGTTCCTCAGTATTAATAATTTCAGTTGTTTTCTCTCTCAAGATGAAGGACTAGTTAAGTCTTAGTTCACTCATTGTTGGGAATAATAGTCGGGAGAAATAAATGACTATTCAAAGCCACGGGTGGACACTGGCTGACCCCAAGCTGGTGACTGACAGCTGGGCAGCCAGATGAGGCAATGCCCGCGAGGCCCATCTCACACGGATGCAGGAGGACCAGAGGAGGGGGAAGCTGGGACAAGCTTGCCCAATCTTACTGCACTGCCAGGCTGCGCCCTCAGGAGTCACAGCTCATGTTCCAATATTTTCCATCACTGTTAGCGGTGCTGATCCCTTTTCTGGAGGACAGCTAGATAAATACAAATGCTGTTGTTCTCAGTGAATCTTTTGGAAATTTGAGGTTTTTTTTTTTTAATATTTTATTTATTTAACAGAGAGAAATCACAACTAGGCAGAGAGGCAGGCAGAGAGAGAGGAGGAAGCAGGCTTCCCGAGGAGCAGATAGCCGACGTGGGGCTCGATCCTAGGACCCTGGGATCATGACCCGAGCTGAAGGCAGCGGCTTTAACCCACTGAGCCACCCAGGCGCCCCTGGAAATTTGAGGTTTTATTCCCACCCACCAGTGTTGCCCACACCCTTGCAAATTCACAGAGCACCCATATGTGATTTAAGAAATGTCAGCTTTTGCGAGGGTACTTCCCCCACTACAATTTTTCTTCCTGCCTGTTGCACCTACGCCAGCGCCCCTTCCTTCAAGACATAGGCACACCAGTATATGCCGGACATGTGCCTTCACCTAAAATTTGGTTGAAGGTTCACCAGTAACATCTCTGTGAGGTGTTAAGTCTGTGCCTCTCAGACTTTTGTGTGCATAAGGCTCCCCTGAGGATCTTCTGAAACTACGGAGTAGATCAGGGTCGGGGTTTCAGATTCTGCACAATCCCGCAGGTGATGCTGATGCTTTTGGTCTGCTGGGCCCAGCTCGAGTGGCAGGTGTCTTTAGCTGTAAGCTGGTGACTGATGAAGAGAGAAAGATGGAAGACAGGTGGCCTGAAATAAGGTAACAACAGTAAGGACACAGTGGTGGTTCTCAGCACCACGTGAGAATCACCTTTAGTGTTAAAATAAGTGCAGATGCCCGGGTCTATACCATTGCAGAAAGCAGACATTGCAGAGTTTCATATTTGTATACGATTTTTTAATTAAAATTAAACTTACCCAGAGTAAAATACATAACTCAGTGTAAAAGTCAATGGCTTTTGATAAATGCACATACGTATGTGACCCAATCTCCCGTCACTCCAGAAATTTCCATGGGATTGTTTCCAGCCAATCCCTACCCCCTCTCCAAGACACTACCATTCTAATTTTTCTCCCTATCAATTAGTTTTACCTGATTTATAGATAAATAGATAGATAAATAGATAAATAGATTTATAGATAAATAGAATCCTTCAGTGTTTACTCTTTTGTATCTGGATGTTTTTGATGTTTTTCCATATCATTGTAGACCAGTAGTTAATTCTTTTTTTTTTTAGTACTCAGTAATAGGGCAATTGTTCATCCATTTTTCAGTTGATGGATATTGGGTTGTGCCAAGTTATTTATATATATATATATATACATATATATATATATAATTTGTCTTGATCAAATGTCTAGAAATAGAATTCCTTGATTATACAGCAAGTATATGTTTAATCTTAGTAAAAAATGCCAAGCAGTTTTCCAAAGTGGCTGTACCATTTTTCACTCTCACAAGCAACGTAGCTATGTCCCATTTGCTCCCCATTTTCACTAGCATTGGTGGAATTAATCTTTTTTTAATTGTAGCCATTCTGGTAGTTACAAAATGGAATTTCACTGTGATTTTAATTTGCATTTCCCTAATGATTAATGGTATTTCCTACATTTTCATGTGCTATTTGTCATTTGTGTATATTCTTTTATGGAATGTCTGTTCAACTCTTACCATGCTTTCTTTATTGTATTGTTTGTCTTTTCATTATTTGTAGAAGGATTTCATATTTTATACTATGGATGAAGTCTTTTGTCAGAGATAGGTAGATAGAGATCTTGAATATTTTCTCTCAGTCTGTGACTTTCCTTTTTGTTTGTTTGTTGTTTTGTTTTTTGTTTTTGTTTTTGTTTTTTAGGCAGTGTATTTGTTTATTAATCTTTTTAAAGAAGTAACTTTTGACTTGTTAATTTTCCCTTTCTTCTCTGCTTTCTATTTGGTTGCTTTTTGTTTGCCTTTATTATTTCCTTTCTTCTACTTAGTTCCAGTTTATTTCGCTCTTCTTTTTTGGATCAAAGCTGGAAATTTATATCATTGATTTTAAACTTTCATTCTTCTAATAAAATATGTTATAATATGGCATCTAAAGCTGTACATTTTATTTGAAGTTCTGCTTTAACTGTTCTCCACAAATTTTGATATGGTTGTATCTTTACTAAAGTTTAGATATGTTTTAATACCAGTTGCACTGTTTTTGAAATCCATGGGTCAATTAGAAGTGTGTTTTTTAAATTTACAAGTGTCTATAGTGCTTCTAGATATTGTATTATTGATTTCTAGTTTAATTTTGTTGAGGTCAGAGAACATGTTCTATAAGATTTTGGTCTTATGAAATTTACTGAGACATATTTTGTGGCCTTTTTTGTGACTGATCCCTGTGTGCTGGAAAAGAACTTACATTTGGCTGGTGTGGATGTGTTATTTTATCAAAGTCAAATAGGTCAAGGTGATTGTGTTGTTCAAATATTTTTATCTGCAAGGAGTTTTGGATAGTTTTATCTGCTACTGAGAGAGAATTGTTAATCACTCTAATTGTGTGTTTATTTCTTCTTTTAGCATTTTCATGAAACTGCTCTTTTGGGCAAGTACATTACTCTATCATCTTGCTAAATTGACCCATTGTTTAGGGAAATTTCTCTTTATGTCAGGTAATCCTCTTTATTTTGAAGTCTACTTTGTCTAATTTAAATATAGCTACACCAGTTTTTTTTAAAACTTACTGTTTTCACTGTGTATCTTTTTTAGTTTTTTATTCCTAACCTATCATTGTCTTTATATTTAAAGTGTCTCTTTTTTAGGCAGTCTATATCTGGGTCCCACTTTTTTTTTTTTTTTAAAGATTATTTATTTATTTATTTGACAGACAGAGATAACAAGTAGGCAGAGAGGCAGGCACAGAGAGAGGAGGAAGCAGGCTCACCGCTGATCAGAGAGCCCGATGCGGGGCTCGATGCCAGGACCCTGGATCATGACCTGAGCCAAAGGCAGAGGCTTTAACCCACTGAGCCACCCAGGCGCCCATGGGTCCCACATTTTTATCCAGTGTATCAACTTCTGAATTTCAATTGAAACATTTGGTCTATTTACTCTTTTCCAGTTTTTTTTATGTTAATTTTTAATTTTTTCTATTTCTTTTTTAATATGAAGTCAATTAATTAACATATAATGCACTATTTGTTTCAGGGGTACAGGTCTGTGATTCATCTGTCTTATATAATAGCCAGTGCTTATTACAGCACACACCCTCCCCAATGTCCATCATCCAGTTACCCCGTCCCCCTCACCCTCCTCCACTCCAGCAACCCTCAGTTTGTTTCCTAAGATTAAGAGTTTCTTATGGTTTGTCTCCCTCTCTGGTTTTGTCCTGTTTTACTTTTTCCTCTCTTCCCCTATTTATATTTAATATAATAATTGATATAGTTTGATTTAGAACTATCAGTTATTACTTGACTTCTATTTTTCTTTTATTTCTTCTTTTTCTAGTTTCTTTTGGTTAGATCCAACAATTTAATATTTCATTTGGTTCTTGTGGTGGTTTTTTAGCTCAATCCCTTTGTACTATTGAAAGGTTTTGCTGTAGGGATTACAATTTGTAAACTTAATATGTGACAGTGTACTTAGACTTAATATTATGCCATTTTGCATAAAAGGTAAGCATTTTACACCACCATAATTCCATTTATACCCCTTTCTTTTGTACTGTTGTTGGCTTATACTTTTCAACTGTTTATTTTATAAACCTCATAATAGTGTTATCATTTTTTTGCTTTAATCAGTTGTCACTTACAGTAATTAATGAAGAAAAGTAGTCTTTATATTTACTTTTATACTTGGAATTTCTGGCGTTGTTCACTCTTCCTGGAGATTTAAGTTTCTATGTGGTATCATTTCTCTTTAGCCTGAAGAACTTCCTTTAGCAATATATATAAATTTTTTTCTTTTTAAGTAGGCTACATAACCAGCATGGAGCCCAACATGGGGCTTGAACTCACAACACTGAGATTAAGCCCTGAGCTAGATTAATAGTTGGATGCTTAACTGACTGAGCCACCCAGGTGCCCCTTCCTTTAGCATTTCTTATAGATCAAAACTGTTGGTGACAAATTCTCTTCTTTCTCCAAAATAACTTCTTTTTGCATTCATTTTGAAGGGCATTTTTTTTAAAAACTGGAAACAGAATTTAAATTAACAGGTTTTTTTCCCTTCTTTAAAGTTTGTAACTGTTGTCTTTCACTTTTCCACATTTTATTATGAAAAATTTTAAGTATGTAAAAAGCTGAAACAACTGTGCAGTGAACACTCGTGTACTCATCAGCCTACATTATACAAACATCATTCTGCTACATTTGCTCTATCTTATTGAACCATCCTGTCCATCCTTGTATCCTTCTATCAATACATTCTATTTCTGACACATTTCAAAGTAAATTTCATGGACCGGTATGCCTTACCCCAAACACTGCGGCATGTGTATCTTTAATTAAACTTTAATGTTTGTTTATAGTTCTTTTTAATGTAAAATATACATACAGTAAAATGCATGTAGTCTTAAGTGTACAGTTCAATGAATTTTAAAATATTTATACACCTTATAATTTATACATTATACTCATACAATGTAAAAATATTCATATAACTTCTATTAAGATATGGAGCCCTTTTATTATCCCAGAAATTTCTCCCACCTACTTTCATAGTACTCTCACCCTTCCAGAAATAACTTTTTCATTATTTTAATCATAGGTGAGTTTTGCCTGTTATAGAATCTCATACAAATAGAATCATATTTTATTCCTTTTTTGATTACTCAGTAAAATGTTTTCGACATTCACCAGTATTGTGGACATCAGTAATTGTTCCTTCTTATTATTGAGTGGCATTCCATTGCTTGAATACAGAATATCACAGCATGTTCAACTGATCCCCTATTGATAGCCACTTGGGTTGATTCTGTGCTTGAGTTATTATGACTAAAGCTACTATGAACATTCCTGTACATTCTCGTTTTGAATATATGTTTTTATGTCTCTGGTTTAAACATCTAAAGTGAAATTGCTGGGTTATAATACAGAGGTAGGTTTAGTGTTGGATCTCTTTCAAAGTGCTTGTACCATTTTACAAACTTCCATGAACAATGAATGAAAGTTCATTTACTACACATGTTTGCCAATGTTCGTTGTTATTAATCTTTTCAATTTTAGCCATGCTGGTGGACATGTAGTGGTATTTAATGGTTGTTTTAGTTTACTTATTGTTATTTCACTTTATATTTTGTTTGCTTATTGGTCATTTGTATGTCTTCCTTTGTGAAATACCAGTTTAAATAGTTTGACTCTTTAAAAAATTTGTTATTTGTCTATTTTCCTTTGTGTTGTAGTTCTTTATATATTCTAGATACAAGTCTTTTGTCAGATTTGTATTTTGCCCCAGTTACATTGTCTCTGGTCTTTTGTCTTAAACTTTTGTGACAACTAATCTGTCTTGGGTCAAATATTCCTATTCTAGATGCCACAAAGAATAGGTAAAATTTCATAAAAGTCTTTCAGTAGGCCTAATGCATACTCTTGTTGTTACCCATGTTGTGTCTACAAGTCATTTACTAATCATTCCACTGATTTATTTAATGACCTTAGTATAATTCTATGACATCTGAACTGTGGAATCTCCAATTTCATGGTTTATTAAATGAAATAAGGGCCAGGAAAACATAAAGTAAGTACTTGATAAACTGCCAAGAATCATAAACTCTTTGAGAGAGTACACAAAATCAAATGTACAACAAACACAATTTAAGTTTATATAACTGAGCTTAATTTTTAACCTAGAGCTCCACCTTCAGTGAGTTGATGGGAGGAAAAAAAACCCAAAACCACATACTAAGTGAAACATAATCTCTGTTCCTCTGGAGTACCTTTCCTCCCCACCCCATGCTTGTCTTGTGCAATGCTATGGCACGTGCATGTTAGGGAAAAGAAAAGACATTTGATCTTTGGTCATTGGTCCTAACCTACAGGTTACTGCTAAGCATCTACCGTTCCAGCCACTTCAGATCCACTAGGCTTCTGCTGCTTTGGATCCAAGACTGAGTCATAAAAATCTTTTCCAAGGTTGTTTCCAGGGCTACCTGTGTAGTCTTGCCATCTCCCCAAGGGTCTCGCAGGGAAACAGGGTGACATACCATCTGTGCTCCATGTGCCTTCAGACCCCATATACCTCTCTAATCTCTGCTCTCTTCCGCCAGCAAGAGGGTGTATCTTTTTAGACTGGTGTACACACCATCCTCACTGCTTCTCTCCAGGTGCTTTATTCACTCAGAAGACAGAAATGGCTTGCAGTCCCTTCTGTCTTCTGCTCTGTGGCTTAACTCTGCTGGGGCAGTGCCCTCAGGATCTCCCCTTGAGTTGGGAAGGGGAAGAGAGGAAATGAGGAAGTGAGTTCATAATTTTGTTCAGCTACACACACGAGTATATTCTTATTTTGTAGGTATATTAACATTGTGTATTTAAAGTTCATAAATAATGTTTATATATGTGACTAGGTTTATAGTTTTAGTTTCCAAGGAATCTGCTTACTACCAAAAAATATATCATGGACCTCTGTGGATTTCATGTGCCAGCAAGATTTTCTCCAACTATGTTATGTATATTATCTAAGATCTAAGTAATACACGTTGATATTTTTACTGATTTCTGCAGGGCTGAATGCCAAAGGAGCCATTCTTTATGCCTTTGAAATGTTCCGCCTCAAGTCCTGTGTGGATTTCAAGCCCTATGAAGGAGAAAGCTCATATATCATATTTCAGAAGTTTGAAGGGTAAGAATGAAATTTTACAAAGTGTGTAGTCATACCTCTTTTTGTTTACAAAAGTGATACATGTCTTTCAAAAGAAGAAACTGGAAAGAAACTAAAAGCAAAATCAAATCTTTCTCTGTGAGTTTTTAAAGTCTGTAATATTTTTAATGATCTAGATGGAGAATGAGGTGTTTTTTTGGATACCTCTGGGCCCTAGGAAGATTCATTTCAATTTTTTTCCTGGGTTTAGGTCATGTTTTAAATTATAGTACTTTTTCTTCTAAGTCAGGTGTATTAAAGTATAAATTATACAGCCTTTTTTATGGTACTCGTTTAAATTATGGTGCTTTGTTGACTGGACCTCTTTGAAAAGCTCTAGATGTAGTGTGTAGTTATTTATTTCCCAAGGGAAATAAAGGGTATATCAAGAAAGAAGCTTTTTTTTTTTTTTTTTTTTTTTTTTTCAGTGATATTTATGTCAACAAACCTGGGCTAGATGAGGTTGGGAAGCCAAGTGACCACCAGCTGTGACCACAAATGTGTGTGTCTTTAAGGCCCACCTGGAGACATTTCCTCCTGCTGCAGTTCCCCACACTGCCTCTAGAAGTTGCCTGGATTTGGTTGTCTAGTTCTGTCAGCATTTTTGTTCATCATGGATGGATAACACAGAGGAGGAAGGAACTTAGTGCATGATTTAGGCTCTTAAGAAAAAAAATGCCAAAAATAGTAGTAACAAAAGTTAAGTTGTGATGATCACTTAGATAAAACTCAAGAACCTTTACTTACTTCAGTAATTGCTTTCTTGGCTCAGACTCTATTACAAATGAAATTTTTGTACAGCTACTAAGTGGCAGGAAGTGTGCCCATCTCTGGATACAAAGAAGCAAGAGATGGTCTTACACCTCACAAGGTTTAGAGTAAGCACTTGGGAGTGGTGGAGAAACAAGGAGTAAATAGTTATATGCACTGAAGGGAGTGCACGGGCTGTAAGAGGACAGGGAGGCAGAGGAAAGGGGAGGACAGAATGGGGAACAGGAAGAGAGGGAGAGAAGAGAGAAAGGGGAAGGAAGAAGAAGGAAGAAAAAGAAGAAGAGAGAGACAGAAGGGAAAAACAAACCTAAACATGAATCTGGCTTATTTGGAGAACTCATTCAGTTCTGAGTGTGTAAGGGGCAGAGGGGTGAGCCACGGAACCAGGATGATAAACAGGAGTCTGGTAAAAGACAAACCACGTGTGAGGGAATCCACCGTTTAGGGCATGACTCATTATATGTTCAGTTTTCCATTTTAGAAAGATTACTCTAGCAACAGTGGGAAAAGAATTGATGTATGGGCACGAGTGGTGGCAGGAGACCAATGAAAGTATGTCCCAGTTGTCCAGGACAGAAAGAAAAGGGGACTCACACGAATGAAGAGGCAGTTGAAATGAAGAGGAGTAAATGGATTTCAGAACTATGAAAGCAGGGAGACGTCTCAAAAGGTGGTTGTCTGTCTACGTGAGGGGTTAAGAAGAAAGAGGAATCAAAGAAGTCTCTTGATTTTTGATTCAGTGATGGGCGAGTGGTAACTTTATTCACCGAGCTTAGGAATGTTGCCAGGAGAACCACTTTAGGAGTAAGATAGTGAATGTGTGTCTGGACGTGTGCTGAGGTTCTTATGGGTTACGTAAGTGAAGATAACCAATAGTATTTGCACAGTTTCTTTTTATGTGAAGGAAAAAACGTGTAAAGTATACTTTGGACCTTGCCAAGTGCACAGATATTAGAGGTTCTCTGTTTTTGACCTTTTCATCTTGTTCCTTGGCAACCTTTGTGCTTCTAGAAAGTACCAAAGCCTTTAATTATTTATTTAAGATTTCAGGAAAAAAACCCCTTCATTTTCTTAACATTTTTATTTCTGTTTTTAGCTACCACTTTTTCTTTTCTTTTTCTCTTAAAAATAAAACGAAGCTAACGAGATCACTCTCTAAAAGTTCTCTTTTTCCTAGTAAAATTCTCAGGGCTTCTTTTCAGTTTGTAACTCAATCCCCAAGTACTTAATGAAGGGGTAGGTCAGCTTTGAGGGACATTGGCTAGAAACCCTGAGTCTGGGAGATTCTGACTGCTCATGGCCAGCAGGTGTCTCTGTTACATGTAAGTTAGGAGAAGGGAAAGGGATGGAAGATGGTCTGGGGCAATAAACTGCGCTAAACTGGACCCAAACTCTTCAGGGCCAAGGGCGCCTGAAGTGGTAAGTTAATGGGGCTCTTTTAGAAAGACAAGAGAGAAGACTGAGAGCTGCAGAGTTGTGGCAATTTTGCAACTTACGCCTTTCCTTTGGTGGAGGGATGCTTTTTAAAAAAAGATAAATAATAAGTGCTTCCTCTGGACTTTGGCTATCTCAGGGTCAACCAATTTGGTAATGAAATGCCGCTGTTAGAGAGGCAAATTGATGGCTGTGATGTTTGCTTCGCTCAGTGAAGTTACAAAAGATCATTGATTGTATTCTTAAAATTGCTGAATTTCATGGTATGTAAATTACCCCTCAACATGTTGTTAGAAGATAATTAAGATCTGCCTTTGAGTAGAAGTCAGATCCATTAGCATTTGAAGGCATATGATATTAGTAATCTCCGGGAAAACACAGGTAAGACAATGTGATTGTCACCAAAGAGCTGGGAATCCATTGGTCACATTTAAAAGTATGGGCTCTGATTCTGTTGAGCACTGGTTGGAGAACGGATCCCCTTCCACAACTTAAAGCAGATGAGGGAACAATTCATGGGAAGCTACAGTTTTGCTTAATGGAGGAGGAAAGTTGGATTTATGAAAAAAGACAAAAAATAGTTGGGAAATAAAGGGGGCAAGAGGCTGTACTATGAGGACTTTGGAGAATCTGCCAGGAGTTCCTGAGTTTATTGTCTTCTGTGGGAAGTGATGGGTCCTTCTGGCCCTGGAGCCTTTCAGAAATGATAGGTGGCCAGCTCTGTGCTTTCAGAATGCTGTGCATTGGCTAATAGCCAAAGAAATGGACTTGCTTCTTTAATGAGGTTCTTTTTCATGATCATAAATCTTATACCAGCTCACTGTAGGCAATTTGGAAATTCATTTTAGTATAAAGGAGAAAATTTAAATCAACCATAGCCACCACCCAGAGACAACTTAATATTGTGATACAAAACAACATGTTATTCTGTAGAATGCCCTTTGGGCTTTGTGAAGGTGAGAAGGAATGCCAATTTTTACATCTTTCTACTTGGTGCATTATTAGGATTGATTTGCCTCTGAGTATATTATTACTTCTATAATGGACCACCACTTTTTTTTAAAAAAAGATTTTATTTATTTATTTGACAGAGAGATCACAAGTAGGCAGAGAGGCAGGCAGAGAGAGAGGAGGGAGGAAGCAGGGTCCATGCTGAGTAGAGAGCCCGATGGGGGGCTCGATCCCAGAACCCTGACTCGAAGGCAGAGGCTTTAACCCACTGAGCCACCCATGGACCCATGGACCACCACTTTAAAAGCCTACTTATTATTCCCTTCAGGAAATGTTGTTCACTTAACCAGTTCCTTATTTTGAACTGTTAGCTTATGAGAATGCTATTGATAATTTCTTTTTCTAATCAAACCTAACTTCCTTCAAATTTGTGTTCTGGAACCCTGTGAATTACAGCCACTTGAAAGTTCATGAGGAGAAAATTTCCCTCTTCTCTTTTTTAAAGGTGCTGGTCTGAGGTTGGCGATCATCACGTGGGACAGAACCTTTCCATTGGCCAGGGATGTGACTATAAGGCCATCATCGAGCATGAGATACTCCATGCTTTGGGATTTTACCATGAACAGTCAAGGACTGACCGAGATGACTATGTGAACATCTGGTGGGATGAAATTCTTCCAGGTGGGTAGAAACCCAAGGAACTTGGATTGGATTTGCTGTTATATTTATCACTTGCTGGGACCTACCCTGGGATGTCTGGGCAGCATCTATGTGTGGAGAGAAGCCTCAGCTGGGAACACAGAATAAGAAAAGGGTATGATTTGTTGGCCAAGCTTTTGCTTTGTTTCAGTGTTTTTGTTGAAAATCTACCTAAAATGCTATTTTCCTGTCGTGGTCACCTGACATCCCCTGGGGATGTCATAGTCATTTTTCTGGTTGTGAGATCACATGTAGGCGTAGGAGTCTTCATAGAGTTTAGTTGAACATATGATGACCCTAATATATACTCAAGAACATTTTCTATGCTTTGCCAAATCAATAACAGGTGTTTAAAAACAAAATAAAATGACAACAAAAATGAATTCTTTCATCTGAAATTGTCACCCCTATTGTGTTCATTCTGACTGATAGTCTGAGTTCTAGTTAATCAAAATTTGCTGGCCTGTCTTCTTCCTTCCTCCTTTGTAAGTACCTCTATCCTTCTGCCTCCAGCCATATTATGCATAGGATAGCACCGTCTGGTTTTACTTATTGTTATGCAGGAGTGTTATTCTAACAATTTCTATGTTCTTTAGTTTCTTTAGACTTCCTTGGACACCACCTTTCCTAGTTGTTGGGACAACTAAGGAGATCGTTTTTGAGTATACTAAAACATTTCTTTTTGAAAGATTTTACTTATGTATTTGAGAGAGAGAGGGAGAGAGCGAGAGCGAGCGCATGGGCAGGGGGAGGTGCAGAGAGGAGAAGCAAACTCTTGGCTATGCAGGGAGCCCAACGCCTTGGGGCTGATTCCAGGGCCCTGAGATCATGACCTGATCCCAAGGTAGACAATAAACCAACTAAGACACCCAGGTACCCCCACCACCCCCTTTTAAAAAAGATTTTATTTAATATTTTCATGGGAGGGGAGAGTAGAACAATTTTGTTGAACAGTTTCCCAATGTGCTAGAAAAAAAATCAATACTCTATTTCTGAAAACACCTAGATTTTAATTAGAAATGTGTTGAGAAAGTGGAAAAACGTTCTTTTTGGTAACAATAGATTAATAAAACGATGTATTAAAATGCCTTAACTATTACCATATGTGACTTTCATGAGGCAAGTGATTATCTGTTTTATTAAGATTCCAATTTCATATATGGGTTCATATATAACAATGTGTCTATAATAATTTTACTTTTAGGGACTCGTAAGATCTTGTCATACATTAAAATTAAATACAAATCCCCAAAGGACTTCTGCCAGAACTAGCTCATTTTGAAGTATGGTGGATCAAAATCACCTCAGGGGTTTCTTGATCTGGGTCCCTCATATTCTGATATGTCTACGAATGTGAAGTGGTGGGGAAAGGAGGAAAGCTGTATCATTTGTAAAAACCTAATACAACCAGGGGGCACCTGAGTGGCTCAGATGGTTAGGCAGCTGCCTTCGGCTCAGGTCATGATCCCGGGGTCCTGGGATCAAGCCCCACATCGGACTCTCTGCACAGCAGTGAGTCTGCTTCTCCCTCTCCCTCCATAATCTCTCTCACTTTCGCTCTCTTTCAAATAAATAAATAAAATCTTTAAAAAGAAAAAAAAAGAAAAAAAAACCCTAATACAACCAGGATTGAACCTCCACCCCCGCACACACTTTCACCCATCCTACCACCCAACCACTGAGCTAGAGGTCAAGTAATATCCTTCTTCCTTGAAATAATATATCAAATATAATATAGTTGTCTCCTGGGTGTAATTGTCTTATAACTGGGTCTGTGCATGTAGAGAAGGAGAGTGGGGTCATTGGTCAAAGGACCTAATATCCCCTTGCAAGACTCAGGGCACTATTAGATTTTGTCTCTATTTGCCTAGAGACTTGGATTTCTTACCTTTCTGTACATAAACTTGGTTCTGCTGAGCATTAAATAATGATGTAGAGAATATTCACACTTTTAAGCTTTGAAGAACACAATGATTAGTGCCTTTAGAATGAATTTCAGCCAAATGAGATTCTCTTTCTCAGAGGGAACCAGCACATTTGCCCAGGTAATTTTCAGACTTGCTCAGTTCTTGGTTGAGCTACTCAACATATATTGCTTATCTCTTACCTATATTTTCATCAGGTATAATTCCATATATCTAAATTGCCTGCGATCAGTGGAGAACTGTTCTCCAATGAGATGTCAAATCATTAAGATGGTAAACAAGGGCAGTATTATTGCTCAGGGTAACTTAAAACATTTACTGCATCTTATCTTCTGTTGACGACAATCTTACCCTTCAACCGAAGGGTGAACATGATACAGAGCTGGCAACATAGTTCTCTCCCCAAATATATCTCCATCTCTTAAGCCAGAATTGTGTTTTTTGGATCTGTTCTCTTTGACCAAGGAAAGGCTTCAATTTCTAGGGTCCAGCAGGAGTACACAAACTACAGCCCATGGTCCATGTTCGCTTGCTTTTTGTAAATAAAGCTTCATGGGAACACAGCCATGCCCATTTATTTACATATTTCCATGGCTCCTTTTGTGTTACAGTGACAGAGTTGAGTAGCGTGGCAGAGACCACATGACCTGCAAAGTCAAAAATATTTTCTATCTGACCCTTTATACAAAGGATTTGCCAACTGGCTTCCGGTTTATAATGTCACTTCCTCTTCAAGGCTCTCAGCTTCAAGTTCCCTGAAAACAGGACCTCGCCTGTCCTGTTGCTGCCAGGGGCCACCACTGAGCCCAGCTCCCAGTACATAGACAGTAGGCACAGCAAAAAGGTGTTGTATAACATCTTAAAAAATTATTCAAAACATGTATTTGGTAAAGCTTTCGGATAAGAATCCTTGAATAATAAAGAATAAAAGGATCTATTCTAACCTGATGATTTTAGTGAAAGTTAAGGAAAAACTATCCAGTGAATTTGAATGTGCTGTTTTTAAGATCGCACCAGGAGTCACAAGGAGAGCCCAGACCAAGCCCCAGTCCTCACACTGGTCGGATGTTCTTTATGGTTCTATCCCTTAGGGTAGGACAACCTAGGACCAGATGCTCCTCCCTTCCCTATTTGGGTCATTTATTTATTACAGTCCTGTGCCACCTTTGAACATGCTTTGATCCCTTCCAAGTGCGGTCTCCATGAAATCCCATGATTTAGGAGGATGAAGCACTGGTATTCTCATTTTACAGCTAAAGTGTTGATCAACGGGGTTCTTTGGTTTTCCCAAAAGCATTTAGAGACTCCCTCTCTAGCACCTGCTGGCCCACATTGTGTGGCTCATCGTCAGTCCTAAATGCACCTGTGTTGATGTCTTTCCATGGTGGGTACATGTTCTTCCCTTTAATTGTTACAAACAGCTGGATGGGAAGCTAGAAAAGGAGAAGACCATGAAGATGGGAAGTCATGATGGGAGAGTCAAAAGCATTCTCACTCAGTTTTCCTGTCACTCCCTAAGAAGGAAATTAAAAAATCTGTGAACTTCCCATTATTGCAACTGAAACAGTAAAGTCTTGATGGCTCATGGATCAAAAGAACAATTTTGGTTTCTCATTTCAGCGTTCCACACGGCAGCATATATTATCCTGGGCTGATCCCCTAAAAGTATTTTCCTTTTCTATTTTGAAAGGAAAGTTGGTTTTATTCTTCTTATTTTATTTTTCTCTCCATGAGGCTATTTCTGAAAAAGTGTGTGAGCCTTGATTGACAAGATACCCCTTTCTTGGTAGATGTTTCCCTTTCCCATTGCCCCCTTGGATTTCCTTTTTCTAACCCATGGAAGAGCTGGCCAGGCACAGCTCTTGGTGGATAAGGTACTTGCCTGTTAGCAAGATGTATCAATCCTGAGTATTTTCCTGAATCCAGAAATTCCTTTTCCTCCTGTTGGGAATATATATCTCCACTTTGACATTTTATCTTCTCTTCCTTAAAATCTTATACATACACACACACACACACACACACACACACACACACACATTTATTCATTTATTTGTTTATTTGTAAAATGAATCTTTGATTTAAATATATACATATATTTGCAGGGTGGGAGGTTGGGTGAATCTGGTGGTGGGTATTATGGAGGGCATGTATTGCATGGAGCACTGGGTGTGGTGCATAAACAATGAATTCTGGAACACTGAAAAGAAATTTAAAAAATAAATAAAAATTAAAAAAATACATATACATATATTTAATAATTTGTATGTAAAATTTATCTATTAATTTTAACATGTATTTATTTCTTAATGTATTTTTGATTTTTATGTGTATATACTATTATAGAATTTAGTATCATCATATTATTTGTTACTATTAATTAATAATGTATGTTAATTTCATGTACATCATGCTAATTTTAAAACATGTTAAATATGTATATATTTTTAAATCAACTATTCATTCTTTTCTCTTCTTTCTTTTTTTGGGTCACTGGGTCTCTGCTTAAAATCTAAAGAGGTCAGGACAGAAGAAACAACGTAACTGAATGGGACCTGTGGTTTCTTTCTCTGTTAGGTTACGAGCACAACTTTAACACCTATGATGACACCTTCATCACAGACCTCAACACGCCCTATGACTATGAGTCTTTGATGCACTATGAGCCTTTCTCATTTAACAAGAACGACAGTGCTCCTACCATCACGGCCAAGATCCCTGAATTCAACACCATCATTGGGCAGCGTCTGGATTTCAGTGCCACTGATTTAGAGAGGCTGAACCGAATGTACAATTGCAGTGAGTACCGCTGGGTCTGAGAAGTAGGTAAACAAACCTCAACAGAGTTTCCCCCAGCCCTTCAGTTTCCCCTACATTTCCCTTCACTGTTCCTTTCTGTTCTAGTTAAGGAAAATGGACAAACCACATAACCTTAGTTTATCTCTGGAGTAGAAAAAATTGTAACACCTTCCTTGTTACAGGAGGGTTATGAAAATCAATTATGTGGTTGTATTTTACAAAGTAAAGTATTGGATCAATGATGTAAGAGGCTGTAATTGTTCAGCTTCTTCAGCTTCCTTTTGAAGGGTGTATCCTTGTGTAAAGCTCAGGATAGGGGATGGTCTTGAAAGTATCTTTTATCCTGAAAAGTTCTTTACACAAGTTAGTTGTTCTAGAGTCATCTAGTGCTCAGAGATGGGTTGTTTTCTAAATTGACCCTTTAGTCTTCAGGGACGCATTTTTTTTTTTTAAGATTTTATTCATTTATTTGACAGAGAGAGATCACAGGTAGGCAGAGAGAGAGGAGGAAGCAGGCTCCTCACGGAGCTGAGAGCCCGATGCGGGGCTCGATCCCAGGACCCTGAGATCATGACCTGAGCCGAAGGCAGCGGCTTAATCCACTGAGCCACCCAGGCGCCCCCAGGGATGCATTTTTAAATTCTGTTCAATATGCATGGACAGAAGACGTACTAAATACAAAGATCTACCAGGTACCTCCTTCTTGACCTAAAGGAGTTCTTGGTTGACATTTACAGCAAAGCACAACGACAGACCTTTTCATCCTTTGACTCTGGGAAGTGGGGAGGGCAGCTGCTATGTTGGATGTTCTAAGATGTAATGGATGACAGCGGGATTTGCATTAAGGAAAAGTCAAGAAAATGTGCTGTGTCTAAACAATGAGGTCTTTTTAGCTTAAGACATTAGGTCTGTGAAATAAGATGACTTAAATTTTTAACCAGGGGACAAAAATATCATTTGCAGCCACAACTCACACACTTTTGGACCACTGTGCTTTTGAGAAGGCAAACATCTGTGGAATGATTCAGGGTACCAGAGATGATGCTGACTGGGTCCATGAGGACGGCACTCAGTCTGGACAAGTGGATCATACCTTGGTGGGAC
This sequence comes from Meles meles, assembly GCF_922984935.1. Taxonomy (NCBI): domain Eukaryota; kingdom Metazoa; phylum Chordata; class Mammalia; order Carnivora; family Mustelidae; genus Meles; species Meles meles. Next base: position 95,082,981 of record NC_060070.1, read on the forward strand.
GATGCAGAGGTGAGTGAAGGCAGAAAGTAAGCACACTGAGTGTTCACCAGGTTCCATTAGGGAATGACAACAGGCAGGTTTTGCCTCGAATGCAATGTTAGTTATCAAACTTGGAAATCCACACAAGCACAAGGAACATTTCTCATATTTTAATTATCAACTCAGTAAAAAGTATGTAGTTTCTGGGCATGCAAAAGAAAGATGCCTTTAAGTGATGATAAAACTAATATAGACATATGGTTGGTAAGACATGGTTTTGTAAATAAAGGTAATGTCTCTAGAGCAATACCCTACAATACAACTGTAAGGCAAGCCACATACGCAATGCGAAATTTCTAGGAGCCACATAAAAAAGAAACACGAGAAATTCTTTTTAACCATATATTTTATTTAACCCAATATATTCAAAATATTAGCATTTTGACATGTAATTAATAGTAAAGTTATTAATGAGCTACTCCACATTTTTTATACTCAGTATTATAGGACGTGTCAGTTTGGCCTGGCCACCAGTGATTCAAGGGCTCAGTGGCCACCTATGTTGGGTTGCCCCATATTGGATGGCATGGCTTCGGATAGTTCTTATGAGTGGTTTGTGTAGTGAAAAGACCACAAAATCAGATGGACCCGGATTTGAAACCTGGCTCCATCCCTTGCTAATTCTAACCATAGGTAGTTGTTTTTGTCGGTGTCCTTTTTTAAGTCTTTGCTTTTGTAAATCTCTCTAACTGGTCCAGGATATTGATACTTACCAGCAAAGATAGACGGAACTAACACATAGAAAACCTCCAGCTGCAGACCAGCAGCTTCCCTCTCCATTTTTTCCCATCTTCCCTTTCTGTCTAGAGGTTCCATTTATTATTTTTTTTATTTCTATTTTAACATCCTTTTATGTTGTGCCTGTCTCAGAAATAATCTTGACCCTGTAGATCGTTATCATTTTTTAAAGATTAGGCTGTTACAAAATCCCTCAGTCTCTGTCCAAGTGAGTTAATTGGCTTTCCTTCACAGAAGGGACCCAGCTGGTCACCCAGAGGCCAGGCCACTGGGGTCAGAGGTCACAAACAATGGCTGCTCTTCCTCCTGTCATGGCAATGGGTGAAAGTCTATGCCACCCGTCATATTATCAAACACATAATCTTCAGTGTTCAAAGGGTGATCTCAGTCTCAAGTTCCTTCTAAATTTCCATCATAGTATCTCATCCAATCTCTCCTGCGGACTTTTGCTAGGCTACTATACAATTTCCAACTGAACAGAAGAGTGGCTGTCCTATGAGGGAAACGTGTTAGAACACTGTCCCAGCACCTTAATAGGAAAGGAAAGGACCACAGCCCAGGAGAAATAACTAGAAAAGTTTTACCAGGTAAACTTGGACAGCCATTATGCTTCTTCCACTGGAAACATTTAATGGTGGTGTGCTCCCTCTGCTAGAGACCACTGGTGGTGTTGTGGTAGATGTAGAGACTCAAAGAGCATGAGGATCCTTGGGATAGAAGCCACCTCCCATTTGAAACCAGGAGAGAGGAATGGACACCTTCGAATTAGCGGCCCCGGGTAGGCAAGAATACAGGTCTCCCAGCACACAAACCTGGGTTATTAGACTCTCATTTCCTATCTCTGAGTACACCGGGGTGCAATTCCTCAGAAAAGACCATCTGGAGACCTTCTTAGCCATGTGAGCTAACCCAAGCACTGGTTTTATTTAACCGAAGCACTCAGTAATTCACAATGCTGAGAGCTCAGGCTAGTAAGCTCAAGTACCAAGAATAACATGCAAGAAAGTATAATTTTTCCTAATATAATATTAAAGCCATTAGATATTTTTAAAGCTTTATAGAGAGCCCATTCAAACAGTGATGCTTGTTGCCATCGTGGAAGGTACAATGCCCCACATATGAGGCAGGACGAAGTGGAGAGCCATAGGGCCAAAGTACTTAAAACTGTCCTAGGTGCTCACTTTGTTTTTACTTTATGAGATATGTTGAGTGGATACTTTGGTAAGAAGCTGAATTCTGGAGTACAATTTAAAGGACTTCTTTATACGCAAGAATCATTCTTTGTGCTTCCCTGCGATGTGCCGATTTTCCCAATGACGTATTCCTTTAGCTGCCTGCCACTTTATGGGAAGAGAGCTCTAAGATATAGGAGTTGAGCAGACCTCAGGTTGGTTATAAACCCAGACACTTCTCACCCTCCTTTTCAGTGTTCTTTCAACGCTTTATTTATGTTCAGGACAAATCCTCAACTAGTCCCGTAATAAGCCTTGAATGCCCCTTCTTACCTCACGGTAAAGATGACTTTGCCACTGATAATGCATCCAATTAAGGCTAGAAACAGGAGAGACAGAACCCTTATCACTGCGAATATTTCAACTCCATTCCCTAAATATTGGAATCCCATTGTCTTTCTACAGCTAGAAAATCGGCTTTTTTCCTTGGAATGGATCTCTAAACAAGAAAACAGATAAGGAAAATAGTATTCAGCTCAAAGACACTAAATTCCATCAAGCTTTGCTTGAAGTCCATATCTCATTAAGTCAGTGGGAGTACATTTCATGAGCTTGGGGACAAAGGCAATGGGGAGCTGGGGCTTTCAGCAGGGAGTCTGTCCATGGAGGCAGAAAGAAGACACACCGCTTTCTTTTCATTTCTTTTAGTTTTCCCCAGAAGGGTTCTGGCTTTGTTGCCTGGGTAATGTCTGCTGCTCACTGATTCACTTTACGGGAGCCCAGGGTGCCCCGGGGTGGGGGCCGCTGGAGATGGCTCACTGGGCTGCTCCTCCCAACAGGTGCCGGCTACTTCATGCACTTCAGCACCAGCTCGGGGATGGCAGAAGAGGCAGCCCTCCTCGAGTCCCGGATTCTCTACCCAAAGAGGAAGCAGCAGTGCCTGCAGTTTTTCTATAAAATGACGGGAAGCCCTTCAGATCGACTCGTCATCTGGGTCAAGAGGGATGACAGCACAGGCAATGTTCGCAAGCTGGTGAAGTTGCAGACCCTCCAAGGTACCTGGAGACGCTCGTGCCGGGGCTAGTTTGGCTTAAGTCTGGAATCCTGCTCTGTCTTCTCCTTCCCTTTCCCCTTCCTTTGCTCCCTTCCTCCCCTCTCTTTGTGCCTTCTTCTCCTCTTCCTCCTCCTCTCCCGATTTTCCTCCCTTTTCTTCCAGCCCCCTCTTCCTGATCTGAGGGCCCACTATAATATCTGGTATGTTTTAAGCCCTCCATGAATATTTTAAGCCCTCAGAAATCAGAAACCACATTGAAAATTTAGGTGAGGCTGAAATATACTTTTGGAAGAGGCCAATCAGAATGTAGAAATCTGATTTTCACTACAGCTCTGGAGACAGCCAGGGCAGAGAAAATGGGTGATTTGGGGGTAGAGCTGGAAATAAAAGGGAAGTGGGAGATGGTGCTCCTAGAGAGAGTGGTTCGGTAGGTGACAAGTGTTTCTGCATCTGTTTCATTTATTTATTTATTTATTATTTTTTATTACGTTCAATTAGCCAACGTCTAGTACCATTATTTAATACACTGGACTAACATAAAACCTACTTGTGAAGTTGGAGGGAAACAGGATGTGTGTAAATATTAACTTAATTATATCGTTTCTATATTCCTAAGGATAATTTTATGTATCTCTACAAGAGGGTCAGCATGAAAATCTTAAAATACTAAGGGAGATAGTTGGATTTGAGGTTAATCTGAGTGTAAATCAAGATCCAGAGTTATAAAGATTCATTTTTATATTCTTTTGTGGTGGTGGTGGTTCATTCGCAACCAGAAGAGACACACACTTATCTTTTTCTTTTTCTTTTTTTTTTTTTTAAAGATTATTTATTTATTTATTTGATAGAGAGAGATCACAAGTAGATAGAGAGGCAGGCAGAGAGAGAGAGAGGGAAGCAGGCTCCCTGCCGAGCAGAGAGCCCGATGCGGGACTCGATCCCAGGACCCCGAGATCATGACCTGAGCCGAAGGCAGCGGCTTAACCCACTGAGCCACCCAGGCGCCCCCCACACTTATCTTTTTCATTCGATGAAGAAGTTCTCCGTTAAAACGAGTCCCGACAGACAAAGCATCATTTGAGTACTTCCAGAAGAAGCTGCTGTTCTTGAAGCATGGAAGCTTCTTTAGAGGTCACTTCTGAGAACAGGTGTCTGAATCACCTCTACCCAGGCCCTCCGTAGGTTACCTGGGAGTGCAACAGATAATGGTTTGGAGGGTTCACTTTTCTGGCTGAAATGTACAGAGCATCTCTACCAAATGGAGGGATGACAGCTAGGTGCTCTTCAAGAGTTGGGAATTTTCTATGTTACCAAGGATTGTACTTTTTTAATGAGACAATGAATTCGACTCTTAGTAACCCTGATGGGGTCTGTTATGGCTCACTTCTATATAAAGCTGACAATGTCAGCCTCGTAAGCACAGAATCAACCAAACAACCCTCTCATGCTTCACTTATTTCCTGACACTGCTCTGCTTTGAGTTCCATTGACTTTAAAGTGTGTCTCTGTTCAGAGTTTCCTAGGAGCACCACAGGAGTGGATTTCTAAAGTAGCTCATTCTGACCCTGACTTGTAAATGAAGCTTTTCTAAAATATTAGTTGAATATCATTTAATGTTTGTGTGGTATTCAACTTAAGATAGTTACAACTTTTTAAAATTTTAAATATATGGAAACTTTATTTCTTTATTTATACTTTTCCCAGGTTTTTATTTTATTTCTTTAAATGTAAATTTTGTTAGTTACCATGCAGTGCAATGTTGGTTTCTGGAGTAGAATTCAGGGATTCATCACTCACATACAAACACCCAGTGCTCATCACAAGTGCTGTCCTTAACGTTCATCACCCTTCTAGCCCCTCCCCCGCCCGCCTGCCTCTATCAACCCTCAGTTCGCTCTCTATCGTTAAGAGTCATTTATGGCTGGTTTTGAATAGCTCTTCACTTTAGCAAATTGTATTTTTTCACTGAAGTACTTACATAAAAATATGTCTACCTCTCTCCACGTATGTATACATATCGATGTTTATGTGCGATCTTAGGTGCAAACTGCTTGCATACAAATATGTGTATGTACGCACACATTTCTGCTTTTACTGAAGCTAGGATCCCCTTATAGGTGACAAATTGGAACAAACAAGGATGAGATTTGTGTCCCAAACAATCTTAGTACTATTTATCATCTGCCTGATTCAGCAGCTCTGTGGAAGCATGGAAAGGAAGCGTTCTTAAAGACTTTACAGTTGAGTCTCTGCCTACATGGTAATGGGCCCTCGGGTCTTCCTTCTAGTACCATGTTCCCACATTTCAATCTCAAGGTGACAGTCCCTATGAAGATGGTTTAACTGGGGTGAGTAAATAGTAAAAATCTTGTATGTCTATCCCTATTCCAGACATCCTCCACCCATTACATCTAGATCCATGCGTCCACCATGTGACTGCAATCCTGTCCCCAGGAGATGGTACTTACATCTGTTTATAGGTTATAGATGTGGCCAATGTGCCCTCCCAAGGCCTCTCCTCTGTATGAAGGTAACCTAATCACACAGGCGATAACCAGCTCCACTCCAGAAAACAGAACATAGACCTGTTCCTTGAAGTTATCCTTAGAGAGAGTGACTGACAACAAAGGGAGATAAAGGCATTCTTGTCTGGTGAGAACAGAGCTCTGTACGTAGATTTCTGGTTATAACATACAGAAGGAGGAAAAATACTTCCGAAGCCCTCTGGCCAATTGCATTTCAGACTAAACTTCTGTAACACTCATCTGTTGAAATTCGTCTGTTGAAATTCATTTTAGCCAACTGGATCCCCACTTGGGATCTAGCATTTTTCTTTTCCTTTCAGACCCAGGGCTAAGGTACACTCTGTCTGACTGCCAAAGTAGGGGCAAATCTTTAACCAGTTCTGAGTTGCTGTGGCCTGGAGGTTTCCTTTGCCTAGACCTTCAAGCTCCTTTCTGGTTTCTTATGCTGAGCAACAGGAACCCATGTTCGAGAACAGCCTTCTCAACTTCTTACCTTGGGTCTTTATTCAAAATTTTCACTTCCAGCTCAGTCTCAGGAAAAAACAAAAAAAACCCCAGTAGACCTAATTTTCACTAGAATGTGACTATCTGGGGGCGCCCGGGTGGCTCAGTGGGTTAAAGCCTCTGCCTTTCGCTCAGGTCATGATCCCAGGGTCCTGGGATCGAGCCCCACATGTGGCTCTCTGCTTGGCAGGGAGCCTGCTTCCTCCTCTCTCTCTCTCTGCCTGCCTCTCTCCCTACTTGTGATCTCTATCTGTCAAATAAATAAATAAAATCTTAAAAAAAAAAGAATGTGACTATCTGGATAGTGGCAACTTTTTTGGTATTATTATTATTTTTTAAAAGTATGGATCCCCTATTTGGTGGGATTTCAGATAATACAAAGAGAAAAATTTGGATGTTAGTGGGTGAATTGGTCTTGCGTAGGGGAGATCCAACTTGTCCTGTATGTGAATATTCACTCCAGAACATACCGTATATTTCTCTGGCATCAAGTCATGGGTTGGACCATATGAAATCACCATTATTTGACTTTGAGCTTACAAAATGGCTATTTTTATGGTTCAGCCTATTTCTTGGGTATTCAGTGCAAACATTAGGGGATCGGGTGCATTTATACCATGAAGCCCAGGGAGAAACACTGAACCTATGGAATTGAATGATAAGGGAAAACAAATTCTGATTAAGATTTGAATATGAGGGGCACCTGGGTGGCTCAGTCCTTGGGCATTTGCCTTTGGCTCAATTCATGATCCCAGGGTCCCAAGATCGAGTCCCACATTGGGCTCCCTGCTCAATGGGAAGCCTGCTTTCCCTCTCCCACTTCCCCTGCTTGTGTTCCTGCTCTCGCTGTCTCTCTGTCAAATAAATAAATAAAATCTTTAAAAAATATTTAAATATGAATATTAAAATAAACCATAGGGTATCTTTTTACAGTTATTTTCCCTTAGTAGATATGTGAATTTGGAAAGGTTCCTCAACCAGTTTATAACAGTACCTGTCTCATAGGGATATTGTGAGGATTAAATTAGATAATTCATATAAAGCAGTTGGCATGCAGGGTGTCTGGGTGACTCAGTCAGTCAGGTGTCCGACTCTTGATTTCAGCTCAGGTTATGATCTCATGGTCTTACTCAGCGCAGAGTGTGCTTATCCCTCTCCCTCTGCTGCCCCCGCCCCAGCTCTCACTCTCACTCTCTTTCTCTCTCACACAAATAAATAAATAAAATCTTTAAAGCACTTGGCGTGCTATCAGGCTTATAGGCCACACTTAAATGTTGACCACAGTTGTCACCAACCTTCTCCTCTGTCTTCAGGAGATTTGGACCAAAATTGGAAAATTGCCCATGTGACGCTCAGAGAAGAAAAGAAGTTTCGCTACCTATTCCAGGGCACAAAAGGCGACCCCCAGAACTCGAATGGGGGAATTTACCTGGATGATGTCACTCTGACAGAAACCCCATGCCCTGCAGGTGTTTGGACCATACGGAATATCTCCCAGGTCCTTCAGAACACGGTTCCAGGGCAGAGGCTCCAGAGCCCTCGATTCTACAACTCAGAGGGATATGCTTTTGGGTTGACCTTATACCCTAATGGCAGACTCAACTCGAGTAGCCCTGGCTACTTAGGACTTACTTTTCATCTGTACAGTGGGGAGAATGATGCTGTCCTGGAGTGGCCAGTGGAAAACAGACAGGCGATAATGACCATCCTTGACCAGGAACCTGATGCTAGAAATAGAATGTCCTCGAGCATGGTGTTCACTACCTCCAAGTCCCATACATCTTCAGGCAAGTACTCTAAAATCTGCTGCTCAACCTGAAAGGGCCAGTGGATGTGATTCCCATGCGGATACAAGAGATGAACATTCCTCTTGCATTTCCTCCTTGGGTACATCAGCAACATAGTCATGTTGGAATATTAAGTCACATTTTCAACGTTAGCTTATCTCCCTTCTCTTTTCCAAATTCACTTATCAAGCATTTGTTAAGGGCTTTCACTCTGCCAAACTCAGCCAGTACCTAGAATATAAGCCAACCAGGCAGTTCCTGCTTCCTTGAACGCAGTCTACATGAGAAGACAGATACTGCTTGTCTTAGCAATTGCTCAGAATTTGCTAGCCTCCATGCAGAACTAATGCACTGATTCCTAAAATACCAGCGATCATCAGTATGTTAATGGAATAAACTCACATCAAAAAGAAATGGGCAGGAGGGTATGTGCTATGGTGAGTGCTGTGAAATGTGTAAGCCTGATGATTCACAGACCCATACTCCTGGGGCAAAGAATACAAGAAATGGGCAGATTTTTAAATTTTTCACATGGAAAGTCTTAAGCCTTAAAAGGAAGAGGCTCTCATTGTCCCTTTGTCTTCACTGAGAAAGTGACTTGATAATGGAAAATTCAACCCTTCAGAATTCTGGTTCTCTGCCCTTCCCCCTTACCAATTCTGAGTTTTAATTCTCCTGGAAAATATAAGTAATCTGATATTTTTACAACATATATAATTTTTTCTAACAAAGCTTTATCTACTTATTAAAGGGCAGTTGGAGAATGAAATATAAAGAGATAATGTGATGTTATGTTACTTATAACTTTGCAGCGATAAATGGCTCCATCATCTGGGACAGGCCATCCATTGTGGGAACCTATGATAAGGACTGTGATTGTTTTAGAAGCATCGACTGGGGCTGGAGTAATGTCATCTCCCACCAAATGCTAAAAAGAAAGAGTTTCCTTAAAAATGATGACCTTATACTTTTTGTGGACTTTGAAGGTACTTTTGCAGATCTTCCTGAATAACTAATCCTATATTCTGGGACTTCTACTGATTTCGTACCAATTTTTGAGCATCTCATGGAGGGTGGGGAATTTTTTTTTTTTTTTTTTGAGGCCCAGGTTTAAAAAAAAAAAAAAGATGACCTCTAGGAGAGCTATTGCTCAAGGACTCCATCTTTAACTGTCCTTGGGAGAAACTAAAACTTTGGTGTCATCCTTTTGATAATTTATCAAATATGATAGTTTGCTGACTTCAATTTAGTTTTGATCACTCTGGCTGTGCTAGCTTTGTGCTTCCTTTTTCAAGATATAATAAATAAAAATGTGAATGGATTACTTTGAAAATAAAAATAGCTAGCATGAGAATCAGCTGGATTCCAACCACCTTTCCATGTCACTGAAGGTGACGTCTGTGAGGGATGGGGGTGGCCCAGGGAACGTTCTCCAGAAGTGAAAGTTAATCTAATCAGATGTTAATTGCTTCTCTTCCTCACTGGCCTTTGTCTATTTCCTCAAGATATCACCTACCTTAACCAGACTGAAGTTCCAACTCCAGACACAAGGCTGACTCCTCAAGGCCTTGTTCTCCAGGACCAGGAGCAGGAGTCCTCAGAACAAAATTCAGGAAAGGTGTTGTTAGAGAATGTGCTCCCCGGCAGCCTGGACCAGAGGCAGCCTGGCCGACAGAAGCGATCAGTGGAGAACACAGGCCCTCTGGAAGACCACAACTGGCCACAGTACTTCAGAGATCCGTGTGACCCGAACCCTTGCCAAAATGAAGGCATCTGTGTGAACGTGAAGGGGATGGCGAGCTGCAGGTAGGCTCTGTGGCCGGTGGGGAGGTAGGGAATGGGTCAGCAGAGGTGAGCCAAACATTTGCCTCACCTGGGAAAAGACACTGTTCTCAGGTTAGGGCGATGACCACATCAGAGGGTCACTTCGACCCCACAGAGCTGTGCTCTGAATCAGCGGGCTTGTGCTGTCAGGGCATAGCCAGGGTCCTGCCAGGGCAGAGGGGTCCTAGATCTCCCAACTCTTGGCTTTCATCCCTTGTCCACCTCTAGGACGTGGTCAACAACATCTTGAATGTTGTTGGGATTTTGAACTCCCCTGCAGCGGTCACAAATGTTCCAGAGCTTTTAGCCGAGGAACGGCATGACCTGCCTCAGTGAAAATGAAGACCAAGCTTAAATCTTTACTGACTGCCAGTGTTATTGTTATTTATGATTAAGTATTATTTCTATCATCTATTTGTTCTGTTGTACTATGATTATAGTTATGTTTTCAATAATAGTCATACGAATATCTGATAGTTTTGACAGCTTGCTATATAGGCATGTGCTTTCCTGTGCATGATCCAAGATATTCCTCACGACCACCCTGTGACATAAGGACCCTTGTTCTCCCCATTTGGCCCGTAAAGAAGTTGAAGCTTAGGAGGCTAAATAATAAGACTAACATTTCCCAGATGGCAAATACCAGAGCTGAGACTTGCATCCATGTCTGTCTGTCTGCACAGTTTGCTAGATTTAATATTTCTTTATATAATCTTTGTCGTTTGCATAAAATATTTCATAAAAGGATATACATGATGAAAACATCAGTTTCATGTGGCAAAATAATGTCAGAGGACGCGAATGGCCTTCTTGGCTCAAAAGACCTAGGTTTCTTCAGAGTCCTTTTCGATCTCCACTTTTTTACTCCTTTTTTAAGCTTTATGTTGAAATGGTTTTAGATTTACAGGTACATTTGCTAAAATACTACGGACCTTCCCATTCACAAATGTTCACATCTTCCACAACCATAGCAAAATTAGCAAAGCCGAGAAATGAGCATTAATGCAACTAAATACAATTGACAATAGCATTTGCTAAACCACAGACTTCATTCAGATCTCTCCACTCTTTTCGCCAATGTCCTTTTTTTGTTCTGGGATCTAAATCAGGGCCCCTCGTTATATTCGGTTTCATGACTCCTTAACCTCCTTCACATTGGGACAACCCCTCAGTCTTCCCCTCTCTTTTACTACCTTGACACTTTTTTTTTTAAAGATTTTATTTATTTATTTGACAGAGATTACAAGTAGGCAGAGAGGCAGAGGCAGGCAGAGAAAGAGGGGGAAGCAGGCTCCCTGCCGAGCATAGAGCCCGATGCGGGGCTCGATCCTAGGACCCTGAGATCATGACCTGAGCCGAAGGCAGAGGCTTAACCCACTGAGCCACCCAGGCGCCCCCTACCTTGACACTTTTGAGGAGTCCTACCCAGTTATTTTATAAATTGCTCCTCCATTTGGGTGTGTCTAATGTTTTCTCATGATTATAGTGAGATTGTACATTTTTGGCAAGAAGAGCAAAGATAAGGTATGCCCTTTCTCGGTGGGCCATATGAGGGGCACGTGATGTCCAAGGAATTACAACTGGTGATTGTGACCTTGATTCCCAGGCCACGGGGTGTCCATTCCTCACTCTGCTGTTAAGACATGTCTTGGGAGAGACATTCAGAGACCATGCGGGCATCCTGCTTTTTCTAGAATCCTCGCCTGCTAATGTCATCGTCCATTGGTGGACCTGTTGCCACAATCGCCCTGAAATAGTCCAGTGGCGATTTCCCATCTCCCCCACTCCCTCCGCGTTCAGTAAGTGAAGTTCTGCTGGAAAGAATAAAGGTCCACTCCTCCCGATTCATTGATTCACGCAACTCGTTATTTATATCACGAAGGGCACAAAAACATTTCCTTTCTTCCCTGGGCCATAGTTCCATAACACCAGTCTTGCCTTTGCTGCTCACGGCGTCCCGGCCTTGACTTTGGGGGGCTCTTCCAGACTGGCTCCTGTACCGTCTCGGCACCGGCTCCCTGCTTTGTGAACAGTCTTACTTTCTGGCACCACAGGGCACTCTAGGCTTATCTTTTATTTTCCATGTCCCAGGAATAAGCCACTTCTCCAAACAGTTCTAGTTTCTTTTATCAGAGAATGCTCTCGTCGTTTCTTGAGGGGTCCACAGCCGTGGGTCTGCCTCTCCGCTGAAGGGGCCTTGGACACCAGACTTCCATCTGTGTCCCAGCTGGCTTTACCCTCAGAGTAAGGAAGGCCGCGGTTCCCGCTTGTGTGTCATCCTCTACTCAGCCAAATAATCCCTTTTCCACAAACCTGCAGCTTGTGGGATAAGCTCCTCCAAGGGAATCCTCGAGAATATCATTAAACTGTGTTGTGGAGGGGACTAGGCCAGAGAAAAATTGAACAAACTTGTTATTATGCACTGATTTTTAAAAAAAAGATTTCATTGATTCATTTGACAGAAAAAGAGAGAGAGAAAAGAAAGAGCACATGCACAAGCTGGGGTGGGGGCAGCAGAGGGAGAGGGAGAAGCAGACCCCCCACTGTGCAGGGTCCCCAATGCAGGAATTGATCCCAGGACCCTGGGATCATGACCTGAGCCGAACACAGACGTTTAACTGACCAAGCCACTCAGAAGCCCCTATTACACACTGACTTTTAAGAAGCTGATGTCTAGGCTTGTGATGAGGGAGGCAAAATAGTGCCAGAATGAGTAAAAGGAGTAACTTTTTACTTCTGTCACATTTGCTTCCGTGGTTAGACTTTGTGATGAGAATGTTGTTTGAAGCAAAGGCTGTGACTGCCCCAGAAGCGAGGAAACATCACCCTCCATGCCTTGCGTCTGACATTAGTTGATCTCTCCACCACATGACATTAAAACACTAACAAGCAAACCCAAGATGTGGACTCTGTGGGTCTGTCTACCAAACAGGGCAGGAGACAGTGTGCTCAGGATCTCACAGATTTTGGGGTGTCCTGGGAGATACATGGCAGGATCCTCACCTTACAGCAACATTTTGATTGATACCGTCTGGAAGTTCTCAAGCTCTAACTGATACTCGGGGTCAGACTCTATCTGGAGAATTTCCCTGGTAACTTACAGTCCCAAGCGGTGGGGGCCACATGTTCTTTAAATGCCCCAAACCTTCCTCTTGAGCCTCGCAGGTGATGATCAGGGCACCTGGTCCAGAGACAGGCCTTCAGGGATTAGACATGAAGTGTGAAACACTGAGTAACCCTGTGACCTTGAGCACGTGATTTAACCTCTCTGCAAAATGAAGATATGAGAAGGGTAATAAGCACCCCCTCCTTGGGCTGTTGCAAGACTGAATTGATTCATACAAAGCCTTTGGAATGGGGCCAGGCATATGGGGCCACTGACTCCGTGTCCCTTGCCACTGTGGCAGTCAGTGCTGGCTGCTACAGAGCGCTTGAGGCTCGGGTGCATCCCACACTCCTCTTGTGTCCTGTCCCCCTAGGTGTGTCTCCAGTCATGCCTTCTTCTACACGGGGGAGCGTTGCCAGGCCATGCAAGTGCATGGCAGCATCCTGGGCCTGCTGATTGGGGGCATGGCCGGTGTGATCTTCCTGACCTTCACCATCATCTCCATGCTTTCCCAAAGGACAAGGCAGTGACCTGCCTGCTGACCTCGGCCAGATCACAGAAGCACCTTCTCTACTCAGACCTTCCTTTCTGGGCCTCAGTGCAGACTGGGGCGGTTTTCGTCAGCTCTGCTCTGAACAGGCCTCCAAGGACCGTGGCCTCCAGCTTCCTGTGTGATCATTCTGGTTATTCTGCCCACCCCACCGCCCGCCCATCCTCACATGGCTCTGTTACCCTGCTCTGTGCTCCGAATGTAGCTCATGCGGCCTGGAACAGTCCTCATTACACTTCATTGTCAATCCCTTGTTTAATTGACTGTCTTTCCCTCCTTCCACATGCGGGGGGGGGGGGGGCTGAATTAACCATGTTTGCTCTAAGGCCCCGATGTGTGCCTGGCTGGCCCATCGTGAAAACTCAAAAAATGTGAATGAATGAACTGATAACAAATGAAGAACTAAGTTATAGAAACTCTCATTTCCCCTGCAAATAAAATATATGTGATGAAAACTGCATGCTGTTTCTATTAAAATGGAATACTTCTTTTGCGTCAGACATGATAGTATTGTTTTTTTTTTAAGATTTTATTTATTCATTTGACAGAGATCACAAGTAGGCAGAGAGGCAGGCAGAGAGAAAGGAGGAAGCAAGCTCCCTGCTGAGCAGAGAGCCCGATGTGGGGCTTGATCCCAGGACCCTGGGATCATGACCAGAGCCAAAGGCAGAGGCTTTAACCCACTGAGCCACCCAGGCGCCCCCACAATAGTATTCTTGAAGGGCTTATTAGAGGAAAGATTCCTTCTTACAGCAGCACTTTCAGACATTTGATCTCCTTCTCCTCTGATTCTAAAAATAGGTCTTCAAATATTTATAAATTCAATAAATATTTAGTCGGTACCTTCTGTGTGTCCAGCAGAGTGTGTGTGTGTGTGTGTGTGTGTGTGTGTGTGTGTAGAGGGAGAGCTGTCCAAAGCTCTTCCTCAGATCTTTTTAAGTCTAAAGCATATTTCACATACTATTCATGTAGAAAATTATTATATTAGCAAACTGACAGGAGCTAGTAGAAGAAAGTTTCAAAGAAGTAGCTGTAGACACACTTTCTTTCCATAGTTCCTAAGGAGATAAAACTATTTGGAGCAAGAAGTTTCCAAGATAGATCAAGTCAAAGGAAATCTGGTCAGTACAAGCTCCACAGAGAGATGGCTCTGGATGTTTAATAAAAGAAAATGTTTCGGGGCACCTGGGTGGCTCAGTGGGTTAAGCCTCTGCCTTCAGCTCAGGTCATGATCTCAGGGTCCTGGGATCAAGGCCTGCACTGGGCTCTCTGCTCAGCAGGGAGCCTGCTTCCCCCTCCCCCTTTGCCTGCCTTTCTGCCTACTTGTGATCTCTCTGTGTCAAATAAATAAATAAAATCTTTTAAAAAAATAAATAAAAAAAAAATGTTTCAAGGAGCCTGAGTAGCCCCAGCCTTAAGGGTACCAGCTTCCCAAGTACACACTTTATGGCCATTCTGGAAACAACATGATGGGTTAAGAAGACTCCGTTGCATGTGAAGGTTTGAGGAGAGTTTGTAACAGGTGCAAACAGCACCCCTCGCAGCCTGACTCTCCAGCCTGAGGTCACTGGTATCCCCTGGAGGGCTGGTTGAGGTCAAGACCTGCTCCAATGGAATATGGGTCTGGAAGTCAAGTAGGCCAGACAGGCACATCCAACCAACTGAGCAATTTTAGTGAATTCACATAAGCTCTTGGTCATAGTTCTCTAATCTGTCAAATGGAAGTAATAGCCACCTCCTCCCACCCCACTTTAACACGTCCGAAGTTGCAGAGTAATAAAATGGGGTAACGGGTAAGAACATAATTTAGAGCCAAATACATGCAAATGTTACTGTTCAATTTTCAGACTACATGAAACACTATCCAGGACCCAGCCTAGACTTTTGTTTCCCAAGACCAAATTGATAATAGACCGCTTTTTCTCCATGGGCCTCAGCCTGTAAACCCACATTGCCTTCCCAGCTAGGCCTGGAGAAGGTTGTGGCCTCCACAATTTCGCACTGTCTCACTTTAGAAGGGAACTCCAGGCTCCGGGCTATAAATACTATTACTGTTTTCCTTAGTTTTATTAGAAAGAAATGTGCTCTGGGCTATGCCTGACTTAGATGTGGTCTAGTTCAAAGGGAGAGGCCCCATTCCAAGCCAAAGACAACACTGCTTGTGAGTTCTCTCTGGAAGCAGCAGAAACTCGAATATCAAGGGTATTCTAGGATTTTGATCTAGTACTCTAAATTAAAACAGCAAGTCAAAACAATGATAAGAAGGTACCAGACTGAGGGTCAAATATTTTGCTATTTCTCTGCAGGTTCTCAGATACAGCAACACACCCACTACCCACCTGCATCTCTGTTGATGACTGATGGGCATTTCTGTTGATTGACTGATTAAGAACCTATCACATCATAGATGGGACATTGCACTCAGCTTTTCTTTGAGCCTAAAGTTCTCAGTCATTCCAGGAGAATTAGCAGATACTTTTTTCTTTTGAGGTGTTGGGGTGGTGATGGAAAAGTAGGCGTTCTTTTTGGGAGAGAGACAGAGAAATACCCATTACATCATCTCTAGGTATTGTGATATTTGAGATTTAGATGAGTGACGTGAAAAAGCAAGAAATTTTCTCTGCATCTGGGTGCTTGGTTCCTTGGTCAACATAGTGGGTCAACTTAGTGGGAAGGAGTCAGAGTAGTCTGAAAGTCTGAAAAATGTCTCACATCCCCCCACCCCTCCCTTATCCTTCCCCCTTTCCTCCTCTGTCTTGTTTCCTTCTATGAACTGGCCTGAGCCAATCTGGCCATTCTCTAATGTCAAGTTCTTTGGTACAATCTGGAGCCTGTGATAGTAGAAGTGGGTAGGACCCCTCCCCCTACCCCAAAGGCCACAGTGAACATTAATATATTTATTATTTATCAAGCCCCACAAAAGTCACCAAACCTATTTTGTAAATGTAGGACACTCTCTGCTCCATGATTTCGCTTTCCAACAAACATCTTGGATTAAATGTTCAACCAAATACGTGCAACTGAATAATCTGACAGCCAGGAAGAGACAATCAGCTACCCCAGGGTCTCTCATCCTGGGCATTACTGACATTTTGAATGAGATATTCTTTTTCATGATTGCTGTGCTGTACCCCGCAGGATGTTAGCAGCATCCTGGCCTCTGCCCATGAGATGCCAGCAGTTCCACCTCCCTGATTACAAAAACTAAAACGTCTCTAGATGTTGCCAAATGTCCCTGGGCGGGGGGAGTGAAGCCATCCTGGTTGAGAACCACCTGCCCAACTGGATCGGCCAATGGAATGTTCTAGCAAGTGAGGGAGGTGAGAACCGAATAGAGCTGTAATCCAAGATTCCACTCCAAAGTTAGTTCACTGGGCCTGCTGGCGGCGTGTTGTACCTACAGCTGTTTGAGAATCCCAGGTTACTAACGCAAAGATGGTTTCTAGCATCCTTTAAACTAACGAAAACCCTCTGCTGTGGTTTCGGATAGCAATATGTACTTTTTAAGATTTTATTTATTTATTTGAGAGAGAGAGGATGAGAGAGAGCAAGAGCATGAGAGGAGAAGGCTCTGACGAAGAAGCAGACTCCCTGCAGAGCAGGGAGCCCAATGCGGGACTCGATCCCAGGACTCCATGAACACGACCTGAGCCGAAGGCAGTCGCTTAGCCAACTGAGCTATTCAGGCGTTCCCAGACTAGTAATGTTGAAAAGTTTTTGCTTTGGATATTTCTGCTGCACAGACTTTTGTTTAGGGTGCCTCAGTGCTAAGGACCAGGGGAACGTTGCCGACTCCTTCGACAAGCATCTAACCTCCTCCAGCTCTGCATTATGGCAGACCCAGATACTGTGTCCAAAGAAGTATGATACTGACGCATCTCTGCAAGCAAATTACAGCCAGTCGAACACCTTCTCTTCTCCGGCTCCTCCTTCCTGAATGAATTATATCATTCATCTCATGGCTTGAGGCAGACCTGGGGATCCTGAAGTTCTACTCAGATAAAATTTGAGTAAAGTGAGCGTATTCTAGAGAGACTGAGTGCTTCAGTCGGCTCCAAGGTCCATTTAGAAGGAGACTCTGTTGTCCCCTTTTGGCTACCAGGGAAGTTTACTGAGACCAATGAGTGGTTTGGGGGATAGGACATCGAATGTGATGGGAAGATCTTTTTTGCTTGGTTTTCTTTATTACACATGTCATTTGATGTCTAATTTCCCACCTACTCACATTTCCATGTATTTATGAATATGGCTAAAATGGCTTTCCCATGTTATTTATAAAAACATATTTTTTCCCCCAAATCTTCAAGCAAAATTAATTTTCAAAGACAGGTATTGTATTTAGCCAGGAGTACTGCTCAGCAAACGATCACAAACCCTAAGGGGTGGGGGATGGGAGATATTGGGACGGGATGGTAGCAATCTCTAACGAGTACTGATGCAGAAGCAATGACAGAAGACAGGGAAATACAAAGCAAAATCACAACGAGATAGCACCTCACACCTGTCAGAATGGCTAACGTTAACAAGACAGGAAATCACAATTGCTGGCAAAGATGTGAAGAAATGGGAACCCTCTTACACTGTTGGCGGGAATGCAAGCTGGTACAGCCACTCTGGAAAACAGTATGGAGGTTCCTCAAGATGTTAAAAATAGAGCTACCCTACCACCCAGCAATTGCACTACTAGGTATTTATCCAAAGGATACAAACATAGTGATTCAAAGGGACACATGCACCCCAATGTTTACAGGAGCAATGTCCACAATAGCCAAACTATGGAAAGAGCCCAGATGTCCTTTGATGGATGAATGGATAAAGAAGATGTGTTATATACATACATTGGAGTACTACTCAGCCATCAAAAAGAATGAAATCTTACCATTTACGACAATTTGGATGGAAATGGAGGGTATTATGCTAAGCAAAATAAGTCAATCAGAGAAAGACAGATATATGATTTCACTCATATGTGGAATTTAAGAAACAAAACAGATGAACATGGGGAAGGGAAGGAAAAATAAAATAAGATGAAATCAGAGAGGGAGGCAAACCATGAGAGACTCTTTTTTTGTTATTATTATTTATTTTTTATTTTTTATTTATTTTTAAAAGATTTTATTTCTTTGTCAGAAAGAGACTGAGTGAGAGAGAGCACAAGCAGGTAGAGCAGCAGAGGGAGAGGGAGAAGCAGGCTTCCCACTGAGCAGGGAGCCTGATGCGGGTCTCAATACCAGGACCTGGGGATCATGACCTGAGCAGAAGGCAGTTGCGTAAGGGACTGAGCCACCCAGGTGTCCCAAGAGACTCTTAATCATAGGAAATAAACTGAGGGTTGCTGGAGGGGAGGAAGGTGGGAGGATGGGGTAACCAGGTGACGAGCATTAAACAGGGTGCAGGATGGCACGAGCACTCGGTGTAATATGCGACTGATGAATCACTGAAATCTACCTCTGAAATTAATAACACGCTCTCTATTAATTGGTTTTAAATAAAAATAAAAATAAAAAAAGAAATGACAGAAGAGATTTGACATGGATGAGGCAGCCGAACAGGGTTCCTGGGTATGAGTATGTGTGTGTATCTGTGTGTGTGTGTGTCTGTGTGTGTGCAGGAGCACATATATGCA
The DNA here is from genome assembly GCF_922984935.1 of Meles meles. Taxonomy (NCBI): domain Eukaryota; kingdom Metazoa; phylum Chordata; class Mammalia; order Carnivora; family Mustelidae; genus Meles; species Meles meles. The sequence continues at coordinate 95,101,906 of NC_060070.1, forward strand.
TATTGCTGTATGTAAGAGATGGACCTAAAGGTCGGAAAGATAGTGTAGACAAGGCCCACTTCTCTCCACCTTTCACAATTAGGCCCAGAGCTCGTTCTGCAGCCCCAGCAAGGACTGAGACATGGCCTCATGCGGGACACAGATTCCCTCAGGCCTAGACAGATTTATGTCAGTTTGACCCAAGCATGACCCAACAGCTCAGTGGAAATCATCAGTAACATTTCAAGATTTCTGTCTGGTCAAGAAAGTTAAAGGAGAATAGAAAAGTGGGCTTACCACTCTACTCCCTCAGCTGACTGTCAGTCAGTGCCGGAGACAGCATGATGCTCTGGCCGGTGCAGAAGGAAGGAAAACGCCCAGATAACTCTCTTAGCAGATCAGCTGCTCGGCTGTCTGCACTCACCACGGCCATCACCATGTAGCCAAGCTGCGTAGGACGAATGCCCCAATTCCTCACTTGTACTTAAACACCATGTTAGACACATACTTCGTTTCAGAGAACCCCTACTTTTCTCGTGCGTGTTTAAATGACATCCAATACTGAGAATGCTCGGCAGACTTCCAGCAGGAGGAAAAGTACATCCACGGGCGATGGGAACCTCGTGAAAATTCATTTGAATGAAGATGAAGGATAAAAATGGCAGGTGCCATCAGGCTGCTCCATTTGGGGGTCAAGTAGGTGGCTAATGTGAGATCTACTTTCACTCAAGCAACACGGTGGGAGTCCTTTCATGCTCCACCAGAGATCGAAGAGGGAAGGGGGCCAACCCCCAAGAGGGCCCAGAGGACCGGCCACTGTGTTCTGGGCTGCCCCTATGTGGCATCTTAAAGTGACACTGAGGGTGGAGACGTTTGTCTTCTCTACCTTTCCCATGGCTGTGCTCTCCCTCTCAGTCTGGGTACCCAGAACTGCTCCCCGCCCCGAGCCATCGGAGGGTACCTGCAGCAGACTGCATGAAGCGGGGGACAGAGTGAGGTGGGGACATGCCCATATTCCAGGTCAGACCGTCTGCACTCGGCACCTGGCTCTACCATTCCTGAGCTGCGTGACCCTGGGCAAGTTGTTAACTTCTCTGTGCTTGGTTTATTCATCTGCAAAATAAAAAAGAGCATCTCCTCAAGCCTGGGTTGATATAATCTTAAGATATAATCTTAAAGGAGATTATAAGCATGAAGAGTTTAGGACAGGCTCAATAAATGTTGGCCTAGTGCCATAGCAATCAGCCTTTTTCACTGGAGGGCGAATTTTATTTCCTTTGCTGTGCACCTCTCTCCCAGAAGTTTTTGCATGGTAAACCTCATCTCCCCTTGAGATTTGGTTTCCTATTAGATGGATGTCCAATTTAAGGGAGAAGGTGAGAGAGCTATTTTGGCGGGGGGAGGGGCAGAGCAGTATCCCAAAGCATATGATATTCTCGCATGTTCAGAAGCTGTGTGCCCATGACATAAGGCAGGTCAGCACGTCCCCCTGCTCCAAGGATCAGCCTTCTCGGCTGTGGGTACTGTTTACTTCTTTTGGGTCTCTCTGGATCACACTTTGGCTGGCAAAGCCAGCAGGTCCTCTTGAGTGCGTGTCCAGAGCCTCGACTAGAAACTTCCCAGGTGGCCTCAGGGTGGGCTGGTGTATCAGACAGCCTTGGGGCAGCTGCGGGTCCAGCGTGGACTAAAAATGAAAACCCAGCTTGGCAGGAATAGTTTCCCATGGAAGAATTAGAATAGGGAAGGGGTTCATCCTAGTTCATCCTTTTGAAGGTGCATTGATGGGGAACGTGTTTAAGGCCCTGGGACACATGGAAGGCACCAGTTTTCTTTCCTCAAACTACCTCCCTTCTGGAATGGGGAAACCAGGTGATGGCACGGGGCTGCCTTTAACTTTGCCCTTGTTTCCATACATAAGATTCGGTCAGTAGGGAGGAAAGAAACAGAAGGAGGGAGCTATCCTGGCAAGTTTGTCTCAGAAAGGTACACCTGCCTGCAAATCCATCATGCACACTTGAACTCGTGAATGCAATGTCCGCTCTCCCCGTACCTCCTCAAAGCTTTCCGGCTTCCTCATCTCCTGCAAGGACCATAGCCTAAAACGTGTCAGGAGGTAGGGAGTGAGGGTGATTCTTGCATTCCTGGTGTCTGTCATCTAACAGGCCCCTCCATCCCACCTTCGCACCAAATTACTTCTCTGCACGTCGCCCTCCAGGCACATCAGCGGCCTGAATGCTCCTGCCGCCTTGAAGGTGGGACCCGGAGGCGGCGCTCCTCTCGATGACCACAAGGTGGCGACCGAGCCTCAGGAGAAGCCGGCGGGCCGGGCGAGGAAAGCCCCGCGCCAGCCGCCGGTGGTCGCTCAGGTCTCCCAGCTGGAGATTCCTGTCGGTTCCGCTTTGACTGGGACAGCCGCGAGAGAGCTGCTCGGGGCCTGGGAACAGCTCGCTGTTCCAGAAAAGCAGTGAGTGGATGTGCGATTCTTCCCCGGGGATTCCAAATCGAACACCTCCTTCCACCGCACCCGGGGGCGGGCGAGGCTGGCCAGCAGGATGGAGGACACAAGATGGGACCAATTACCGTCGCTTCCCAGGAGGCAGGGCCCACAGTCGCTCTTGGATCGCGCTGCCCTGCGAAGGAAGTGGGCTGCAACAGCCGTCTTCCCACGACTTGCCCAATCAGTTCGTTGCTTTTCATGCTGAGAAAAACCCTCCCCCACCCCAGCCCCCGCCTCCAGGGCTCCTGGGTTGCTTCTGTTTCGTTTCTAACAGTCGCCAGCTTGCCTCCTCCTTGGGACTTGGCTCTGCACGAAAGAAGGAAAAGCGCGGGGTGTGAAGGGTTGCACGTTTCCCAGACCCACGGCCCATGTGTGCAGAGGGAACGCGAGGGAACTTGTGACTCCTCCCCTCAAAGTTTAAAGAGAATAGTTTAGGAAGGGGTGTCTAGAAAGCAGCAAGGTGACTTCAGCTGAGTCGTGCCCCACGCCCCCCCCCCCCAGGAAAATGGTATTTGGAGAGAAAAACGGGGGTCTGGCACAGGACACGTCTCAGTGATCGGTGATCATCTGCCTCCTCTCCCTTCTTGTACTGTGAGCTCATAGTCACTGAGCCCAGAAAGTTTAGGAAAAGTGGTTCCCTCTCTGGAATGTGTTAGAGGATAAACTTCAGTATCCCTCTGTCAGGACATAAGGAAGGATGGTGTATGTGGGGTAGGAGGGGGGGAGTGGATGGAGCCCTAAGCCCTGAGGTTGGTAAATGGGAACTAATCAGGAGCTGTCTGACTGTCGCACCCCTGCAGAATGACGGAAGGGAAGGGAGAGAGGGGTGGGTACATGATAGGCCTGGCCCAGGGTGCACTCTCTCAAAGCCCACTGGCTTGGCACCTGCTGTCATGAGGGGTACTTTCCCCTGAGTGTCCACAGGGGCAGAGCTGTGTCCAGGTGCCACTGCGAAGAAAGGGACACCTGGAACTCTGCCACAAAGAACCATGTGATGCCAGGAAAGCCTTCCTCAGAGCAGGGCTCCTCTCGGAACGCTCTAATCACACTTGCGAAATTTTCTGGCTTCCCCAAACTGTCATCCTCCAGGACCATCTGGTCTCCAGGCTGGAGCTCAAAGGGCCTGGAAGGCTTTGCAGCAGGAAGCTAACCTGCAGGGGCGCCCCTGCCCTCGAGGGCTTCTGAAGGCCCCTGGGGTTCAGGGACTGGTCTGGGCCTTCCTATACTCATGCGACAGCAGGGATCCCCTGTGCCCCCTCTGGGCTGTGTGCGTGAGGGGCTGAGTTATGACCTGTGACCCAGATTCTGAGGGTTGGACTGTTGCAGGAATTGCAGAGGGTCTGTGTGGAGGCCTGACTGCAGATGTGCTTGTGGCCTGGTAAGACATACAAGATTGCTTGAAGGACATCTGCAGGGTCGGTAAGTTGTTGGGGACTGCTCCATTTCCTCATAGATGCCTGATGAACTGTGTCCTTCCCTTGCTGATCCAGGGTCCTCCTGATGACCACCTCGATGCCCAGGGCTTACAAGACCCCTGGAATCCCACTGGAGTCACCAGAGCTTAATGCCCCTCACGGCTCTCTGTGGTCAGCCTCTACCTGCCTTTCAGAGAGAGATTGGAAATAGTCTTTTTTATGCATAATACATGACAGTGTGAGAAACCCATTGATGTAAACTGTGCTTTTTGAGCCTGACAACAGCCTTGAGTGGGAATTTGAATGATCCCTGTTCTTTAGGTGAGCAAAGACCAGAGAGTGTAGGGAAAGGCTCAGGTGAGTGAGGAAAAGTGTCTTTCTGTTCCAGGAGCCATGTTCTTCCTGCCATACTGCTCTGATGAGATCGGAAGCTCGTTCTCCAAGAAAGAAGGCTGACGGTGATTCCAGACACTTCCTCCTTCCTGGAGAAGATATGGGACTATGATTTCTAGGGGGCAAATGCCCCATACTTGTCAGAAACCTTGGAGGAGAGAGGAGAGTTTTGAACAGTGTGACTTTCAGGCCAGCTTAGGCGGGTGTGGGGGTCATATGGAAGAGAGGTATTTGGGGCCTAATAGATTTCTACCCCCAAACCCTACCCCCCCACCCCCTAGTATGTGTAGGGTCTCTGCACAGACCAGTGAGGATGAAGTGGTACAGGCCTTGTTTTAAAATTCATTCTCCTACGCTGCTGTCAGTATACAGAAGGCAGAATGGCAGAAAGCGTTTGCCTCTGATTGATACTTGAAAGCTCTGATGGGCAATGGCACACCATTGATGTGGCTCAATCAGTTAAGCATCTGCCTTCAGCTCAGGGCATGACCCAGGATCGAGGGATGGAGTCCTGCATGGGGCTCCTTGCTCAGTGGGGAGCCTGCTTCTCCCTCTGCCTGCCACTCCCCTTTTGCGCTCTCTCTCTCCAACAAAGAAATAAATACAATCTTTAAAGCTCTGTTGTGCAATGCAGTAGCCTTTAGATACCTGTGGCTATTGAACATTTGAAATGTGGCTGGACAATGGAGATGTCTGGTCAGTGTAAACTACACACTGGAATTCCAAGCCTTAGTACAAAAAAAAAAAAAAAAAAAAGGAAAGGAGTGTACAATGTCTCAATAAGCTTACGTTAGTTACATCTGGAAATGATAATATTTTGGATATACTGGGTTACATAGAATTATTATTGCAATTGGTTTTACCAATTTACTTTTTTTTAATGTGGCTAACTCAAAATTTAAAAGCTTGTGACCCACGTTCTTGTTCCTCTAGACCATGCAGCTTCTACGGAGTCACTGAATAGTTCAAAGAAAGCTGCATTCATGTTACAGAAAGTATTCATGGGAAGCACGCTTTTCTTCCTGTTTATATGAAGAAAGTATAAACTTCATAAAACCTGGGTGGGGGGAAGTCTTCAAAATACAAAAATAAACCTCTTCCTTCTGAATGATGTATATGTTATCTTACAATGAAAAAACAAATCAGTGCAATAGAGCAGAAAGTCCAGACAAGCTCCTGTGACCCAGGTGAGCATAGGAGGGGTGTGTGGGTCTGTTAGGGAGGAGCCTTCCCAGCACCAGGCATGACCTTCACGGGAAGCCAGCATTTTGACTTTATTTTTAAGGAGGAGGAGGTCAGAGGTACAATGTGTAGAGGACTGGCTGGCACCTGTCTGCTTCGGTCTCTGATCTGTTGGCCTGAGAGTCCAGGGAACATCAGCTCCTGGACTGACTATACCTGCAGCCCAGACACACACCGCAGCTGGGCAAAGTCCTCGGCCCTGGCGTTGGGGAGTCTCTTTTCAGCTGAACAAATCAGTCTTTTCCAAACAGCACCCTTTCCCCGAATCCCCACAGAGCTGGATGCTGTCCCCTCAGAAAGGTGACTTCTTTTCCATTTGCATAGTCAATAGACAGACTCAAGGCTACAGTATTTGCATCACACAGGGTTTATTCATGGTACAGCTGGAGAGCCCCTTCTCTGTGTGATTGGTGCTGTGGATAAAGAAATGTTTACAGGTCACAAAGCCACAGCAAACATCTCAGACAGAATCTGCAGAGCAGCATTGTGTCCTTAATGTTGTTTGTTTAAACAACCTGGTGAAATATCCTGTATAATCCTCTACGATTCACTGTGGACGGGACCTGCAACCACGTCACTCCCAGGACTAGAATATATTATATGGCAAAGGTGAAGGAATCTGCTGATGTAATCAAGGCCTCTGAATCACCTGAATCATCCAGGGTGATTATCCTGGGTGGGCCTGACCTAATCAGGTGGGTCCTTTAAAAGAAAGTTTAGGATCAGAAACTGAAGAAGTCAGAGATTCAAAGAAGCACAGAATTTCTGCTGCTGAATCTAAAAAAGCAAAGGACAACATTGTAGAGAAGGCCACATGGCAGGGGATGGCAGGGGATGGCCTCTAGATGCTGAGCGCCTCTGTCCTGTACCTCCAAAGAATGGACTTCTGCCCGACAACCAGTGAGCTCGGATGGGAGCTCAGCTTTCAGATGAATCCACAGCTGCCAGCCTGAGTCCTGTCTCGCCAGACCCTGAGCAGAGGACCCAGTGAAGCCATGCTCAGACTTCTGACCCCCAGAAACCATGCAATCATAAATGGGTGCTGTTTTAAGCCTCTAAATTTTGTGGTAACATGTTACACAGCAATAGAATATGAAAACGGGAAATATGGACCCACGTTGCAGAAAGAATCTGTGGCTAACAGAGCTTACAGGGCTCTGTTTTCAGCCGTCCATGAAAATTCCAACCAAGCCACACACATTAGAACACATATCTGTTTGTTTCCCAGACAGTTAGGTCCTGAAAGTGTTGCTTCAAGGTCCCTTTCAACCCACTGTAACCTTCCAGGCTTCACATGGTGCACGGGAGTGTGGATGGCGGGAGGAAAGATGTTGGCGCTGTCAACCAAGTGAGCTCAGCTGGAAGCTTCTGGTTCTCCTACCCTCCCCCACCCCCCACTATGCCTGGAGAACCGAAGCAGCCATTCACTGTTTAAAGAATGCTGTTAAATGCTGCTTGGATTTCTGGTAGGGAAGCCTGAAACAGCAGTACTGGCCTAGTTACAAAAGAGCAGACAATTTATATAAAGAAAGCTTCATGAGATCTCACTAGATATTTTATTGTTATAAGCATGGACAGGACACATAGCTGTATGCTGGCATACTATGATGACATGATTTCATATCCCGAGTCACACTGTTAGAAATCTATAGCCTCTCATTCCAAAGCTAACATCTGTCAAACGATGAGACACTATTTTCGTAGACATTAAAAAAAAATACACAAGAAAGATAACATCTATTGTAAGCCCCTCCTTTATTTTGGGCACTCAGGGAAACAGACTTCCATTGGCTTGGGTCATGGCTCTCTTTGGGGTGCACAATTTCTGTCTGACATCACCTTCATGTGCCACAGATCAAATGCTTTCCATCTACACGGGATTTCTGGGACCATACTTGTTCCCTTTTGTCTTCTCCAATCGTTGTGACTTTCTTCTCCTCTCACCTCAGAATAACTCCCTCCCCTGCGTCTACACTGACAGGTCGCTATGCTCTTTCTCATCCCCCTGTCACTTTTTTTTTTTTTTAACCTTCCTTACACTGATCTCTCTGAAGTTCTCTCCACAAATGACAAAAGACTAGAATTTCCCAGGGTTTCGTAATTTCTGGCCTTAGCAACTTATATCCTGAAAACCCCGTGGGTCTTATTTATCTCTTTTCGATCTATAAGAAATGGGGAGGAGGATGGCAGACACGACTCCTTCAAGACATGGTGTGTCACGCTGGACTTAAAATATTCCCAGAGAATATTTCTGTAGCTCAGATTAGTTGCTCCTTTGTGAATGCTCTCACCTCACAACCTCTGCATTAGCACAGACCCCTTTGCAAGAAACTGACCTAATAGAAGGCCCTTTAATGCGTTAAGTTTTGGCCACTGACAGGTCAGGCACATGGGGAAGCACTGAGCACTTTGCGAGCGGGGCACCATCTATCTCACTTTGTACCAACATCGGAGCTGACATTCCTTCCTCCTCTTCCTCAGAAATCTGCTGCTAAAAGCCTTGCAGTCACTGTTGATGGAGAACTTGTGAACACAGGACCAGGCAGGGCTCCTGCTTTCACGGACCTCACAGACTCACGGACGGCTCTCTTTTTACAATATTGAATTCTATTGTTTCTTTTAGGATATTCTTGGCAAACAGCAGTGGTTAAACTATCTTGCAGTTGAGCAAGTATGTCTCTAAGTTTTTGTTTTCATAGGTTTTCTGGAATTTCGATCTGGTGTGGTGGCTTGAGAGCTATAAACCACGTGCACATATGTGTATGTGTGTGTGTGCATGCACGTGTGTGTTGGGGGGTAAAGCAACGTGCCTCAGTAAATGGACATGAGCAAAGGGCCAACCCCACATCCTATGAATGCTGTGAAGGTTCCTGCCATTATAGAGGTTCCTTCACAACACAATGATTCCCAAAGGATCCCTACTGTCATGGCTGGAAGGTCAGTGCTTCTTGTCCCATTGTCAACTTGGACCCCCTCCTGAAGGCTCTGCTTTCTTTGGCCAATCATGTCACGATGGCCAGGCTCACACACTGTACTATATAACTTGCCCCCGTTATCATTGAGATCACTCCAGGAACCATATCGGTCAAAGCCATTCTTTCTTGAACCTCTAATTCTCATCCCATTGATCCTCCAACCTAGCGTCCGGCTTTGTCACCTTGGTACTGATTTCTGCCCCAAGCTGACCATCCCTGGAGAATTTTATGGCTTCATCATTTCCTTTGTGACAACTTCCAGGCAAACGTGGAAGTAGATGTCTACATCATTCGTGAATGTGTAGAAACGAGCAGCTCATTTACTTGAAACACTATTAAGACTTCTATCTGCCCCACCTGCTTCTCTCCCTGAGGAAAAGAGAAGCAGAAGTAGAATTTAAAATAAAAAATAAAAAGAAGAAATGTTAAAGAGTTAAAATGTTACAAGAAAACTCGTTCAAAACCCAGTGAATAAAAGGTTGCTACATCTCAGCCTCTTCTGTCCACCTTCCTGATGGTTGGATCCCTGCTCGTTCTCAGTCCTTACGAAGACCACATGGCCCACATTCCCCGAGTAGCCCCATATTTTTATTCCATTTCACTGTGTCTCTGCGATCAGACTTCAGTTTGGAATGTATGGTTGTGTGGCTACAGCACATGCTTAACTTTAATATGGGTACAATTTTAATAAATATTTATGTTTTTATGAAATGCACACACTACAAGCAATACACACACACATGCACATAATTCACAGACAACCAAATCCTCAGGGAAAGCTCCACCATCTACTCATCAAGATCAAGTGTCATTGGGAGCCTAGAGTATCCAACTGTAACATTTCATTTCAGAGGATTTCCAAGTGGTTGGAATGAACACAAATTAGACAATACAAAACTCTTACCGTATATTGGTCTTGGAACTTAAGGACTGAAAGAGCTAATACATGGGGAGCTAGACCACACACCAAGGGCCTCTAAATCCACAGTAGCAACAACAATGATAAACAATGCCATAAGATTATGAAAATCTATCCTATGATGCACAGAGAAGTACCTGGTTAAAGCTGTTAAATGCAATATACAACAGTTGCGATCTGTTTCCAGTGCAATATATCACATTTAGATCACCATATGTCACATTTGGCAAGTGATGGATATAAAAATATATATATTTTTTGCCTTCAGAAAGTGGAACAAACCAAAAGGTAAGGCTTTTCTGATAAATGGTAGAAAATGTAACTAGCAGTTGGATCTGCTTGGATCTGGTGAAGCGTGGCTATCCCATTTCCTCTGCCTGCTCCCTGCCCTGAGCTCCAACCTTCACGTGCACCAGCATATGTCTGTGTGCGTTTAACATCAGGAGAATTACATCTTCTTCCATGCATTTCTTGTAAATATTATCATCCGCTTGCAAGCATGCTGATGTTACAATTTCCTCCCAATCTCTTCCCACTGTCTTTTTAAAAAAATTTTTTTCATGTAGCTAAGAAAATACCAAGAAAATACCAAACTTTCTCCATGATTTATTTCAGTTTCTGTTTTTGAGCCATTTTTGTAGTCTCCATGTTGCAGTATAAGAATGATTATGTTAACATGGAAATTTTAAAAATGTGGTTCTTACTCTTTTTCTCTATTTTTTTCTTTTTTCCTGTGTTCTTCCTTCTTTCCTTCCTTCCTTCTGTGAATTCACTGAAGTGTTTCCTAGGTACTAGCCTTGTGATTATTATTTGAATCAAAGCTTATTTTTGTGCCCAACGTATGACAAGGAAAAATGTCTCTTTGAAATTCTATTTTACAATACAGACAGGGAAGTCGGGCCTCAGGGGTTTTGAGTCTTACTTAAATACTGTACACATTTAGTATCACACAAGTGGTGGGGGTGGGGCAGCAAATAAACTTAACAATTACATTTAGTCTGTCTTTAGGAAAGAAAGCTTCTTTTCCCTAATGAGAGAGTCTCTTCAGCATCTGCTCCAGAAAGCCTGGGGAGGAAACATTTTACCCACGGCTTTGAAGAGATTTTTTTTTTTTTTTTCTGAGCATATCCACTGTCCTTTAAAGAATTCACACACAGGTCGATTTTCCTGTTCTTAGTTGAGCAAGGAGTAAGCACTGGATGTGTTTTCCAGGGATGAGCTGCTTGTCTCTGGGGTGGAAACATTGTACGTTCCTGAAAAACAGAGCAGCAGCTCAGGCTTAAGTGCAAGATTTCATGATCACGGTGGCATGCGCCTTTCCCGATGTGGCCTGAGAGGAGCTCTCATTCAAGAGCCAGGTGGGCTCTGCCATACCTGGAAACAAACGCATGTCCACCCCCTTCCCAGGACCCAGAATGGCCAGAGAACAAACAAAGTCGTTGTTCTCAAGCATGCGTGGCAGCCGACAAGACAAGCACTAACTACTTCCCATCAAACCAGCAGCCAGGTTTCTACAGGACAGGGAGAATGTGAACATGGGCAGCCCTCCACATGCCACCACATGCAGGGGCCTGGGGACATCGCGTAAGGGAAGCTCCCTGGTCCCCTTGGGTGGGCATGACTTGGGGAGGCTCCTAGGAGGGGTCCAAGGGCTGAGCTGGAAGGCGAGGGGAAGGGGAGAGGAGGAAAGGCAGAAAAGGAAAGAAAGTAGCAGAAAAAGCAGGACCAGGAAAGAAGTGGAGGTCAGGGGCTACTAACAAAAGTGCAGCGGGGTGGTGGGGGCAGCCATGGAGCAACCAAACATGGGCTGGCATCAGCAGGAGGCAGGGACTGAGCATGGGCAAGTGGGGTCGGGGTGCTGGGTGAGGAAGGGACACGGTGCCCACCCTACCATCAGATTGGTGAGCTGCCACTGCTAACAAGGTTTCCATCACTGCCTGGGGGAGCCCTTGGGGCTGCTGACAACATAAACCAAAGTTACAGTGATTATGGGATCCTCAAGCAGGCCAACACAGAGCCACATGAATGACCCTGGAGAGGACTTCCAATGGCAGTGACTGGGAATCTCAGGCCCTGGGACCTCAGGCACACAGCCTTAACTCCAACTTTGATCAGACCAATTCAGAAAAAAAAACCCACAGTTTTTTGGCCTCAGATTGCATAGTTCTGATTCAGTAAACTCATTCTGTAGGGTTTTTACTTGGATGCAAATGGTCGGCATGTTCCAGTGACGGTGCCCGCCAAGTGCCATGGTGGTCCTGTACCCTTGAAGGTCGGATCATTTCACAGCAGGCCCAATCACAGACGTTCAACATCAAAAGGAAAGCCCCTCCACTCTCATGAGTAATGCATCAAATCGAAGCCCCAAACACCAAGTCCTCTGGAGTTCTAACAATTGATAGGCATTCTCTGAATTTGATTTTTTTTTAAGATTTTATTCATTTATTTGGCAGAGAGAGAAGGATCACAAGTAGGCAGAGGCAGACAGAGAGAGTGGGGGAAGCAGGCTCCCCACTGAGCAGAGAGCCCGATGCGGGACTCAATCCCAGGACCCTAAAATCATGACCTGAGCTAAAGGCAGAGGCGTATTAACCCACTGAGCCACCTGGGTGCCCCCGAATTTGATTTTACAGGAAAAGCCTTAGTCTGGAATATTGACACATTTCTAGGTCCTGCCTTTATGAGACCGGTTCATTTTCAAGAAGCTGGAAGCAATTCTTGTACTTAGTTCCTGGAGGTAGGGGAATGGTGGACAGAGGTTTCAATTTCCCAGCATAGCTGAGACCCATTGCCCAAAGTCATTAACATTATTGATTTTTTTACCTCCAAGGTAGGGATTGAGCTGTGCATGTTTCTAATAGAATAGACTTGGGTGATTCCTCCTCCATTTATACACAGTTTTGTCAACATCAATGTGTACAACAACAAGCACACTCCAAAAAAAAAAAAAAAAAAAAAAAAAAAAGAAAGGAAGAAAGAAGGAAAGGAAAAGAAAGAGGGGGAAAGGAGCCCACAGCATGTGATCCTATAGTAGACCTTTTTAAATCTATTTTTTGCTACACCTGAGTCCATAAACATGACCTTCCTATTTCTATTTAACATGAATAGCAAAGAGGGCACCTGGGTGGCTCAGTCAGTTATGTGTCTGCCTTTGGCTCTGGTCATGATCCCAGGGTCCTGCATCTGGCTCCCTGCTCAGCAGGAAGCCTGCTTCTCCCTCTGTACCACCCCTCCCTGCCCCCGCCTCCCCCCCTTCTTGTACACTCTCTTTCTTTTTCTCTCTGTCTCTTGCAAAAATAAATAAATAAAATCTTAAAAAAAAAAAAAAAAGCATGAATAGCAAAGAACTCCATGTTTGACAAGGCCAGCAATTTACAGTTCTCATTTTTGTAGCTGATAGAGTTTTGATAGACAGCTCTCCACAGGCTTGTCAAGATTCTCAAAATTTTATCCTCAAGTTATTATTAGCTGCCCACTGAAGTTATCCTTAAGTTATTATTAGTGGCCCTCTGTACCAGCCTCCTGGTGGTTTGGGAAAATGTAAGCAAGTTCCTGTATTTAACCTCTGCCCCCAAATGAGGCTGTTGTCGTGATTGTCGTAAAGTGGGGAGTGGGAAGGTGGGGTGTGAGTTTCCCCATCAGGGCAAATTTGTTTGAGTCAACCCAAAGTAAGTAAACGCTCTAGGGAGTGACCTAGAGGTCACTACGTACCTGTTTTACCAAACAAATTGTTAAATCTTCTTGATATGGGAGAACTCATAGAAAATACTGGTGTCGATGAACCTAGGGATGTTGACTAAAAAAGAGAAGAAAGACAGTTACAAAGCAAATGTTAAACCAAAGCTCTGTTTTAGCTCTAGGATGTTTCATTTGCTGCCCACTAGTGGTCATTGTCTGCATCTCTCATTCCCATGAAACAGCCTGGACCAGCGTGAATTTCTCCTTCAAACAAATCAAGCAGGAAAGCCACTTGGAAATACTGGACTCTCATCAGATTTAGGAAAATAACTTTCAAATGCATGTTTTGCTGTTTGATAGGGTTTGGTATCTTCTGACATGTGACGACAGTCAAATACATTTGAGTGCAATGGTTGCTTTCCAAAACGAATTACGGAAAATGTATTCGTTGTTATTCTTTATGTTGTGTTCTCTAATGCCTTAAATTTCCCCAGAAAATTTCTTATTTCTCAGTGAATTTTGATTTTCGACCTCCAATTGGTATTATCTGTACTATCCGATTCCTACTAAAAGATGTGGGACAGCATCTTAATAGTAGTTCTGTGGCTGACTTTAATAGGCAGAATCAAGTCCAAAGCAAAAACAGTGAAATAATCTATGCTAAACCTGGGTGTGGAGAGAGGTTTTCCAAAGTCTCTAAAAGGAAAGACTGACCTTTGAGTGCTGTGAAGACCATCTTGACAGTGAAAACTTCTTTAACAAGGTTTCCTGGACCTACCATTGTTTAAAAGAAGCCATCATGAGTTCAATATACCACAAGCACTTTGACTTTTCTAGAAGCATGAAACGGTTATAGTTCTTACCTTCTGATCCCAGAGGCATCCAAAGAGTAAAATGAATAATCCCTGAAAAAAAATAAGAGTTGGGAAGGATATTTTAGTCATAGTCTATTGTCCAGCAAAATAGGAAGTATTGTTAGCCTGGCACTGAATTTCTACTACCTCTTTCCACAGCTGTATTTATGGAATGAATCCAGTGGATAGTAATGTTAAAAGGGATGTAGTAGGTCCACACCAGAGGACCTTAAATGTTATAATGTGAGAAGGATATTATTCTATTTCCTTATCCCTGCCTCCGTGTGGACTGGAAGGCTTGCTGTTTGGGCAGCTGAATACACCTCTTCTATTTGTAGTAGTGTTCACGTCATTGTGATGCGGACCTGGGGCCTCCGGTGAAATAATCAGTCCCTTCTAGTCAAGCCATGCTGTACACTTCATTAAACATGAGCCTTATAGTTTGAAGCCAGACCTAGGAGCAGAGGTTAGGTCTTGTGCGGCTTTGGTAAGAGCATCCAGGACCGTGTCTGTTTCGCCTCCTTGTCAGCTCATGGGAGCCCATACTTATCCCCCACCTGCTGGTTGAATCACAATTAAGCATTCCTTCCTTGCTGCCTGTACCTTTGCTAAAGCTCTTCTAACAACCTGGCTTGTATATAGTTTGTTATGTACTGCAAGAGAGCAAAGGGTGTGTCTTTTTCATTTTAGTATAATAGAGCAGAACCTCTACCTTACTTGGGGCATTCGTTCTCTCATTCTTCAGCAAATGTTTCTGGAGAACATACTATGTGGCCCATGACATTCATTTTATTTGCCAGACAGTTATCGAGCACCTACACTGTACCATTAGGTAATATTAGGGATAAAGTGATAAGGAAGACAGATGCTATCCCTGACTTCACAAAGATAGTGCTCATTAAATGCATGTGGAAATTAAGTGGAAAAATGACTTGGTTTAATAGTGGCATTTTCATTTAGGAGATAATAAGTGGCATCGTGATAATGTTGGGTAAATAGAAAAATCCTGTGTAGGGAAGGGACTTTCCTCCTACTTGTATTATTAGGGCTTTTCAAAGTAAGTCATGCGTACAGCTAAATTATAATGCAGGTGATAAGAGGTATAAGGTTCCATGGGAGCAGAGGAATGGGTCCCTTCTATCTCACTGGGTTCTTGTAATTCCCCCTCTTTAGGGCTAGGGCCTCCTCTGGACTAAAATCCTTCCCCATTCCTACCCCTGTTTGTGTTTCTATCATTAATTTGTCCCACCAATTCAGATACTTCCTGAGAGCCCTGCCCTACAGAACTTACCTGAAAGGCATTGAGGAGCGTAAATATAATATGGAACACAGCATTGCTTCCTTGGAACACAGTAGCAAGACCAAAACCCCAGGTGAGCCCCAAGAGTGGTGTGAGGACCCCGATGCTCTTGCTGATCTGAAACAGGCTACTCTTCTCCTGCTTGCTTGGCTTGTCTCCAATGGAAGGTCTCAGGATTTTGGAGATGACCACAACTGTGATGGTCATGTTCACTACCACGATGATCAGTGCTGGGATGACGAAGGCCAGCAGGGCCTTGGTATCCTCCCAGTTGAGCCAGCAGGCATTCTTCCTGGTGTAGACTTCTTGGGGCTGGGTGGCCCCCACCGTGATGACTGAGATGACAAGAGGGCAGCCATAGCCGAGAGAAAATGCAATAGTCTTCTGAATGGACTTGCTCGTGTCATGCAGGATGAAAACCAGGCGGTAGAAGAGCATGAGGCCCAGAGTCAGCATCCAGAAAAAGACACTGAGGTAGAAGAAGTGGATGAAGAAGGTGGCAGCCACACAGGCTGTGTTGTTGAGAGGATAAAAATGGTCGTGGATGGCAGCGGCCACAATGAACCAGATGTCGGCCACCAGAAGGGAGGCAGCAATGTTCACGATGCAGATGTGGCGCATATAGGATGTCCGATTCTTGGTCACTGATTTCCACACCACGGCTTCCACCACTAGACATGCTGCTAAGCTCAAGATGGAAAAGCACAACCCAATGTAGGAGATGATATCCAGTAGTATTTCCAGGAGGGAACCAGGGTATGGAGAGTCGGGGGACATGAGGATGGAGAATGACGTCAGGTGGTCACAGATGCAGGAGACACTGTCCCTGTCAACTCGTCTCACTTCACACCCACTACTATCCCACCCCCCTGTGTGGTTGGCGAGGCTGAAATTCCAGAAGACACATTGTGGTTCCCCACCTGAAGGATTGATGTTCTTAAAAGTCATTGAAATCTGGAATGGCATGGTTATATTGTGGCTAACAGTGGTTGTCATCACTAAGCTGTTCGCAACATTCTTTCCTTGACTGTCCTGGGTGAGGATGGTTTTGAGAGTTGGGAAAGCCACAGTGACAACAGACGAACCCCACGGCAGGCTTCCCAGCTCACACTTTTCAATGGCCACGTTGCCCCAGAGGTCTGAGTCTGAGAAAACAAAGCTCTGTTTGTAGGGTTTTGGATGGCCAGGTTTTATTATCATGCTCCTCATCTGCACATTCGTTTGGTTGATGGACAAAAAAGTGCTATCTTCAGACCATAATGCTCGGGAAAATCTTTCTACTGAATCCAGAAGCTGTGAGCTCTGGTTGGTCGGTTGCTGTTGGGACACCTTCCAGGTACTCAACATGGGCTTGCTGAGGATGGTGTTAACCGTAGAGAGAATGTTCTGTAATTGACATGACATGGGGTCAAACCAACCAAATTCTTCCAATCATAAAAGAGAAAAAATAACATCTCCCTGGAAGCTGGTTGCATAATAACAGGTAAGAGGAAAAGATAAGAGAAAAATGAGGCATCACAGGCAATGGGGTTCTCTGTCCCTCCTTCTTATGGCAGGGAATTAGCAGAGGATGCATCCCCAAGGCTGGGAGACCTCTTTAATCATTTACCAAGTACCACTCCCCATTACCCACTAAGGCCAATTCAGCAGACTGGTAGAGATATGTATTCACTGTTTTATAGTATCTTAAATCTCAAGCCTGTAGAGAGTGATATTTTCTCAACAAGGGTGAAGTTGTTTCAAAAGACCCTCTCCAAAGCTGAATGCCAAACTGCTGGCAAAGGCATCATTCTTTTTTTTTTTTTTTTTTTGCTAAATATTTTTATTTTTTCTCCCATAAACTTGGGCTTGTCATTTTCCATTTGGGCTTTCTCTCAATATAATTTCTTTGCCCTCCTTTGCCTTGTTCTTTTCAATCTGAAACTATGAGCCTTGTAGTTTGTTGAATGTTGGTCCCCAAAAGAACATGCCCTAATACCCAGACCCTGTGGATGTGATCTTATTTGGGGAAAGGGTCTTTGAAGATGTAATTAAATTAAGGATCTTGAGAAGAAATCATCCCAAATTACCTAGGTGGGCTCTAATTCCAATGTCAAGAATTCTTATGAGGGACAGAAGAGGAGAAGATAAATGGAGATGAGGAGGTCCCATGAAGACAAAGAGGATGGACTGAGGCAGCTACAAGCCAAAGAGACAGAACTGGAAGAGACAGAGAAAGTCTTTCCTGGAGACTTGGGAAGGAACATGGCCTGGCAGACACCTTGATTTCAGACTTCTAGCTTTGAGAACTATGACAGAATAAGTTCCTGTCATGGTAAGCCACCCAGTGGGTGGCACTCCCTTACCCTTGCCATAGGAGATCCACACAACCTTCTTGGACCCTTGCTCCCCAAGCTCTTGCCAGGTACCTCTGGCTGTGTTTGGCCACTGGGAAGCATTGGAAGGAGATGGGAGGGTGGGAGAAGGAAGAAGTTGAAATATATTTTCCTACGACCCACCCCAGTCACACCCTCTCCCCTCTACACACATACTGTCTTCTGCACATCTTTGGTGATATTTCTGTTGCTCCTACTAGTGATCCCTCCTCCAAGCCTTTGTTCTCCCTCCACTTTAGGTGCACTCTTTCCTCTCCTTTCCCCTTTAGGCCTCAGGGTAGTACTGGCTTCTATTTTTTTTTTTTTAATCCCCAGATTGACCTCTATAACTATCCTTTCATTAAAGTCTCATCATTTGAACTCTTCATTTGAATTCTGGGTAACTCCTCTCAGAACCCTGATTGCCTCAAGTTCATGCTTAGTTCTAGACCACTGAGAATTCCACCTTGTACATATTCTGAAAACCTTTCCCTCCTGGTTTTCTTAGAAAGCAGATAAGTATCCATTCTATTTTAATGAGGAAACTAAGATGGAGATTCACTAAAGAAAACTTTTGATCTCCAAATGAACACTAGAAACACCCCCGCCCCCCCGTGACCCTAAAAACCATAGCTGACAAAGCACAAAGCATACTCTGCGACCCTAAAATCCAGAGTATTGTTCTGGAGAAAACAAAGGAGGAGCTGTAATGGTGACAAGTTACGTTTCTTGACCAGAAGTCCCAATGGGTGAGAAGAGGGGACCCAAAACTCCTGTAAGGTCTCAACCAACTCACCGTCATCATTTCTGAGTTCACTTGGGTTGGAATTGTTGAGAGCAAATCAAGGATTTTAATGATGGCTCCCAGGCTCCCGGGAAATGAGCTGACTTCATGTTTCACCTTGCCTGTGCTGACAGAAAGATTCTTCAGGTATGTTGGGAGCTTTGTATCCTGACAGGGACTCTTGATCAAAGCCTAGTAAAACAAAAGCCAACACAAACAGACACTCAAAAATCTTGCCAGTCAGTCCTGTCAACAAATCCTGCCGATCTACCCATGATGAAAATCTCTTACATTCATGATTTCTTTTTTTTCTCCATTCCTATAAATAT
Organism: Meles meles; assembly: GCF_922984935.1. Classification (NCBI taxonomy): domain Eukaryota; kingdom Metazoa; phylum Chordata; class Mammalia; order Carnivora; family Mustelidae; genus Meles; species Meles meles. The sequence goes on from NC_060070.1 coordinate 95,120,625, forward strand.
ACCCTATAAAATAACTTATCTCTTAATCTGTGTGCTATTCAGAATAGAATAAGACCTCACGCATAGAAGGGGAAGAGTAAAACACATGTCAACCTGATGACTACTAGTTAAAGAAAAAGGAAAGGGGCTCTGATTCCTAGAGAGTTAGATTAAAATTGAGTAAAATTATCCCTTGATGGTCTGTACGGAAGCACATTTGCTACTCTGCTTTTTCTCGTCACTTACTTTCCTGACCATTAGGGGGGTGACTCTCTCCATCCCAATTTTCCTGGGACAGTTCTGCTTTATATCTGCTGACCCAGTGTAATTATTACTAGCACTCTCTTTTATTTTTCAAAATGTGTCCTGGTTTGGATGGAAAATTTTATGGTCACCCCCACAGTAAGTAATTACTTACCCAATCACTTCCTAAGCCCTTACTTACAATTAAAGGATGAACTCCAATTCGACCTCATTCATAAAGAACTTTGATGAGTATTCCAACCCAGGGGAGTTTCCTCCTCTGACTTCCTAAGTATTTGTTATCTTTTAAAAAAGATTTATTTATTTATCTTAGAGAGAGAGAGAGCATGAGTGGAAGGGGCAGAAGGAGAGAGCGAATCTCAAGCAGACTCTGTGCTCAGCATGGAGCCCAATGTGGGGCTCAATCTCACGACCCTGAGATCAGGGTCTGAACCGAAACCAAGAGTCAGATGCTTAATGGACTACACTACCCAGATGCCCCCATAACTATTATTTAACATTCTTAACATATTTACCAAATAAAGTGTTATTTAACCTACTTTTACGTTTGTGACATTTCTACCAATGTCATCTTGTGTTTGACTTTCAATATCTCTCCAATTAAATTATAAGCTCCTTAGAAATTTGAAATATGTTATATTCTGTCCGATATGCTATAATGTCTGAAACAGTATAAGTCATAAATTGGCACATAGGTATTCAATAAATATACGTTGAATGGATAGATCTGATAGGCTAACAGGCCAACCTTTCCATTGAAAATGTATCTAAGTATCTAGAATTGGGACCAGGGCCCAAAATTGAATTCAAATTAAATATTCCTATCTTTCCCAATTAGGGAAATTCATATCACTGGTGCATCCTCATCAAGGTCCATCTCAGAGGCCAAGTTCTTCAAGCAGAGCTTCCTGATTATCCTAAGCAAAATTAATGTGTATTGAACTACCCAACAGGATTACATCCTCTAGCAAATCAGAGACTGAATTCTGGTTTGGTGGCCTTACCCTGAGAGCACCTGCAATAATGCTTTGCACCTAGTAGGAATTTAAATGAATTTAGTACAAGACAAGAGGAGAGACAGAAGATAATTAGATGAGACACCAATCAGTATCACTCCTTTTCCTTAATTCTTCTTCCAACAGTGAGAGTGTTTGGAACGGCTTGTCTAACAATGTTATTAACTAGAACTCCACTAGCGGCCTCATCAGTATTTATTTAGTGTGACTCATGGCATTTTAGAGGTCTCTACTCTTGACAGCTTCAGTATGAGGTAACATTTATTTATTTTGATGAAAAGAGGAATTTTCCCCTACCATGTGGCAAGAACCTCTCTTCTAGGTAAGAGAGGCAGACTAGTTACATTTTTCATAACTAAAGGTTATCTCTAAGGGTGGAAGAAATCTCAGACCTATAAAAGCATAAAGCCCAAGCATATATATATATATATATATTTTACACCAATGACCTTATTTTTAAATGAATCTCCTCCTTCTGAAAAGATTAGAGCTACTTGCTTGGTAATCAAGATTATTCAAAGGAGATTGGTAAGAGAAGATAATTCCACCTGCACTTCAGAGGTAATAGAAACAAGGCACTGAGAAGTCAAGGTGAAGGTACACAGCTGGTCCCAGAGCAGAACACATATTTTGTGGTCTCCATATTTGTACTTAAGAAAAACGTAAAGCATTTCTAGGATTGTCTCTTCTTTGGAAATAAACAAATAAAAGTTGCTTTGGGAGCAACACCAACCAGGCCAAGGCCCATTTACTAAGAAACATGATAAGCTAGACTGATCTCCCCACCAAGAGCTCAAAATCAACGAGGTATAAAGATCACCTTGGCCAGCTGGAGCAGACTATGTATTGGGGCAGAGATACAGTCATTTTTCTTCACCTCCCAGTGGGAGCCTACACATTTGTAAGTCACTGTCCCGCCAGTGGGACCTGCAGGACTTCTGGGTACATCTGAAAACTGGCATAGTTTCTGGATGACTTTCCCAGGTTCCCCAACACCTATTGTGGGATCTCGGCACATGATCTTCTCTCCTGCATTGGAAACGGAAATAAAAAGGACAATTTGAAAGGAGGAAAAAGGATAGTCCAAAGAGGGTCAGGCCTAGCTAGAATGTTGCTATTTGAATTCATTTTTCTCTTTAGTTTTCGGCAACCTTTTCGGAGTTACCCACTTTCTTTATTTTGCTCCTGATCTTCCAAAGCCCCTTTTAGTGCTTTTGACACAAATCTTTCACATGCATTTGCTTTTCTAACAATTTATTTCCTGTATGCCTCATCCCTGCCTCTGATCCCTGGGAATCTTCTCTCTGCTGTCTGTTAAATCTAAGCCATGGAAAAATCATGAGAGCTTAATGTGTGCTCATTCTGATAAGAGATAATCAGGTTACCAGGAATCTCAGGGACAATATGCCTTAATCCAAGGGATTCTCAACTCTGGCATATTCGAATCACCTGGGGAGCTAGGAAAATACCAATGTCCTGGTTCGCTCAGCCCAAATAGATAAGAAACCCTTGGGGCTGAGATTTAGGCATTGGCTGTTTTTTAACTTTCCCGGGTGATTCTAGCATGCAGCCAAGGTTGAGAAGCACTGCCTTAATTCACATACATAATTAATAGTGGGAATTCCAGGTACCCATGACCTGAATATTCTAAGCAATATTTGTAAACATTTGTTCCTTCTGGCTGCCCTTAGAGTTGACTCTATTTCATGTCAACTCAAGACCAGATCTGAATGAGAAAATGACATTTGTTGCAGAATCTCTTATCTCCAAGGGACTTTGATTCTCTGATGATAAGATTCCTTTCTCACCAACTTACAAATTTAACATCAACTGAGTTCTCAGTCATTGTATAAAATCTTGAAATATGTAAGTAATTTCTACTGGGAAAAGGAAGAGGAATCAGACCTGGTATGAGGGAAGAGAAGAAGAAAGATAAATGAATAAAACATTTCTGTTCCTGGGTAAAGATGGCAGCATGGGGGAAGGTGAAGAAGGGGTCTTGGCTGCCCCTGGAAGAAGTGTGCTTGGTAGAGTCAAGGAACAGTGACTCGGGAGATAGGGAACTCTAAATTGCTTCCCACTTTGATGTCCAGAGCTCAGTTACCAATACATGAGAATTACCACAGATCACTCAGTAAACCAAACATGCCTGGTGATAGAGTCATGAGTCCTTTGGATATCAGAAGTCCTGGTACAGACAAGATTTCTGGGGAAGAGGATTGTTTCTAGTGGAAGTGCAGGACCATCCTTTATTCACTTGCCTCTTTGCTGCTCCTGAGGAGAGTTCTTGGTCATGGGCTATTACAGAAATGGCCATAAACCATGACCTTCTACCTTGAAAATATTATGCGGGGGGGATATAGGCTTGGTGATGATGAAGGATGGGAAAGATGGTTGCCTATTTTTTAGATTGATATTTTCATGTAGCCCTGCCAGGTGGGGACACCCTTCTTTGCTGAAACCTCAAAGGGGTCTCAGTCCCACAAAGACACTAGGCACTGCCCAGTCCAGTGCTTTGCCTCCCAGACTCCGCTGAAATACTGCTTCATACACAAGATTTTCTTGATCACTTCCTCCTGACTCTCACCAACAGAATGAAACCTGGCAGCCTCTTTGGCCTCCCCCATGATCTCTAGTTCAGCCCTTACCACATTAGAGGTCATCACACACATCTTTCCCCTACACCTGAGGCTAGTCTCCATGGCTTAGTTGTTGCTGTGGTTGTGGTTGTTTCTTCCAGACCCTCCACCCTTACCCCAAGGCTTGCCACACAAAGGTGCTCAATGTCCATTTATTGAATGGATGAATGAGGGAGCAAATGAATAAATGAATCCCTGTTCATGACTATCACATTTTTAAAAAATTTCAAATGCTCTTACCTGGAACCAGGTTAATCTTCATAGCTGAGCTCCGGACTGAATTGTTAGCAGCATTGGTAAAGTGACAAAAAATGTCCAGCTTCATTGGACACCAGGAAACTGAGCTTGCCAAGAAACTGTGTTTGTAACACACTTGCTTTCCATTAACTTCTTTTTCTGAGATAGAATTATTGGAAGAATCAAGTCACACGATGAGTCTCCAAAGCACACATTTTGTTGAAATGATCCAATATGGATAATATGTCCAAACTTTTCCAAGGCATGTGCCACATTCATTTCTGATGTGGTTTTTAAAATGCCCCCAGTCTACAAGTAAGTAAGTCAGCCCACCCCTACATGGTGCTCCCCTAACCCCTACCTCCACCATTCATGACTCCAAATCTGTGCCGTATAGTTTGGACGATCAGAATGCCTCTCAGCATCCCTCTCTTCCACATCCCATCATGCCCTGTGCATTTCTCCTGTCCTGTCTTTCCAAGTTGGTTTAGCATCCCTTCTTTATGGGTCTGTCTCCTCCTTTAGATTGATAAAGTCTTGGAGAGAAGGTACCTGGTCTTATTAATCACCACATCTCCCAGTGCCTAGCTTAGTATTTGGCCCCTAGAGAGCACTGAATACATGCATGTTAAACACAGGATGGTGAAATGCTTCAGTACTCCAGTACCCAGAGGGAGTCTATAGCCTCCTATCACACACCTTCTCTAAATCCTTGTCTCTACTGGGTCCTGGTTTTCTGAACGTCAGGGTTCTTTTGATCTGCAGTGTTCATTTTGGAAATTTAACGTTATATGGATCGTCCTTTAGGACATGAACCCTTCCAGCTAGTTAGTAACACATGTACCCCAACTCTCATGTCCCCTTTTCATTGCTTCCTGTGGTGTTTTGCATTGAGCATGTCACCATAAAGAGCTGTTCAAAGAATGAATGAGCTTACAAATCCCTCATGAAGGTGTCTCTGTTGTGAGATTTGGGGTTGTGAGCTCATACTAGGTTCACCCTTAATCTGTAGGAACCCTGAGGTCTCTGGGTTGAGGGTACCTTCTACCTTAGAGGATTTGATGTGTGTGTGTGTGTGTGTGTGTGTGTGTGTGTGTGTGCACGCGCACACGCCAGGTACCATTAGGTGCTACCCATGGACCACTATACATTAATTACTCTGCAGCTTGAGAGCAGGACGGTTGTAATTCTCAGCAGAAACTGACGCCCACCTGGAAATGAGGCCAAGCTCTTAACTCTGGCGGACAAATTTTGTTTTTTGGCTTATCCTCTTCTGAGTGAACATGTCACTCTTTGAGAGTCTTGACATTGTGCTGGTGACATGGGGCCCCTTAATCATTGCATAGGGAGCAAAGCCTTTCTTCCATGCCCTTCAGACCCTTCAAACCCAAGGTTCTGGGGCACCTGAGTGGCTCATTCGGTTAAACATCTGACTTTTGCTCAGATCATGATCTCAGCATCCTGGGATTGAGCCCCATGTCATGCTCCCTGCTCAGCTGGGAGTCTGCTTCCCCCCCTCCCTCTAACCCCCACCCCCCCCCCCGCCCGGCCCCACTTGTATGCTCTCTCTCTCTTTCAAATAAATAAATAAAATCTTTAGGAAAAATAACCCCAAGTTTCTGGGTTTCTCATACTGACTGATACCCTCAGAGAAACCCCACCAGAAGCTAAAGCATTTCTTTTTTTTTTCTCTCTCTATGTTTTTGGCCCTTGGTTATTCCTCTCACTTTCTTGGATGCTCAGCTGTGCATCTGAAAGGATTTCTGTGGTGCTTTTATAAAACGCTGATGCATAGCATGGAGAGAGGGACCACCAGAATACCGGATATACTAAGGAAGCAGAAGGCCTGTGAAGGTGTCTTAACACTGTCTTCAACAGCTTCCACTAAAACCCTGGGCTCCACCCTCGCACACCCTCAAATTCTGCCAAAAACCAACAAGCCATGGGCCACACAGCACAACAGAAGGTAATAAAGTTCATGGGGTACCCTCTGTTACATTCTGTCTCTGAGGCAATCCTCATATCTCTTTACCTCTATTTTCAGAGGAAATTTTGAGATCTCACAATGCAGCAATTCATGTCTTACCTGCAGGAAAGGATAAGGAGTCCACTTGGAAAGTTACTTTGTAGTCTTTGTCCTCCTGAATGCAGCACCTGAAGTGACGGGAACCTTTGCACGGAACCGTAGCCTCCAGAGGGTCTACCATGATGTCCGGCTCTAGAGGCAGTGGATGAACCATCACATCTTTCGTCGCGACACTGTACGATTTCTTGTATCTAAATATACAGTGATAGGTTCCTGTGTGGAAGGAAGCAAAAATGAGATGGAATGTGATCACTGCTCCAAAGAAGCATTGGCTGGGAAGGTTAAGATGAAGTTTAGTTTTTCCTGTCAAGCATGGGCAAGAGCATGTCACACCTTCCTAGACACTGGACGAGAAAACGTTTGATCAACTCTCCTCCTGGGTTCTCTATGTATTTGAAGGACTAACCCATTGCCTAAATAGTCATTTACTTTTAAATAAAATTAAGTGACTTATCTAAAGTTATACAGCCTATTAGGTGTGGAATCACATTTCTTTTTCTTTCTTTAAAAGATTTATTTATTTAAGTAATCTCTATACCCTATGTGGAGCTCGAACTTGAGACTCCAAGATCAATTGTTGCATGTTCTACCAACTGAGTGAGCCAGATGCCCTTGGAATTCAAACCAAGCTCCCATGACATACTCCGAGTCTCTTTCCTTAACTCAGGGAGAAACACGGGAATTTGGGTGTCTGCAGGGCTGAGGGTTCTTCAAAGACAGTTGTCAGCCAGCTAGAGCTCTGTGGTGGCGTAGTGTCCCCTCGCCCCACCTGTGAGTGAGTAGGCATGCCCGCACCATGACACCATCAAAGTGAGTGGAAGGGGTTAGGCTGAAATTCTTGAGGGAGCTTCCCCTGTGGACCCTAGAGTTAGATGTCTGATGTCTGACGTCCATCTAGGAAAGTCTAAGGACAAGAGGTCTTTCTGGAGGACGGAGGGAAGGCTACAGCAAAAGTAGGCTGTGCAGCCTGTGCTTGGTGAGGCAGAGGGGGCTGAGCATGGTCCTGGGGTGAGCTTCTATAGAGAACCTTATCCCAGTGGTCTTTATACCAGGGTCCATCACAAGATGGGCCAGAACCTGAACAGCCATCGTGGGGACAGGGCAGGAAGATGGTAACTGCACTTACAGTTAAGTAAGACCCTTTTACTTTCTTAACACTCTTTCTCTTTGCCCCAACTCTGGAGGAACTAGAGCCATGACATAGCCAGAGGGAAAACCAGGAGAACAGAGAACAAACCCCCTTCTGTTTCTGCTGGGAGGGAGGGAAATGTAAATTCGATATGAAATGAAAGTATAGTTAATTTAGATGAGAATGGGATTTTGACTGTCCAGAGTATGGGATGGTCAAATCGTTTATGTTCCTGGAAAAGCCATGTCTCCTCCTCAGTTATGACTCCTCAGGGGGAAAAGCAATTCGTCAGTGTAGGTTAAGCTCAGCACGGGGGAACACTCCTCTGTCTCCTGACTGTATTCCACCAAGGCCGGCCACACAGTGACCAGGTATTTCTACAATGATACCTAGGCCTTACACAAGCAAATAAAGACCTGGGACTTGTAGGACCTGGACTGATTAAACTTATAACTAATGAAAGCCTTCAGACGGGAGTGCTCCAGGGTTGGCCAGACAGTCTCCATTTCACCATGGCTCTGCCATTTTCCAGATGTATAATCTCAGATATTTTACTTAGCCTCACAGGGCCTCAGTTTCTTCATCTGTAAAATGGAGGTACTAATAACACTGTCCTCTAGGTTTATTGGGTTTTTTTAAATTCATTTTTATTTATTTATTTTCAGAGAGGGTGAGAGAGCGGAAGTAGGGGGAGTGGCAGACAGAGGGAGAAGCAGTATCCTCCACTGAGCAAGGACCCCTGATGTGGGACTAGATCCCAGGATCCTGGGAGAATGACCTGAGCCTGAGCCAAAGGTAGATGCTTAACCAACGGAGCCACACAGGCATCCTCTAGGTTTATGTTGTAAATGAACTAATCCACTCAAACACTTAGCACGGTGCCTATCACATATGAAGGGCTCAATACATGTCAACTTTTATTGCAGCAATTATAGCAAATAATTTTTCCCCCTCCAAATCTCTGCATTCCTTCCCAACATGAATAACATGTAGGGATAAATACAAAATGCAAATGTTCTTTTCTTTGGAACCAGGCATATAAATCCTTGACCTAGATTTTTTTTTAATCACGATTGGGTGAAAAACTCCTAAAATTCTGGTAAAACCACTGTTAAAAACAATCCTCTTGGGGCACCTGGACGCCTCAGTCAGTTAAGCATCTGACTCCGTTTAGGCTCAGGTCATGACATTGAACCCAGCAGGGGCTCCGCACTCAGCAGGGAATCTGGTTGGGATTCCTTTCCCTGCCCCTCCCGCCTGTACTCTTTCTCTCTCCCTAAAATAAACAAATACATCTTTAAACATAAGCAACAAAACAATCCTCTTAATTTCATGGCGATAGCGCAGGCTCCTGAATTGGAGATTCCAGTTCCAGTCCCGACTCTGCACCTTGAGAAGGAGGAGCCCAGGCGCAAGTGTTACTCTCTGAGCCTCTGTTTCCACATCTATACAATGGAGATTTGGGACATCTTCCCCACAGAGCTCTTGCATGGAGTGCAGTGGCGCAGGCACATCCTGGGACAGCCCCTCCAGGTCTGGTCCCTCTTTCAGGGTGTTCCCAGGGGCCCCGGGCAGCAGGGCAACAGAAAGGGTCTGGGGTCTCGCACCCACCGTTCCACTCCCGGGTCGCTGTCTTCACGGTCAACACCGACTCTGCTCCAGCAGCAGACCTCCTGGCGGTATAAAACTTTTGGTGTATTTTAATTCCAGCAGAAGTGTTCCAGTATACCTCATCATAGTTACCCACATCACTGATGCACTTTATGGAAAAGTTTTGTCCCTCAGAAACAGAAATTGGGTCCGGGGTTATTGTTAGGTTGGCTGAAAGAACGCACACAGAACGGACAAAAGAAAAACCAACAACAAGCACAAGATTTAGTCTTTCTGGTGACATTGACACACGAGTGAAACTTAAGACAGAGGCAGAGAGCACGGGCCGTCCTGACTCCACTGGTTTCATTGCGGGATGGGTACCTTGCGGCTCCTGGGCTTTCTTTGTTTCTAGGCTGTTCCGGGTGGTGCTTTCAACTGTACTCATTTCCATCTCCTGCCTTGGGAGCTGGTGCACTTCCCTGTCGTGGCTGGAATTATCTCCTGATGATCGGCAGGGCAAAAGGTTGCAAACTTAGGGCTGTTGACAGAACCCAAGCTCCCCTCAACCTCTTCCGTGCCCAGGGGCTCTGTTCTTGTAACAACACCATTCTCTACCCTTTTAAAACATGTTTTAAATAACACCGTGTTGTATTTTAATTTCTCTTTCTGTATCTCTTCTTCATAAAAGTGTGAACCCCCAAGAGCAGGGCTCTCTTTTCTCTGTCTTTGCATTCCCCAAGGCTTACCACTGACTATAGTACACAGCTAACACTTACTAAGCCAAAGAGTGATTTCTGGAACAACATTTGAGGTACAGGCATTCTAGAATGTATTGCCCAAATTATTATACCAGGACCGTCTCAGGCAAAACTGGGAGGGAGAGACACCTCAACTCTAAGTCTTTCTACATTTACTCCTCCTTATGAGAATGTCCTCATAAATTCATGAGGAATTATTCCTCAAAAATGTTAACAAGACCCTTACAAAGGTAAGGGCTTATATGGACAGTCCACTTTTTTTGGCTTCTGCTTCTATCTTTCCACCCCTCTTGAGTATGTCATTGACATTTCAAAATGCCGTTCACTTTTATCTCCTGGAGGTGAACGGTTTCATGCCTGGAACCCACTGATGTTGGCCAGCTTTTCCCACCAGTTTAAAATCTTGCTCTTTGTCACAATAAAAGGAAATCAGGCCTGCCCACAGTGCCCTTTAGAAGCTGGGATCCCAACGTGCAGATACAGTCCTCCGATCACATAAGCACGGATTGCTGTGTCCCTCCCATGGGCCTCACTGGCTGTCGGGATCTGGTGTGGAGATGCCTTTCTACGGCTCGGTGGCTTCTGAGAGTGAAAAGCGAGAGGCTCATGGAACCATGAATCTGGTTCTCTTGATTCTCAGAAAATGTCCAAACTACCAGACCAGTGGTTTTCAGTGAAAGCTAAGTATGTTTCTGTGGCAACCAAAATCCCATCTAATCAATACAACTCTGAGTCGAAACTTGAAGCGTCCACCTGCTCTCACTACAGAAAACTGAAAATTGCTCAGAAGAGCCACGAACTCTTCTATGGCCATAATGTTTTCAGATAAGCGCCATCTTGGTCTTTGTAAAAAAACGCTAAGTCACGAGAGTAGCAAGGGTGAACGAGGGTAATCAGTAGTGTTGGTATTAGTCCTTCCTCCAAATTGTTCAAAGTGATCTGATGATCGAGCTAAGTGGTTCAGTTTTTGTAAAATGGGGAGAAAAACAAGTGTGACCGCCCCATTTTTGCAGACAGGGGCGAAGTTAGAATGTTTTATTACACGAGGAGAAGAAATGACACTTTTTTAAAAAGACGAACTCAGTTGAAAGCCTTTAGTCAAAGACTAAAAAACACTCAGGACAACTGTAAAATGATCATAAAGTCTCAAATTATTAAAGCTTCCTGCAAGGTTCTATCTGGAATAGGTAGAGTGGGAGGGGAGGGAGGACAGAGTGTGTCTTCGCCTGCTGGTGGTGGGCCATGAGCCTGGCTACTGGCCTACAAGGGAGGGAGGATGGGCTCACGGAAGGAAAAGGGAAAATCTGGGGCATCACCTTCATCATGAACTCAATGACTTAAACAGAACTAATCCGAGTGTGAAACTCTCCTTTCCGATCCCTTCCTGCCTTCTCAGTGCCAGGCAGACCTTTCCTCCCTGCAGCCCTGGGCTTCCCCCCATCCTTCTTTCTTCTAAAGACCTTATCTGAATTCAAATGGGAGAGAGAGACACTCCCCTCTGTCTCCCGCTTGTGATTTACCCCAACCACACTCCGGCTAGCTCAGAGATATTCCCAGGGGGTTGACAGCCCTTGGCTGGAGGCGAAGGAGTCCTTACCCACGGAGGTGAATGTCACTTCTATGTTCTTACTGCCTCTGGCTCCGTGGATGCTGACGAACTCGCACGCATAGATGACTGTCGTTCCAGCAGAGCCGCTGGGACACTGAGTCCCATCCGCCCTGAAGGTGTATCTGCTGCAGCCGGACTCTAGGTCAGTTTCTGGGTTGCCTGCAGAGACAGAAGCAGTTCCTTCACTGTCACACAGTTGGCTGACTCTTCCATTTAGGAGCAAAGAGGCCCAATCCGGGAAAAGGAATTATTATTTAAATCCAATTTCTTCTCTTTGGAGAGAGAGGACTGTACGGTGGTTAGGTCTGCAGACTTGGGACCAGGCAGTCTGGCTGCAGATCCCAAATTCCCACTTACTAGCAGGCTGTGGTTGAAAAAGTCATCCAACTGCTCTGTGCTTCAGTTTCTCCAGGTGGAAAATGGGGACAACAAATCATAGTTACGGCCTTGGATCGTAGTCAGGTCAAATGACTTAAGATACAGAGACACTTAGAACAGCACCCGGTCAGGGCCTGCCCCTCACACAGACCATTAGTGATGGTCGCTGGGGTAGGAAAAATTAAAAATTGAGAGAGAGAGAGAGTGTCTTTTTCAACATATGAAAATCCATTTTGGAAACTTCCTTGGGCTTTATTTCTCCTAACTCCAAAAATATACTTAAGTCCTCCTCATAACCCCAGTGCAGTGATTCCTGCCCAGGGGTACTGTCCCCACTTTAATAAAACCACCTCTGAGCATGAAAAATGACTCAATTATTCTTTCTTGGTGGTTAGCTCATGGATGCCACTACAAACCACATCACCTGGAGCCCAAACCCAGAGATCCTGATGTTGGCTGCTCTGGGGTAGAGCCCTGATAGCTGGTCTGTCTAATAACCCCCTGGGGTGACCCTCATGTGCAGTCAGGAAGGAGAACACTGCCTCCCAGGGTACTAGGGACCACTTCCAGCTGCGTCTCTAGTTGGGCTCACCTCAGACCCTGAAGCCAGCCTGCCTCATCAAGGGGCTCCAAAGCCACAGACTGATTTCTACTCAGGAAAGAAAAACAGCCAGTCTCCCTTCTTTATATCTGACTGATGCTTTGTCTGGCTGCAAAAAAAACCCCAAACCAAACCAAATGAGAACCATCTGAGATGGACTGCAGGCACACTTGGTAACATGGGCTTAAATATTTCAGCGGGGCATTCCGGAAGAAAAGACGCAAGTAAGGGGACAGTGGAGTTTGAAGCTCTTCCCTCTCATGTCCCCCAAGGTCAGAGCCAAGGTCACACCTTCTTGTAAATATTCAGTTGTTTTCTGAATACTCCGCTGATCAGGGGCCACTGGAGTATGGTAGGCAGGGCCGCGAAGAAGTTAATGAACTCTTTTGGAACTGCTCTAACTTGTGCGCAAAGAGGGAGTTAAGGCTCGGTTAGTTTTTATCATCACACCACATAACAGCTGCAGCGAGACTACAAACTCTGTTGCTGTTCATTTCCCCCAGTTTGTCCGTCCATTTCCGTGCAGGTGAAGCTAGCTAGTACTACGCCAGGCAGGCGAGATGCTGCACCAATAATAGTAACTATTAAAAAAAATTAAAAAAACAAAAAACCAAAAAATAATAATAGTAACTATTACCACTTCTACTATTACTACTACTGATACTATTACTTCTGTACCATTACCATTTATATTATTAGTTGCCGCCCGATGAGTTGAAAAACTCCAGGAAGCACCCCCCCATTCAAAAAAGACCACCCTTTTCATGTTAGAAATTCTGCCACTGCTGATTACCTTCCTTCTGTCTTATCCCTTGTATTTTGAAAATGAAATGCATCTGCTTTTGAAATGAGGTAGGTCATTCAGTTCCTCATAATTTGGAGTGAATTATTTTGCTAGATTGTCTCCTATTGACCTGGAAGAATGGGTGCTAAAGAACTCGTGGAATTTGGAGACAGAGAGAGAGAGAGAGAGAGCACGTGCTTCAGAGCAGAGGCTGTGAGGGGAGGAAGAAGGCCAGGTGCTGAGGGCAGAGGCCAAGTTCATCAGAGAATGGACAGTGCGGGTCCCCAGGTGGCCAGCCCCGTGGCAGGAAATCCATTGTTCTGTCTCCCACACTGGGCATTAGGAATGTCTGAAACAGTGGTGACCACGGAGAGGTCCCTGACCATTTGTACTGCAGACTTCCTGGTTCCTCTGCCAGAGGGCAAGGCTTTCACCTCTCGGGGCTGTAAGTGTATGAGGTCAGTACCGAGGGAGCTTTGCAAGGTCTTTCTCCCATCTGGCCGCTGCTCCAGGGTGCCTACAACCTCCTCTTCCTGAAAAATCAAGGAAGCGACTTAACTTTCCTGTGTCAACATTTTCAACAGTAACCAGATGCTTTTCCCCTTCATGGGGGATTTAAAGTAAAATACAGAAGCAGCAGGTGAAATGTGCTTTGCAAATAGATGGGCTCAGGACGATTTAATCATTATTTTATTTTTTTATAACTTAATATAGTCTGAGAGCAAAGAGTCTGTACTGTAAAACTTTATAGCACTGATGAATTTCACGAGTAAAGCCACATTTTACTTAAATTATTTTTTGTGTAAAGATGAACACATAAAGCGGTCATTTCTTAAGGGAAGGATTGGGTCTTGTTATGTGAAGTCTCCAGACAAAAAAGTCTCCTGCTCCAGAGCAAACTCTTTCAGATCAGCCTACCCCAGCCCTGGCTCCTCAGGCATGGCTAACATACTTTTGCCAAGGCAAACACTGGTCTTGGGAAATCAGACCTGAGGTGAGTCTTTCTTTTCCTTTCTGACAGCCTTGGATAAGTCTGTGTCGCCCTCAATTTCCTTATCTGCAAATTGGACGCAAAAAATACCAGCTTCAAACTTGCGATCAGGGTTAAATATGATCTAAAGTGATAAGATATTTTTAAAACATTGATTAATCATAAACTGTTACACAAAACAGGGTCAGAGTTGCTCTTTTAATTTATTATTATTATCATTCATGTATAAATGGGAGGGTGGAGAACTTCCAGTAATATCTCAGATCTAAAAGGAAGCCAAGTAGGATCAGAAATTGACATGGAACCATTGAGAGACAAACGGGTCTATACAGAGAAATGAAAAAAAAAAATGCAAAGACACAGAGTTAGGTAATACAGAAAGATGTGGGACAGAGGCAGAGACGTGAGAAGGACAGACACCACGAGAAGACACACAGAAAAGAGAAGTTCAGAACCAGACTCCAAAGCAAAGTCAATGACCTCATCCTTAGCTCTTTGCTGAAGATGAAGGGGGGGAGGGGCAGCTCTTCTACAGCTCTTCCACCGTGGACTGAAGTCATCAGGTCTTCTCAGCCAGGATCTCGTCCACAACCCAAGCAGGACCTCTGTATGAGTATATCTGTGGAATGTTGTTCTAGAAGAGCTAAGCTGGAGCTGGCATCAAGCCTAGTTCCATTTCAATAGTCTGAAGTTTGGGAAAAACTAGTCACCTGACATTTCCTCTCCCACCCAGTGCATCTCCTACTTTTACTTGGCCAAGAGGCAAAAACGTACATGTAAAAGGACATCTAATATTCTCACCTGGAACGCTTATTTTCCCCTCCTGCTTCCACTCTATCGCGCTCCAGTTCACATTAATCTCACTGCAGCAGTTCAAAGATACAGGACTGTTGTCGCATGTCACCTTCATTTCTTCAGTTGCCACAATTCGGATGGGCGTGACATCTATTTTTTTTCTGTACTCATACTCAAAGATATCTAATGTCAGCTTGCAAATATATTCACCTGCATAGAATACACACATGTATTTTTTTAAGATTTATTTTTTTATTTGAGAGCGAGAATGTGCAAGCGAGCGGGGTAAGGGGGCAGAGGGAGAGGGAAACAATTCCCAGCAGACTCCTCACTGAGGGCAGAGTCTGACATAGGGCTCCATCTTAAGACCCCGAGATCATGACCAGAGCCAAAATTGAGAGTCGACCATTCTCACCACACTGTGCCACCCAGCTCCCCTTACAATCACGTTTTTTTATTATTACATATGTGGAGTTCCTTAGAAGAACAATAGTCTCATCTCATGTGTTGTGCCAGTACTTCCTGAAGCATCGTTTTCAAAATCATCCAAGACTTGCTCTAGACAACTCTAAAGAAACATTCAGGAAGTGCAGAAGGTCAATGCAGATCATTTCTGATCCTACAGGTTAATGAGTAGAGAGATGTTCTAAGGAAGGAGCAGAAATCTCAGTCTTTGTTGATGAGATAAAAGGTGTGGGGATGGAAGAGGTAGAAAGGAAAAATTGGAAAGCCTCGGAGAATTAGAAGGTTGTGGATGATTTTGGCGTTCTATTTTACTCTGTGGCAAAATCAGAATCCACAAAGATGTAACAGGGCCCGCGGTCTGCAACCCAACTTCTCTGCCAGGGAAAAAGAGATTCCCCTGCTGGTATCTGGGTTACAACGGGGTTATTAAATTCTGGAGTGTCAGGTTTAAAACATCTGCTTCTGGGGGTGTTGGGGAAGGAGAGTGGGAGGTGGGAGAGATTACAATGGAATCCAAAAAAACTGGGCAGAGGGAACAGTTACATTCACTCTCCTGAGGCGGGGCGTAGTTTTGCAGGTGTACACATATGTCAAAACATATTAAACTGTATCCTTTAAATATGTATAGCTTATTATATGTCAATTCTATCCCAACAAACCTGTCAAAAATTTTTTGAAGATTAAAAACAAAAGTTGTATTTTTGTCTCCGTTTCCAACTCATAAGCCTTGGTAAATGTAGAAATCTGTTTTTGTCTCCAAGGATGTATTTTCTTGCTTATATACCATGGGATTCATTTTTAATTTTGAATTAGCAATAATCGCGCCTCGGATAAACCTCATTGGCTACGATACTGCCACTGCGCAAAGCTCATTTTTAATTTTGAAAAACTGAGACTGGTGACTTCTTTTCAAAGAGGAAAACACTGTGCATATATATACATATATATATATAATATTTTATATTTATTTATTTATATTTTATATATTTCATTTATTTTATTTTACTTATATACTTTAAAAGAAATTTTTATAAATTTTATAGATTTTAATAAAAATTTTTATAAATTTTATTTCTATATATATTGCTTATTAATTTATAATTTTTATTTATTTTATATATATAAAAAATAAAATTATGTACACACACACACTCACATATATTCCATGGCTTGCTTCTTTACAAGCCCTTTGCTCCTTTCTCCACACCGGTTCTTAGACAGAAACCCACCTGCATCGCCCTGAGTGATGTTGTAAATTGTGAGGCGCGATACGGAGGTCATGTTGTTGAGCACGGTGGTGTAAACCAAGAATCTGCTGCTATTCTGGATGTCAGAGTGCCTTTCAACATGGTGCCAGGACACGTTAGAGGACAAAACTTCATTTTCACACACCAGATTTACTGTGTCTCCTTCAAAAATGATTTCTGGTATGACAGTGAACTTCGTTTCATCTGGGAATCCAAAGAAAAGGTATTAAGATCCCAAAGCAAATGAATGGAATTGAGGCTGCTCCCCTGGACACCACCACTACATGGTGCCATGGTGCTTCTAGAAGGAAGCAACATGTCCTCCTCATTTCATCCCCCAACAGCTGGTCTTTGAAGCCCAAAGAGTTGCCACCTGCCAGATACTGGGGACAAGGTTTCGAGTTTGGAGTCTGTGTATACTTAATTGGTCTCATTGGTGGTGATGGGGATTCCAAAGCTATTCTTAATATTTCGCATAGTCTGGTAGAAAATGCTCAGTTGCTTATAAAAAAGCCACACCAGCTCATTTAAACCTCAAGTTTCTTTGCTACTGACTCGATAATATCAACTGCCTCTTGTCAATAACAGGTATCTTATACTTCTGAAAGCTCTGTTGTATGACTTTGATGAAGTATAAATGGGGAAAAATAATTTCTTGTCATAAAGTCTCTTAAGAGTTTAGAATTTTTAAAGAGATTTCATACCCACGGTCCCTTAAGAAGGAGAACTTTAAAGACACACAGATCCATTGTTGAATCCCGGTTCTGTGCCACATATAGCTGTGTGGCCCTAGGGAATTTACTCAGCCTCTCTGAGCCTCAGCTCATTGTCTGGAAAACAGGAGCTGTAAGAGCTACAGGGGAGGTGATTTGGGGCAAGAGCAGCGATTATTGTTTTCATAGTACAAATCTGGAGAACCATAGCATTAAGTCATTTCACAGATAGAAGTACAACACATTTGCTATTTGTGTGGGTGTGTGTGTGTGTTTATGGTTGTCCTTTGTTTACACAACATGTGCTTTTTTCCCCTTTAAGCTGTGTTTCTCATTCTACAACTTGCAGGAATTTCATGTGTGGAAGAGATCAGAGGTGCTGGATAAGGAAGCTCTATGAGGGCTTTATGCTCAGTCCAGTCCCTCTCCATACTGTCATCATGGGAGCACAATACCATAAAATTAATTTTGAGAGCTAGGGTGTTCTAGTCAAAGTGTCAAGGTATCTAAATATTTATCACTTTTTTTAGGCTCCTGAATAGAAGATTTTAAAATATCACACCCAACAGTTAAGAAACGAGGCCTCCTGGGAATAGTTAATGTAGCCATCAGACTCAGACGTCATACAGACTTATGTTACTTCCTCTGTGTTTTTGGGCATATTATTCACCATCCCTCCGCTTCTAGTTCCTCCCCTGTAAAGTGGAGATAAGAAGTACCCATCTCACGGGATATACGAGGACACAATTTGTGTAACACGCCAGGCTAAACACAGAAAAGATACAGTAACAATGTGTCTCTTTTCGTCATCGCTGTGGCTAACAATGATGCTTAGTAAGACCACTGGTATCATGTGGTTATGTGGAATTGACCATGAATTTGTGGGCAGTGATTAAAGAAAGGGGCATTCTGGTTCAGAGCCCCTGCTAATTAATCCAACATTAATTATTCTGAGGATAATTATATGACCAAATAACTGGAGATATTCTGAACATTCTGTGCCCTTGGTATTTCATAAAGATTTGAAATAACTTTGATACCAAATCATGCATGCAGCTTTTTTTCTTTCTTATTCTCTTGCTCTTCTCTGCCCCCCCCAATATAATTATAATTAAAACAAAACAAAATCCGGTCTCTTGGCCTTCTGAATATGTGTACTCTAAGTAAATAGCACCGATGCTATGGAGAGCAGATTGATGGGGGAGCTCTCCCTTGGAAATGCACGTGACTTACGTTCCTATTTATTGTTCGGAAACTGTGCATATCACAGAGTATTTCTGCTCTCCCAAGGAAGGCAGAGATGGTTGCAGACGCTCTACAGAAGTGGTGCTGAGTGCCATTCACAATGACTTCATGGCTCTTTGGAAGAATAAGCCACAATCTCCAAAGCGTTTTGGGGAACCATACTGTCAGCTCCATGTTTCTGACCGACAGTCAGCCACTGATCAGTAACACGGCTGGTTACTGACTCCTTTAAATGGTTGACTATCCTCAACACAAAGGAAATTTGGGGGGAGTAATCATAACTGAGGATTACCTAGGCTAGAGCCTGATGTTCACCTATGCTCTCAGAACCACGCGTAAGGAATTTGGGGAGGTAAAACATGGGTTGGTTGGGGGTGGTGTTCGGGGTCAGGAGGGGGTGGCATTGCTGGGTGCCTTCCATGGGAGCCCATACTTTTAGGCCACTTCCTTTAATTTTCCAGTTTCCACCTGTGTGGTTGCTGTCTTATGTATTCCGAAGTTTCATTTTGCTTTTGTTCTTGTTTGCGTTGTAGCACCTTCTTACCATTATATATGTATCGTTTGATATTTTGTTTTTAAAAATGATCTGGCATTCAACAATATCACAAAACATAAAGACAAAACTTAGAAACCTATTGCAAGGATGGCTTAATGCCTGAGAAGGGGTGCCTTTCTCCCAGGTGTGCCTGCAACAGTCCTTTCAGAGCCCTCCCGGCTGGGAGACAGTGTCCCTCCAAAAAGGAATCACTGTGAGTCCAGAACCAGGAACCAGAGTTAGTTAGGACTTCCGCCAGCAAATTCCTACCGTCCAATTCTCTGCCCAGCTGGCTCTCCTTTCTATTTCCCAAGGAAAAATAGGTCCACCCACCTAATCACACAACAGAACACAACTCTGTATCCATTTGTAAATGGGGAAGAGCATCTAACACTCGAGGATTTTATCCCCGCTCTACGTGATCCCGAGCCTGGTTCCTCAAACTTCCCTGTGTATCAGAATCACCTGATGGGCTTGTTGAAATGCTGATCGTCCCGGTTAGTCTGGGGTGCCCTGTATTTCTAACATGTTCCCAGGTGGCTGTTGTTGTTGGGTATGGGGGCTGAGCTTCAACAACTCCTGATTCCCAAAATAACAGTATCGATTGTTCAATATCAATGCATTTCATGACTATCCCAACCCCTACCGTAATGTCAGATTTGGGATGTTTCAGGTCTTCTAATTTTTTATTCAAAAATCCATAAACCCAGATGGCTTTGTGACCCTGTTGTCAAATCTCTCTCCCCTGCAACCCCCCCCCCCCCACAAGTGCAGTGACATTGGCCTGGTTAGGAGGCTCTGCACCGGCACCTCAGATAGGGGACGGGGTGGGCACATAAACCTGTGTGCCACGAACCAGACCGTCTCAGTCCATGGAGGACACTGTAATGGAATTTCCTCGTTTTAAGCATACTATAAACACCATTACTGTATCTAAACAAAATCCATGTATAGGGGAAATGTGGAGATGTCCTACTTACTGCTAGTAACTACTTGAAAGGAGCTGTAGTCCATTTTGTAGGTCTGATTAAGGTTCTGCATTACTTGCTCATTTGCTTTATGCATTAAGTCGGGTGATGGTGTTGTCGTCTGGACCTCATATGTCACAACCACACTTCCGGGCCTGGATGGAGACCACTCGGTTCAGTAAGGCAGTAACTGACCTGGAAGAGTCTAGATGCTTATGGTTTATTTGCATGGCGTGGGAGAAACAAAATGGCAGGAACAGCCTGGGTACTTCTGTCTTCAAAGGTTCACTCAAATCAACCTGTCATTAAGCTCTAGTTGGAAGCCTGAGGCACACACTCAGGCTTCTCATATGTCTGCAGACAGGTGACATCAATGAATGAAACAGCCAGATAGGAACAAGCGGAGTGAATCACAGGAGCTGGTCATGGCAGGGGGCAGGTACAACTCAGAGACCTGTCCCAGGGGAGCATTATTTACCTTCCCTCCGCTGAATGTCAGATACCAGATATGCTGAATGTCAAGTGAAGCCAAATTTCTGAATGCTTCTATGAGCATTCTTTATTTTTAAAATTGGCAACTAACTTTTTGAAACCCCCTGCTAACCCGCTCAGGGCTGCCACGGTGCCCAACTCCAGGAGGAAAGATTCACACAGTCGTGTGCAACTGTGTGCTTGTGGCTGGCAGACAACTTTTCTTGAAAAGGCATCATGGGTGACATTATTTCTTTGTCATATCTTGGAACTTGCCAGACTGCAAACTTATATGTTTGCAAAATTCTTGCACGCACAGAATAAACACAAGGTTTTTGCTCACTTTCCATCTAAGTAGGTACATCTCTAGGGAGCAAGTTTCTGTTCTCAGCATTGCCTCCCTCTTTAAGCCACAGCAACTCGACACTATATGCCTCTCTACCAAAGTACTCCTGTGGTGTGCCCACATGATGCCCCCCAATGGGCTTTTTCTCCTTCACTAATGTATTGGTCTCTGCCACTAGAAATGACCTGATTATAGCTTCTTACCTGAATCCTGTCACAGTCACCAATTTGAAGCCTGGTAAAATGCTGTAACCTTTCCAAAACTGGAAAACAAAGTAAGACAAGTGTCATCATATCAAGGTCCAGCGAGAGATGAGCCAAAGGATTTAAAGCCAAGTAAAAAGCACCTATTCTTTATCACCCCGGGTAAACCTTTTTCCCGTCTATTTTCATAGTGCTGGGACAGGCTGATGTTTGAAGAAGTAATTCCTAGCTGCCTATGTCAGGCTGGGTTCTCCAAGAATCAAGCACCAGTTACATGGGCAAAATTTTTACTCCAGGAAATGCCTAGCAAAGAAAATGGGGAGGTTTCTCTGAATGCCAACCCACGGGAGATTCATCTCCGTTCAAGTCTCCTCTGCAGGTAGATGTTACACACAAAGCACGGTGGGTGCCAAGCACTGTGCCAGGTACATGGATGGGTGGGATCGAAGGTGAATATGCCACTCTCTCTTCCCTCCAACGCATGTAATTGAGTGTGCAGTGTGTGTGGGTATGTATGGAAGCTTTTCATGCTGTGCAGAAATATTTCATGCCAGATATGCAAATCAGATATCCAGGAGTTCTTCAGCATTTCAGCATGGTGCCCACGGAAAATGAAAATAATTTCTTTGATATAGAAGGGTAAGCGGAGGCGCTCCTGGCCTGATACAGGGGCTTGGCTGCCCAGAGGACTAAGGGAAGTCATTACCTCACCCCATCTATAATAATTTGCAGCACACCAACTGGGAAGCTCTACTCCAAATGAGTTAATTCAAGCAAAGCATTTAGGTTCAGATGAATTAATCCAATGTAAAGCATTTAGAATAGTGTTTGGCACACAGTTAGCACTCAGGGAATATTCGCTATTTTTATATGAATAAATTTAAATCTATCATAAGGGACAATGCCTTGGTACCTCTAAAATAGAATGGTTTGAAACCCCCGGTACCAGCCTTAGGTTGTTCTGCCCGAAAGATGCTAGAAGCTTGCTTCTTCTAGGCGGTGTGTGAAGACAAGCAGAAATGCACCATCAGGCACTTCTAGACCAGATTCTAGGACCTCTGCTTAGGATTCGGTGAGCTGATGCCACCAGATCATCTCTGAATCAATCCTACCCTGGGAAAAAGTTCCACCAATGATGTCAAAGCATCACGAACACTATTTGATTTGAGCACTTCTTAATTAATCATCCCAGACTTGGAGGAATAATTCTGATCTCCACATTCATAAATTCTGACAGCTCCAAGCAAATTACCACTGTAAATGCAACAGATTCAGTTCAGCCTGAAGAACTTGTTGCTTAAGAGGTTCCCAGGGCCAAAACCTACCGCTGTTTCCAAGTCAGTCTTGTAGGACCTATAGAGAGCAGAGGAAGTATTCTTGAGGTCTTCTTGAAAGCCCACATTGAGTCTGACCGACATTCTTAGGGTAACATCTGCTGAAAAACAAAAAACAAAAAACAAAAAACAAACTCAGGGCAATATTTTAAAATCCCATATTAACAAATGAATACACACAGGACAGAGAAACATTTGCTTGAGTTTGTATCAAATAGCCACTCAACAAAGAAACATTTAATGAACAGTTACTTACCTCCCTGGAGCTGGCAAAAAGGTCCCTTAGGAGGTAGTCCTTTAAGACAACTGCACTGATGCCCTGCAGGGACGCTGTCATGCTCTTGACAAGTGAGATTCTGGAGGCAGTGTTCCTGAGGCCACTTGTAGCCTGTCTCACAGGAGCACCAGATTTCATTTCCAGTAGGTCTGCAGACTAGCATTATGTAGAACAGCAAGGAGAGAGAAGGTGGTCACCACCCTTACATTTATAGACTGTAAGTATTTATACTTGTAGAAAATCCTAGCTTGACTGCATACGGCCCTCTGGGAAGTTCAATAGTGTTACATGAGATTCACGTGATTCCCATTATGCATCACCATGCCGTTAGGCATGGCCACCTAAGGGGTGACGGCTTCGACTATCTCAGAGGATGCCTACAATGATACCATGATGAACAAATTCCTGGACATGAAGTGTATGGGAGCCAGTTTCCAGCATCGCCCCTTTCCACCCCTGTTTCTGAGTACTGACACCCTCTTGTAACTCCCTTTCATAACGTACTAGACTTGGTCTGTGCGACCAACAGGATACGGCAGAAGTAATGATATATCGTCTCTGAGATTAGGATATAAAAAATACTGTAGCTTTCCTCTGTGATCTCTCTCTCTCACTCTCTCTCTCTCCTTCTCTTTCTTTCATTGTTTGCTATGGGGGTAGCCAGCTGCCACTGTATGAGGACAGGTCATGGAGAGGCTGACATGGTGAGGAACAAAAGTCTCCAGCCAACAGCTAGAGAGGAGCTGGCTCCTGCCAGCAACCACAGGAGTGGGCTTCAAAGCTTCACTACAACCTCATATGACTTGAGCCAGAGCCATCCAGGCAAGCTCCTCCCAAATCTGGCTCTTGGAAACTATGGGATACAATACATGTTTGTTGCTTTAAGATGCTAAGTTTTGAGCTAATGTGTTAAGTGGCAACAGATAACGAACACCAAGTACAAATGCGATTATGCCTTTTATATTTCTAATCTAATGTGAACAACCCAAATGGTTTCTTTTTATCTTTTTCTTTTTTAAAAAATTTTATTTAATTTTTTTTCAGTGTTCCAAAATTCATTATGCGCCACACCCAGCACTCTGTGCAATAGGTTTCTAACCCCAGTGGGGACATTGGCAAATGCTCTGAAAACAGAGTACTTTGAATTTATTTCTAAAATTCAATCAAAGCTGTATCACTGGGAATTGTCTATTCTAAGAATCAGCTCCTAGAAAAAGGCACAGAGTGACTACCCAAAGGAGAGCCATCAGATCATTGTTCCTGAAATAGGAGGGACACCCAAACTCCAAGGAATCTGTGAACACTGGTGCAGTTCTGTGCTTCAGCATTGGTGGGAAGGGGAATGCAAAGGGAGCTATGAAGCAATCCCTAAGGTTCCACTGTCATATATGAAGAACAAAAAACTGGAATGCATAGATGATATTGATGGACTATTAAATTTGAAAAATAAGAATTTTATGCTTGCCTCCATTTTAGAATCATAAAATCCAACATCTGTTAGTGCTTACAAGACAGTAACTTTGTTTAGGACAAAGGGGAGTCCCCTATCGTAGCTTCCCAGGTGATGGTGCCTGAGAGGACACCCAGCATAACCTCAAAAGGGAGACAGTGACCAGAATGTCCAATCCCATAGCCTGGGGGTTTCTACATTATGTCCTGCTTCTAATCCAGGAGTGTGCCTGGTTCCTGTTTGCCGACCTATGATGCCAGAATGAAGGGAACTTGCCACTTACTAATACATGAACCCGTCCTTGCTGTACCCATTGATTACCTAGAGGAATGGGGACCAGCAGTTTGTCATGAAGGACCTGGCAGTATCTTGGGACATATTTTGTGACAAGTGATACACAAACCACCAAGCAAACATTTGGCCACCATTTGAAATAAGGAAACTGGCTGTAGAGTTTGTCAGTAGGGGCTTCATTCTGGAAGTCTGTGAAGTCATAAATCATACCTCAGGCCTTTTTGTGTCATCTCACTTGCCTACGAAGTACAATCTGCTCTAATAGTAGGGAGTGTAGACAGCCTTCCTCCTGGTATGTCCCACCCTCCGTTCCGAAGCAATGGGTCTTTGACTCACCTGTTGTCACCTCAATGCTTAAAATGGTGGTGGCTTGGTCAGTGCTGTTCCCTTGACTTGGGAAACTGAGGCTGTGCAAGGAAGCTTTGATTGACTCCAGGACGGAGGCATTTTCAAAACTGATCTCCACATCAACGGTGTACTCTTCAGCTGTTGGGCTGCTTGAGGCGACTGAAAGGAAAGCACAGGAAGCTGTGAGAACTCAACATAGGTGGCCAAGAGGGAGTATGGTGGACAGGTCAACATTTAAAGGCAGTAATGGGACGATGTGGATGCTGGACATGTCAGCCTTGAGGGATTTCTAATGAACCTTTCTAGAGAAAAAGAAGTTTGTCGGTTTACACCACCAAATATCCCCTTCGTGGTGTTCCCTCTCTATGATTTTATATTTATGTACTTATTTATTAAGATTTACTTATTTGAGAGAGAGAGAAAGTGGAGGTGGGGGAAGGTGGCAAAGAGAAAGGGAGAAAGAGAGTGTCTTAAGCAGACTCTGAGCTGAGTGCAGAGCTGATTGAGGGCTCGATCTCACCACCCTCATCTTAGGAGCTGAGCTGAGACCAAGAGTCAGATGCTTATCCCACTGCGCCACTCAGGTGCCCCATGACTTTACAATATATTTACTGGAGGAAGGCAACTGATTTGTTTGGTCTCAGTGTACTGGTCTCTGGCCATTTGAGAAATTCACAGGCTAAATTCAAAACTTGTCCTTCCTCTCCAATCTCTCACCCTCCTTGGTGTCCAAGGTCAAGGATAGCTGTGTTGAAACTTGACCGGAAATGGCCAGAATAGAAGGAGGGAGATCTAGCAGGGGAACCTAGGCAACAGTTGAGATAATAAAGCCATGGTCCTGACTCAGAAGAATGAGTCAGCATGTTTTCAACACCATTCATTTGACATGCATGCATTTTGAGACCTGGACTATATGCATGGCTTGAAGACCTCTGGGAAAAGTCATCCGGTTAATTCCTTTTGCTCTTTGCCTATGCACACAGCCTGGGCTCTTACTTCTTACTGTGTATCTCTGGTGTCCAGAACACAATAGGCACTCAATGAAAGCAAAATTCACAAGTCAGAATGTAAAATAAAAGATATCTCCTGCTCTTCATTGCCTTTCCAATTGTCTCCAGGCTGATTGACTGGTGTCCCAGACACATTTGATGTCCAACATATACCCACCCCAGGCAAGCCAGACAATATACATACCAGAATGTTCTTTCATAGTTTCCTGTATTACATCATGTCTGATTCCCTAGGTGTAAGCTTCTCAAGGGCAGGAACTATTTCTTTCAGTTCTCCTGGCTTTACTCCATCTGGCATGGAGCTCACCACATAATAAATGTGTACCCAATCAGTTCTTGCTAAAATTATGACCCTCTTGAGAGAGCCACACATTCACCTCTCTGTCCCTGCCAGAATCTTTGGCTCATTCTTGGCTGAAATACATAACAGGAGCAGAAGCCAAGGGCTAGTTTCATAGTTCATGATGAACCTTCAACCTTCAAAGTTTAGGAGAATTTTTTACACAGATGAATTGAGAAGACAAGTTGCGGCTTAGTCTCCCTTGTCAAATAAGGAAAAGTTTAGTGCATACTTGCAAAACTATTACTTTAAAATTTAAGTCAAATCTGGAAGTATGATGTATATTTTGCCATAAATTAAAATTCTAGTTCTGTTTTCTAAAAGGGCAAAGAATCTTCCCACAATATTGCCAGATTTATTTAAAATTTCCCTAGGAATATTGATAAGAAGCACTAAAATGGAGTAAGTTCGTTATGGGAAATGCCAATGAATAAATTTTTGTTGTAGAGCGCTCTTGATCTGTTTACTTATAGGGATAAACTATGTCTTAGAGGTTGGGTTGGATTTATTCATCAATCTTTCTGAGAATTATTTCATTTTGACTTGCATCATTCAACTTGCTGTAATTAACTCAAACTGTGAAAAAGCACGAGAGACTGTGGACTCTGAGAAACAAACTGAGGGTTTTGGAGGGGAGGGGGATGGGAGGGATGGGTGAGCCTGGTAGTGGGTATTATGGAGGGCACGTATTGCATGGAACACTGGGTGTGGTGCATAAACAATGAATTCTGGAACACTGAAAAAATAAAATTAAATTTAAAAAATACAAAAATATACAAAAAATTAAAAAGTCTTTACTAATTTTCTCAGAATAAAGAATATATCTTAAGGTATATTTCCTGCTCACAAAAATGTAATTACAAGTAGAACAAAGTGACTTTTAAAACCCAGTGCAGAAGCACAGTCTGTCATGATACCACGGCCATGTCTCAAATTTCCTGTTTTCTTTCTGATTCTTCAATGGTTCTGTGATGAAAACAAGCTTCTGGAAGAACCGTTAATCTTAATTTATGTGATCTTAACTCTAGACACGGTATGTTGCCTGCTGGGAATATGTGCGAGGAGGGGCCGTGGCATATTTACAAGGTCTGCCTTGGAGCACATTCTTTTTCCTGAAAAGTAACGCAGCAGCAATGTTTACACCGTGCAGCCGATTCCGCTCCAAGAGTCTCTTTGCCCTAGGCAGTCTATCTCCTCCTAGGAATGTAAACAGGATATCCTAGACGGTAGGGCTTTCTGGAAGAGTGAAGTCAATAACAATCCCACATCCTCCACTTCACCACCGGTGTGGTTGCGTCTCAGGGTCTGACCCCAGCGTGGCGTCAGCCCCTGCCTGAGCGCCATTCCTACGGCTCATCCACGAGCCCACCTCTTGGCATTCTTTGCAGACGTAATCGCGAACAAACCTGTGCCTGGAAAGCCCGTGGTGATTCACCCATGTCCTCATTCCCCACGGAAACCAAGGCGGTCCTTCCGGTGAGACCTTACAAGGAGCTTAGCCAAAAGCTTAACATACTAAGAGGGCAGTTCCTGTGACTTGAGCAAATTCTCTTCTAGGGGATTTGTGCAATTGTAATGAAAGAACCAGCCTCCAAGAATCTCTTCCCCTTGGCTACCTTTTATGTTCTTCAACTTCTAAGAACCTTCCACCTAAGCGACACTGCCCCCTAGAGGCCGGCAAGGATGGGGATCTCCACTAGAGAAGGACCGTCTTCAGCATGAAAATGGTCAGTTCTTCGAAACAGACTCCATGCCACCACAGGAACTCAGAAGGCTACAGGCTTGCCCTTGGAAGTCATCTATTTCAGTCATCGGCACACTTGACTGACGATTATGCACACCTAGGGAGTGCAACACACATGCATACTTTGGAACCTCAAGCCAGGTGAGCCAAGTAAAATCTTTATGGATGAGGCCCAGAAATCTGTAATTCCCCCCCCCCCCCAATTCCCACTGGAGATCCTGGTGATCAGACAGGTTTGGGTTTAATGTTTTAATCCAAGCGAGGAAACTAAGAAGGTAAGGTAGTCCTGGAGAGTCAATGTTAGCACCTAAACTTGTTTCTGTTGTGTGTGGGGGTGGGTGTGTGTTTTATTGTCTGTTTGTTTTGTTTTTACTTTTGCTTTGCCTTTTTTTTTCCCCCCTAGATGCCTCCTGCTGCTGCTTCTATGGGGAAAAACAACATGGTCTCCAAGCATATGTGTTCACCTCTTTCTTCTGTCATACCAGATGGATCAAAAGTACTCACAATAAAAGTAATAATCATAATAGCAGCTGCCATGTATTCACTGCCAGTAGGTTCTGGGGTCATGAGGAGAGTACGTGTGCACCCATTTTGCAGATGGTAAATCTGAGGTTTAATGTTATTCATGAAGCTCCATGAATAACAAACATTGAAACTGAGGTTTGAGGGGTGCCTGGGTGGCTCAGTGGATTAAGCCGCTGCCTTCGGCTCAGGTCATGATCTCAGGGTCCTGGGATCAAGCCCCGCATCGGGCTCTCTGCTCTGCAGGGAGCCTGCTTCCTCCTCTCTCTCTGCCTGCATCCCTGCCTACTTGTGATCTCTCTCTCTGCCAAATAAATAAATAAAATCTTAAAAAAAAAAAAAGATTTAAAACTGGGATTTGAAACTACATCTTTCTGACTCTAAAGTCCATTTTATTTTAACCATTCCCTGCCACAATTCCAATGGAAGAAGATAATGAATGTGATCGCTTTGTAAACCCCTTATAAACCTCTGTACTCTAAAAAGAAAAAAAAAAAAGTAAGGCATTATTATTAAACGTGTCTTTAGAACTAGTGCACAATTCTCAAAATGAATTTTAAGTTAACAGCATATTCAAAGGCAAAACTATTCATAATAAATGGAAGAATTACCTAAAACTTTGTTCTATTTGTTTCAGGATCATACATGTCTTAGAAATCCACACTGAGGAAGAAGGCGGCGTGACTCACTGCCATTGGCACTCATGAATTTTGACATGAAGTCTTGCTAGGTTTATGCACTTGTGTCTTAATTTATTGATTTATTGAGTCATAGTAACTTTACTGTTTATTGAGTGCCTGCTTCCCAGGCAGTGTGCCAGGCCCTGGGTGCATGGGGTAAATAAAAGAGGCAAAGCTCTCCTTCCATCGATCTTCTATCCTCGTGTAAAAGTAAGGTTGAAAGGAGGTAAAAGTAAGTTGAAACTTCAGTGTCGGGCAGTTCTGAAGGGCATGGAGACAATAAAGCAGGGTAAGAAAACAGAGCGGCAGGCACAATGAGGGTAGAGTGGGATTTTTTGTAGAATGCTTAGACAAGGGGCACCCGGGTGGCTCAGTCATTAAGCGTCTGCCTTTCCCTCAGGTCCTGATCCCAGGGTGCTGGGATCGAGATCCGCCCAGGGCTCCCTGCTGGAAGGGAAGCCTGCTTCTCCCTCCCCCTGCTTGTGTTCTCGCTCTTTCTCTCTCTCTCTGTTAAATAAATAAATAAATAAATAAATAAATAAAATCCTAAAAAAAAAAAAGGTTAGATAAGACCTTTCTAGAGCAGTAAATGCTGGCCAAAGATGCAGATGAAACGAGCTGCCTTGGGGCTATTTGGGGACTATGTCCCCAAGAAGCTCAAGGAAGCACAAAAACCCCGAGACAGTGATTTCCACAGCTCCTCTGAGGAGCAGCAAGCTGTCCCTCCCAATCCAGGGGATCTCCAATGTCACAGCCCCACAGGCAAGACCCATGGAGCGGCCACCGGGCCTCTTGCCCCCGTAAGGTCGCAGGGCCAGTGTCTGACTTCAAGGAAAGTAGCTCAGCTGCTCAGGTGTCAGCGTGACCCCCCGGGGGATGGGCCCCAGAGGCGCTCTGCTCACAGCCCGCAAGGTAGGCCCATAGTCTGGGATAAAAACATGCCAAATCCCACTGGCCTGGTGTCTCCCAAATCTGAGGACTTCAGAGCTGGGGAGAGGGATGTTCTGGGCCGTGCTCCAGGCTACTAAGGGACTCGGGAAGAACAGAGGACGGTTTTCCCACCTCTGGGGGAACCTGTCCTTCAGAGGTCCTTCTGTGCTCCTCCTCCTGGAGCATCTGATTCCAGAGAGTGTAACATGTTTGCTTTTTCTCAGGCTCCTGTGGCCTGGTGCTGTTTGCCTGAACTTTTCTGACCCACCGGTACCCCAAGTGAAGGTAGGACATTCCAGGTGTCATCGGTGAAACAAACGGAGCCTACTGGCAGGCCCAGAGACAGACCAGCCAGGATTTCCCCTCTCCTTTCCCAGAAATCGCTGCCCGCCACACAGCACTTATCTTCAAGACACATTTCTGGAAAGTTGGCCACAAACTGTGACAAGCAGCTCTGGGTCTTAATCACAGCTGTTGAAGCAAACAACCCTATTTTTGCCTGGCCACTCTAATGGGAATTACAGCTTCTCAGAAGCTGGAGCCTAAGTCTATGTGTAAATTAATCTCCCACCTGCAAAAGAATGAAGGCTGCTGACTTCACACAAGAGAAATGAAGTTGATGTGATTTTTTTCTCTTGACCCAAAGGGACGATACTTCTTTATCACTGAAGATCTGGCCCTGTTGTTCTCACCCTCAGTCTTATAGCAGGTAAATATTAAAAGGTGCCTGTTTCTTAGTATGTTCTAGTAGGTAGCAATTTGGCAGGAACACCTGTATCATTGTACCATTGTCAGGAGAGAGTCCGGGGATCATGTACTCCCTTTAGGTTTTGGAAAGGTTTGTTTATGCAAGGGAAAACTACCAGAACCCCAGGGTGGGCTCGCTGGCAGGTGTCGATGGAGGAGAGCATGGGCAGCACAGTGTGTCATAGAACATCGGGCTGTAAAGTCTGGAGAAAGTAATCAATTCTCCCAGTTTGTCATATACCTGAGTCATCAAAGTCAGTCCTGTGTACAATTCTTTTCCTACTGAGAAGAAGACAGTGCTCCTTCCTCCTTCCCCTACGAAGCTGCTTTCATAATCATGGTCTGGAATCTCACGGGCAAGAGCGAGAAACCCATGTTGAAAACTCTTAACTCTGCCCCGGGAGCGTGGACTTTGGAGTCAGAGTGAGATGGGGTCAAGTATCTTCTTTCTTGGGTCATTTAACCTCTGTGAGCTACTCTTTGCCATGTGTCAAACAGGGGTAATATATTCTTTGTAGAATTGATGCTAGGAAGTTGGTATGGAGACCCCTAGCCAATTGTATGGCATACAGTAGCCAGTCTGAAACAGCAGGTAGAAATAAGAATATAAATTATAATAAATGTGATGGCCATATGACACTCAGATGTCTGCTGGTAGGACAAGAAGAGCTAATGCTATTCTAGTCGGGTCTCACCTTTGAGATGGTTAAACAGACATACCACACTAATGAGAAATTGAAAGAAAGAAGGATTCCCAACACATGGAGGGTCAACCCTAAAACCGAACCCAGACACCAGGCTGAGGGCTTCTTAGTCTTGTCATCCTTCTCTGGGATAAGTACATGAAATACCGCATGCTATCCTAAGGAAGATGAAGGCCACAATGCCCCCCCCCCCCCCCAATGTGTTCCTTAACATGGAAAATGCAAAGCATTTCCTGGACCCAGATGAAGAAGGGCCGGCACAGGCTGGGGCTGCCAGGTCCACAGAAAGATCGAGATTCCCACCCTGGCAGCCAACCACCCAATTCTCTCACTAGGCGGGTGTAAGCATTAAGAAGCTCCAGCATGAGGATAGGACATCCCTTTCTCCCTTTCTCGAAAATGTGTCTGTCAGCCATTCCTTTTGAAGCCAAAGAAGAACCCATGAGGACTTTTCTGCCCAGGGCCCAAGAACATTCCCAACGAAGCTTGGAAGCCTGGTGTGGAGAACTTCACAAAGGCACCTAGAGAACGCACTTGTGTTACTGCTAACCAAGAAGAAACTTCTGCTCTCACTCCCCTAGGAAGAATACCCGTAAGACTCAACTGGGAGCTGACTGACAAACCTCCAAGATGAGATCTCCATTCCGACTCTGGGTCCTACCTCGGGTCTCCACATGCCCCAGATGTCCAGGTCTGTGTGCCCCCGGAATGTCACATGGATCACTGCTACCCGTCACCCCACGTCCAAGCTGTCTCCAAGTCCTTTTGATCCACTTGTCATAATATCCTTCACAATCATTCCCCTTTCTCCTTTCCTGTTTCCCTCGAGGGGCCAGGGCCAGGGATAGTCCATGCTCCTGAGCCTCCTTGCTGGGCTCCCGAGCGCTGACTTCTTCATGTAATTCATTCAGCCACAACCACCTGGCTACTTTTCACTTCAGAGAGTTTCCATCAGTCCCTCCTCTGTGCCAGCCTTTCAGCTGATCTAGAATATACCTCCTAGTGTCATGGGGACATGACAGGATGCTGTGTCCCATTCTTATTTCGCTCTGCTCCCCCGAGGCCTCTCTGCTCTAACTGGCAGGTCCACCCTTCTTCTGGCCTCTGGCCTCTGGGTTTCTGTGCAGACTTCTCTTCCCCAACAGAGTTCTGAAATACTTTTCCAAAAACACTAACTTGTATCTCACGGCATTCCTCCTCCTGCCTTCAGTGGTTATATGGGACTTTCTCTGTACCTGGAATATTTCAGGCTCCTTCAGATCCAATACTATTTTTATAAATAAATCTGTTTCTAGTTTTAAAAAAAATTTCTTTTATCTTATTATTTTTTTAAAGATTTTATTTATTTATTCATGAGAGACAGAAGAAGGGCAGAGGGAGAAGCGGGCTCCCCATTGAGCAGGGAGGCTGACGCGGGACTCAATCCCAGGATCCCGGGACCACAACCCAAGCAGAAGGCAGGAACCCAACCATCTGAGCCACCCAGGAGCCTCTGTGTTTATATTTTTAAAACATCCCCAAATCAAGCAAACCCCTAGATAACCCTAATAACATTTAAATAATATGTATATTATCTAATATCAACAACCCTGTAAAATAATCACTCATATATATTTGTATGCATACGTATGTCTGTGTTTATGTGTGTAATATGTATATGACATATATGTAATACACATATATACCCATGTGTGTGTATCAAGGGAACCTGAAGTTACATAGCTAACCAGAGTAACTTAGGAAGCAGTCTAAAGGGCTCTGAGCATAAATGGGAGTGTTGATCCTACTTTTCAGGATGATTTGATCCCAAACCCTAAGGATCTGACCCAGTGCCTCAAAAGGACATTCCCTTTG
Source organism: Meles meles (assembly GCF_922984935.1). Classification (NCBI taxonomy): domain Eukaryota; kingdom Metazoa; phylum Chordata; class Mammalia; order Carnivora; family Mustelidae; genus Meles; species Meles meles. The sequence goes on from NC_060070.1 coordinate 95,153,911, forward strand.
AGGATCCTCTTTCTCTTGGGATCTTTGCTTGTCCCTTTCTGGCCTTAAGTCCCGGAAGGGGAGGATGAATTTATATGTGAAAGGGGATATCACCCTGATTTTTGCCTCACTGAACTAATACAGCAAGCAGAACACAGACACCTCCGTGAGGCATCTGCTAACTGTAATCCTTCTGTTGGTTTCTTTCATGGTTTTCCGGGACAGCGGTGCTCTCTCTTTCAACTCCCATCCCAGCTCTGTGTGGTCTAATGCCTGGGTCTTTCCATGGCCATTTCTTTGGCGATTTTGTAAAAGTACCAAAGCCAACTCATCTTCCACAGACAATGCCTTGAGCCATTAACACTTCCATAATGACTCCAAAGGCCAAAGAGCACAGAGGATCATGTCCAATAAATGGAAAACAGGTTTTTATGGTAATTTATCATCATGATGATGGTTTTTAATGAAAGCACATCTGGAAAATTCTGGTATGTCAAAATCCTTAGATGTAGAAGTGGTTTCCTCCCCCAAAGGCTAACCTCTGACAATGTCACCACAGTCATAAACAGCCCGGCCCGGAAGGACGGGAAGACGTTCCTTTTATAACTCTACAGTCACCCGCTGTCCCCGAGGAAGCTGGCAGCCTGAGGCCCGCCAGAGCCTGGCAGAAGCCTGAGGCTAGAACTCATCCACAAACAGTCTGATCTTAAAAAGAAAAGTCTTTCAGAATACCGAACAGGACATTTCCAGCTCTGTCACTGTCACAGGCTGCAAGGGGGACCCAGGGACTGGAGTCCATGTCCCGTCGCTTGTTAAAGCAGGGAAAGTGTGGTCTGTGTGCTTCAGATCGCTTTAGGGAAGGAGGGGAGTGGGAGAGCAATGGTGTGTGGATATAACACAGAGCTAAAGCAGAAAGAAAGGCAAAAGAAGAAAAAATGAAGGTGTGACCTTCCGGTGAACATTTTGAGACCTCAGTAAAATAGGATTAAATTGTCATTTCAAGCAATGGAGCAAAGTTGGAGCTGGCTGCTGTTCTGGAAGGCTCTAAGGGACACCTTTATCCTGGCCTCAGGGTAAGCCCACTCTCTTTGGCAGCTTCTTGACTCTTGTGGACCACAAGACTGAACAGACCAAGCCACAGCACACCTGTGACTTGAATCAGTCGTAATCCTAAAAGTTAAGAAGTTTTACCTTCTCCAGAGTTGGTACAGACATTAAGACAGTGGACTTTTAGTGATAGGAACGTGTCCTCAACTCACAAAGGGGCAGCTGTGACAAGGACACACACTCTCTTCATTTGTTAACTCAGTTACTGAGAAACTGGGCTTGATGCCAAGTTACAGAGATGAAGAGGGCTCAAGAGAATGCCTGTCTCCTGGGAATGACACACAGGAACTAAAATAATTACAATGCCCTGGGACAGATCTTGTGCTCTGGGAATGTAACAGGGGCAATGGGAACCCAGAGAAACAGCCCCTCCCTGTCTGGGCATCAATGGAAAGCCTTACGTGGCAGGAGACCGTGTGAATGGAGACTCAGGTTGGAGTCCCCCAGACAACAAAGTAGGGTGGCGGGTGGGGCAGTGACCATGTGAAAGGAAACAGAAGGAGAACAAGTGGGAAGGTCATGTGATGTCTGGCAAGGCTCACAGGTGATTGGATTTTCTCTCCAAGGCAATTGGGAGCTCATGAAAGATTTTGTGCAGGAAAATAGTGGAATCAGATTGGAGCTTTTGAAAGGTTACCATGAGGAAGTTGGGAGCTAAGGAGAGAGCCATTGGAAACAGACTCTTCAGGATTTCAGGAGAGCAGTGAGGGAGGAAGTGAGGGGCTTATAATGTGTTGCTAAGATCCACTGAATGTCATTAGGTAGAGTAGGGAATGGAGTTCCCTTCTAATTACTTCTAGAAATTGAACCATGATGCACTTGCAGACTGAATTATGTGGACGACAGGGTTGGGAAAGTTACAGTAAATGTCATTTGATCAGACTTACTAGAAGAAACTGCCAAGCAAAGAAGTTACATACCTGCTCGTTTTTGCCTTAGTGATTCCTTCCCTGCTGGTTCATGTTCATGGAGAATCTGAAAGAACGTTTTAGGAAACCATCAGTTAGTGTCAGAGATGTCTTTTCTCCATGGCTTTCTGCTCACATGGCCTGAAACGTCAGAGCTGAGCTGAGGGCTGAGGATCCCAGTGAGAAACTTGTGTCCTGTGAATGGCAGGTGTTCTGTAATGTGAGCTGGGGTTCATTTTAGAGACCTCTCTCCAGACGCAGGAGACGAACCCCAAATCACCATATCTGAGACCTTGAGGAACTTCTTTCTGAGCCTCCGTTTTCTTTTCAGTAAAATAGAATAATAAAATTAGTGCACTCATAGAACGCTTATGAGAATTAAATGAACTGCCATGTGTCACATAGTTAGCCCCTAATAAAGTTGAGTTGTATCATATAATATAATAGTTAAGAGCAAGGACTCTGCAGACATTGAGTTCAAATCCTAGCTGTGCCATAAAATGGCTGTGTGACAGTGGGCAAGTTATTTAACCTCTCTGTGCTTCAGCACTCATCTATAATATAGGGAGAGGAACAGTCTACCTCACACGGTTGTGGTAAGGATTAAATGATTAACAAATGTAAAGAACCGAGAATATTCTGTGACCTCCTAAGTGCTATTCTGGGACGACACATCACACTCTGCTAGGGGCGCCATTCATGTGGACCCCTTCATGCACACTGCCATTTACTTCGTCTCTATAAAGCTCTTCTCCTGGTGTTATGCAGATTCTTTGTTTTAGAACTGACTTTGACTGGCTTTGCTATTGGGATCCATGCCAATTCTGCAGCGGGTAACCGCACCTTGACCCGACCTAGGCTTCTTAGCTTATCCCTGCTAGGATGTGCTTCCTAATACAAACTCCCTTAAAGGCTCAACAGAAGAGCCAGATAGCCCCTACCCTTTGGGGTGTGTCCTTTACCACGAACTCCACATACCTATGAACGCACCCCAGGACAGAGCTCGTTCTACCATCTGTGATGTTTATCATTAGTTCCTAGTTGTCTCTCATCATAATGACAATGAAAATAATAATTCTTTTTTTAAAAGATTTTATTTATTTATTTGAGAAAGAAAGAGCACAAGCAGCGGGAGCAGCAGAGGGAGAGGGAGAAGCGGACTCCCTGCTGAGCAGGAAGCCTGACTTGGGTCTTGGTACCAGGGTATCATGACCTGAGCCGAAGGCAGACACTTAACCGACTGAGCCACCCAAGACCTCCCCAAAATAATAATTTTTGAGATGTACCAACACCCCTGTGCCAGGCACTGTTAAGTTGATGTGTGCTGAGCTATTTAATCCTCATGACAGTCTAAGACACTGATATTATTATTATGCACATCACAGATGAGAAACCACAGTGGCAGAAGTCAAACAAGTCGCCTAAGCTCACGTAGACTTCAAGGGCAGAACCAGGACTCAAACTCACCTGGTCTGGCCCCAGAATCTACATTTGTCCATACAGGCAAAGAGTGATCTTATCAGGAGACACCCCAGGAAACTGTGGATCTGTCTCAGAACCCCGGTGTCCTTTATCCAGCACCCTTTCTCTTTCTCTGTTGCTTCCTCCTATCCCCTCCTGCTTTTCAATGACAGTATTAACATCCATGAGGATCTGTAGGGGGGTCATATACCCGAAGGTTCACAAATGTGCTTGAAGCAACAAAGAGAGGAATGATGCATGACGATTGGAATTTACAAAGCCCAGTTGCTATCTAGTTTGCAATGGGTTTATTTTAGCCATATTTAAATGCACAGGAACCAAGAGGGAGCAAAATCAATGCATAGGGCTGGTTCCTGTCCAGCTTTCCCTGGAGCCTGCTTTGGCTCTGTGCCCAGGCAGAAGGAAAGGATCTTCCGCTGCATTCCTGTGTTCATCCTCCCTGGGGCCTGGAGACAAGGAGGGGGGAGCCACCAGGAAGACCTCTCAGTGCACTCTTCATGGCCTACGGTTTGAGGGACTCAGCCCAGGAGAAGGTGACCACTGGCGGTCACCTTTGGGAAGCTCGCCAACGTCTTGATTTCATCTTCTCCAGTCTCTGGGGGGACTAAAGAATTGAGGTTAAAAAAAAATCAAGGTGCAGTCCTTTCCCTGGTACACAGAATTTCAATCTGCAACCATGAGGATCCCTTCCTTCTGCTCCCCAATCCAGTTTAGCAGGGCTGGGGTATGGTGACAAAACCCGCCTTTTGAACATGAGGCCATCTTTCAAGAAATGTTACTTTTTCGCTTTTTTCCGCATCCTGATGGTGATTAACGGGAAGCATCAAGGGACATCTGGGCAAAGTGGGCTCCTGCAGCTTCATCATCTACGGCCTCTTTTGTCCAGTGAGGAGGCATGACTTCTTGTGAGAATAACCTACTTGCTTATTTTAAGCCCTGCAGTCTTTGGGGAAAATGGAGGAAAAAACTAAAAGCGATCAAATGTCTGAGGAGTCCCCTAGTGGTGGTGATGATGGTGCATACCCTTGGCCCTCCCAGATTTGAGAAGGTACAAAGGGAGGGGCTGCCGGGTCATGGGGCTGGATTTCAAAAAAGGCAAATGTGACAGCCACCCCCACCCTCCCCCGGGCTCCGGAATCCCAGCGCCTCCTGTCCTTCGTAGCTGGAAAAGCCATTCACTTTCTCTAAGACTCAGTGTCTTACATTTTGGAAGGTTCTATTCTGAGGCACACCAGAGGCTTGGACAGTTTCTGGCAGTGGCGTGTGTCCAGCCAGCTTGAGGCTCACCAGGGGCCATCCTTGTCCTCCTGAATCCTCATGTGACCCCAGTTCAGGGACGTCTGTGACTCTGGCACTTGTCTTTTTTCTTAAACATTGGGTGCTGAGGAGAACTCTCCAGGGAGCATAGATCTTACCAGATGAAGTATTTACTTCAGACAAGAAAACAGAACGTCCAGGGGTCCTCCCTCTGCTTGTCCACATAGAGGTACCCGGATGAGTAGCTGAGGACAATGGCCGCCTCTGTGCAAAGGGGATTTCCTTATGGCCAAGGCTCAGCCGGAAGACACAAGGTCACCAATTCCAGGAAATGCCCCACCTTTTGGACATGATGACTTTCAAATAATTGTGTATGGGGGAGAGAGAGGGGCCTGAAGTGGGTGTGGACAATCTGTCAGGAATGAGAGGTGGCATTTTATGGATAGAAAACATTATCCCAGGGAACAGGATGACAAACAAGGTCTCCAGAGATGGCCAGATCTCAGTGCTCCTCACCAAGGCCCTGTTCCTCGCTCCTCTTTTTCTTGGAATCCCCCATATACGATCTTTGCCTCTGGTTAGATAATTGTCTCAGCTAAGCTCTGGGCAGGATGTCTCCTCACAGAGGCGAACTAACACGGGTTGATTTGTACTAGCATAGTAGAAGTGACCCCCAAGTCTGAAGTTCTTGCTTTGCGCCAGTCACTGTGCCCAGGTGTACGTTTGTGTATGAGAACGTCTAATCCTCGTGACAAGCCAGTGAGGAGATACTATTTACTCTCACAGTGTGCAGAGGAGGCAGGTTCAGGGAGATGAAGAAACTGGATGAAGAAATTTCCAAAGCTGATAGAGACGGGCTTCAGACTCAGCTGTGATACTGAGATGGAAAGCCCACAGCTGCTCAAAGGGCCACCATGGGAGCAGGATTAAGGGCGACCTGTCAGAAAGGCCACATCCAGGCCCCACCCCAGACTTCCTGAGTTGAATTCTGCATCTTAATACGGTGCACAGATGGGTTAACGCACACCCTGAAGTTGGAGAAACTACATTATCGCACTTTCAAAGCCCGTCACCGCATATTCGCGCGCACAAACCCAGAGCCCCCTCATCATTCAGAATAGCCTAGAAAGCAACCCAAGTGTCCATGAATGGATAATGGGTAAACAAAATGTGGGATATACGTACAATGGGTCATTATTCAGACTTAAGAAAGGAAGGAAATTCTCACGCCTATTACCACAGAGGTAAATTTTTAGGACATTCTGCTAAATGAAGTCTGTCAGTCACGTAAGGGCAAATACTGTATGATTTCACTCACACAAGGGACTTAAAGTACTCGAAGTCATAGAGCGGAAGTACAATAGCAGTTGCCAGGAGCTGGGGGAAGTGGGGAAATGGAAGTTGTTGTTTAATAGGTAGTGATTTTCAGGGTTTTCTAAAAAGATTTTCTTTATTTATTTGAGAGAGAGAGATAGCGACAGAGACAGCAAGAGAGAGCACAAGCAAGGAGGAGAGGGAGAAGCAGGTTCCCCACTGAGCAGGGAGCCCAATGCGGGGCTCCATCCCAGGACCCTGAGATCACGACCTGAGCTGAAGGCAGATGCTCAACTGATTGAGCCACCCAGATGCCCCTGATTTTTAGTTTTGCAGGGTGAAAAAGTTCTGCAAATGGGTTGCGTGGGAATGTGGATCTATTTAAGACTACTGAACTATACACTTAAAAGCAGTTAGGATGGTAAATTGTGTGCACATTTACCACAAACATGTTTTTAAAAGCTCATTACTACACGTTGCGTTTAAAATGGTAGAAGGTCAGCCTTGGGAACTGAGCGGCAGCTTAGGGGAGGATAAGCTGATGAGGGAGATTGGAGTTCATCTCTCCAATGAGGGGGTCTTTGGCCTTTGGGTTATACGAAGATATTATATCTCAAAGGCAGATCTAGAGAGGAAAAGTGGGGCCCTTTGGAGTGGCAGTGGGAGTTTCCCGGAAGATGGAGCATGAACTCCACCAGCAGTTTTGGGGGTCACTGGCTTATCCCCTGACCAGCCTCTGACCCCAGGGCAGATAGAGGGGCTTTGTTAGGGCCACCGCAGTGAGGACCAACCTGGCATAGCGGTAGGGCACAGCTGTGGCCATGAATGCTAGGAAAGTCTGGAACAGAGGTACAGCTGACCCCACTGCCGAGATCACCTCATGCTTGGGCTTTCCCCCCACAGACCTGAGTAACTAGAGCTCTACACTGACCCTGTGGGTTCACAGGACGCATAAGGGTTTCTCTCCTATCTATCTGAGCCAGTTGCCACATACAGTCACACAAGGGGAAGCCCACACAGGAGTCTGGGAGGAGAGACACACAGTATCTAGCTCCCAAGTCACGAGAGAAATAATGAAAAAGACGAAGAAAACCGAGGTCAAATGAAAGACACGAAAGCAGGAAAGAGGAAGGATGTATAGAAAGTTAGAAAAGAAAATCTTGAAAGTAAGATCAAGCATCTTATATATGGCATGAAATGTGAATAAATTTGTGCTCCCCTAATCAAAGTCAGATTTACTCAGGTTGGGTTTAGAAGAAAAAAAAACTTCAAACACATGTTGTTTATAAGAGAACCATTAACACAAAGTACTACGTTAAAGGCTAAACAAAGAACAAAGATCAGGCAAACATAAATATTAAAACAGGATTGGGGGTGTCTGAGTGGCTCAGTCCATTAAGTGTCGGACTCTTGGTTTTGACTCAGGTCATGATGCAGGTCAGGGTCATGAGATTGAGCTCTGAGTAGGGACTGAGGGCAGAATCTGCTTGAGGTTCTCTCTCCCTCTCCCTCTATTCTTCCTCTGCTTATGCTCTCTCTAAATAAATAGAGAGAGATAGAGAGAGAGAGAGATAGATAAATACCTTAACTCCCCCCCCCCCAAAAAAACCAAAAAACCAGCATTGGTCATTGGAATAGATGACAAAGAATTAAAATTAAAAAGTACAAAGAAAAGCAAAAAGCGACATTCTATAATGCCAGAAAGTACCAATGAAGCTCTAACAATAGTGACAGACTGAGTAAAATAGCACTTAGATATCTTTTCTAAAAATCAGTGGCAAAAGATGCCATTACAGTGGGACAAATAAATAAAAAAAGCAAAAAAACTTATGTGCCAGGCCCTGTTTTAGATTAACAGATCTAATTCTCCTAGCAATCAGGAAATCAGTACTATTATTATCACTCTACAGGTGAAGAAGTGGAGACACAGAATTCCATCAGTTTCCCAAAATGTCATAACATGACCTGTCTCTGGGACCTGAGGTGGCCTCAGAAAGGAATAAGTAATAATTCCTATAAGGAGTAAAGGAGTATTTATCACCCTCTTTCATTGAGTTAATCTCCCATGGACTTCCCAAAGCCCACACAAAACCACCTGGATAATCTGTCAGCAAAAAGTTAAATGACATCCATGGCCCCATCATCTCTATCAGCCTGTGATTGTGACACACAGACACAGACACACACACACACACACACACAGACACACACACACACACACACACACATCCCTTCTGGAATGTGTTCTAGTCTGATGCTCAAGTTTAAATGAATCCTTTGAGCACATGCATCCTATGCAGCCTTCAAACCTGTCTTAGCCTCATTGTCGTCAGTTTCAGAGTGGACTTTCAGGCTTAAAGGCGGCCATTTAGTTGAGGAGGGAGACTGGGGGATGTTCCCTTGAGCACCACTGATGTCAGAGTGTGCTAAGTGGTAGCCCAGTAGACACACTGATATCCATTTATGTTAACCCCTCCCCCACATTTGCAACATTTCCTCAAAGGCCCTAAAAAAAGTTTTTTTAAAAGCAATTTCCAGGGGTGCCTGGGTGGCTCAGTGGGTTAAGCCGCTGCCTTCAGCTCAGGTCATGATCTCAGGGTCCTGGGATCGAGTCCCGCATCGGGCTCTCTGTTCAGCAGCCTGCTTCCCTCTCTCTCTGCCTGCCTCTCTGTCTACTTGTGATCTCTCTCTGTCAAATAAATAAATAAAATCTTAAAAACAATTTCCATCTGTGACATTCCCAGGAAATCAGAAAAATTTGACAAGGAAAAATAGAGTAGACATGGGTGTACTCACCGAGGGATGAACAATAGACTCTAAATTCAAGTTCAGCGTAGCTTGGGAAAAATAAATCACAACAATCATGAAACACAATGTGGTTCTCCTTGGGGATTTCATTTCTTTAGGATTGAGTTGCTTTGCCTGAAATGTAAATATGAGAGTTTAGAGATAGAAGAATTTGTTTATCAAACAGAGGGAGAACAAGCAAACCCCGTTTCGAAGGTCACATGACTAAAAGAGGAGAATGGAAGGAACATGAGGGTATCAACTGGAGAAAAGAGCCTCTGCTCCAGACCGGGGGCTGAGGAAATGGTCGGGTCGGAAAGAGTGGGGGTTGCGGATGGCTGTGTACCAAGGACAAAGGTAGCAGATGTTTGGGTACTTTTCCTTTATACATAGAGAAGGAGAGAGGGAATAAAAGAGAAGGGAAGGGCAGAGCAGGAAAAAGAGAAAGACTACTGAGCAAGAAATACTTCAAACGTCGTGATCCAGTACACACAGTAACTGGACAAAAGGACTCAGAGTATAATACTTATCTTTGCTACATGCCTCACACTCTGATATTTTCAATTTGATCCTATCTTAACTTACCCTATTTTTCCTTCGAATTCTGATAGCAACCCATTAAAATTGACCTCATGATGCATATTAATGGACTATGACTCATTAGTATGAAAAATCCTGGACTTCATCATAAAAATATAAGTTGTATTTTATAGTCTTTTATAGTAATATAGTACACAACATAGAATATTCATATCACATGTCCCATTTTATGCCCTGATTTTTGATAGCTACTTCTGTATAATGCTGGTGATAAAGATGACGTTTTTTGGTGATTAGATTGATCATTACTGCATTTAAAAAGTTGAGTATTGGGATGCCTGGGTGGCTCAGTCATTAAGCATCTGCCTTTAGCTCAGGTCATGATCCCAGGGTCCTGGGATGGAGCCCCGCGTCAGGCTCCCTGCTAAGCAGGAAGCTTGCTTCTCCCTGTCCCACTCCCCCCCCCCCCGCCCCGCTTGTGTTTCCTCTCTTTGCTGTGTCTCTCTCTGTCAAATAAATAAATAAAATCTTTAAAAAAAAAATAAGTCGAGTATCAGTTTGCATCATTCCAACCCTCCCGGGTCTGGTTCTTTTGTGAAAAGAGCAGGAGATCAAGAGACAGAAGATACAGATTAAGATCTAAGAGCACCATGAACTGCATATCCTTGGGTAAGTCACTTATCTTCATTGAGCCCAATATTCCCCATCTATGAAATGGGGACAGTTCTGCCTCCTCTTATTTTCTCACAGACTTTCCCGTGAAGGGCCACAGGGGTGCAAAGCTGCAGTGGTTTCACGCTGGTCATGGATAGAGCCCAGAGGGCAGCCATCAGGAAGGGCAGGCCTTGGCCCAGGTATGCAGCGAGTGCCAGGGACCGTGGCCAGTATAACGCACAGATGGGAGCCGAGACTCACATGCCAGGGAGAATTGTGTTTCAATCACTGGCTGCTGGCTGCCTCCTTTTCCTCTTCCCCAGTGGAGAAGAGGAAAGCATAAGGCCCTGGAAAACTGACCCAGTCTGCAGATCTGGCAATCAAAATACATTTTTAAAATTCTGCAACTCAATGGCTTTTGGAAAATGCTTTGCAATTTAGGTTACGAGAAGAGATGAATCTCAACCAGAGGCATGTGCTGTAGGGTCTTTGTTAGAAGGGAACAGGCTTTTGTGGGTTTGAGCAGACCCAGCCTGGTGATAACAACTGCTCCTGGGATGAATTGGGTACTTAGGAGGCAATTTAACCTTTTCAGGCCCCACCTTAGTGTGCTCAACTAGCTGCTTCCAGATAGAGGCAGTTAATTGAGGGGATGAGATACAGTAACTGAAGGGTTACTGAGCCTCCCTTGACCTCTGACAGCCAGGGAGGGACCCAGGTGTTAGACAAACTAAGAGCTAACTCTATATTCGCTCCACCATTTCCCAGTGGTGGTCTTGGTCAGAATTAGCAGGAATTATAATGTCCCCAGATGGCCACGTCTAGTCCTTTTGTATAGGCCACTGGCCAATACTGCCCACTGTCCCCATATTCCCGCAGCTTCCCTAGGGACAGTTTTTGATGAAATTAACATTCATCTCTCTGTTGACCTATTTAGTGACAACAAACTCACAAGCCAATAGAGATGTAGCACAAGTCAATAGAGATTCCACTATGGGGAAGGGAATGTTCTCTGGATGCAGGAGAAGAAGAATAGGGATTGCCTCCACAATAAGGGTGAGGGGTGAGTTCTCCACTTGCAGAAGAATGTCACCATGTTGATGGAAAGGTAATATTAAAAATACTTGACAATCAGTTTGTTTGGTCATACCACTGGCCTGGCCAATCAGAACAGAGATACCAGCTGAAGATCATCTCAGCTTTTGGGGTTCCTAGGTTTTGGGAGATATCTGAAGACAAACTTCCCTTACCTATATCAACAATCTTTCATTAACCCTCAGCTCACAGCTGTTCTCATCCATGAGGAGCCAATGGACAGTTTAACTTGGCAAATGGTGAAAAAAAAAAGCTCCCAATTCACCCAGTTAAAAGCAGGGAGAAGAACTCCGGATTCAAGACAATATATCTTCAGTAGGGTCCCTTTAATTGTAAATCCTCTCCAGGTTCCTATTCATGCTACTTTCCTGGATTAAATGGCAGACAGCCTCCGAGAAATGCAGAGACAAACAGGCACAGAAGAAAGAAAATGATCTGATGTTGTTCTCAATTTCCTTCTCTTTTTAAATTGTAAATCCTGGATAGTCTCTACTAAAACTCACCAACATGAATGAGCCAGCTGTGTCTTAGAAAAAGCTGGGAACTATGATCTCATGCTCAGTACAAACCCCGGGGTGATGAGCAACTTCCCATCTTCTCTGGCCCTATTTTCCTGTCTGCGAAGTTAGAAGACAGGGAGAGGGAAATCAAGTGTCCTGACATCATATGCCAGGAATAAGTCCTTAGGATTCCCAGCAGCACCGCATTTGTAGGGTGGGGGTTCAGCTTCCTTGAAGACATTCTCTTGCGGAATGATTGCGCCTCAGGAACCACCATTGTGAAAATGACCTGAAACAGACCAGGGAACTGTTCTCCCAGATCTTAGGTACCGCCAGTGCTCCAAATCAACTGCTTTCCTGGAAACCCTTCATCAGCCCTGACCTGGCCCAGACTTTATTGGCAAGGAAGCAGGGGTGGGGGTGGGGGTGCTGAGTAGTGAAGAGGAGCAAATGAGCTCACATGCCTTTGCAAGGTTAGAAGCATGTTCACACAGGGGCCAGGTCTGGAGGTCTGGTGCCCCAATGTCATCATCAAGTTGTGACTTCCAGCTCCATCTAAGTAGGGCAATAGTGGGACTCATTCTGGAAATGACTTATTTCCTAAGCTCTATACAGCTCTGCCTTTTCATGCCGTCTGATATCCTTAGCCCCTTTCGCCTGGGAACCTTAGCCTGGATAGTCTCCTGGCTCCTCCTGGGGAGGAGGAAGGAGAGATGACAATGTGAGTCCACACTTGGTCAGTCTCTGAGCAGGTGACTCCTCCTGCCTCCAGCCCAGGGCTCTGCTCCCCACTTCAGCCTGGTGCTCAATCCCTCCCCTTAGCATTGCCTAGGGGAAAAAGTTCCCTGGGGTATTTGTGCCTCATCCCCTCCAGTGGTTCTTATCCCTGGCTGCACTCCAGAACCATCACCTGGGAAGTTTCTTGTTTTTCTTTTTCAATTTGCTTGTTGCTTTAAAATCACCCTAGACCCATTGAACTAAAACATCTTGGGGATGGGAACCAAAATTCTGTATCCAGCCAAGCTGTTTCTGGTGCATAGGGAGGTCTGAGGTCTGCAGATCTGTATCCTCAGCAATCTAATGCAGCAATCTACATTCCCCTGCATTCTAGTACCTTCCATCACCAGCCTATAGCTCTCTCTACTAAAGAAAGCATATAGAAACAGAAGCTTGAGGGGATTTATTTAGGAAGCATACAGTCAATGGTGAATGAATGAATGAATGGATTAATGGAAGTGTGGGCTCTGAGGTGATCTTAATAACATTTTGTTTGTTTGCTTGTTTGTTGAGAGAGAGAGAGAGAGAGAGCGAGCTCAAGTGAGGAGGGGCAGGGGGAGGAAAAAAGAGTATCTTAAGCAGGCTCCACACTCTGCACAGGGCTGCACGTGGGGCTCAATCTCAGGACCGTGAGATCATGACCTGAACCAAACTCAAAATGCTGAAGAGACTGAGCCCCATGGGTGCCCCCTACTCAATAGTTTCTAAAATAATCCAATAGTGGAGGCTGTTACTTGAGATTGTATTTTATGTCTCATCTAGTATCAAATATGCTGCACACGTAGGCGCTGACAAACACGGAGTGTTTTCTGCAGCCCTCCAACTGTGCTCTGCCCTCGCAAACTCAAACGAGTCATGTCCTTGGCCCCAAGAAGCTCGGGAAGGTGCCAAACACAGACTGAAAAACATCAACGTAAAAACCACTATGTACTGAGTATGGGCTGTATACCAGGCAGAGTTCTCAGGGCAGTCAATGGGTTAACTCGCTTCGTCTGCCTCTCACAATGATCCCATGATGTAGGTATTTTCATCCTAATTCATAGATGAGAAAACGAGGGCCCAGCGGATTTCACCCAGGACACGTAGCTAGTAAGGAACAGAGCCAGATCTGTCCCTAAGTTGTCTCCCAAGTGAGCCACAGTATGCAAGGGATAAGCATAGCTAGAGCTGAGGACGGAGGGAAAGTGGGGTGAGTTTGGGAGGGCCCAGGGTCCGTGGCCAGACTCGGAAGGATGGGTGATGCTTTCATGTGTAATGGAGAAAGGAAAGAGAACCTCAAGCGTAGGACAACAGCATCAGCAGAGGGAACTAAAAAAGCCCAAAGGGTGAGGTTTAGCAGTCCCCTGTGAGCCTCCTGGGAGTTCCCTTGAGCAGCCTGACCAACCACAGTGACGTAGGCCCAGCCATGGTCCCCAAGAGGGCATTGTTCTCCCAAACAATGACTGGCCCCAAAGAAGGCAGAGTTATTTCTGCTGTGACTTGGAAAGAGAATTTGGTGGCATCAGGGCTTGGGTGATTCCCTCCTTCCTATAGGAGACTGGGGTGGAAAGAGGACCAACTTCAAAGCAAAACAGGCTTGTGTTCTGATTCGAGCTCCAGCCCTAACGATGGGTGAGACACTTTGCCCCACGGAGCCGCAGTCTGCTGGCAGGAATGACAAGGATAGTAGCATTCGCACTGCAGCATCGCTGTGGACATTGGGGATCATGCCGGTGAAGGACAAAAGGACCTGGTCATCCCTGCAATTTGTTGTGGGTGAGCTGTGTCCCTCCAAAATTGGTATGCTGAAGTCTAACCCCCAGTACCTCAGAATGGGACCTGATTTGAAGATAGGGTCTTTAAAAAGTTAATTAAGTTAAAATGGGGTCATTACAGGGGGCCCTCATTTCATATGACCATTGACCTTATAAGAAGAGGAGACTAGCACGCAGACACAGAGGAAGGTACATGGGGAGATCCCAGAAGGTGAGGATGATCTACCAGCCCGGGAGGGAGGCCTCTGAAGAGATCACCCCTGCTGACCTGTTGGTCTCCAAGTTTAAGCTCCAGGTCTGTGAGGAAATAGATTTCTGTTGTTTATACCGTCTAGTCTGTGGGACTTTGTTATGGCAGCTCTGGAAATCTAATTAGAATTCAATAAACACGATAGTCCCCTATTTTTAATTTAGAAAGGGTGAGTGTGACCCTCTGGTCTGCTGCTCAACATTTGAGCGCTTATTCTGAGTCTGTTTTTATGAAAGCTGAAAACTGAATTATTGGTGTTTCCAAACAGAGCATAAACACACACTGTCCAAAATGGAAGACAAATTAGAGTTCATCTCTATTTTCAGCACCGCCCCCAGCCTCCCACACCCCTTAGTTTTTCAGACGAGGAAGCTGAGGCCTCGCAAGGGCTGTCAGCCTCAAAGTCAGGACTAAGGAGGTCAGCTGAGCATTCTTAAAATTCTAGATAATAATAGTGTCCTAGAGTCGGGCAAGCCATTTCTGATATGATTATGGACAGTAATTGTCATCAAAGATGATGCTGAGAAGTACGTACGTAAGTCCTTGTAATTTATGAGGTGTGCTTCCTCTGTTCCAGGCATGATGCTGAGCTCCCTCCAAGGATCACATCACATAACCCTCTCAATGATCCTGTGGTACCTCTCAATCCTCTCCACTTTTCAGAGGTAGAAGTGGAAAGTTAGAAGAAAGAGTAACTCACCAAGGCCACACAGCTGACACACAGTAATGACAAAATCATAAGTTAAGCAGTCCGTCCCACTAGGTCACCCTTTGGGTTGCAAGGCCTTCCTGGTGGGATATCAAGAGGAATAAATGGAAAACTTTCTCTATATGGACACTGGATCAGGCAACTGGAACCAAGAGTTCTAGCCTCGCTCTGTCACTAACCAGTTGTGTGATCTGGGGCAGGTCCCTTTATCTTTCAGGGACTCAACTGTGTTATCAGCAAAGACAGAGAGTTGACTGTACCGTGGTATGGGAGTTGGCCTCTGAAGTCCCATTACTGTTTAAAGAGTGTAAAATTTCTCATGTTTATTTCAAAAGCAAGGTAACCTCACTTGGACTTCTGAGCCTAAACATAACTCTCTCTTGGATTTATCCCACCCACCGCTGACTTACGATACAGTTCAGGTCTTCACTGCCCCTCACCTGCACCACTGCAATGGCTTCCGTTCTTTCCCTCCTGCCCCATCATCTACATGGATACAGGGTTAATCTTCCAGAAATGCCCTTCTCGCATATTCCCTGTTCAGCTCCCCAGAAGCAATTGCTTTCATTGATACTCAAGGCCTTCCAGGACCTGGATTTTATATTCCAGAGCAGGCATAGTTAATAAGCATTGATCAGATTTTCACCACTGAAGGGGGCTCATTTTTCATAGTTGAAAATAATGTAAGGGATTTCCAGTGTCCTTACATAAGCGGAAATGCAAAAATGGATCTTTGAGAATTAATCCTGGCAGTGGGGAGGGGCAGGTCTTATTGTCAAACTACTTTTCAGTGTTTGGCAAAACCAAAATAATCCTGCCATTTTCTTGGTTTGGCAATTTCCATCTTTCGCTGCCTCTGAGACTCAGGAAAATCGCTGCATATTCAAATTCTATCCTCCTGGCTGGAGGTTCCTTGATCTCTTCAGCTATAAATAGTCTCTACTTCCTCCTAACACCTGCTCTTAATCGAGGCCCTGACCTTCCTCCTTGTATTCTATTTATTGTTCTAAGTATATCATGGAGCAATTCTATTTATTCCCTTACTCATGTATGCTTTTCTGTATTCATTCACCGCACAAACATTGGTTAAGCCCTGCTAAGTGCAGGAACTCTGCTAGGTACAGAGGAAGCAACAGAAAAACAAGGGACTGTTCCTGTCTCTGTGGGGCTAAGAGTCTAACGGAAGAGATGAGCATCATTGTAGAAGCCGTGACACAATTCATTGTTTCACTATGACCGTGAAAGTGTGACCAAGGAGAGCAATCAGAACACTAGTCCATTGTTGAGCACTTACTATGTGCCAGGCACCAAGTTAAGCATTGACTATATGAAATCTTTTTATTCTCACAGCAATTCCAGTGCAAGGGGCTTAGTATGATAGCTAATGAACAGTGTGATAGGAACTGAGCTGTGCCACAGAATGGTTGAGTATTTTGCCCCAAATCACACAGCTAGTAAGTGGCAGAGCCAGAATGTGAACCAGAGAAATGTTACTGCAGAGCCCCTTTTAACCACTGTGCTCAAATGTCTAATAAAGCTTGTTAGCACAGGGACTTGACCTAGTTCTGGGGATCTGTGGTCAGCATCCTGGAGAAAGTATTTAAGGGGGCTGAAATCTGAATTGTGAGTTGGAATTAGCTGAAAACAAAAGAGAGGTCAGAGGGAGAGGAGGGTGAGGGTTCCAGGCAGAAGGAAGATCTTGTGCAAAGGCCCTGAGGTAAAAAAAAAAAAAAAAAAAATGCATGGTACATTCAAGGAGCTGCGAATGGGCCAGAGTGTCTGAAGTACCAAAAGGAAGCAGGGAATGGTTATGGGAGGGCTTCTGAGGTGAGCAGAACCCAGGAAAGGCAGGGTAATTGTGACCACAGGAGTAGTAAGATTGATTAGGAAGACCATAGAGAGAGTAGAAATGACAGCCTAGGACTGAGGCCCACAGAATTCCAACAACCAAAGGTCTTGTCAAAGAAGATGACTGAGCCTAGATGTTTGGGAATGAGAGACCAGAAGGCAGGAAGGAACCAGGACTAGAAGAGAGTCTGGAACCAGGGCGCGTCAGGTTTTAAGAAGCAGAGTGTGGTCAACTACGTTCACTGGTGCTGAAAGGAGCATACAGAGGGGGATATGATTGCCTATTGGATTTGGACACATGATGTCTTCTCAGCAAGGGGGCTCTCCTTGGAGTGAGTGGGGAGGAAATCACATTGGGGGCAGTTGCTCAGTGAGTGGGAGATGAGGGCATAGAGTCAGTGAGTGTATAGAACTTAAAAAATTTGGTTGCAAGGTGGAAGAGAGAGTGGAGATTTTTCCCATACGTAACCAGCTTGGCTCTCCAGTCACACAGTAGTGGTGTTATAGTTGTGACTTTCTTTTTAAGAAAGGAGCTAATTGTATTGCACGGGAGAACTCTACCAAGGGGAGTCATGCCTCTTACTGACACATGGCCTGCAACTGGCTTACTAGACACGCTACTGTCCCCTTGGAAAGAAGCCCCTGGCGTGTCTCCCTCTTCCCTGCTTTGCATGTTCTGGGGTACAGACTACATGCTCACGTAGCTATTTTTTTTTTTAACATGTACTTCTGATTAAAATAGTAGGCGAGAGACTGAAATGACATATAAACATACATCATTCTATGACTGGAGGATAATTCAAAGCAGATTCCTTTTGATGGTATGTGCAAAATGGTAATACCAAATTTCAGAGGAATCGCAAGTTTTTCTGGGATTATCGCTCTTGGCTCATCCCATGAAGCACAGGGTACCATCTGTAACCTCTGTCCCGAACTGCAGAAATACAGATTAAAAATGCTGAAGTGTGGGGCGCCTGGGTGGCTCAGTGGGTTAAAGCCTCTGCCTTCAGCTCAGGTCATGATCCCAGGATCCTGGGATCGAGCCCCGCATCGGGCTCTCTGCTCAGCAGGGAGCCTGCTTCCTCCCTTCTCTCTCTCTGCCTCTCTCTCTCTGCCTACTTGTGATCTCTGTCTGTCAAATAAATAAATAAAATCTTTAAAAAAAAATGCTGAAGTGTGGGTGTCTGGGTGGCTCAGTGGATTAAGCCGCTGCCTTCGGCTCAGGTCATGATCTCAGGGTCCTGGGATCGAGCCCCGCATCGAGCTCTCTGCTCCGCAGGGAGCCTGCTTCCTCCTCTCTCTCTGCCTGCCTCTCTACCTACTTGCGATCTCTCTCTCTGTCAATTAAATAAATAAAATCTTTAAAAAAAAATGCTGAAGTGTAACTTTAAGAGCTGCCCTCGCAGACCTGTATTTTCAACTGCAGAGACGATAAGACTTATCTTTGCTGACATTATTTAATTAGATGATTCATCCCCCGCACATGCAGAACGAGAAGCTAAATATTTATTTAACACGAACACAAACCACAATGCCAATTAAAGGACTGCCTTGAAAACTTTTTTTCTATTTAATTTTCCCTTGCCTTGAACTAAGGTCCCGCAGGAGCATTGTGTTGGGGCGGCTAGGACTCTCAGATTACAGAGGAACATTTGTTTGTACACAATGGGGTCAAGTTTTCCAAAACACACTGCACATGTGTGCAGCGTTGATAACCTTTTATACTTCTTCCCTTGTTGTAAATCCCTGGAGGGTTTTAACCTTTAAGCAAGAGATTGCCATCTTGATGAAAACATGAAGTTCCTAAATCGGCTCTTATCTCATCTATCTTGCTACTTTCATTTGCCATGTGGAGGGGTTTCCCTAAGCCCCGGCAAAACAATGCCAGGGGTGCATTCCAGGGGCAAGGGAGGGTAGCCCTGTGGTTGGCTGTTGTGCTGGATAGAGTATCAGAGGGCTTGGGTATGGGTGCAAGCCTTCTAGTTCTGTGGTTCTACCCTTCAGCAAGTTGAGATGCAAAAGAATACTGGAGTATTAATCATAATAATAGTGAACCAACTGGAGCAGTCTCTGGTCTCTCTGCAGGAGCAGAGGCTTGGAGGCCATAATTCTAGAGAGTGGGGAGGTCCGTGGGAGGGTCTGAGGGAGGGTCCGAGGGCTGGGTGTCCGAGGCGGAGGTGAGTGGGAACCACACTGGGCATTCCTGGAGCTCAAGGCAGCCGTTTACAACATAACTTAAAATATTCCAACATTTTAAGAATTGGCAGGGCCACCTTAGCTTTCTGTGTCTCCTGCTTTCAGGATCCCTTACTCCCTCTGTCTCCTGAAACAAGGCAATGCTGTCCTTGGCCACTGATTTCATTTCTCTGAAATTTTCATGTCCCCCTCTAGGGATTCTGTTAGACTTCAAGAATAAAGTATGCGTATGATTCAAGATGAAAAAACTATTATTTTCCCCCCAAAACACAGTACCCTGAGAAATCATGAACATTCCAAGATTTCTCTAATCTGGACAGTGAGATGTTCATCAATGCCATTCTTCACGAGTCCCTGTCCTCCTTGGGATCTTGGTTTCTGAAGTCACTTAGCGCCTCTTCCTTTGCAGCACCTCCCCCAACCCTGCCCCGGTCTCTTATCACTCCAGCTTCTGCTCCCTTCTCTCCTCTGTACTCCCTTCCCTCCTCCTCCCCATCTGCAACTGCTCCACCGTTAGTCTGTCAAAAACTGTCCTGAGTCCTTGGTTCACACCCCTTGACACCCTCTCTCTTAAGGAGCTTGCTCACTTCTGTAGTCTTAGTTACCAAGTTACATGAAAATTCCCAAAGCTTTATGTCCACCCTGATCTCTTTGCTACATATCAGGAGGGGCTCCCCAACTGTACTATCCAAAATTCAGCTCACCCGAGACTGAATGTCATTCTTCTCTCCCACTGCTACCTCCTAACCTATTCTTCCCAGGTTTGCCAACGACTGGACTCTCACTCTCTGGGTTTCCGGATGCACCACGCCACAGGTAGTGAGCAGGAGAGGAAGCAGCAACTCAACCAGCCACTGAGTTCTGTCCCTGCCTCTGCTGTTGCCTGCTGTCCCCTGGCCACCACCCTGGTTTGGACATGATCACCCCACACCTGCTGATTGCAGCCATCTCCTGGATGGGCTTCCTCACTCCTTCCTCCACCTGCTCAATAACCCAACACACCATCAGCAGATGCATTTGCATGGAACGCTCTTTTCCATAGATTGCTGTCTACCGCATTCAAATTCTTCAAACTTTCTCAAGTGACCGAGGAATATTTGGGCTCCTTTACTGGTGAGCATGATCACCACAACCTCAATGTGAACCCAGCTCTGCCACATTTTTCTTCCACCACACTTGGATACAGAACAGACAGACCACTCACAAGCTTTCATTGTGCCTTCTTTTGCAAAAGGCGTCATAAATACCAACCGTAAATGTTGGTCAAATGGATTGCTTCTCAAACCATTCTTGGCCACTGAAATGTCCCATTCCTCCTTTCTGAGCTTTGCTCCTTCCAGATCATGCTATTTCCTCAGTAACAGCAACAGTTACTGTCATTTATCAAGCTCTTGCTACATACCAGGCATGAGACTAAGCACTCTGCGAGCTCTTGGCTCATTTAATCCTCAAATCCTATATTGGTAAAACTACCGTGGTCCCCCACTTTACAGGTGAAGGAACTGAGGCATGAGTAAATTAAATAACACACCCCAGGTCACACGGTAAAATAGTAATTCTATTGCCAAAGTCTGAACTCTTCGTCTTTAGAGCACACTGCGGCTGTTCTCGTCTCCTCCAGAGATGCGTCTTTCTCCCGACTGCCCTGCAAGTCTCTGCTGTGCAGATCCTTCTGCAGTGCTCTTGTGAGTGTCATAGCACAACATCGTCATTAGGCATGACTCTTAAGTCAGACTGTCTTAGCTGCAGTCCTGACTACACTAGTTGCTGCTTTTGCGTGTCTCAGGCAACTTACTTACAACCACGTGTCCCTTCATCAATAAGACTGCTACTGTAATAGCGCCTGCTGTATAGGTTATTGAACAACTAACTGAGTTAACAGTCTTTGCAAAGCACCAAGCAGCATGGCACATAGTAAGTGCTCAGCAAATATTACCAGTTATTATTAAAATTCCCAATGCCTATGTGTTGCCTCCTGTTATGTGCATGAGCTAACTGGGGCACCTGGGTGGCTCAGTCAGTTAAGTGTCTGCCTTTGGCTCGGATCATGATCCCAGGGTCCTGGGATGGAGCCCTACATGAGGCTCTCTGCTTACCAGGTGAGTCTGAACCTCGGCCTTTCCTCCCAGTTCATGCTCTCTCTCTCTCTCTCTTTTAAATAAATAAAATCTTAAAAAACAAACAAATAAACAACAACCAAAAAAAAAATGCGTGTACATTAACTAAAGGAGAGGATTCTTTGCCTCGGTAATTCCCTAGCACTTAGCAAGTCTACACAGCACAAATGTTTCCTCCAAACTCTGCCTCTGAAGGTTTTCACTTAGGGGATGATTTTTAGGAAATAGGCAAGATGTCAGTTATTGAACCTTCAGGACCGGAATCATGCAATGTGAGTTGAAACGCCGAGGGGGTAAATAACTTGTGAATTCATAGTGTACCTACAGCCCATGCAGATATTTTGGCCAACAGGCCTTCCTGCAGCATCTAATATGTGCCAAAACTCATGGGCACCAGGGACATGGATGTAAGCTGAGAGAGCCCTTCCCAGCACTCTACATGGGACACAAACATGACAGCGAGGAGCCACACTAGCTTGAACTATATTGAGAGATGTCGGTGGGGAGATGAGAGGATTCTAGGGGCACGTTTTATGATTTAAAAACAACCCTGATTTATTGTCTATCCATATGCAGATCCGTCCAGAAAGTGGCGGTTCACACAAAGCATAATTAGTATTTCAGTCTTTCTTCTCTTTCTGGGGATTGGGACACCCATGTTAAAGTCACGTGGAATAAAATGGATGGCCCCATAATCATTTGGCACTAGACGAGCACATCCTGTTTACCTAGAACATTTAATCTGGGTTTTGAAAAATCCGCAAGGACCAGTCTATTTGCAGTGAAGTCAGGGGTGTGGCATCGCCCTTGTCGGGGAGCTGGAAACTCTGCATTCTCACATGCAAGCGTGAGATGGGTCTGCTTCTGTCCTAGGCAGCAGCAGCCAGAATCCTAATACACATTGCTCACGTGCTCACAGCGCTGGCAATCCCGGCCCCAGCTTCTCAGGCACATGAAGAAGGGTTGCTTCTGCTTCTCCAATTACCCACTTTATCTCTTACAACTAGCTATATGAGAGAATTACTTCAGAGATTAAAAAATATATACAATGCCCAGAGATTCTGATTTTGTTGTTCCAGGGATGTGCCTAGGCATTTTTCTTTTCTTGTTAATTTCTGGGGTGATACCAATGGACAGCAAGTGTTGGAATCTGCAAAAATCTAGTCCAGGCAATAGTTTGATCTATTTACAGAATTCCAGCAAACCTGGGAATCCATGTTGCTCCAGAGCTGACAGGATCCAGCCAACCAGTTAATTCTCTATTAAACATGCTTCCCATCCTCACCTTATTGCCCAAAAATGGGGTTGGAAAGCCAGAGACCTGGGTTTTTTTCATATCTAGGTGCTCCCAAAAGATCTGTTGTGTGATGCTGGGCAAACCATTCGGTCTCTGAACCTTTCATTTTTGTGTTTCATAAAACGAGATAGGACATCTGCTTCTCCTGTGGTGGAGTGAAAGAAGGGGCCGGTCTCTGCCAGGGCTAGTGCCCTGCTGTACAGTGAAGAGCTTAATTAGATTAGCCAGACCTGGGAGAGGTATCCAGGCTGGCAAATTTAATAGGACGCTTAAGAAGCACTACAGAATGTCCAAATTTGGCAGGCCCAAGTGGCCTTCTTGTTTGGGCTAGAGAAACCTTGAGAAGGCCAAGAAATTACCAAAAAAAAAAACCTGAAAGTATTTTGTAATTACTCTTGGATTTGACAGTGCCTATATGTAACTTCTTTCCAAACCTTCTCTCTCCATGACCCATACCAACTTGTTCATAGTGATTTTTAATTCTTCACTTGTCTCATAACATTGTATGGGGGGGAAAAGCCTTTTTTACAGAAGGCTAGAAGAGGTTAAAAGTGAACTTATCTGTTAAAAAAAAAAAAATCATCCCCCCCCAAAAAATCATCCATTAAATAAAAAGGGAAATCTCTCCCACCTATCCTATCTTTCCTGGACCAACCACTTAATCTAATTAGCTTCCAGTTAGCTACCTAGCTATCCATTCATCCATCTATCTAATTCACTCTCCTCTCCTTTCCTTTCCTCTCCTCTCCTCTCTTTTCCTCTCCTCTCCTCCCCTCCCCTCCCCTTCCTTTCCTTTCTTTTTCATCTTTCATTTCCAAAACAAGGCTGCCTTTGACAGCCTTCAAGAGAGGGCCAAACCTCCAGTTGGAAAATCTAGAGTTTAACCCATGGGGAACTATTATTAATATTGCTTGACGAGGCCAAAATCATCACAAAAGTAGTAATGATAAAAATGAGTAAAACTCTTTCGTACTTGTCTAAGTACTAAAAGTGCTGTTCGCACCCCCCCCCCTTTGACATTTTATCTTTGAGTGAGAGAAGGTGCTGTTAAAGACAGATCAACGAATCAGACAGTGGGAATTTATTGTACTCTGTGCCCTGGCCTCTCCTGAGAGCTGAGAAGACAGAAACAACGGGGAAGACGCGCGACACACTCTGGATGGGGTAATTGAGGGAGGACAAGGAAAGAGTGGGCTCTGCAGAGCACGAGACATTGTTACAGCAGGAATGTATTCATGGGCCACTGATATAATCTGGATATGAAAGACCAAAAACCCGAGCCCTTTATGAAAGGGAAAACTGAGTGCCAGTGAAGGACATGGCGGGGCTTTCTACAGAGCATAAGGAAACACGGTTTAAGCAAGCCACACTTCAGAGAGACTCTCCTCCTCCTAGAATGCTCAAGACAAGTCTGCCCATCTCCGAAAGCTGGCACTTTTCTTATCTTCCTTCCTAGCACTGACCGTGAACTCTTCCCCTCCGTCATTGGTGAGAAGGGACTGCTGAACACTGTGGAGATCACCCCTTGTCCCCGTGACTGCCTGGGAGCTGACAGAGTTCACCATGTAGCCTCTTGCTTCGTCAGCACAACCGCAACATGGCTGCCTGGCCATGGACACACTCATGGCAGCCTTCACGAACGCTCTTGTCTTTAAGGTATTTTCTGGCTCAGGGATGAGAAAATTCATTAAACAAAAAAAAACTAAAAAAGGAAAGAAAGAGGAAAAGAAAAGAAAAGGAAGGGAGGAAAGAAAGTAAGAAAGAAAAGGGAAGAAAAAAGAAGGCTCTTTAGTATAGAGGAAACCCTTAAAAGATGCCAGCTGGTTACGTGATAACCAGTCTCCCTAAACACAGTCTCATCAACTTGGCCAACAGCCTGCAAACGCTCTTGACTAAATATGCTTTATGCAGGCAACATCCACGTCATAGCCACACAGAAGGAAATCAGGCAAAGAGGATCAGAACTGGGCGACGTCTTAAAAGAAGTGTCGAAGTGACTGAGTGCCCCTGAGGTCTTGCTACAGAGGGAGGTGAACCACTGCAGAAGACATGTTACCTGTCCGCCACCGCAGTCCCCAGGCTGGCTTCTGCTCTGATCAGACGCCTAAAACCATCCAGGTTTCCCCTATGAGGCCATCTGCCCCACGGTCTCCAAGAAAACCTATACCCGGTGAAGGCAAAGCCGAGCAGGATTCATTGTGAGGGCTCAGGCAGGACTGGCAGCTCCGTGCCGAGCTCAGCCTCACCGCTGTCCCGCGCCTCCCCTGCCGTGGTCCTCCGAGCCTCACAGCGCCATCCGTGAGAGGCTCGCTGCTGTTTGAAAAACAAGAAGTGATTTCCTGGTCCTCTTCCCCGGATGGCGTGTGCGATTTCCCTTACGCCCATGGGAAGTCCTTCAGATCCTTCTTATCTGGAAACCTCTCCACTGAGTGGCCAGACTTGTTTGGCCAATGCCCCTCGTCCTTGCTTTCCTTTCTCCAAAGGAAAAAAATGAGGAAAATGAAACCAAAGCAAACCCCAAATGGGTTAGAGCTAAGGGGTGGTATAGGATGCCTTGTTGAGAACTTCGGAAGATGTTCACTAAATTAGATTGTGTTTTCAGAGTGGGAGGAAAACAATGATGAGTCCTTGTTTCTGGCAGTGTCAAGAAGTCAGAAAATTAAAAAAAAAAAAAATTCCCCAGCAGAGTATGAGAAGACCTAAAACTGTCATCAGTCCTAGCACTGGGCTTTAGAGAGCTGCCTTCAAATCTGCCACACGAAGGGGATGGCTGGTTTTCTCAGATTTCTGGGAAAACTCTATGGATATTTATGCCTCAAATGCTGTGATGCTTAAAACATCATCTTAATAACAACACTAATATTTCAAGGTAAGAAGAAACATGGAAAAGGGCCGGTTGGCAGACTGCAATCAGGTTGATGGGTTTAAAGATGAATTGTAATCAGAGTTTTTGAGCTGGAGGTGACCTACCCATCCTCATTTTACATGTCAGGAAACTTGGACCCAAGGAAAAACGGTAATTGCCCCAGGTCAGAACACAGACGAGAAGGAATAGATTATCATTCACTGGTTCTTACATGTTAGTGTGGGCAACGGTCAGTTTCTACTCCGGACCCTGGCCCCATGGGGAAGTTGACGTATCTGTCTTGCAAGTAAGGGGTTCAGGGGGGTCTGATGCAGGCAGTCCCCAGACCGTGTTTAGAGAAACCCCTGAAACGTCAGAGCAAGGACTCCCGTGTCAGACTACAGGGATTCAAACTGTAGCCCCGTAGGTTTCTATTTATCTGGCCTTTTACACATTACAATGCTTCCCTGAGACTTGGTTTATTTTGTGTGAGAGTGGGTAACAGTCCTGCTGAGTTTACAGGTTCCAGTGAGATCCTGGCAGAGAGGAGGAGCTCGAGAACTCTTTGGGACTCTCTGGGGACCTGGACTCTAATCCTACGAGCTCATACTTTTGTCCTGTTTCATACCACCTCTCTTTCCTTTTAGCCCACATTTCCATTCGGTCAAAACTCTCATGCTTAGGCACGTTGACAACTGCCAGTGGTACTCGGGCTTGAGACGGAAGTTAAGAATTTTGACAAAAAAAGAGGATGACCCTTCACAATGTCATTCGAACTTCTGAGGCTGATTCTCAAGTACACTCTCTAGTTCACTCCATGTCCTGGTTAGGACTTGGGTGGACGGTTAGGCGGTCAGGGCCAGGGTCCCAGCAAGAAAACACAGAGTCAGGACAGCTAAGATCAAACAGCACTGACAACCTGTTTGCAGCTTAGACAGGAGCGCACTAGCATTCTGCTTTGCAGACTTTGCAGAAATGACTTCTGCAAAATGGCCTAAAATAAGACAGTTAACCACAAGGCATTGGTCAAAATCACGGGCCTGGGGCAGTTAAGACCTAAGCCGCCAGCTGTCAGCAAAAAAGGCTGTCAGCAAAAAAGACCATCAGCATGTTGACAGGAACCTAACAGTTAAACAGATACGTGGTCAAAGCCCTGACTGGCACGACTCAGCATGCCTTGATTGCTTAAGACAGTTCTGCAAAAGAGCTCATAAAAACCCATAAACTTAGAAACTCCAGGGGCAACCCTCTGGGGCCCCCCTCCCTCTCCAGGAGCTTTGTGCTCTTACTCAATAAACTCTGCTTTGCTGCCCACCACTCCTCGTCTGGTCTGCCTCTTCATTCTTCAAAGCAGAGTGACCAAGAACCGTGGGCACTGAAGGCAGAGAAATCCTACAATATCGTCACCAGGAGATGTGGTATTTGCCCACCCCGCTGACTCCCCACTTCCTCCTTGCTGCCTGCCCAAAGTCTGCCTGGGGAACCCACGGAAGGCAGCCTGCTCCCTAGGGTCTGAGGGCATCGTGATCGGACTAAAATAGGCTGATCTCCTTCTCCTTGCCGGGCAGTGGCATGTGCGTGGACGTGAGGCTGGCGGTGGTTGCTCATTACCTCTGGATTTACCCTTTGCAGCACAATAAAAGTCCTTATTATGTAATCCAGTTCCAGCTGGGGTTTCTGTTGTTTGTAGCTAAAAGCTAAGAATAGTAATGTGGTGAATCACAATGAAGAATAAATCTTTTGAGTCTATATAAAATACTACTCTTTAGTATTTTATACTAAATACTAAATTTAGTATAATTTAGTATTATATTATATATATATTATATAAGATAATATATTATATATCTTATATATTATATATATAATATTATATATAATATATTATATAAGATAATGTATTATATATCTTATATATTATATATTATATAAGATAATGTATTATATATATATATATATATCTTGGCCCACAAAAAAAATACAAGGAAGAGCATTAAAACACACAGAGCCAGATGGCTTAAATCGCATTCTAAAATACTCCAAAATAATTTCCCATGCTGGATATTGGAGATATTAAGTTATTTTTATATAGGAAATGGACAAAGATACCCCCAGATTCTTTTTTACATTAAAAATCCACAATATTAGGGCGCCTGGGTGGCTCAGTTGGTTAAGCGACCGCCTTCAGCTCAGGTCATGATCCTGGAGTCCTGGAATCGAGTCCCACACCGGGCTCCCTGCTCGGCAGAAGTCTGCTTCTGCCTCTGACCTCTCGCCTCCCGTGCTCTCTCTCTCAAGTAAATAAATAAGATCTTTTTAAGAAAATCTACAATATTAGGGGCTCCTGGGTGGCTCAGTGGGTTAAAGCCTCTGCCTTAGGCTCAGGTCATGATCTCAGGGTCCTGGGATCGAGCCCCACTTCAGGCTCTCTGTTCAGCAGGGAGCCTGCTTCCCTCTCCCCCTGCCTGCCTCTCTGCTTACTTGTGATCTCTTTCTCTCTCTTTGTCAAATTAATAAATAAGATCTTTTTTTTAAAAAAAATCTACAATATTAAATATAAATAGTGGAAAAGCACCCAAGTCTTGAAAACCTTGAGGAGCCTGGGGCTGAGAGTATGGACCTCAGATCTGCCCACCAGTAGCTCCGGGGAACTTCAACGGTTTTCTGTGCCTCAGTTTCCTCATTGGTAAAATTAGAGTAAGAATAGTACCTACCTCTGGGTCCCTGTGAAGATTAAAATGCTTGTAACAGTGCCTGGCACATAGGAAGCAGGTGTAAGTGTTGGTTATTATTACCTCCGTGGAAAGGAAATTTTTGCGGTAATAATACGGCTGCCTGTATGGATCTGACCGTGTCTTCGCCTTTGCTTTCTGCCAGGTTTGCCTCTAGCTCAGTAGAGATTGGCCCTTTGAAGATGCCTTTGAAATATGTCTTGCCTTTGCCATGAGATTGGTTCCTTTGTGTGGGTTAGGATAAATGTAGATAAATCATACCGGCTGTATGGGGGAGAATGAAGAAAAACCAGGAGGTCACTGAACATTAATGTGGTAGTAAAGGACACTAAAAGGATTTTGGCGGAAGACCTCTTTGGAAAAGAAATTGTAGGATAAAACTATATGCCCCATGGCCTTCTAACGTGGCCCCATGTTAGAAGGCACCGGAGGAGAAAGAGAAATTCTCAGATCTTGGTACTTAAAAAAGATTAACAATGTCAGGGAACTTGATTTCCAAGTCTTTTTGTTCCTCTTTTTGTAAATACCAAGGTCTTGCCTGAAGAAACACTGGTCAGAGTGAGCTCCAGGACTCACTGCTCTGAGATTTCCTGCTTGGGTTGGGTTGTGGGTGGGCTGTGGGCGCAGCTGGCTCTTGGACATGGAACGGGGTGTTGTCAAGGTGGCTGTCCCTTCACTTCCCTGAAGAGCAATTCCTCTCTCACCCACAGTCCCGCTTGTTGCTAGGAACACTCTGTGCTGGTCCCACTCACTTTACAATGAAAACAAAGACAAATAAAAAATGGAACCACCATATGGTCTCGGCTGCAACCCAGAATTAGCTGCTGATGGGGAGACTTTGCCCTGTCATGGCTGAGGTTTCCAGTGGCTGCGTCAGAGGCCCTTCTCCTGAATTCTAAGATGTTGGAGTCAGTGGCACATCAAACCCAAGCTTCTTTGACCAGATTGCGGTGGTACCTTCAGAGGAACTAATGCACCAGTCATGTTATATGTGTTTGTAGGCGCGACCTGTCTCTTAGGACTTGAGGATATCCTCTCATTCCATACAGAGCTGTTTTCTCAGGCAGAAATGTTGGCACCAAATTAACATGTATTTCCAGCATGCTCCAGGCTGTTTCACTGCCCAGCCCTTCCTCTTGCTCACCTTGGTAACTTTTAGTCTCCTTTTAAGTTATAGGTGTTATTTCTTCCAAGGACCCTCCTATCCCTCCCAGTCTGGGACAAGTGTTCCTTCTCCCTGGACCCATAATTCCAGGTCCAAGTCTTTTTTTGCAGTTACCACACTGCATCCAAATGATTATTTTAATGCATTGACTGTAAGCACCTTGAGGACAGGGACTAGTCTTATTTATTGTATGCTTAGCAACTAGTATCCTGCTGACATATCGTAGGTGATCAATAAAAGCAAAAAGAAAATGAAAGTGCTCCATCTCATCTATTACTGGTTCCCTCTCTTAATATTGGCGTGTCTGATGGCTCAGTCTTTGCAACTCTTCTTTGCTGAAACCAATTTCCCAGGTGAGCTCCACCATGGTTCAATCTTTGTGCTGATAACTTCCAAATGTACGTCTCTATCATGGACCTCTCTCCTGAATTCCTGACCCATATCCAACTGCCTACTTGATATCTGCCTGCTTGGATATTCAGTAAGATCTCAAACTGAATGTGACCAAAACTAAGGTCCTGATATGCCCTCCCAAACTAGCTCTTCTAACCATCTCTCCCATCTTAATAAAGGGCATGGCCATCCTTCCAGGTTGCCCACGCCACAGCTCTGAGGGTCATCCTTGAGCTCTCCCTGTCATCAAATCCCATCATCTCTACCTTCCAAATATGTGCATGACCGGGCATTTCTTGCCCCTTCCATTACCATCATTCTCATCAAGCCATCATTATCCCTTGGTTGCATTATTATTATGGCTTCTAATTGGTCTCTGTGCAAGACCAGAGTTAGAATGGTCTTCATAAAAGGTACACTGTGTGAGGTTAACCTATACTCACCTCACACAGTCCAAGGCCAAGGCCCTTCAGTGGCCCGCAACATCTCCCCCCACCCCCGTGCCTCTGCTCCTCCAACCGTTTCTTCCCTTGATTCCTCTCCTACTTCTGTCCCCTCACTCACAACTCTCCAGCCATGCTGGCCTCCTTGCGAGCACAATTCCAACTCAGAGTCTTTGCACTTGCTGCGCTCTCTACTTGGAACATTCTTTTTTTTTTTTTTTTTTAAAGATTTTATTTTATTTATTTGATAGAGAGAGAGATCACAAGCAGGCAGAGCAGCAGGCAGAGGGAGAGGGGAAGCAAGCTCCCTGCTGAGCAGAGAGCCCGATGTGGGGCTCGATCCCAGGACCCTGAGATCATGACCTGAGCCGAAGGCAGAGGCTTAACCCACTGAACCACCCAGGCGCCCCTCTACTTGGAACATTCTTTGCCGAGATATCCTTGCGTGTCCCTCCCTCATCTCATTCTCACCTTTGTCCAAACAATGCTTTCTAACTGAGGTCTCTGCTAACTGCCCTATTTCATATTTCCCAATTCTCCTTCTCTGACTATTTTTTTCCCATACCGCGTATGACCTCTCATGCCCTATAATGTACTTATTATTTGTTTTGTTTATTGTCTGTTTCTACCTTCCACCTATTTCACTAGCATGGAAGCTCCTGCAGGGCAGAGATGCCTAGTTTGTTCACTAAACAACAGTATTTGAAAGTGTAACATACAAAGTTGTGTATGTTACAGCGTTAGTACATACACAGCAGAAGTATGTACAAAAGTGCACAATGGTTCAACTTGCAAAACCCTCCCACCTCCACTTCTTGGCAGAATAAACCCTGTTTTTTTTTTTAATCTTACAACCAGATGTGGGTAACCCTTTTGACCCCCTGCAGCCGAGGGTCAGCTCTCTTTTGGTGTTTCTATATCAAGGCCAGGAAAATTTCCCTCTGGCACTGACCTGTCCTTATGCAAGGAAGGAACCAACAAATAATTGGGCAGTTTTATAGTATACAAATGGTCTTATTCTTATCTTTTGTGTGTATATCTTGGCAGAGTCCCTGTTAATTGGAGTCGGTCATATTTGCACTCAGCTAGAGCCTCTCAGGTTTAATCTGCACTTTACTGTTCCTGAGCCTATTCCACCAACAGACAGATAAACAGAGTTATTACACCTTCTTTGTGCATATATTTCCCAGAGAGTTATATTACTTTGCTATGGAAGATTCCAAAGCTTCCATCTTTTGAACTAATTAGTTACAGTTGACAGCCTCACTGTACCTGCCTTTTTAGGCTCCCAGAGATGGTTCTGGCTTCTCTCAGAAATCCAAAGCACACCCCGCATGGAACGCTATTTTGGACTCCACATCCAGCATTACCTCTCCTACATTTTCCCAGAAGAAGGAAGGACAGCTCATGGGGAAATGGAGGCAGATTCAGGACGTGGCTCCATAGAGTTGTCATCACCTTTATTGGCCTTTCCTTGGGGAGGGTTGACATCAATGGCCTGGGAGTCATCCCCAGCCTTCAGGTTCGTCTTCAGTTCACACAGGTGACACACTATTCATATAACCGGAAGTGCTTGCTGATGCCCCCACTGTGACATATGTCACCCACACATCCAGCTATGATGGACAGGAGGTCAGTCATTGATTGACTAAATTCATCATGGATCCCTCCTCCTTCTGCCCTCCCCCCACTGCTCACCACTTCTGTCGGCATCATGGTGAAGAGCAGGCTATTTGAGGACATGTGTATCCCTTCCTCTCTTGGTCTTGGCAGAAATCTATTTAGAAGGAAGCTTTATTTCCTCTACAGTGCACATCTTCTTCTGTCCATGCACACTGGGCCGTCGCTCCTGTTCTAACCTCTGCTCCTTTCTTGTGTCTCTGATCTGCATCAGCAGATATCAGGTACCTCAGGTAGCAGAGAGTGTCCTCTGCAAACATGTGACAGCCCCGAGTTTGGACTCGCAAAACCCTGTCCCTGTGAGGGCAACTCCCATTCAGATGCCATCACTCTCTACTGTTTTCAGGGCCGCGGCACTTCCTCTGAAGTTGACTGGTGAACAGCCATGATGCCAAAACCACTAGAGAAATAGGAATGGAGGAGTCACACATGCCAGGAGAAGAGTAAGAATCAAAGAATGTTATATGCGGGCGTCCACTGATCATTCATCCCGACTATCTAGTGGCGGAGGAACATTGGGAGGTGACCAAGGTCACAACACCCATCAGTGTCAGAGCCAGGACTGGAATTTAGACCTTCTATCTTCCCATGCAGGACTTTCACCAACTTGTGCCGGCGCGTGTCCTCACCCCACCCCCACTGGATACTGTGCAGATCCTTCTCCTCCTACTTCTAAATTGGGACAAGTGCGTCATACAGGTAGGGCTTTAGTGGTGATTTCTGAGTAGAGAAAGAGATGATATTATACCTGAGTTAAACTTGTATACTTTTCTTTATCATGCTCGGTTCACAACTTAAGTAGTGTTTGAAATGATGCCCTAAATCATAAAGTAGACCAATTTTTCCAATACCTATATTCTTTCATGGGAGAAAGTTAAGCAATTCTTTCTAACATGTTGGAATGTAGATGAACCGAAAGTACAGTCAATGGCACCATGATGGTCCAGAGACACACTATCGGGGGAATCCAATACTTCCAAAAGCAAAGTCCCAGCATGGTTTTGCTAATACTGTGCACAATAATGCCCCCTCCTGCATGATGTCCTGCTTGTTAATAGAGTTACAGGGGTCCCCCTACATGGACGGGAAGGAACTCCACCATCTTGGCCTAAGAGTGGAAGGAATTTCTGAAGTAGAGCTGGAAATCCCTGGCACATAACCGGTGCTCAGTAAAATTGCCAAGACCTGCAATATGGAGGTAACACTAATAGGACAATACCAGCTCTGGTCAGCCACAGAAGGCCACTTTGTGGTAACACTCGCCCCCGACACAAGTGTACGTCTCACCTCGTCCAGAGTCACCACTCCTGGCTCTACATCACATAATCTAACAATTATGTCCCTGGACTAACACTTCTCCCAAATCTTCAAAAGAATAATGCATTCTTTTAAAATATCCTTTCAAGAATATATAATATGCCAGGCACAAAGACAGTGTTCGCTTGAGAAAGAAATCAGAAAGACTGGCTGACGCCTATGTCTATGAAGAACAACAAAGCCTCTGAAATTCAGCCCTGCTGAGGAGAAGCATAAAATTGGGGCAGCAGTGGTGAGAATGGAAAATGAAGCAAAAACGAAAATTAATCAAAACTTCTTAAGTTCAACTCCCTGGGGAAAGGAAGAATGTGCCTTTGAAAAGCACAGAGATGTGGAACACTGAGAAAACAACAGAACTCATGACTGAGCTTTGGGGAACCCAAATACTCCACGCTTAGCAATGTCTTGTTAGACCGAGGACACCACATTTTAAATGACCTGTAGTGAATTATTTTTTTTTTTTTAGATTTTATTTATTTATTTGAAAGAGAGAGAGAGCGTAATCGAGGGGAGGAGCAGAGGGGGAGGAAGACAAACAGATGGAGTGTTGAGCAGGGAGCCCGACGTGGGGCTCGATCCCAGGACCCTGAGCTCATGACCTGAGCTGAAATCAAGAGTCAGATGTCTAACCACTATGCCACCCACACGCCCCTGTGGTAAATTATTTTTAAAGAAAATGTTAAGGGCCCATAATTCCCAGATAGTGTGTATTACTCAGGAAAATGGCTCCTGTTCAAAAAAACTTGTTTGTTTTAATGGTGGGGAAAAGCCTTAGTTGTTCACTTTGAGTGGCTTATGCGTAGATTTATCGACTTCCTGTCTCCTCAAATCTAAGCCGTGGATACAACACCGCTTTGGCACCCTGTTTACTCACTGATCTGTTCCCATTTCCCACACCGTTATGGCAAACTCAGAGTCTGTCCAAGCTTCTAGTCGGCCTGGTAGTTGAGTTGGGTGAACCCAAAGGCAGGGTGCCCTGGAGTCTAGCCTGTACTTTTTGAGTTTTTCAGGAAGAGATGGGTAAGAGATTAGGGGAAAGGTGCTCATGGTGGTTGCTACTGCCTTTCGAAATGGCCTACTGTCAGGTACACAGTCACCCTCTTTCGTGGAAGTTACCCATCCCCCCCACAACTCAAATGGCCCATCCCAGACAACAAGGGGTCCAAGTTCAAAACCTCTCCTAGCTACGTTGCCTTCTACGAATTAAAGTTTGCCTCTAGGGACCACTAAATTATTTTTAGACCTAATACACAGCACACAGAACCACAGCTACATATCAACAATTACATGATTATTCCAGGCCCACACCCCTTAAATTTGCCTCATTTGACCGGGAACATTAACAGAGGGAAAAAAACCACGTATTATTTTTAGTCTTTTCCTGAATTCCTCTAATGCTGTTCAACTTTCCATTTTCATCCGGGCCATCAGGATCTGGTCTTTGTGCTTTACTGGACAGTATGTGTACACACTTCAGGTGTTCTGTCTGGGGCTGTTTATTTGAACCTGCTGAGCTCTTGCTAAATATGGGCACTCTTATGAATGACCTCTGGCCCCCGGACCACTTGCTAGTCAGTTAGAAGTGCTCCGATATTGTCCCTTCACAAGTTCTAGAGTCACCTTCTACATCAGGTGCCTGCCCAGGGATTATTCATGTGCACTAACAGGAACAATACTTGAGCAGAGATCTATGTTTAAAATGAAAATTTCCAGGAACCAAGAAAAGAGAGAGCTGGATCCCTAAACCCGCTAACACACACACACACACACACACACACACGGCCGTCAGTGCTGGGAATTCTAGGCCACGGAGGCATCGAGCATAGTTAACATCACCACATCTCTTACTGACTCCTCCCTCTTGTGTGTGAGAAAGTTATTTTCAGTAATAACCCTTATTTTCTTGATGAAATTATTCAGATTTAGAATGGCGAAAAAAGAAAACATTTCACTCTACAATATTAAAATTCAATAAAACATGTAAGGGGGAGGTAAGTTTTGTACCTGCCAAATGAAAAGAGTGTAATTTGTGGGTTGTATTCTACATCATGGATTTAATCTTTTTTATTCATTTACTTTTTTTTAATTTCAAAGATATATTTACGAAAGAGAGAGAGAGATCGAGTGAGCACCTAGGTAGGGAAAGGGAGCTAATCCCAAGTAGACTACTCGCTGAGCTCAGAGCCCAACGTGGGACTCAGTCCCAGGACCCTGAGATCATGACCTGAGCTGAAATGAAGAGTTGGATGCTTAACCGACTGAGCCACCCAGGCAAGCCCTTCACTGTTTAAAATTTTAAATGCAAGGGCACCTGGGTGGCTCAGTGGGTTAAGCCTCTGCCTTCGGCTCAGATCATGATCTCAGGGTCCTGGGATCGAGCCCCACATCGGGCTTTCTGCTCTGCAGGGAGCCTGCTTCCCGCCCTCCCGCCCCCACCCCCCGCCTGCTTCTCTGCCTACTTGTGATCTCTGTCTGTCAAATAAATAAATAAAATCTTTAAAAAAAATTTTTTTTAATGCAAATAAAAACTTCAGGTGGTTCCAAAGAATAACAGAGTTGAATCAGCTTCTGTTCCACTTCTTGGTCTATACAACCACTGTGCTAACCTTATTTATTTATTTTTTATATTTTAAAAAGCTTATTCTAATTTATCTTTTTTTAAGGATTTTATTTATTTGATGGAGAGAGAGATCACAAGTAGGCAGAGAGGCAGACAGATCCTGATGCGGGGCTAGATCCCAGGACCCTGGGATCATGACCCAAGCCAAAGGCAGAGGCTGAACCCAATGAGCCACACAGGGGCCCCTACCTTGTTTGTTTTTAATCTCTGTTCAAATGTGGGGACATGTCACGCCCAAGGACTAGAGTCACTTCAAACAAGCTCAGACACTTAAAAGGAAATAAGCACGTGCAGCTGAGATCCTTTGCGTTTGGAGTCACTGTATGACTGAGGTTTTAGCAGATTAACTTCTTTTTTTTTTAAAGATTTTATTTATTTATTTGACAGGCAGAGATCACAAGTAGGCAGAGAGGCAGGCAGAGGGAAAGGAGGAAGCGGGCTCCCTGCTGAGCAGAGAGCCCGATGTGGGACTCGATCCCAGCATCCTGGGATCATGACCCAAGCCAAAGGCAGAGGCTTTAACCCACTGAGCCACCCAGGCGCCCTTAGCAGATTAACTTCAATGTAGGACACAATCTTTATTTTAAAAAAAGGAATGAAAGTCTGATCATCAGGAGCTTATATTACTGGAATTCACCAGTGATGGTAGCCCTTGTCTAGAAGTTAGACCAACACAAGATTTTCTAGGAAGGGCATTTTGTCACTGACAGTGTTTGGAATTGCTACTGTGCAGTGATAATATTTTAAAAGGCTTTTAGTTGGTTTTATCATCGATTTTACATTCTCTACAGGTTGCATACCACTTATTGCCTGCAACTAGGGGATCCTCTCCTCACATGCCACCCTCGGGGGCCCCCAGTTCCAGGGGGTCTCTTGCAAGATCCTCACACAAGCCTGGTGTGATAACTTGTGATAACCTGTTATCACCCCAAGTGATAACTTGGGGTCTGAGGGTCGCTCCTTCTCTCTTCATTCACGAGCCTCATCTGTTTAACCTGGGAGCAGTGGTTTCAGAGATACAGACCCAAAGCGGGTGGAGGAAGTGACTAGGACAGAAAAGTGGGGCAGAGCCAGAGAAGAAAGCCCATGTAAATGCCAGGACTCACTAAGGCATTTCCCATCTCCTCCAGGGGAAGCTGACCTCGCCTTTCCCCTTCCCCGAGGTCCGCACCTGCTGCTCACTTCAGCTCCATCTGGAGACTGCTCCCCGGCCAGAGGAAGGAAGAACCATACACTCCTCTTTCTCAGCACAGTTCTGAGCACCGCCCCCCTCCCCAGACCACCTAAAAAAAAGGGCGGTGTGCGACTCTGACCAGGGGTCAGAAGGGAAACCAGCTTCAACTTCACTTGACTTGAAGGAAGGAAGCAGGAAGCCCTGCTTGGGGCCAGGGGTGAAGCCGTCCTCCAGGGCCGGCCATCCTATTACCTTCTGACCTCCTCTCTGATCAAGAACACACAGGAATGGCTCCGGCACAGAAAGCCGAGCCTCTGCCCTGACTTCCACTTTCCACTTTTGAGATTAAAGACTGCATCTTGCACAAGAAATGATCCTTCTGGTTACTACTGCTTACACCCCATCAGGCAGTGAGGGTCAAGCCCTGAGCGAGCCCCGCAACTCTGTAAGGGAGGAGCAATTGTTGTCCCATGTTACAGACTAGAAACTCCATTTCATATGGCTCATATACACAATGGAATATTACTCAGCCATGAAAAAGGATGAACTCTTGCCATTTACATCGACATGGATGGAGCTGGAAACGATTATGCTGAGCCAAATAAGCCAAGCAGAAAAAGACAATTAGCACATGCTTTCACTCATAAGTGAAATATTAAGAAACAGCGCAGAGGATCATAGGGGAAGGGAGGAAAAACTGAATGGGAAGAAATCAGAGAGAGAGAGAGAAACCATAAGAGACTCTTAACCGTAGGAATCAAACAAAAGGGGGTTGGAGGGATGGTGTAACTGAGCGATGGTATTAAGTGATGTAATGAGCACTGGGTATTTACGCAACTGGTAAATTACTGAACACTACATCTGAAACTAATGATGTACTATAAGTTTGCTAATTGAATTTATATTTTAAAAAAGAGGGGGGAGAATAAAACTCTGTCTTAGAGTTGATTTGGAGAGGATGGAACACAGAACTTGCCTCATGTCTGAGGCCCCATGTCCTGCCTGGGGTGGGTTGGCTGGGGCTGAACCCCATCCAGGACTCCAGCGTCTGTGGATTCCAGAGCATCACTTTCAGATCATGGTTGTTGTGCTGCTGGATGGACAGCACTGGGGGCCATCTCTCCTTTGTCAAACCTGGCTGCGCGGCGAGCAAGATTTTAGAAATGTATAAAGTGAACTTCCAAATAACTTCTTAGTATAAAATGCATGCAATGCCAGCTATCCTCTCATGCTTTTCTTCCAGGTCTGCCTGCCCTTCAAAATATCCCTTTCCATGAAAGCACTATGAACAAGGATAGATTTAAATATGGTAATAGCGACGGCGCGTGGATTCACCTCACACACTCCATGTTACTCAGATCCTCTTTGCACATGTTGCTTCTTCTAAACCCATGCATCATCCATTCATTCATTCAGCAAATACTGATGAAAACCAATGCTCCAGACTCACCCGCTGGAGATAAGCCGTAACTAAAACAGGGGTCCTGTAGGAGTTTATGATCTAGTTGGCCAAGAGTGCTGGCAAGCTTCCCGGTGCCCCCTCCATCCTTCTCTCCCCTGCTCTGTGCCCAGGAGGCCAACCCCACATCCTGCAGTGCCTTGTCATCTTGGAGGGCAATGGAAAGAATGGGAAAGGGGGAGGTCCCAGCAGGAGACTGCAGGATGGAAAGAAAGGGGAGCCAGGTATTTGCTCCCTACTTTCCTTGCCAGGCTGCAGTCCTCCACCCTCTGCCTAATTCTGGGAACTTCCTCTACCTTAGCCACAGGTTTTGCCAGGCTTCTCTGACACCCTAGCATCAACCTCCTTGCCTGTGGGGGGCAACCACGGGCTTCATGATGCCTGCTCGTGCTCTGTTGACTTAACTAATTACGGTTTTCCAGTTAGCCTTTGACACTGCCATTTCTCTTCTGCCAGTAATATAGACAATAAACATAAATTATATATCAGATGTGCAAAAATGCTGTGTAGCAACATAAAGCAGAGTAAGGGCAATAAGGTATGCGTGTATGTGTATGTGTGTGTGTGTGTGACTTTTTCTACCTGTAAGGGTGGAAGTCTTGCTTTCATGCGTGTTGACTGGCCAAGGTCCACCTGTATGGGTTGAGTGCAGGCTGGGGTTGAGACTGAGGTAGCACAAAGGTGTGGTGGGGACATCAGGAAATGGGAGGGCAGTGACTCCCCCAAGGGCTTGGGGGGGCGCTCAGAGCAACTGAGCAGACAACCATACTGATAAATCTGGGGGACTTCAACTAAAATCCCTATGTAGAAATTAAATTAGGAGAAAGAGCACACCAGTACATATTTATTGCTTCTTGGGTTCAATGAAAGTCATTTCTGCTTATTTCCTTTTTATACAATTACTGTTAATTTCAATTATTTTTAGTAACTTCCCTTCAAACTCATCACTTCAAAACTCATAGGTGACTTTCATTAAATGTTGAATTTTGTTGGGAGGATACGGAAGGCAGAGTTAATTTTTTCCATCGATAAACTAAGGAGCAAAATTGGGTAGGCTCGAAAAAAATCCTAAAATGTACATTTAGCCCATTTCTTCTACTGGCAACAGAGAGTGTTAATGGAATTGAATCTGCTTTGGATGGATGAGGATGTCCAGATGCTCCCAGATATCCAGAATGGTGTTTGCATTTTAATACTATAAATAGAGGAATTTAAGCTACTAGGTGGGTCATCAAACCCTCACCGAAAACTTGTTTTTTTGTGACTTGTATTTGCTTCTGTTCCTGGACTCTCACTTGGATCCATCACTCATGTTAATCATTGTTAATCTGGCCACTATTTTTCACATCTACCTTTTTCTTCTAAATCTTTGGTGTGGAAAATTTAGTTTGTGACTATGACATTTAAAAAGGTAAGTTTTCCGGGTGCCTGGGTGGCTCAGTGGTTTAAGCCGCTGCCTTCGGCTCAGGTCATGATCTCAGGGTCCTGGGATCGAGTCCCGCATCGGGCTCTCTGCTCCACGGGGAGCCTGCTTCCTCCTCTCTCTCTGCCTGCCTCTCTGCCTACTTGTGATCTCTCTCTGTCAAATAAATAGATAAAATCTTTAAAAAAAAAAAAAAAAAAGGTAGGTTTTCCGGTTTTGTTTGGTTTGGTAAGCGAAGAGAAACATGAAACTTCCAAGATCCTTTCTCCTCCGTCCATCCTTTCACTCCTCCCTTGTCTGGGGTGACTTTGCGTTTCCCAGCCTCTTCCTGCTTTATCTATCAAGGAGGAAATAACAACCATCGGGATATATGTTGCTCTTAGGCAGCTGGCTACACTCAAAGACACCAATCGCCTATTTCCACATCCACAGCCCATTCTGTAAAGACTCAGAATTGCACTGTTTTAAAAGGTAGAGAAACACGCTCAAAAGCTGAGTCTCTAAAGGCCTCCAAACGGGCAAACCCTTCACCTGAAGTGTTTGCTCTGGGCAACAAGCGACTTCCTGCTTTGCAAACAGAAGTTTCAAAGGTTGATTTTTGAAATTCCAATGAAACGTACAAGTCACCATATTTTGAGCACTTATGGATCAAAATCAACCAGAATTTTGGGAATATTTGGATTAAATTTTCTTCAACTACAGAAATATTCAAAAGTTAAAGAAACATTAGAGAAAAGAAGGTAAGAGATTTAGTCATTCTTCCTTGCAGGAATTTTCAGATTTTAATACAGCTTAAGAATCACACAAAACAGAGATGTCTGGCTGGCTCAGTGGGTTAAGCATCTTCCTTCAGCTCAGATCTCAATCCCAAGGTCCTGAAATCAAGTCCTGCTTTGGGCTCCTTGTTTAGTGGAAAGCCTGCTTCTCCCTCCTCCTGCCGCTCCCCTACTTGTGCTCTCTCTCTCTCTGACAAATAAATGAATAAAATCTTTAAACAACACAAAACCTTTCCTTTTTTTAAAAAAAGAATCACACAAAACAGATGAACATAGAAGAAGGGAAGGAAAAATAAAATAAGATGAAAACAGAGGAAGGCAAACCATTAAGAGACTCTTAATTATAGAGAAGGAACTGAGGGTTGCTGGAGGGGTGGGGATGGGGGGATGGGGGAACTGGGTGATGGATATTAGGGTGGGGATATGATGTAATGAGCACTGCATGTTATATGCAACTAATAAATCATTAAACTCTACCCCGAAACTAATGAAACACTGTATGTTAACTAAATTGAATTTAATTTAAAAAAAAGAATTACACAAATAAGTAATTAAGCCTAAGTTCTTGACTATGTGATTGGAGATTCTGCTCTACAGGACCACAGACCAGTAGCATGAACACCACTTGGGAATTTGTTAGAAATGCCAATTCTTGAGACCACCCAGACCTCCAGGTTCCAAAAATCCTGGGGAGTAGGCCCAGTGATCAGCGTTAAAACAAGCTCTCCGAGGTGATTCTGAGGTACACAAAAGTTTAATAACCACTGAGATAGAACATGATTTTTTTTTTATTTTTTATTTTTTTTTAAGAAAAATACTGTTGCCTGGTCCCCAGGCCAAGGCCTGGTGAATCAAAAGTTTCACGTTTGTTTAGAGAAACATTGACAGATAGGGGAGCTGCTGGCTTAGTTCATGGAGAGTCTTTCCTTTTCTCCAAATGACAAATTACCTTCAACTAAAACCCTTAACCGTAAGGCTTCTGCCTACTTATCCAGCTTTAACTCCCTCTGCCACTTTGTCCTCATCTTCTTCTCTCCCCTTGAAGCCCCTCAGTGCCCTGCAACCACTGTGTTCTCCAGCCTCTGCCCAGAACCGCCTCCTTCCTCCATGTTCACTCGTCTAACTCCCATTGTCCTTCAAGGTCCAAGTCAAGGTCATTCCCTGCAAGAGGCTGTCTCTGACTTCCTCTAGTTGTGTGTACACCTCTGCCCCTCACAGCCCTCTGTCAAAGCCCTTACTGAACTGCGCTGGAATGGTCTATTTGTGATCCCTGTTTTCCTCACTCTCACCCCCAAGGCAGGACCCCATCTGTCTACTGTGGAATGTGGAATGCCTGGCACCTAGCATAGCATTGGGCACAGAGTAGGCCAGTGCTCATTGCTGGTGAGCGCACGATCGGAGGTGCTCCAAGAGGTCAAGAGCGTGGGATCTGGCACCAGAGTACCTGGGTTCAAGTCCGAGTTCTACCACTTACTAGCTATGTAAATTCGGGTAAATTATGTAATCTCTCTGTTCCTCAGTTGCCAGGGTCGATGATACTTTTGTTTTTATTATTAATCGCTGCCTCTGGGGGAGAACCAACTCCATCACAGGGTCTGGGCTGAGCACTTTTAAAGAAATGGTTCATGCACGATGTCATTTAATTTTCACAACAATCTATGAACTCCTTAGCTATTCCCATCTGAGAAAGGGAGGCTTAGGGCAGTCCATCAATTTGCCAAGCCTCATTTAAAAACTATAGAGATTTTAGGGGCGGCTGGGTGGCTCAGTGGGTTAAGCCTCTGCCTTCGGCTCAGGTCATGATCTCAGGGTCCTGGGATCAAGCCCCGCATCGGGGTCTCTGGTCAGCGGGGAGCCTGCTTTCCCCTCTCTCTCTGCCTGCCTCTCTGCCTACTTGTGATCTCTTTCTGTCAAATAAATGAATAAAATCTTAAGAAAAAAAAAAAACCACAAAAAACTATGCAGACTTGAGGGCAAACAAACGGAAGAATTTGGGGCAGAATCTGAACTCCAAACCCCGCTCCTGTCCCTGCACTCTATTGTGCCCTAAACAAGCTGCCAAGACGTAAACACACCAAAAGTTAAACACGTGATGGTGTGAGCAATGGTACAAAGCCGTGTAGGATTCTCCTCCAAACTTGAGGCTCAGAGAAGGGTTACAACTTTGACAGGAACACGGTCCCTGCAAAGATGAGCCCAGATGACAAAACTATTAACCCACCAGAGGAATGCAGGGAGGGGCCCCCTATGCCATCAGCATCAATGCTTTTCTCAACACAAGCTGGCAGATACTTTCTAAATATTGTGACTTATGCACAGCTCAATGTGCATCAGATCTTGGAAGCATCATCTCACGTGCTATTTGAAAAGCCCGTACTCTGCAGACTGTCCCCTTCCCAGCCCCCATGCCCACCTGCCTGCACACACAGGTGGGAATAGGTCTGGGCGGGGCCCGGCAATCTGCATTTTGATCCGTGTTCTGTTCCGTTGGTCTGCGGGTGATGGGTAGTTCTCGTGTACTAATATTTTACACACATTATCAAAAAAACCCAATACAGAGATTTTAAAGGGTTGAGATTCTTCAAAATAGAGAACTGTTCACCTATTCTCTCCTCTTGGCCCCAGGGAGGATGCAGAGCTGGGCCAGCCTCAGGCTCTGTCCTTGAAGCACTGACCTGCCCTGCAAGCTCCTGGGAGACAGCAGGTCGGCTGGATTCTGCAGGGACTCGGCTCAGGCTCATTCTCCCGGGGCCTCCCCAGTCCTCCTGCAGACAACTGTGCAAATCGATCTCTGGCTTCTGCAGGTGCAGTTTACATAACACCCGCTTCCCAAGGAAGCGGCGGCGACCTTGGCAAACTCTTGGTCCTGCTCCAACACGGCCACCCCACTCCAGGTGCATGAAAATACACGGTCATTCATGACACATTCAGAAACTCTCCCCAAGGGGAAATTTAAATTCAACATGAAGTCCAAGTTGTCGTTTAAACAGGGATTGAAACCTTAAATAAGAAGTGTTAAGAATTGTGATTTCAGTTTTGGGAAAAAGTGAAGTATTGTTAGTTTCTTAAATGTGCATAGCTTAGTTTTAAAAAATTACATTAAAAACAGGGGTGCCTGGGTGGCTCAGTCGGTTGGACACTTGACTCTTGATTTGCCAGGCTTGATTTCAGTTCAGGTCATGATCTCGGGGTTCTGGGATTGAGCCGCTAGTCGGGCTCCATGCTCAAAGGGGAGCCTGCTGGAGATGCTCTCTCTTCCTCTCCCTTTGCCCCTCCCCTCCTCTCTCACTCTCTCAAATAAATAAATCTTGTAAAAAATTATATTAAAATCAAAGCTTCTTGGGGCACCTGGGTGGCTCAGTGGGTTAAGCCTCTGCCTTCGGCTCAGGTTATGATCGTGGGGTCCTAAGATTGAGCCCCACACTGGCCTGTTTGCTCAGCAGGGAGCCTACATCTCCCTCTCCCTCTCTTTCTCTGCCTGCTGCTCTGCCTACTTGTGATCTCTGTCAAATAAATAAATAAATCTTCTTAAAATATCAAAGCTTCTCAATACAGCCATCGCGAAATAATACAGGTGTTATTCAAGCTCAGGGATAAGGGTTTACCAAAATGTCCGTGAAAGGACACTTCTACTTTCCCGATTTCCTATCAAACATT
The DNA here is from genome assembly GCF_922984935.1 of Meles meles. Lineage (NCBI taxonomy): Eukaryota > Metazoa > Chordata > Mammalia > Carnivora > Mustelidae > Meles > Meles meles. The sequence goes on from NC_060070.1 coordinate 95,198,166, forward strand.
GCTTGAAAACCTGCTGTGCCCGGTACCATGCCAGGGGCCAGGAATAAAAAGATGAGTAAGATGGCATCCCTGCCTCCTGGGAGAAAGTGCAGGAGAACGATCGCTGTGAATGCAAATACACAAGGCCTCTAGCAGAGGATTGGGGAAGTGCTATGCGAACAGCTGGAAGAGAGGAGAGTTCTGCCCGTGGATGGGGGGGCCTCAAATCAAGTTGCTGGGTAACATTTAAAAGGGGCTCCGGACGGCCCATGTTTAGTTGACAGAGAAAGGAGGAAAGAGGACTTTAGACAGAGGAATAGAGTGTGGCAGGGAGGTGGTGCGGGTGGAGAAGTGAAGGTGGTCCAGATCACAGCCATCAGGTGAGGGCACAGCAGGAGGGAAGGACCGACAAAGAAAACGGGGGAAGGCTCAGCGAGAGAAGCAGGAGGGAGACTGTGGGGTCCCAGCAAGCAGGGACCAGACTGGGGGAGGCCGTAATCAACAACAGGTGTCTTGGGCAAGGAAATGCGACGGGTTCAGGGACATGGACGTTAAAGAGAATCTGGGCAAGCGCATTCTTCAGCATGTACCGGGGAGGGCGGGTGGTGGGGGCAGAACCCTGTGGTTTGCGGGCTGAGTGCTTGGTGATGACATGAAGATGGACACATCCAAAATTCTTCAAAAATGTATTTGGCAAAAGAAAAGGAAGATGGAGGAGCAGTATGGGGTTGTGGAAGATTTGCTGTTCCTATCGTTTTGAAGTGAGAAGGACCTGAGTAGAATTCGAGGATAATGAGATGAATCAATCAGAGAGGGGAATAGTGAGGCCACTGGGGGCGGTGGGGGGGATGGGAAGGGGAGGGGAGCAGAGCTCTGGATGTGGGAAAGGTCATCTCTTGAGACAGGAAAGGAGGAGGAAGAGATGGGTGTTGAAGCTGATCCTTTCGTGGAGATGGTGTGAGAAAGCAAGGGAGTTATTTCCTCTGGGAAGGCAAAGCTATCTCCTGGGAGTGATATGTGCGTGCATGCGTGCGTGTGTGTGTGCATGAAGGCACGTATGTGTGTCTATGTGTACTCATGCACTCATGCTGGTGTTTGGAGATTTGTGAGCAAAGGAGACACTGAAAATGTCTCTGGGGATCTTTAGAGTCTTAGCTAGGTGAGGGTTCATGTATCTCTTCTGATCGCCCCAAACTTAGACTCTACAGTTATCTGGCTTCTTTGCCTCCTCACTTATAACACATGAGTGTGGGTCTGTATATATCTGTAAAATTTACATATTTTTGACATTTCTTGCAGGCAGAACGTCTGCTTCTCTTTGGTGTCCAGTAGAATTTAGGTCTTAGCATAAGGCCAATAAACCACTGGGTTGATTGGAAGATCTTCAATTTGTGGTGTCCCACGTTAGGCAGTAAGTGGATCCCAAAAGAGAACAGCAACTGTCATTCTAGAAGGGTCGTGCTCCAGAGGCAGGGAACCAGAAACAGATCAGCCTTTTTCACAGAGAAGCATATATGGTAAAGAAAGTAGAAATTTTCCCTGGTCTAAACCATGATTGGGTACATGTTATGATACTGAATGAAAGCTTTTAAAAATGCTATGCTTTGTGCTTTATTATCTATTTCTCACCAACACACACACACACACACACACACACACACACCCCTGCAAGTGCACACCCACGCACCCTGAGATCTCTCTGCTCCTCAGCAGGCTGGAGGTTTGATTGTTCTGTGAAGTGGGGACCCGGGAGCGGCGGACAGGAGAAGGGGTTAAGTCAGGATCTCTAGTAATGCTTCCACTTGTTCTCTGAGGATTAACAAAGAGAGGAAGCAGGGCCTTTGTAGAAGGAAATTCCCAGGCCCCACTTCGGACATTTGCAACCTGCCCTGCGAACCCCTGAGGGGTGTCTGATAATAAACACTTGCAAACAAAACAATCCATAAAGGCGTTTTTAACAACATTCTTGCATTTTCTTCAAAGGACCACAACACTTTTCCTGCATCTACAGACCTGAAGGGGTTTGGACATCCACCTACTAACAGAGCCCTACAATCCCAGCTCAGGGCTGCCCTGTGTAAGTGCAGTTCCCTTGCCCCTCGGGCCTTTGATGGTGCCAGGGCCCCATCCCCGCACAGGCTGCTGGAATGCAGGTCAAAGACCCTACACGGAGTGGGTAGGGGCCGCTACATGCTGACCTGAGACCTACCCCTTCATCTTCCGCAGTGACCCCCAGATAAAACCCTGAGTGTTGTGACCTTGAGTCTACTGCAGTGACCTTCCCCAGTAGTAGGGACAGCTGGACAATACCATGACAGCTCGACTAGCAAAGTCTGCTAATGAAGTCACAGATTAGGTTTCTTTCTTTATAGTGGCGAATAATAATAATAATAATAATAATAATAATAATAGAAGATCAAACAAAAACAAAAAAGCAGCCCTCGAAAGAGAAACAACCAAATCCCCCCATAGCCTTGATGGTCAAGATTTTGACAGTAATTTCTTGTAAGGTGCACCAAGCATATTAGGCCCCAAATGTAAAACTTTTAGCAGAAGTCTAGTTTGAGTCAGTTGATTTGTAATATTGCACCTTATTTCTCCCAAAAACTAATAGGACATGCGGTCTGTCACACCCATTTCATAGATGGATAAATTAAGGAACAGAAACTGGCCTAAGATAGCAGTAAAGATCAGGGTGATTTAGATAACTGTCTGATACCCGCTCTCCGTGTGTGTGTGGCGGGGGGGGGGGGGCACGGATGCTTTTGTACTACAATATGCTTGACAACCCCTTTATTAATTGCAGTCAAATACAGGACCTTTGAATGACATTCCTGTTTCTAGGTTAGACCAGAATCCACTTCATGGTCCGGGTGAGGATTAGATCCTTGGCTATTGATAGAAAGCTGAGCCTTTATTTTTGAAATGGCCTCACGGGTCTCTGGGATATTTTTAGATGAAATAATCATACATGTCTACTCATTTGCATCTGCCCAGAGCTGGCGGGCGACCTCCATGTTGACCCCGGCACTCAGGACCATGTAGACTGAGGGAATGACAGGTTCCAGATCTCTCGCTGGGCGGGGTTACCATGAGCCTTCCACTCAGGCCTCCTGCCCTTTGTACTGTAACAATGCACGGAAACAGTCTTGTTAGAGGAAATTCCCAGGGCCATAGTTTGGACATTAGGCAGTTGCTTTGCTGTGCTGGCCAGGCTGAGGTCCATCTAAAAATAAACACACTGGTCTGCATGGGTGTCTACGGTTTTGCCATGCACAGTTCTTTATATTTCAAAGGGATTTTTTAAAAACTTTGTTGTTGTTTTTTTTTTTTTAAAAGATTTTATTTATTTATTTGACAGAGAGAGATCGTAAGTAGGTAGAGAGGCAGACAGAGAGAGTGAGAGGGAAGCAGGCTCCCTGCTGAGCAGAGAGCCCGACGTGGGACTCGATCCCAGGACCCTGAGATCATGACCTGAGCCGAAGGCAGCAGCCCAAAGAGCAAGCCTAGGTAAATCTGGATAATAAAATACATCACAGTTTCGATTAGCTTTCACAGAACGGAGCATCTGCTGATACCCATTTCTGTGGCGAGGATCACTGCTCTTTTGCTCTGGGATCCTAAAACAAGATTGAAGAGAGCCTGGCATACTGACTTGCTCCCCAAGCAACTGCAGAAGATGGGAGGTTTCAAAAACACTTGATCAGCCAATTCTTTGGAGTCCACGAAGCTAAAGTACTAGCAAAGAAGCCTGGGGTAGCTCAGCAATAGAGGACACACCTGGGACCCACCTGAGGTCACTTCCCCTGACTCTCAGTCTCCAGGTCCTTAACTGGCAGAGAGGCTGTGATCAACGTAGCTCACTGGGCAGAAAAAAAAAGCGGATGGGGACGATGACTGAAGACCTCAACTCAAAGCAGGCAGACAGCCCGGCTCTCCTCTCCCCACAAGAGTCATGTATCCTGCTCATGGTCCCTGCCATTTAGAGGAAAGTAGCACCATTAATTTGCACTTTTAAAAATTAGGTTTCTGGGGCACCTGTGTAGCTCAGTCGGTTAAGCGTCCACCTTCTGCTTGGGTCACGATCCCAGGGTCCTGGGATCAAGCCCAGTGTCGGGGTCCTTGCTCAGCGGGAAGCCTGCTTCTCCCCCTCCCACTCCCCCATCTTGTGTTCCCTCTCTCGCTCTCTATCTCTCTGTCAAATAAATAAATAAAAATCTTTTTAAAAAGAAGAAATAGAAGTTGGATTTCTGAACAGCTAAGAATACATCTCCATAGAGTAGTGCTTCTGTTTCTTGGATATGGCAGAGATCAGAGACAAAGCTCTGAGTTTGCTGTTGCTTGCCTGAACCTAGTTTGGTAGAAAATGTACCAAAATATGGCAATTTTCCATCAAGTAAGAATGTGTTTGCAGCACAAGGAGGAACCCACAATCTAGTTAAAGAGTAACCCAAGAGGAGTAGTTTGGGGTGAACTTTTCCCACTCCATTGTTCTCATTTCTTTTTTGCTTTTCCTGGAAGTCCATTGTAGCTCTATTGTTGTGGCAAAGACCCTATTTAGAAACGATCATTTCAGATACGTTGGGTGAGATAGTGAAAATGCAGCTACAATCACTCTACAGCCTGACGAATATTTTTTTTTTTTTTTGGGGGGTAACCCTCCTTCGGTGGTTTGGGTTGGAACCTGACATCGCAAGATTCCTCGTAGGTTTGAGCGGGAAGGACCTAGAGGTCATCACCCGGACCCCACCCAGTGCGGGCATCCCTTCGGGAACACCCCGGCCATGGGCTAACAGGGTGCTGGCACACTGCCTGGGACAGGGCGTTCACCACGCTGCAAGGCAGCTCACCCGGTTTTAGACAGTCCTGACGGTGGCTAAATACTTCCACACGTTGAACTAAAACCTGTTACCCTATAATTTTCACTCATCAATCTTCTGTTGACTTCTTTTCCCACATGGAGTGATCTTTAAATATTTGAAGGCAACCTCCACGTGCTACGAGACCAACTTTTTACTTCGAATATCACCTCGTTCTTTCAAAGAGTCTGCAAATGACAATTTCCTCATTTTTACCATGTTGGCCAGCCTCCTGTTTTAAGATCTGATGCATGTCTTGAGGCAACACATTAGGTACTGAAACTGATTGATCTCTACGACCTTGTGTGCGAAAGATTATCCTCTTTTCAAAAAATGAAACTAAGACTTGGCAAGATGTAGTTACTTATGAAAGGAAGGGACAGAAGGGGGATTCAAAACCAGGTCTGCCTCTTTCCAGCCCATCCCATGCCTCTGATTTAAAAAGAAGTGTTGACCGGGTACCGCCAAGGTTGATCTCCGGTACATTGTGAGATTGCTGGGAGGGCATTAGAAACCTCTTATGCAGGCTGACCATCCTTTTGTTGCTACAACTTGTGCTTACTAATAGAGATTAATGTTAACTTGAACGGTTAGGAAATGACCAGCAGAAAACACTTTGGCTGCTGAAAGGCGAAAAAAGACAAGGCGGGTGTGCAGGAAGGTGGAGGCAAAGCGATGCATGAGTAACAGGAAGCGAGAAGGAATCCAGGAGGTCTAGGGGCATTTCCTTTGGAAGCTCCAGATGATGAGGGAGCAACACAAGTGGGCTTGAAGACTGAGAGAGTCATTATCTGGATTGCCCAAGCAGGTTGCTATAGACTAAGCTGCTGGTTGTGTCTGGATAACAGAGACAGGGTGACCATGCGTCCCATGGGAGCACCAAGCATGGGGACAACGTATACTATGTCCTGCCCAACCTTGAGTTCTAGGTGACATCTGCTTAAGACACAGATCTTTAGGTGGAAAAAGAAAAAAGAGATCTTTGTAGCTCTGCCACAGTGAGGGTCAGGGACTGGCTAGATGTCTTGAAGCTCTTAGATTCATCCTGGACTACTTGGTAGAGCTATATTCTTCCCTTCTGGCTGCTTTCCAAAGACAGACATTGCCTGAGAATGACACTGTCTCCTTACTTAGCTGCCCTACTTCAGCCAGCTCTGTACCCAATAGCGAATGTCAAGTGGGTTTCCTCAAGCTGCAGGGCACTGCTCCTTAGGAAACACTGCCACACTGTGCTTCCCGGCTGAGCACACAGCAGAGCAATGCCACGACTCCTTTAAGATCTCTTCTTTGCCCGCTTGACTCAGAGTACTACAGAGCATTGGCTTTCAATAATCATGCAGCAGAAGAGAAGGTGAGCACAGAGACTCCCTGGACATCATCTTCTCCATGTGCCCTTAAAGGCAAGAGCTTCTCTTCTTAAGGCTCTGTATCTTGCTCATCACTAGAGAAAAATCAAAGCTCAGAGTATGGATATGGCCCCACCCTAATTCACATGGCAAGTGAGTTCCAGGTACAAGACTGAATCAGGGCCCCAAAACACAACTTAGCTTTCTTTCTCCTAAATCCCGCTGCCTTCCAGCGCCTAATGCCTTTCCCCGGATGTGCCAATATGGATTAGAGATCAGACTTTAGCTTTCCTTAACGTCTTTTAGGGAGAAGTGGGGTAGAGGATGATCAAGAATGTGCTCTCTGTAAGCGGAGCTGCATGGAGACAGTAGTCTCATCTGTGTCATTTGCCACCACACGCCAAGCGCACAGCACAGTGTCCAGTAGGTGTCACGTGCTCGGTACATAGATGCTGAAAAATGAGTAAGTCTCTGACGTAGAGTGGTGGACAACAGGGGCACTGGTAGAGAAACACCTAATAGAGACATAGAGAAATAGATTCTGGGGATGCCTGGTGGCTCAGTTGGTTAAGCATTCAACTTAGGCTCAGGTCATGATGTCAGGGTCATGAGATCAAGGCCCACGGTGGGCTCCATGCTGAGCGTGGAGTATGCTTAAGATTTTCTCTCTCCCTCTTCCCCCTCCACCTCCACTCACATGTGTTCTCTTTCTCTCTAGAAAAAATAGATTCTGAAAGGTATGGCACACAGTGGGTACTCAAAATACTTGGTGAAAAAAATCCAACAAAGTGTCATAAAAGGCAGCATGGGAAAATATTACGGGGATTGGCAATCTCCTTGGAAAACTTCAAACTCTAGATCTCAGTCTGGTAATTAATTTGGGCTCTTCAGTCACTATGTCCATTCATTTATTCTTTCATTTCTTCACGAATTCAGTAAACACTTGACATTGCTTCAAGAGCTCTAGTTTCAAAAATAAAAGCCCATAACTCTCACAGACGAAAATAAGCAAAGCAGTCATAATATAGCGTGCTATGGTCTATGACAGAAGCATTTCACCAAGTGCTGTAAAGCACGGACTGGAGAGACACTTGGTCTGAGGCAGACTGGGTGAGAGGATGGAGGGGGAATTAGCAGGCTGCCGATGAAGATGAATGGTGACCTCCTGGACAGGGAGAACAGCACACAGAGGTGTAGGTAGGCATTAGAGCTCTCACATCCTGGGGAAAGAGAAGGTGTTCAGTACGGCGGGAAAGACAGGTGGTGAGAGGTAAGGCTGGATGGGATGAAAACGAACAAACTTAGAAGGTCTTGTCTGTTTTCCTTAAGTTGGAGTTTATCAAGCTTTAATGTGCATATGAATCTCCCAGGGACCTGGTTAAAATACAGATTCATTAAGTCTGGGGAGGGAATGGAGAATTTGCATCCCTAACAAGCTCCAAGTGATGGGTGATGCATCTGCTCTCAGAACGGTCTACCCTTTAGGTAGCAAGGATGTAAGCAGTGGGGTGAAGAGGAAATATTTCACTGAGGACAGTGACATTATCAGAACTGCATTTTCCCAAGAACCCTGTGTTGGATATGGAGGATGGAATGGAGAGAGACTGTGCTAGGGTAGAATTCATAAGTGGCAAGAAATCACGAGCATCTGAACAGAATGCTTGGGAAAAATAGCCAGTGTTCAATAAATGACTATAAATTGGCTAATATTCTGTGACGCCACCATAAGATATTTCTTCCAGAAGAAGGCACAGTTGTGAAGACAAAAATGAAACAACGGAAACATGAAAGGCAAAAAAATAATCCAGAGAAATATGTCCTATTATTTGAATAAAGCTTGACCCCTCTCCAGGTCTCGGTTGACGCATCATCTTGACTCTCAATAGTGACCCAGGAAAGCTACCAGTCAAGGGGTAAGCACCATCCCGGCAACCAGTCATCACAGCAGGATAAATAAAATCGGCCTCCCAGCCACCACTTGATAGACATCGTCACTATGCGCTTCTGATTTCCAGAAACAGCATAGAGAGCTATGGTTTCATTTTCAAACAAGGAAAATTAACATGGAAGTCCACCTTAACATGGAAGTCCACCAGATCCTGAACAGAATGCTTGTTCGTTTACTTATAACTTATAGGTACTCTAAATTAAAACACCTGTTTCAGGTGCCTAGGTGGCTCAGTGGGTTAAGCGTTTGCCTTCGGCTCAGGTCATGATCCCAGGGTCCTGGGATCGAGTCCCATGTCCTGCTCCTTGCTCAGCAGGGAATCTGCTTCTCCCTCTACCCCTCCCCCCTGTTGATGATCGATCTGTCTCTCCCTCTCTCATGCTCTCTCTCTCAAATAAATAAATAAAATCTTAAAACAAACAAACACCTATTTCTATTTCTTTGAGAAATCCTTTGTGAACTCTGGTACATTTTTAACTCCAAAAAAATTTAAAATTAAATAAAAATACAAAAATAAAAACAAAAAAAGAAGCTCATCGTAGAAAGAAATTAAAAAAAAAAAAAATCACGGTAGGGGTCTGTTTTGAAAAGAAAAGGCAGGAGGTAAGCTTTTCCCCTTACGCAGACATGCCCTCCGAAGAAAATAAGAATCACCTTCATGTTTTACGTACCATGCTAGTTAGTCTTCTTTATCCAAAGACGTTCAAATTCAAAAAACCCAATTGTCACCTCCCTGCTCACAATTTTTTCTCACAGTCCAGGTATCAGTACATCTCAACAAGACACACATGTTGAAACCCCGCAGCCAACTGGAGAGGCCATATGGACACACACATCTACTTCAGAGCAGCTCAATCCACAGCAAGACAGAACAAAATAATGCAGGGACCTACCTTTCTCTTCTGTGGTTTGCAGCCTCCTAATATTTGACCCAGTCCTGGAGATTTTCCCAAGAACCTCTTAGGTGAGGTGAAACTCAAGGGCCTCCCATTCAGTCACAGAGCCACCGGAGGGTGGGGTTTCCCAAGACCAGACTTCAGAGCCTCAGGGCTCACACAGACCTCAGTGAGCAGAGGTGAACTGCCTTCTGTTCTCTGTGGCAGGAAAAAGCTGGAAGACACAGTGTGGCTGGAGGTGGGGGCGGAGGCTGGGGGAGGGGAAGTAATAAGGGAACCGTAATAAATAAGAGATCCTCTCCACATGATTTCCTGTATTTGGTGCCTGTTGCCTTTTTCTGGGCTCCCTAGAGGAAATAAGAAATTTAAACTTGTCCTTTGGCCACTGGAAAAGACAAGAATAAACACGCTAAGACCCATGAAAATCCAAACGAGCAGAGCAGCAGGCAGAGAGCTGACGGGCCAGCTAGCTTTTACCTTTCACCAATTGCCTTCTTCCTGAAAATTCTCCAAGTGTTTAACTCCAAAAAAGTCAAGAATGCCCTCGTCCTCGCCCACTGGGCTGAAGCATTTTCTGGCCACAGTCCAGATGTTGTGTTACAGAGCCACTGAAGGGAGGAAGGTTGGGGCAGGCCGAAGAGTCTGTTTGCCATCAGAAGGAAAGACTCTGGTGACCTTCTGTGCCTCATCTTGGGACAACTGGTGGAGTTCTCTGGCCATTTGGCCTTAGGGTTTAAAGGATGGTCTGAAGGCTACCATCTGTAGATTGCTGGGAGCAGAATCTTCTCCAAAATTTGTGGGGATCAGTGCAAAAAAACGAAAATGCAAGGCCACTCACCCACAAATTAAGGATTTCAGGCTGGTGACAGCAGAACATGAAATCCAGTCTGAGGACCCTTTTGATACAGCCTCTATGAAACTCCACATCTTGCACACCCAGGAGGCTCTAGGAAGAAGGCTGGAACTATGGGTGCGTGGTCCAGCTGAGTTGCCAAGAGGCTGGGACTGTCGACATTTTGTTCAGGGAAGTGACAGTCAGCTCTCAAATGCAGTGCACCAAAGGCTGGTGTGAGGGAGGGGGGGAGAATGCTGCGTGGGGGGTGTGAGCAGGCACGACCACAAACATCACACCAGTGATGTTCTTGCAGACTTTGGCTCACCTCCACTCTGTTCTTCTCCCTGCAGTCAGAACAACTTCTCTCAAATGCAATCCTCACGATTGCACTGGATTTTAAGCACGTCTAAAATCCCTCTGGGGCCTAGGATCCAAGGCCAAGTCCTTGTGCAAGCCTTCTAGACCCTTCAGCACCTGGCGCTGGCCAACCTCTCCTGCCTCACCTCAAAGGCCACCACCATTCCCTCCTCTCCCGCCTTTCCCCACTGCTGGGAATCGTTCTATGAAGAATGCCCTCCCCCCGACCCCCAGTCTTTCAAATCTCTCATCCTTCCGGTAACAATTTTTTTCTGATTCCCAGGTCCCCCTTGCTTTTCTTCCGCAGCAAACCATGCTTCTCTCAAACTGATGAAGATCCACCCACTGTCTCTGGCCCAAAGCTAAGCTGTAAACTCTGAGAAGTCACGGACTGTGTCTGTTTCATCCTGGACCCAGGGCCCGGGAGGGTGGGCTTTGTGCAAGTTTAGTGTTAGCAGGAGAGAGCTGGCTCCCTTTAGGCAAAGGGAAAAACAGGACTGAGAGGAAAACAGAAGATCATCATCAGGGTTTTAGAGCTGAAAGCCCGACGGAACGGAGCAGTGTCACAGGTGACGTCACTGTGCTCTTGCTCAGTCTTCATTAAAACTCCCGCTTGTCACGTGCCGTCCCTCCCCGTTCTCACCGGGATATACTGTGGGGAGGAAATGAGCTCTACTCTGAAAAGTGAAGTTTTAGACCGGCCAGCCGGGAGGAGCAAAGTTAGTTAGGGTGAAGGAAAACGGGAAGATGCTGGAGGTGAGGAGAGAGAGGGAGAGAAGATGATGCGGGTGGGAGAAGGGCGAGGAGGGAGGGGACAGGAGGGGAACGTGGGAGCAAGAAAGAGGCATGTAAGGACAGGTGAGGTGACAACAGGGATCCAGCAGAGGCTGGAAAACGGATGTGGGGGCGGGGGGAGACAGCAGGAAAAATAACAGGGTGGACCAGCAGTTCACCCAGAAGCAGAGCGCCCAAGGAGGCTTCCTGCTACCTCCGAAGCCCGTGACTTCGTCAGCTCCCTCATCGATCAAACTGTGTTTTCTAAAAATCAAAAGGCATAAGGGGGACAAGGGACATGCCACAGGGTTGCTATTATGACACAAATCAAGTTGTGAGGTTTGTTTGGATTTGGAAACATTTTTAGTCATGGCTTTGAACACTTGTATGAGAACGCTACTATTAGAATGGCTGAGTGTGTATCCTGGTTGCTTCTCGTGGTTCCTCTGAACCAACAAGTCATTTCATGCATGTCTAAGGTCTGCATTTGTCTGAGAAGCCCCTGTTGATCTCCTCTGATTAGAGTGCAAACTATGGTAACAGATCCATAATCTTTTTTTTTTTTTAAAGATTTTATTTATGTATTTGATAGACAGAGATTGCAACTAGTCAGAGAGGCAGGCAGGGAGAGAGAGGAGGAAGCAGGCTCCCTGCTGAGAAGAGAGCCGGATGTGGGGCTTGATCCCAGGACCCTGGGATCATGACCTGAGCTGAAGGCAGAGGCTTTAACCCACTGAGCCACCCAGGTGCCCCAACAGATCCATAATCTAATGTCTATAAAAATAACCTAAATATGCTGGATCTTGAATATCTAGTTTGGGGCAATTAATTGAAATTTAATATACACATGTATCTATAAGAAAGGAAAGATTTATCAGACCAATAGTTTGAATTTTCTTTACAGCCCCTCAATTTTGTTTCTAACTGATGAGTGTTACTTCCATTAAAAACAGAATTATCAGGGCACCTGGGGTGGCTCAGTCAGGTAAGCATCCAGTTCCTGGTTTAGGCTCAGGTCATGATCTCAGGGTTCTGGAATCCAGCTCTGAGCCAGGCTCCACGTTCAGCAGGGAGTCTGCTTGGGACTCTCTCTCTCTCCCTCCCTCTGTCCCTTTCCCCTGCCCCTCCCCCTGTGCGTGCACTCTCTCAAGTACACAAATAAATAAAATCTTTGGGGGATAAAAAGAAATATCAAGAAAATAGAAACTTCATTTGAAGTGGGAAAAGATGATTGTCACAGAATGTCAAGTGCCATCTACCAGATCCTCTGGGAGGAACTGAGTGTGTAAGAGTCTATACCTTTCATTATTTTTGCTCAGCTACTTTGTAATTCTGAAAGATACAGATACATAGTAATACAAATGATTCGCAGTCAGAGAAATGAAAATTAATTTTATCTCATAAAGACCGTTGATTTCCACCCCATAGAAATGATTATCCCAAGTATCACATTTTAGCACTCTATGGGATATTATTTTTGTATTTATTAGAAAATTCAGTTTAGCATTCCTGATGGCCTATGTTGTAAATATAGCTACTTTTGAGATTTTTCTTTGATCCACTTTTAACATCTTACCATCCCTTCATCAATTAATGAGTTAAAAAAAAAAATCTTTGCCTCAGGTTCGTTTTATATTGTACAAGAATGATGAGGTCACCTTTTGGAAAATGATCTTTTAACAGGAATCAGGTGACAATCAGTGAATACAGTAAATTGTATTGGGCATTTGCAGTGGCAGAATTCTGTTTCCTTCAATATTTTGCTTAGTTGTATGTATTCCCTGCAATGTAAAATATAAACAGGGAATAAATGAAGCATGTTGACTGTCAAAGTAAATAACAGAACTGCCTCAGCAGAACAATTAGGAGAGTACAGCATCTCAGCGAGGGCAGAAATATAGGAAAAGCCCTAAGTGGGACTGTACGAAGCCATAGCTGGACACAGGTTCACCAGGCAGAGTAGAAATGCCAAAGTCTGGACTCTTGGAAACGAGTACTTTGGAGCTGAGAAGACCTTCATAAGCAAAAGGCATATATACCAGGTATTTGATAGTTCTGTAAAACAGTATTTTCAGGGGGCGCCTGGGTGGCTCAGTCAGTTAAACGTCTGCCTTCAGCTCAGGTCACGATCCCAGGGTCCTGGGATTGGGCCCCGAGTGAGACTCCCTGCTCAGGGGGGAGTCTGCTTCTCCCCACGCATATTCTCTCTCTCTCTCTATCTCTCTCAAATAAATAAACAAAATCTTTAAAAAAAATAACAGAATTTTCAGAAATTCTAGCTGCACGGACAACCATCCAGAAATATCTCACTATCTATCAGCTATAGCAAACCCTTCAACAAAGGGATCAGTGGCACTTGGCCAGGAAGAGACCAGAAAGTATCAATATATTTGTGCGATCTGGTTTCTCTTTCATTTTAATATTTGTTATACTTCTTAACTGCTGTAAATTGTCATATAGATTTGTAATATCAAAGGCATAAAATAATTTATCTTTAAGGGATGATCTGGTCAGTTCAGTTTGCTGCCTAAATTTCTTGATGTCAGATAAGCAAGGAAACATAAAGGCTTTTTGGGTTTTTACTTCCTAAATGAAAGTTATTAGTTCCATTATTTGAAGGGGAAAAAATAACTGTCCTAAAAGCCCAGTGTGGAAGTATGGATGTTTTTCTGAGAAGAATGATGCTTGATTTGGGAGGCATCATGAGAAGTATTAACAGCCATGGCAAGTAACAGAGCAAATGTGATCTGTTAAATGCTCAGAGATCACTTACTGCAAAAATGCAGCTCTTTCTGCAGAAGTTCCAAGTGCCTTTGGAAAGGAGAATCAGTCCTGACAGCTTTGGCTCTAACTACTTCAGAGGTGAGGCTAGTCTTGTTCCATTAGCTGTTTCTCGCTTGGCCAACTACCAACATCACATTCGTCATTGAAGATGGAGTTCTAAGAGGTGACTAGTAAGGAGTTCTGTGACCTCCAGTATTTCACAGAGAGATAACACCAATGGATTGGTGTATTCCATTATACAAAACCTGTCAAAGAGGGAGCATATGCAAGAAACAGAGTAGGACTGTTCTGGGGAAAAAAAGAAAGCTCACATTAAGTAAGATTACTATGGTAAGATAAACGTCAAGTCCAAGCGTTCAGGGAAACTAGGAATTCTCATACACTCCGGAGTGTTTTGTGGAGAATTAGGAACTCTCATGATGCTGAGTGTTACTTGGTAAATCACTTTGGAGAGCAATTTGGCAGTATCCAGGAGGGTTCAAAATTATATGCTCACTATATGCATTCTAAAATAAGCCTTGCCTGTATATACAAACAGAAAACATGAGCATATCCAATTACGTCACTCTTTATTATTAAGAGTTAGAATCCAAAGAAACAGATATATGTAATCAGTCGGGGAAATGGATTTTAAAAATCAGTATTATTATAGAAATAGTGCCCTAGATCTATATGTATCAACATGGATGAATAAATATTTTTAAAAGTGGGAAAAAAATCCAGAGTGCAAAAAGGCAGTTGCAGAAACATATGTATAAATGATAAATAATGAAAGAATACACAATGTAGTCCAGGAAAAAGGAAGGTATGGACTAGGACTGACAAGAGAATAAACAAGATTTCTCATGTTATTTTATCTTCAGTATATAAAAAAAGAAACAATGGCAAAATATCAGTACTTTGATTCTGTATGGCATGTGGTACAGATGATCGTTTTTCTCTATAGTTTGTCTTTTAAAAAAAGAAAGCAAAGTCACTAAAATATTATTTTTTAAAAAGTGACATTTGAGTCATAGATCAAACATGTTCTTTTCACATCCTCCACCTGCAACTGAGGTAGGGGGGAAAAAAGTTATTAGTGAAAGAACTCTAGGGGAAATCATAATTATCTTTAGTCTTTAATGAAATGACATTGCCTGGACTGCCTGGGTGGCTCAGTCCTTAAGCCTCCGCCTTCTGCTCAGGTCTGATCTCCGGTCCTGGGTTGTTCTGCTTCTCTTTCCCCTCCCCTGCTTGTGCTCTCTATCTCTCTCTCTCTCATTAATAAATAAATAAAATCTCTCCCCCCCCCCCCAAACTGGCATTGCTATACCTGGATCAAGGTCAGGTTTGCTCACTTCTTCCAGTGAAATGAAACCTTGTCTTCTCCGAGGTCCGTTCAGGGGCGGTGTATTCCGGGGTTCTGTGTGTTGACTGACAGGTCAGCGTCCTCTACTGCGCATGCTCTTCCATAAGAGCGAAAGCGTGGAGCCTCAATGAATTTACCTAAAAACTTCCCCTAAACAACTGGCTTGCAAAATGTATGCATCTTAGGAAGTCCAAATTTTGTTATTTGGATGATGTAAAGCAGACCTTGTTTTAAAAAGTTAAACTGAGGTATTCTGCACGTGACTATAAATCCTATTTGGTTTGGTTGGTTTGGTTGGGGGAATTTTAGCAACAAACCAATGTGAGTTGAGAATATATGGAGGAATTTTTTTTTTTTCTAGTTATAGAGATAGTGGAGACAACTATGGCTTTGTGGAAATGTCCTAAATTTCTCTACCCTCGGAGTTTCCTGTGAGGTAAGGGATGGTCCTTGTTTCAGACTCACTCCCAACCTTGCCATTCAACATCTCAGATGGAAAAGTGAATAAACAGACAGACATCAGGTCTCTTTAAAGAAGAGGGAAATCGTCTTTAAAGATGATTTCCTGGCGGGCCAGGAGACGACTGTGATGACGTCACAGTCCCTGGCAATGACACAGGCCTTCCCGGTTCTGCACACCGAGGCTGGTATCCCCACAGCCCTGGCTTGGGTTAAAGGCCTCCTCCGTTCTCAAGATCCCTTTCTTCTCTCTCTGGGTGTCCTCCTGGTCACCATGCCTGCCCCCCAGGCACAAATCCTCCCCTCTGGCTGTTAACCCTTCACTCCTGCCGTGCTCATCCCTCACTGTTGCTCCTCCACTGTGCTTTGAAGGCTGGCACTTGGCTCACACTCTTCACTCCGTAAGCCTTCCCTGTGATTTCTGCATGCTCACGCTCAAGACCCCGACCTCTCCTTTCCCGGGAGCTCCTGCACAGGAAACGCCAGGGACGTTCACTGCTCCTAAGGAACTATCTTTGTGTTTCCATAAGAACTGCCACGGTCTGTTGCTGACATCTGGAACTGCTCTGATTTCAAAACATGATTCTAAGTCTGAATGGGGGGGGGGGGGGCGGGGGGTGATGACACGATGACACACCGTTTTACCTCCTCTTCCTCACTCCACTGGGTGTCTGCCTCCGTTCTTCTGCACCTCCCCTCCCATTCTTAGCCTCCACCTGTTTCAAATTACTCTTACTTTCCTATCAAACTTAGATGCCATGGATAACTATTTATTCATTCATTCATTCATTTAAGAGACAGAGAGCAGGGGGAAGGGGCAGAGGGAGAAGGAGAGAGAGAATCTTAATTAAGTAGCCTCCTTGCCCAGGGTAGAGCCCAGTGCGGGGCTTGATCTCAGGACCCTGAGATCTTCATCCTGAGGCTAAATCAAAAGTTGGATGCTTAAGCTACTGAGCCCCCCAGGTGCCCCCCCCTTTTAAATTTTTATTTTCCTTTTTTTTTTTTTTTTTTTTTTCCTGAGGAGGGAGAGAGAGAGGGTGGGGGAGAGGCCATAGATAGCCATTTAAATGCTTTCTTTGCTACTTTCCATCATATTTTTCTTTTGAGACATTCCATTGTGCACTGGGATGGGCGGACTGACATATCCATCTTCTCTGCTCTCTCTGTGACTGACTATGGGCCACAGCTGGATCCTCGGAGCTGCTTGGCAAAGATATGCAAGACTCAGCCTACTTGTGCTCTTACGGTGTGTCCTGCCTCATACCCTCTTCCAGCACGTGTAGTCTCTTGCTTTGTACTTACTCCTTAATCCTTGTGCCTGAAAATACATATTTCTTACTCCACAAACACTTAAGTAACAAACCTTACCTTAGCTCTGCCTACTCTTGAATCACTGTCCTATCTTTCCCCTTCCATTTCCACCCAAACTTATGACCAAACTAATAATCACCCAGCCTTTTCTTCCTCTCTGTGAAGCTCTACAAGACATCTCTCTCTCGCTAAAGCACCCTCTTGAAAGTCACCAATGTCTTTAGGCTAATGAGGGCTTTTCTCATGTCTCATCTTTTTCATCTTGAAACTTTTAACATGTTGACCAATTCTTTCTTGAAACTCCTCTCTCTTCTTCCCTTGCCTCTGTACCACCTGAACGCTGTATCCTTGGACCTCCCATGCCCTCTCTCCTGGTCTGGTCTTTCCTCATTCCTCCTTAAGTAAGGGTCTTTCCCCCCAAGTACTTCACACCCTGTGTTCTGTCCATACACATCACCATTCTTCCAGATCTTTAGGTTTAAATCTGGGGTATGATAATTAGCTTTCCTTCTACTTTCTTTTTCTTAGCTCCCATCCTTTCCCTGAACCCATCAGTTTCCAGAACCTGATGATTATTACTTTAACAAATCTTTCCCATATGCCTCTTTCTTTGCATGTCCACTGCCATCTCTCCATGCTTGTACTTACCTTTTCCAGCCTGAGCTACTGAAAAATTATCCTCAGTCTTTCCTTCCTTGGATTCCTTCCTCCCAGGTTCATTCCCTTAAAGCAATGATTTTGATACTCCATTCTTCCCATAACACCTGTAGGCACACAGCATACACACATGGCCTTCCAAGATGCTTTACTCTGCAGACTGCCATTCCAAACCCTCCCAGTCTATGCGCATTCTGCTTTTCCAGTGTAACTTCTACTTTTCTCTTAAGTGTTGGGTCCAGACCCCTTTGTCTCTCCTTTCTGCAGAGAGCTGGGCTTCCAGCTGAAGCCATCTCTTAGTCTCAAACAAGTCCACATGCCCATCATGATGTCCAGCCCCCTCACAAAACTTTCTCTGATAAGTGAGGCCAGAAGTAATCTTTCCCGTCACTAAAATCCTGGAACACATATTGTCTGTGTCATTGTAATAGCGCTTCCTTATCTTATATACTATCCATTTATGATTTCATAAAGGAGCTGTTCAAATAATAGAAATAATAATACCAAAATCTCATTGAGTATTTCCTATATGCTAAGTGAACATATTATTATATTGCCAGATTAACCCATTTCATTCTCCCACGAAACAGTTCTTTGGGATGATTTCAGCTCTTTCCATATGATAGCAAAAGAATGGCTGGGCTTTCTTTCCCACGTCACGTGGGAAATCCACCAAAGCCCAGCTTATTCCTTGGGGATCTTCAAGGAAGACGTGTGGGAGGGACAGTTGAGTTCTTCTGAGCCATCCTGGCTGGAGGCTGAGTTGGAAACCACACCAAATGATTTGCTGCCAAGACATTGCTCTCAGTTCTTGCCTTTGAACCCCATGTCCTTAATTTCCCAAAACCCCATCAGCATAAGACTTTGGGTCAGATTTTTTGAAGATCTGAGGAAAGGGAGAGGGTTAGTACGTCAAAGCCCAGAAAACAACTTTCATTGATGACTGGAGGCAGGGTCCTAAAGTCCCTCTGCCACTACCCCACAGGAAATTTTTCCAGCCGATGTTCTCCTGAAGCCTCTATCTACATCATGAACTCAGACTCTTCTTCCATTCTGGAGTCTCCTGGCAGCTCCCTCTTCTCCTTCCCCTGGGTTCTCTCCTCTCACTGCTGTGAAAATTTCTCATTCTTCTCGTTCCATGTTGGAGAACAGCTTATCTCTCTTCTTAGTTTTGCACCCACTCATCCAAATTCCTGGGTGGTTCAGCTTTCACTTCCAAACTGACCTAAGGAAGATATCTTCTAAGATAGTGTCCATCTTGGGGAGCCTCGATGGTGCAATCAGTTAAGATCTGACTCTTGATTTTGAGTCAGATGGTGATCTCAGGGTCCTGAGATAGAGCCCCACGTCAGGATCCTTGCCCAGTTCCTCTCCCTCTGCCCCTTCACCCTTCAAATAAATAAATAAATCTTTTAAAAAATAAAATAAAATAGCATCCATCTTTATGCTGCTCCCTTAGAAGGCTACAATACTTTTAATGATTTAAATAGCAACACTTTCTTTTCTTCCTCACCTGTGGCTAGCTTATCTTCCTAGTATATGCATATCTTTTATACTATATTGTAAGCATCTTGACTGTATCTTTCGCCAGATTCATATCCTTCATTGTGTCACATACTTATTGAAGAAATAAATAAGACAGAATGATAGAAGGCATAAGGACAGAGGGCCTTTGAAGATGGATAAAGAGAAAGAAGGATTGATTTCTATCAAAGATTAGAAAAATGTAGAGGTCTCTTTTTCATGGTTGCAGATGACCCAAAGCTGGAAAATAGAATAGGGCACAGAATTCAGTGAGGTCTTGAAAGTTCCTTGCGATTTTCGGAATGCATTGCCTCTTTACTTGGCCTAGATTACAAAATGTATTCTCTGAGTACTGAATTGTTTTAGAAAATGACATGAGGTATTCTTCCTCAGTACCCCCCCCTTTTTTTCCTGGAATGAGAAATGTAGGAAAAATAAGCCACCACCAAGGTCCCCCTGGACTGAACCCCCACATCAGGGTGTGGGCAGCAACTGGCTGAACCACTTCCCTTTGGTTTATCATTGTTGACATGGCCCTAAAGCTAACATTCAGGTCATTCCCAGGGGAATGACTCCCATTCTCCCGGCCTCAATAAATTGTCATTTCTTTTCACAGAAACAATAAATTCCCCAGCTATTAGTTCTTCAAATCAACTGGAATTTATTAAAAAAAAAAAAAGAGTGTTCTTTATTCCTCTCTGAGAATCACAAAGAATATGCATTTAACAGGCTTTGTTCCTAATCATCCCCAGCTACATTAAGGGAGAAAAATCTGTCACCACCATCAAAGACTGGACAATCCAATTCCAGTCTCCATGTCAGGTTTGGTTCCCAGCACTGAAGACTCAAGGGGCTCACAGTTGAAGCGATTAAATCATTTCATAAGTATTTAAGTTTAAAAACACCTGAACTTCAGGGGCGCCTGGGTGGCTCAGTGGATTAAGCCGCTGCCTTCGGCTCAGGTCATGATCTCAGGGTCCTGGGATCGAGCCCTGCATCGGGCTCTCTGCTCCGTGGGGAGCCTGCTTCCTCCTCTCTCTCTGCCTGCCTCTCTGCCTACTTGTGATCTCTCTCTGTCAAATAAATAAATAAAATCTTTAAAAAAATAAAAAATAAAAATAAAAAAAAATAAAAACACCTGAACTTCAGAACGTTGACCTCATTGAGAGTCTGAATACAACTTTCACGTACTCTGTAAAGAATTACTATTTGCAAAAAAAAAAAAAAAAAAAGAATTACTATTTGCTATTATCTCAATTGCCCTCCCCATTGTCCCTTATCTGATGAAAATAGGATAGAAATGTGGGTAAGACAGTTTAGAAGTCAAAAAAGTGTTCTGTTCCAAACACAGTCATTTATTTGGATATGCAGAATGTTTTAAGAAAAAACAAAATTCCTAAAATAACAACAACAATAATGGCTGTCATTTGTTGAATATTTATCACGTACCAGAGGTAATGCTAGGTTGAATGATATTTCACTTAATTCCAATAACGACTCTGAAAGGTGCGTACGAAGACTTCCGTCTTTGATAGGAAACTAAAGCTCAGAGAGGTTAAGTAACCTACTAATAGTCACTCAGCTACACTTTAAAAATGTAGTTTATTTTTTGGCTCTCATAGTAAATATTGAATAAATAAATTAAGGAAAGAATGACTAGGTATGTGAACCAGTGGCTTCCTAAAATGACCCACACTACCTATGTAATTGTTCTTATGCAAAGAAAAATAAGCACAAAAAAATAATTATATTAATAAAGTTGTGCAGAAAATCAGTAATTTGGGATAAAACAGATTTTCACATTAAAGTCTGGTGTTTGAGAGGAACTGGTACAAATAAAGGAGGGGGAGATGAACCGTTTGAGGAGATAATTATAGTTACTTTAAATTTAGCTTAGAAAGTTTGGCTTTACCTTTCCTTGCTACTGGTATTTCTCTTCACTACTTTTATTTTTACCATCATGACAAATTTCCTTTTAGGTGTCACAATGAACAAAATAAAACATCCCTAATTACAGGTGGCAGAAACTCAAGGGCGGTGACTCTCCACATTTTATATCTTATGATCCCTTGTTATTATTAGACTCTGCATCAAATCCTGATAGGAACAAAACTCTCAGCTATCCCACTTCCCCCAGCCCTCTACATCCAGTAGTGGCATTGATATGTTCATAAATACTCATTTTTAGTAATCTTTCATTTGAAGTGTATAAAAATTTCCAAAAATATTATATAGCTATATTTGCTATAGTTCAAAAAAAATAGACAAATACATTCATTCGTCATAAGTATGACAGAACTATTTTTTTAATGTATTATTCTGACCAAAAGGCAAGCAAAATTTCCTTTAAGTTATCAAGAATTGCACTGATGATTTCTTAGGTATACGTGGATTTGGAGGAGATATTAATTCTTTAATGTTACTGATTATGCTTATCTGACCTACTCTTTTTTTCAAATTGTGTTATGTTATCACCATACATCATTAGTTGTTTGTTTTTTTAAGATTTTATTTATTTATTTGACAGACAGAGATCATAAGTAGGCAGAGAGGCAGGCAGAGAGAGGGGGAAGCAGGCTCCCCGCTGAGCAGAGAGCCCGATGCGGGGCTCGATCTCAGAACACTGGGATCATGACCTGAGCTGAAGGCAGCAGCTTAATCCACTGAGCCACCCAGGTGCCCCCATCATTAGTTTTTGATGTAGAGTTCCAAGATTCATTGTTTATATACAACACCCAGTACTCCATGCAATACATGCCCTCCTTAATACCCACCACCAGCCTCACCCATCCTCCTGTCCCCCTCCCTTCCAAAACCCTCAGTTTTTTTCTCAGAGTCCACAGTCTCTCATGCTTCATCTCCCCCTCCGATTTCCCCCAATTCACTTTTCCTTTCCTTCTCCTAATGTCCTCCATGTTATTCCTTATGTTTCACAAGTAAGTGAAACCATATGAAAATTGACTCTCTCTGCTTGACTTATTTCATTCAGCATAATCTACTCCAGGCCCACCCATGCTGATACAAAAGTTGGGTATTCATCCTTTCTAATGGAGGCAATAATACTCCATTGTGTATATGGACCACATCTTCCTTATCCATTCATCTGTTGAAGGGCATCTTGGGTCTTTCCACAGTTTGGTGACTGTGGTCATTGCTGCTATGAACATTGGGGTACAGATGGCCCTTCTTTTCACTACTTCTGTATCTTTGGGGTAAATACCCAGGAGTGCAATTGCCGGTTTCTTCAATCCCTTCACCATACCTCTCAGGGAACCCACGATGAATCAAGACTCGGGAGCTGGAGGCACTGCACTGGGGAGGGCAGGCACAGACTGACAGTTTGATAAAAAGAAAAAAATAGGAACCATGAGGTCATAGGTCTGGAGAGCAGGCCCAACAAGCATTCAAAAACTGATGAGGAGGATAGAGGTCGATGAATGGTCAAAGGTCTGGCCAAGTTCCAGTTCTGGCTAATTCTAAGAGAGTTACCTGAATTAAGAGAGCTCTCTTAATTCATTAGGCGAGACATTGGGCAAGACAATGAACAGGCCTGCAGCCCCAACCACCGAGTCCTGCACACTTGGGGAAGGTTGGCCTTGGAGCTTTAACAGCCTTTACTTGTCTCCCGTAGTTCCAGTGCAGGTGGTCTGAGGGTCCTCAGCTCGAGGCTGTTGACATCAAAAGAAGGAGAAGGACTAATTCTGCAAGTGTCTTTGCAAAAGAATTGGTAAAGAGGAAAGCAAAATAGTATTAGAAGCTGAAGAGTAATGAATGAACAGGAAGAGCCTAACTGTTCATACCTAGTTTACAAGTGAGCAATGAAATTAGCTTTCGAGATGATCTGCTGCCCACTCATCACTCACCTCTGAGGAGGCTTAGCTCTGGAGCATTGGCTGCTGGGCTCACCCGAGTCCTGGGGGAAAGCTAGACAGGGGTGAAGGCCAGAGAGGAGCTTAAAATATGTAGATTTTCAATGCAATGGTCAAAATCCAACGGGCAGTCAAGAAAGACCAGAAAGAGTGAAGAGATGATTAAAAGAGAGGAAAAGGAGCTATTTCAGGTCAAATTTGGAGAAGCCATTTTGGGGAGAAGGGCCGAGCGCTTGCAGGGCTGAGCAAGAGAACACATGGAGTGCTACATCCTCGAGGTTTCAATATCTAAAAATTATAAATTAAGCTTACTGTATCAGTCAGGACCTCAACAGCAAAAGAGAAGCAGATGGAGACATGTATTTAAAAATTTACTGCAAAATTTGGTTTATGCAATTGTGGAAACTGGCTAGGTAAGTCTGAGATCTGTAGGGCAGGTGGTCAGAAAGAAGAGGTAAAACTCTGACCCTGCAGTCCCCAGGCAGAATTTTTTCTTCCCCAGGCAGAATTTCTTCTTCCTCAGGAAACCCCAATTCTGTTCTAAAGGACTTTCAGCTGATAAAATCAGGCCCACCTAGGTTATCAAGGATAATCTCCTGTACTTACAATCAACAGATTATAGGTATAAATCATTTCTACAAAATACCTCTAGGACAACACTTAGATTACTATTGATTGAATAATGCTTTTGCTCTGTGTGGGAGGTAATGCTAGAATTATAACAAAATGTCTTAAAGACATTTTCAGATTGGGAAATGACCATGAACTTTGCATGTCTTTTTCAAATATTATAATATAATCATGTAGAAGAAATGAGCGTTATCACAGAAAATACTGTAATACAGTTTAATTTTATCATATAAATTTTGTATCACATATTGCAATTTTAACCATCTCACAAACCCGAATTTGTATCCGTATGATATTTTTACATTTCATTTTCTTTCGAGTGTTTCAAAGCTGACACAGTGTAAAGAAAACTAAAAATAGCCCGATGTTGCTACATTTGTTCAAATCTCTCTTTGGTAGGGAGCATACCTTGATCCATAATGACAAGAAAATCATCCTTACAGGGCTTTCTTTTGGAATTATTTGTGCATAAATGTTTATATTCATGTACACATTTTTTTGTTTTCTTGTTTAATTAACATATTTTATTGGAAGGTCACTTTACTGTACAGGTCACAGGTGCAGTTTCTTTTGATTCACAGAAACACTTTTTCTTTAAAACTTCTAAAAAACATCTGTGACCCTTTTATAAGTGAAATTTATAAGTGCAACTCTGATCTCTTTCATATGTTCATACCAGGACAACAAAGTTCATTCCAAATAATAAAATAACGGGTGCAGCTCATTTTAAAAATTACCTGTATTTTCTGCTGAAGACCATGTTTGCTGTTTATTTGACGTTATCTTGTCGTTTCGCTTCACTACCCTAGCCATCTGATATTTTTCCCAAATAAAATCTTCCTGTTCAACAGTGTTCAGTCAGCATTGCCATGATGTGTCTAAGGACGAGTGCATGGCCAAATTTGACATTGGTTTCTTCCATTTTCCATCTTTTGGAAATGGATATGGATAATAGTGTATGTAATTTTTTTGTTATTCCATAGAATGCCAATTTTATCCAGAAGTTAATGTTTTGTCTTCTGGTAACAAACTCAAACCACATTGAATACTTGATGATATGTTTTTCTTTACCTGAATATAATTCTCAACAAACTTTTTTTTGCAGGGGGAAGGGCAGAGGGAGAGGGTGAGAGAGAATACCAAGCAGGCTCCAAGCCCAGCATAGAGCCTGATGTGGGACTCGATCCCACAACTCTTGAGTTAAGGACCTGGGACAAAATCGAAGATGGCTGCTCACCTCACTGAGTCACCCAGGTGCCCCTCAACAAACTTCTAAATCAATGCCAAAAACTGAAATGGGTTCTTTCAGCTTTTTTATAAAAGCCAGAACTCTCACTTACCACAAAAGGTGTAAAAACACTTATAAATTTTGACTTCTTTCTTTTTTCATCCAGTGGTCTTTCATAAATTATATGATAAATGTAGGGATACAAGAAGACCTTTGTCATTAGATAATCTAGTTGACCTGAAGTATGCATACTTTAAAATTTTATATATTAAAAATTCCTATTTTATTATTCATGATTAGCAATTCCTTTTAAAATTTTCCATTCTATGGTTAAAGAAGATGTGGTATATACCTACAATGGAATACTACGCAGCCATTAAAAATATGAAATCTTGCCATTTGCAATGAGGTGGCTGGAACTAGAGGGTATTATTCAAAGGGAAATAAGTCAATTAGAGAAAGAAAATTATCATATGATCTCACTGATATAAGGAATTCGAGGAGGGTAGATTTGGGAAAAGGGAGGAAAAATGAAGCAAGATGGGACTGGAGAGGGAGACAAACCATAAGACTCTTAATCTCAGGAAACAAACTGAAGGTTGCTGGAGGGGGTAGAGGAAGAAGGAATGGGGTGGCTGCGTGATGGTCATTGGGGACAGTATGTGTTATGGTGAGTGCTGTGAATTGTGTAAGACTGATTTCACAGACTTGTACCCCTGAAACAAATAATACATTATACATTAATAAATAGCCGAGCAGGGACAAGATAAAAAAATAAATAAAAATAAATTTAAAAAACAAAATTTTCCATTCTAGATAGTGATCATTTGTTTAATTATTTTTTATCTGGGTTTTTATCTATTTGTCCAGTTTAGCATCAAATTTCAAAATCATTCCTGTTTAACCTAAAAGTTTTCCAGTGTTTTCTGTAAATATTATTCTATTATTGCCACAAAAACAATCATTATGTTTGGATGAATATTGGGTACACCATTATTTTTTTAATAATATCACCTAATGCCTAATGGTCTATTTCAGTGATTAAATATTAGCAATTTTTTCCCATTTATTCAGACTTTTAAAATTTTTTTTTAGTTCTGATTACTATTTGCTTTCAGGCAAGGGGGGTGGCATTGTTTATGTTTTTTTTTTGAGAGCTTAAGAATTTCCAGTCACAGATACCTTCATTGGCCAAAGATGACCTTGAAAATGGATTGCACAACATGCACCAGTAGTATCAAAACACTCTGGTTTTGAACTTACATTATAAAAACCAATTAGAGGAGCAACTGGGTGGCTCAGTCAGCTAAGCATTTGACTCTTGATTTCTGCCCAGGTCATGATCTCAGGATCCTGAGATTGAGTCCCATGCTGGACTCAATGCTCAGCCCAGGTTTTGTCTCTTTTGTCCCTTTTCCCCCTCCCTCCATGCTCCCCCACAGTATGTTCTCTCTCAAAATAAATAAATTAATAATAATAATAATAATAATAATAACAAATAAATTCTTTTTTAAAAAAACCAATTAGACAGCTAGAAGGCTATTTCAGTATTATTCATTTTATTAAAATACCCAGAAAATTTCATGCAAAGATACCTATAAATTTTAAAAAATTGTTTAAAGATTTTACTTATTTGTCAAAAAGAGAGAGAGAGAGAAAGAAAGAGAGCACAAGCAGGCAGAGCAGGAGAGAGAAGCAGGCTCCCTGCCGAGCAAGGAGCCTGATGGGGGACTTGATCCCCAAACGCTGGGATTATGACCTGAGCCGAAGGCAGTGGCTTAACAGACTGAGCCACCCATGCGTCCCTATAAATTAAAATTTTAAAGGACATCTCTCATTGAGTGCGTTAGCATCCATTCCAATATGTATATCTGTAAATAAATATGTTTCGAAGACAAAAGCCACTTTATCATACCACTTAAGTTATCAAAAAGGACTAAGGCAAAAGTTACAAGCTTTTGCAGTGGTAGTTCTATTTCTTTGCAGAGACAAATGTCCTCCTTTAAAATTATTTTGCCTACAATGTTAACATTTCAGCCTACTCCGAATGTGTTAATGAAGCCAATCTCCTCTGAGGTTAGACCTTCTGCTAACAGCGTGGCTATT
Source organism: Meles meles (assembly GCF_922984935.1). Classification (NCBI taxonomy): domain Eukaryota; kingdom Metazoa; phylum Chordata; class Mammalia; order Carnivora; family Mustelidae; genus Meles; species Meles meles. The sequence goes on from NC_060070.1 coordinate 95,225,076, forward strand.
CCTCCAGTCCCTGGGCAGGATGCGTGGGGCTGTCTCTAACCCAGTCCTCTCTTTCACCTCATGATGGATGTCAGTTTCCAAGTCCTGGCAGTCTTACCTCAGGAATGTCCTTCCTATCTGTCCCCTGTTTCCCGGTCTTTACTAACTCTTCCCCAGTTTGGGCCATCATTACTTCCCAAATTGGGTACACTTCCCCCAGACTCTCTCCTCTTCAAGTCAAACCATGCACTGGTACCACACTCATTCTTCAAAATCTCGGCCTGATTTTCATTTGTGGATATCCTACACATTTTCTAAAATCAAATTCAGTTGTTTCTTCTTCCATGAAGCTTTAGTTGATCCTTTCAACCAGAGGATGACTCCCTCTTGAATCCCCTAATCTCCTCTGGAAAAGACATTTTTTCTTGCTTTGTTGTTTTCTGATTACTTCTCTTATTCCCCTTACTAAACTATAACTTCTTGTGGTCAAATTCTTGGTCTTTCTATTCTTTATTTCCCCTGAGTCCTTGACATGATACTATATATACTAACAGCATCATTAAATATTTGCTAATTATACAGAGATTTATAGAAGCTTCCTCTTCTAAAGGAGTCCATTTTAATATCTATTCAGATTGAAATTTTTATGAAAAATTTTTCTTTGTCTGGAATATCCATAAATTTGTGGTCTAATAGAACTTCTCCTAAGGAATTAAAGGCAATCTCTTTTTACAGCTCCCCATTGTATGAGTAATGCTTCAAATTCCAGATCTGTGAACAAACTTTCTAGCCTAATGTATTAGTGTAGTTGTAAGTTGTAAGCAGAAATGACTTAGAGCTGTATTTCCTTCAGCATTACAAAAAAGGAAGAGAAGTGGAGATGAAATATTACTGATTTAACTTAATAGGGTTCCTCAGTCCTCCAAGTATGAAGGCAAGATAACAGATATACCTTACAATTCTACTTCATTTAAGAGATCCCAATATTTGCAAATGATATATCAGATAAAGGGTTAGGATCCAAAATATATAAAGAACTTACAAATCTTAACACCCAAAGAAACAAATAATCCATTTTAAAAATGGACAGAAGACACAAACAGACATTTCTCCAAAGAAGACATCCGTTTGGCTACCAGACACATAAAAAAAGATGTCCATAATCACTTAGAATCATCAAAACTACAAAGAATTATCATTTTACACCTGTCAGAATGGCTTAAATCAACAACATAAGAAACAACAGGTGTTGCCATGGATAGGGAGAAAAAGGAGCACTCGTGGTGGTGTTGGCGGGGCTGCAAACCCGTGCAGCCACTCTAGAAAACAATGTGGAGCGTCCTCAAAAAGTTAAAAATAAAGCAACCCTACAATCCAGCAATCACACTCCTATTTACCTAAAGAACACAGAAAAACAAACTGATTTAAAGGGATATGTGCACCCCTATGTTTATAGCAGAATTATTTACAATAGTCAAGATATGGAAGGACACACACACACACGGAATATTACTCAGCCATAGAAAAGAATGAAGTCTTGCCATTTGCAATGACATAGATGGAGCTACAGAGTATTATGCTGAGTGAAATAAGTCAGAGAAAGACAAATACTGATTTCATTCACATGAGCAATTTAGGAAACAAAGAGAGAGAGAGAGAGAGAAGGAAGGAAGAAAAAAGAGAGAGAAACCAGAAAACAGACTCTTAACTACAGAGAACAAACAGAGGGTTACAAGAGTTGGGGGTGGGTTGGCAGATGGGTGAAATAGACGGTGGGGATTAAGGAGTGCACTTGACACGATGGGCCAGAGATGATGTATGGACGTGTTGAATCACTATATTGTACACCCGAAACTAATACAACATAATATGTTACCAACTGGACTTAAAATAAAAACTTAAAGAGATCCCAAAATATTTCCATATACAGATGATGCTCAGAGCACCTGTAAGTTAATCCAGTCAGGTATTAATAAGCTAATTTTCAAAGAGTGAAATAGATTTGTGAATGGAAAGTGAGAATTCCATCCATCCACCCACTAAACCAGCATTTTTTAAATTTCCTGCACTCTGCATACTATTTTTTAAGTTTAAATAATACACTAAAATTTCCACAGACTATACTAAAATTTTTCCCAAGATTTCTTCTGTTAACACAAGAAAATAGGATCTTGGATTGAAAAAGCTGTTAGATAATACCTAGCCTTGAAGTAATGAATGGGTCACATCTTCAGCATACCAAGTCTATGGAATTCATCAATTGGTAGCAGTTGCCTACAGCATTTAATTGAGAAGGGATGTATTACAAAGTCAAGGCTACATGGTTTGTAAAGAGATCAGTGATGGATTAGCTGTATCTGCCAAGGACATAGGAAGAGAAAGGACAGCATGTATGCGGTATGTTTGATGAGCTTAATCTAGTTCAACTCTCTTGTTGTACAGGTGGGAAGACCGGACCTCAGAAAGCTGGAATGACTGGTTTTAAGATACATTGCTTCCTGAGGACAGAAGCTGGACTAGAATCCAGAATTTTGAATGTACAGAAAAGTTTCATGTCTACTCCCGCTCCATGTCTATATTCACGTACACAGTTATGCCTGTTACTACTGATTACTAGCATCTCTAGCTTAAGGAGACCGATCCGAAAGAACACACAAAGGGTAACAATCTAACTGCTGATTCAGGAAAAGATCTCAGTTTTTCATGGGCATGAAAACACCTGCAGAAAAAGGAATGACTACGGCTTTTCAAGGGTAAGAGATTGTGGAGTATATTTGTTTTCAAAACTTCTGTTTGAAAAATCTCAACCGGAACTCTAACATCAAACTAGAGAAAACCTCCCTAAGGATGTTTGTTCCTGTTTGTTTAAATGAGAATATTCTAAGATATTTTGGCTACCTGGTCTGCTTGTTTTCATGCTGAGGGACATTCTGTCCTCTAGAAAGAGAAAAGAAAGAACAGAGCCTGAGCCTGGGAAAAGTGGAAGTAATCTTTTTCCCTAAAACTAATTGTCTTGCAAAGCCATAAATATGACATGTTGTTAATGGAGGATAATTAATTCATTCCTCATAAATACCATCCTTGTTCCACCAATGTGACTATTTTCTCTAATGTTCTCATTTGCCCCCAAAGTACAGACACCTCCTGATAAAATGTGAATCACCTGACCAAACTGAGAAGTCCCTGCGTCAAGAAAGTAAACATTTTGAGATTTACTAGGGCAATTCACATTGAAGGCAAGTGATACCTTTATTTCAACACTTTGCTCCTACCCCTCTGAAACATAAAGGCAAATATTTACCCAAGCCATCAGGAAATATACCTGTGACCAACACAAAATTGATTTTCCACATACATATCAGTCTCAGAAAATAAGTTTTGAAAGAATAGATTCACAGATACATTGGGGACTTTGTAAAAATTTGGAAAGGAAAGCTATTTTTACTTAGGGAACATTCTTAGTTTGAGGGAAGAGGCTGTGAGACAGCACGACCTGTAATGTTAAATATAAAATGAAAAACTTACCTGTCTAGAGTCAGTTATCATCCTGTGTGAATTACACATGACCCTATCACACAGTTCTGACACAATACAAAATATTTACAGAAATAACAGTACAACACACCTGTAAAAAACAATGGAACAAAGCAAGAACATTACAACCTTGAACTGTTCTTCAATCCTTGACCACATTGGGGACTGCCGGGAAGACCCAGAGCTCACTTGGAGCACTTGGGGCTTACACCAGGCCAGGCTTTGTACAGTTATCTCCAAGGCCCTCCTTTGAACTAAAGAGAGGGGAAAGGATGTGAGAAAAATCTGGGCAGCAAGAAGGATTTGGTAGTAGACTGGTGGGGAGAGAGTGTGGTGAGGAAGAGGAAGGCGCTGAAGACCAGGCCCGAGGTGGCTAGAGGGACTGAGGACACCAGTGATGGAGACATTTCCTGAGAAGGAGAATATGAAAGGAAGATGCAGTTTGGTTTTTGAGATCAGGGCAGAATCACAGATTCCTCCCTAAGCTATGGCAGTAGAAGCCATTCATGTAGAGTCTGGATCTAAGGAGACACCTCAGGCCTCCCAGTCAGACTGTGGGAGGTTCCCTACACCTCAGATTCCGCCCGCACCACTTTTGTCCCCTCAACCCAGTCTCATGGGGATCTGTAGCACATCTAACTATTAAAGTTAGGTTGATTCAAATACACACCATCCACAGAGGAATTTAAAAAAGAGAAATAATTTAAATAGTTGAGGGGATTCTAACTGCCACCCCGCTCAATTGACAGAGGCCTCCTAATAAGACAGAAGGGCACAGGAGCCCCCAGATCTGAGCAGGAGCGGTCTCCTCCCCCACACGCTCCTGTCCCCCTCCTGATCCACAAGGGACCTCATACAAATGGGTATGAACATCTAGACTCCAAGCACACATGCTTGGTCACCCTGTGGGGTTAGGAATCTGCACACCAGTGGTACAATCCATTCTGGGGACAAAGGCTACACAAGCCCAGAAAACCAGGCTGAGGTCTTTGGCAGGGAGTTCCAGGGTCCTGGATTGCTGTGGTGAAGTCTAGAGAGTATGGGTCATGGGCTCTGGATAGGCTTGTCCCTTTGGCCCTGTAAGGAGAGGTGTGGTTGGAGGATGACCTCTCTCTTCACTGACTCACACTGGCACAAAACTTTAAGGAGTCTGAAAAATTCTCAATTTGAACCTATCCATGCAGGCCACTTTTTTTTTTTTTCTTTTAAGAGAGAGAGAGAGACAGACGGACGGTGTGTGTGTGAGCAGGGTGGAGGAGGGGCAGAAGGAGGGGAAGAGGGAGAATCCCAAGCAAGCTCCATACCAGGTGTGGAACCCAACACAGGGTTTGATCTCAAGACCCTGAGATCATGACATGAGCCAAAATCAAGAATCACGAGTAGGACGGTCGGGGCGCCTGGGTGGCTCAGTGGGTTAAAGCCTCTGCCTTCGGCTCAGGTCATGATCCCAGGGTCCTGGGATTGAGCCCCCCGCATTGGGCTGTCTGCTCAGCAGGGAGCCTGCTTCCTCCTCTCTCTCTGCCTGTCTCTCTGCCTACTTGTGATCTCTGTCTCTGTCAAATAAATAAATAAAATCTTTAAAAAAAGAGAGAGAGAGAGTGGGACGGTTAATCAACTGAGCCACCCAGGCGCCCCTCCCTCCCTCTATGCCATTATTATGAAAGTCATCTGGTCAAAGAAGAAAGATGAAATACATTTTATTTGACAGTTTATTTGCTTGATTTAGAACTTCAAAAAATATAGGGACATGTGTCCTGTGAGCGTCTATTTATATTCTTGTCCCAATTGTCACAGAAAGCAAGGAGAGGGTCTGGAGAAGGAAGATTTGAGCTGGTCACTTCCTCTGTTGCTCGGTACCCATGTTCCTCTGACAGTGAGTGTGACTCTTGCCACACTGTGTGTATTTTTAGGATTAAGAGATACATATTACTCGTATCACATAGTCCCTGAATGCAAGTCAGCTACTGCTCCCGATACCAGGTAGGACACAGCCATCATTTCTAACCCTGAGAAATCATGGGCCATGTTGGACTCACTGTGACACTGTGTTATGTTTATCCCACTCTGACCTGTCTGTCAATATGGGCTTTTACATAGCTGTCTATGTCTCATGAAGGTATTTTTCAAAGTTAATTTTTAAAAAAATTTTATTTATCTATTTGACAGACAGAGATCACAAGGAGGCAGAGAGGCAGGCAGAGAGAGAGGATGAAGCAGGCTCCCCGCAGAGCAGAGAGCCCGATGTGGAGCTCGATCCCAGGACTCTGGGATCATGACCTGAGCCGAAGGCAGAGGCTTTAACCCACTGAGCCACCCAGGTGCTCCTCAAAGTTAATTTTGACTGTATTTAAATTTTACTCTATTTACATGTACATGCTGACTGAACGAACATCAGGCATTTTGCTGAGGGTAGTAGCCCTTTGGCTAGTCATTGGAGGGTGAAGGGTAAAACTGTAAGTAAGATGAATTAGGGATGGTTTCAACTGGAAGAAATATAAAAAATGGGTGGGATAATTTAGATATTTTATTCTTTTCCCAGCCCGAAGACAACTCAGAATGACCAAGGCAATCGACGTCAACCCTCTTGATGAATCGATGGGGCAGAAAAGCAGGTGCTTTGTGGATAGGATGAATAATTTTATTTATAAAGAGGGGGAAGAAAATATAATAAAAACTCAAGTTCTAAAATCCTGTTATGAGGATTGGATCCTCTGTTGTTCCATAAAAAGTCACAAAAGAGACTTTGCACTAACCTAAAGCCCAGCACTACAGCTTCTGTGCCTTGAAATTCTGGAGAAGGCCATGTCACTTTCTCATGAAACTGGTTCATCCTGACACTTTGAAGAAAGGCCCCTGGGAACAAGCTGTTGAAGAGAAAGATAGTGTTACTGAATCTGTAAGGGCTGATTTTCACGGAATGGGAAAAGCAACATTGCTTTAAGAAGGACAACACTGCCAATAATTGAGTTCTTCTAAGGAGATTTGAAAAGATAGGACGGTAAACACTCAAAGAGAACTAGGCTTTCAAAGAAGTAGGTGTCCATGGCTGAAAACATAAAGGCTGTTTTTATTCTGCCTGAAAGATGGTTCTGATGCTTTTATTTCAGAAGAAATGTCAGCTATTATTTGGGAGCTGTTGATTATCTGGTTCAAGAGGTATAGAGAATATAAAGTTAGCAGGAAATGAGACCACAAAAAAGTATTTTAAAAGAGAGGAATGTGCATCACGATGGTGAGCAAAATTCAGAGGTCGAATAAACCAGGGCTGTTAGCAGTGAGAAATATATGGACAAAGGCGGGGCGGGGGGAAACTTAAAGATTCCCAAGTTTAGGTTTGATAATTGCTTATTAAGTCTACTAAACATATTTCTTTGAAAATCAGATTTTTCTCCCAAGTTGAAATTTGAATATAACATCAAGATAGAATCCATTATTCAAGAGCAGTTATTGTGTACAGCGCCTTCAATTTTGTCAGAGGTAAGAGACATGTAAGTCACAGTTCCTGACTTCAGAAGGTAGGGTTTTTTTTTTCCCCCCTAGGAAGAATGAACAACTAGACCTTGGACTGAATCGTGTACACAGTAGGGAGAGGGCTGCCCATTGGGGGAGCCCACCTCTAACATTTACTGCACATGTGATATTGGGGAAGTTTCTAAGCTGCTCTGTGCCTCAGCTTCCTCATCCATAAAATGGGGATAAGTGCTGCAAAGCTCTCAATGGAATTGTTGCGAAGATTAAATGAGTTAATATATGTAAAAGTACTTATATCAATTTCTAGCACATAGTAGATACTCAATACTTTTGACTGTAATTATCATTATAGTTATCATTTACTTTTAAAAAAGATTTTATTTATTTATTTGAGAAAGAGAGAGAGTGAATGAGAGGGAGAGGGAGAGGGAGAGGGAGAGAGGATCTGAAGCAGACTCCACACTAAGCACAGAGCCTGACACGGGGCTTGATCCTATAACCCTGAGATCATGACCTGAGCCAAAATCAAGGGTCAGACACTAAACCAACTGAGGCACCCAGGTGCCCCTACTTACTTTTTAAATAGACTTAGAGACATCACACTTCATTTTTGTAAACATACTAATAATAGGTTTCTTGCAGTATGCAATAGCATGTTTTTGGATATAAAATGAAGAACAATGCTTTATATATTCTTTTAATATAAATGATTACAATTAGAATGTAATATATTGCATTCTAATATATTGCAAAGCAGACACTGGTAAGTACTTCTTGTATACCGTATTTTCTTACTTTTCAAGATGGGTGTGGATATGTGCATTTTCAGTGAGGCTCTAAAAAGTTGAACCCTTGCCCAAAGTCAGTCTCCATTCCCAGTAAGTGATGCAGCCGGCATTTGGACATGCTGTTGTTCTTATGCAAATTGGGAAACTCAAGGTTGTATCACTTTCTTATACAAAGAAGTCCTATTCTGCACTCAGTCCTCACAGCCGTCACTTCTCAAACCCTTTGAAACATATTCAGAAAGCAAGAGAGAGCTGAGCCTGAAAACAAAAGAGGAGACACAGCTTTCCCTTGAGACAGAGGTCTAGGGTTAAGGGGCTCGAATTCCTGAGGAGAGAATTTTCTCTCTGGTTACTTAGGAGCACAAAGTAGGAGCACTTTAAACTTGACCTGGGTTCCAAATGTGTTTCTGGCTGTCTCTTCCTGGCTCTCAGGGTTCCACCTTCCAGGAAAAGCACAGTCTGCAGATGACATTTTTATTCTCTAGCCTATGAAGTGAGGAAGTATTTAATAAGTCACTCATCTGGAGAGCTCAATTGAATGAGTTTTTCCCCCCATAACGCTAACAGTGCAAAAAAAAAAAAAGTCTATCAGTCCAAATGAAACATGGTGATGACAGACATGTTCTCCTAGCAAGTTTTTCTGGAAACATTTTCTTTTGTCAAAACTAGTGCTACTCACACTAGTCTCAGGAACTCCTGACATTTTATTCTCTAGCCTATGAAGTGAGGAAGTATTTAATAAGTCACTCATCTGGAGAGCTCAATTGAATGAGTTTTTCCCCCCATAACGCTAACAGTGCAAAAAAAAAAAAAAAGTCTATCAGTCCAAATGAAACATGGTGATGACAGACATGTTCTCCTAGCAAGTTTTTCTGGAAACATTTTCTTTTGTCAAAACTAGTGCTACTCACACTAGTCTCAGGAACTCCTGACATTAAAAATTCATCTTGTTTTATTTTTTCATTTTATTTTTGTATTTTATTTTTTTAATTCCAGTATAATTAATGTGTAATATTATCTTAGCTCCAGGTGTACAATATACTGATTCCACAGTTCTATACATTACTCGGGGCTCATGAGGATAAATGTGCTCTTAATCTCCTTCACCTGTTCCACCCATCCCCCAACCCACTTCCCCTCTGGTAACCACAAGTTTATTCTCTGTATTTACAAATCTGTTGTTTATTTCTTTTTTCTTTGTTCACTTGTTTAGTTTGTTAAATTCCACATATGGGTGAAATCATACAGTGTTTGTCTTTCTCTGACTGACTTACTTCACTTAACATCATACTCTCTAGATACATCCATGTTACAAATGGAAAGATTTCATTCTCTTTTGTGGCTGAGTAATATTCCATTATATGTAATCCTGTGTGTGTGTGTGTGTGTGTGTGTGTGTGTGTGTTGCTATATCCAATGTTAGAGAAATTACTGTCTGTGCTCTCTTCTGGGATTTTTATGGCTTCAAGTAGTAAATTTAGGTCTTTAATGTATTTTAACTTTACTTTTGTATATGATTTAAAGAGAGTGGTCCAATTTCATTCTTTTGCAGGTAGCTGTCCAGTTTTCTCCAGCATCACTTGTTGAAGAGACTTTTTCCTACTGCATATTCTTGCCTCCTTTGTTGTACACTAGTTAGCCATATAATCATGGGTTTATTTCTGGGCTTTCATTCTGTTCCATTGATCTATGTGTCTATTTTTGTATCAGTATCATACTGTTTTGAATACTACAGTTTTGTAGCATATCTTGAAATCTAGGATGTGATACCTCCAGTTTTGCTCTTCATTTTTGGTAAATCATTTAAAATGGCAATAATCAAAGCATCACATGTTAACAAAAACAACATTTTTATGAAAAATAATTATGTTTTCCAAAACAAGAACAAATTGAGTGACGAGAGTGGCATTGATTTACATTTTTGCAAACCTCTTTGTGTTTAACAGAAGAAAACTGGATCCTCATACTTATTTCTGTATTCAACCTGTGGTTTATATCACATGTCATGCAGCCTTTGGAAAGCATCATTGTTGAATACAAGAAAATGAGAGTAAAAAAGGCAAATTATATTTTAATGCTATGTTGATAATAGGTTTGACCTTAAGGACTTCTCAGAAACTCTAATCACTGGACAATGCTTAAAAGCCTGGCTTAATGATCTGGGAAGGTAGACTAGAGAAACAGAGAGTGAAAGTCATTCAGACATGAAGAGATAAGAGAGGGAGGACACTATTAAAATAACCTCTTTAGTAAATTTTGAAGTGTTAGTGTGAGTAAAGAAAACTGTTTGGTTAAGATGCTATTTGTTTCTTCAGGTGGTTACACCAACTTTGAAGTGTTTTTAAGCAATTAGCCACTGTTGACAGCTTTTCAGTTCCTCTTTGGGAAATCACCTGGCAATAGGAACCAGGCCCTGGTGCATCATTTGCATAGCCCAGTGCAAAGTGAAAATGTGGGCTCTTGGTTCAAAGAATTTAAGACAGTGATAGCAGAACATTAATCCATTTGTGGGCCCTTCAAAATGTAGGACTCTGTGCAACTCACAGTTCACACACCAGTGAAGGTGGCCCTGATGGGAGTACCTAGAGAGGAGAACTGTTTCCTGGGCTACATTGGTAGTGAATGGGGAATTATCCTCAGAAAGGAGTGAAATCACAGAGAAGCCACAAATCTTTTCCCATCACTTTCTAGGCCCATTGAGCATTTTCTCTTAAATTTAATAATTTCCATCAATCTTCTCAAATTGTCTGGAAAAGAATCTTTGGAAATCTCACAATATTTGAACACCATACTTTTGGAAAGTAAATATATCCTCCCTGATCCTAGGTTTACAATTTGGATAATGATATCCATCCATCCATCCATCCATCCATCCATCTATCCCTCCACCCACCTGTCCATCCATTAATTTCTTGACATAATATTTATCAAGTACCTGCTATATGCAAGAGTCTATCCTGGGAGCTGGGGAATTAGTTGGAAGCTTTCATTAAAAGTGTTAGTATAGGACATCTGGGTGACTCAGTTGGTTAAGCATCTGACCCTTGATTTTTGGCTCATGATCTCAGGGTTGTGAGATGAAGTCCTGTCTTGAGCTCCATGTTCAGTAGGGAGTCAGCTTGAGATGATCTCTCTCCCTCTCCATCAACATAAATAAATAAATAAATATTTAAAAATTCTCTCTTTCTCCCTCTGTACCGCCACCACCCCATGCCCTTGGTCACTCTCTCTCTATCTCTAAATACACAACAAAAAAATTGTTAATACATTCTCATGGGAAAGCTTAGATTTTCTTGCAATTAATTTTCAGAAGAAAGACTGGCATTGTTTCAAATTGTGCGTAAGGACTATAAGACTTTTGAGGTCTTAGTAGTTACCCTTATATTAAGTATCAAATACTTCAGAAGGCTCTGGGGTGCCTGCTTGGCTCAGTCAGTTGAGCATCCAACTCTTGATTTCGGCTCAGGTCATGATGTCACAGTCTGGGATCAAACTCCGTGTTGGGCTCTGTGCTCAGTGAGGAGTCTGCTTGAGATTTTCTGACAGATTCTCTGTCTCTGTCTCCCTCTCCCTCTGCTCCCCCCTGTACTCGCTCACATTTTTTCTCTCTCTCTCTCTCAAATAAACAAATAAATAAATAAAATCTTTAAAGGCTAGGCTCTGAGTTTAGATTCTACCCATATGACATATAATCTGTTTGCTATCGACTTCTGGTTGTTCTGGAATAATCAACTTTTTAAAACTTAACCTTTTATAGGGGTTTCAGCACCCTCGAATCCTTTGTGCAATGAGGTTCCATGGCAGCTAGACTCTTAGAAGGCCTGTCATCATGGAGTCACCTTCTTAATCCTTTTCCTCAAATACTCACCTGTCCAAGCTTTCATTTGTGCAGCTGAGATCATTCCCTTACTGACTTTCAAAACAATCTTATGCCTCCCTGCCTCCATGCATTTGCATTTTCTCTTTCCCCCTTCTCATGCTACACATTCAAATGCTTCCACTTTTTCAAGTTTGATGCCCAGGTATTTTATTTCATTAATTCAATTTTTATCAATCTAAGGAAAGGAAAAGATGAAAGATACAAACATATGTGCATACTATATATTACTATATTATTTACATTACAAAAGTTGAAACAATTTGCCTTATTTTCCTAATTCCAAGAGCTGTACTTTTTTCACTTCTCTAATACGTATTAAAAATGATACATACCTAATGTAATTTTTCCTTTATTCTACAAAATGCTCTTTTAAAACCATCTTTCATTTAAAAATCATGGACAACTTAAAGGGAATTAGGAATGCTCCTGTGGAATTAGGGAGCACAGTCCACAAAATCACCCTCACTTCTGATGCCAAATGCAGAGTCTGGGGATTCTTAAGGCCACCTTCAGGTTTGATCATTCAAAACTAGGATTCACAGAATTCACCCAAAACTGTTATACTTATGGTAATGGTTTATTATAATGAAAGAGTGCAGGTGAAAGTCAGCCAAGGGAAGAAATGCCTAGGGCAGAGTTCCAGAAAATTCCAGATGTGGAGCTTCTATTTGTCTCCTTCCAGTAGAATCATGGTCAGCATGAAATCCCCTGGCAGCAACGTGTGACAATATGACAAAGTATTGCCAACTAGAGAAGGCCAACTGATTCTTGGATGTCTGGAATTTTTATGCGGACTCAGGCACAAATACGTGATTGATTGCCTGTGTGACAGTGTGGCATGTCCCACTTCGTGTTCAGCCCCTCCAGAGGGAAAACCGAGGCCACATGGCCCTAAATCCTCCGTCATAAATCGCATTGTTAGACTGTGCAGTGTGGCACAAATCCCTAAGGTAAACAAAGACACCCTTATCAGCCAGGATATTCCAGAGGCCAAAAGAATATTTCCCAGTAGCCAAAGTAAAGGCCAAATCTCTTTTGGGGTAAGATTAATTCTTTACTCCAGAGCCCTGCAAATGAGGGGTTGGTTAAATGATTAAATCCAGCACAACAACGTGATGGGAGAGCATGCAGCTCATTAAAATTATGGTTTGAAACTTATGACATGGGGAAATTTGCAGAGCATAGTCTTGTGTATGTCTTCTAAATTGTGGGTATGCGTGCATGTGTCTGTGTGATGTCTTTTAGCTCAACTGTGATATATTTACATTCTTCTTTTTATTTATTTATTTATTTATTTGACAGAGAGAGATCACAAGTAGGCAGAGAGGCAGGCAGAGAGAGTGAGAGGGAAGCAGGCTCCCTGCCGAGCAGAGAGCCCGATGCGGGACTCGATCCCAGGACCCTGAGATCATGACCCTAGCCAAAGGCAGTGGCTTAAACCACTGAGCCACCCAGGAGCCCCTATTTACATTCTTCTGCATTAATGATTTTTTTTCAGTCACCCACCTTCAGTTTCCAAGAAACGTATTTTTTATTCTCCCATTTAAGTTTTGCATTTCCTTACAGGAAAACAGAGATGTGTCCTTCCTTCCTATTACCTTTATCCCCATACCCGGCCTTGTGTCAATGTTTAAAGTCAAAGGATGGAAATTTACCTTGGAAAGTCACTCGTACGGAGAAGAGAGTTTCTCTATAAGAATTCTGTTTTTCTGCCTATTAAATTTAATCTTTCATTCCTTCATTCGCAGAACAAATCTAATAGAATTTGTTAGAACCAGGGGCTTATAGGTGAGTGAGCCATATATACAACCTACATCCAATGGGCTGGGAATCTGGTGCCCGAAAGAAACATATCAAGGAGAAGCTACTGCATAATGACAAAGGTGTCTTCTCACCCTACAAAAAACCAATTGCTCTAGCATGTTCTAATCCAGAAACTCAGAAAATTGATGCGAGGTTACTCTAGCTGAGCCACGAGGTAAGGCGTTTACGATAGAACCGTCCTTCTTCCATGAATCCTATCCTGTAGCTTCCAGGCCACACCCAGATCCCAGGATGTAATAGTAGGATGGGGACTCAAGTGTCTGTTATCCTATGGACACAGAATCGGAATCTGACTTCTATTTACTTTGGAGTTTGACCACATGATCTCCTTTCAATCCTCATGTTCAAAAGGCACATTACATTGCTATCCAAGACATGAGGAAGGCAGGATAGACATCTTCAGGAGACAATTGATGGCAGGGTTTCCATATTTCATTCTCAGTGATTTCGTGGTACTTTACCCTTATTTCTGGCTTTGCGATTTGTTTTGGAGGAAAACAAGGAAAACACAATAATGACAAAATAGAACAAAATAAAAATACACGTTTCTTTTCATCGACCAAAGTGACTGACTGAAGCAGTAAATGATAAATATTCTTTAAAAAATAAAAGTATAACACAGAAATGCAAAGTGGAAAATACCGTTACATTGGAAAAAAGACTATAGAAATAATCAGCATATCCTATTTGAGGAAATAAAATACCACTCCTCTCCCCCTCCTACACAGAATCTGCCTCAACCCCCAATATGATTTGGTTCTAGGTCCCTTCAAAGTTGTCTGTGGCAACATTCCTAATGTTCGTCACAGTTGATGTGTATAGTATCTAAGTCCGCTGTTGGGGGTTTTCTCAAGCACTCCAAAAGCCAACATTGTTATTGCTAAGTTCAAAAACAAGTTCTACCTTTCTGCTCCATTCAAAGCCCAGGGGCTTTGAGATCCCTACTACAAGCCAGGCAGTGTACACACAAGTGCACACAAACACAGGTCCACACACCAACCAACAACCAAGAAGGAAATGCTTTTCATTTTGGCTTGTCCAGCGGGCTTGGCAAAGAGTGGAGAGAATCATGATGGGAAAATAACCAAAAAGCTGCTTGAAGCCTTCATCTGTTTTAAAAGGAAAACAGAGAGGTGTGAGGGGCTCTGGGTCATGGTGTGTTAAGGTGGATACAGAGTCACATTAAATGAAAGGGCCTCACTTTCCTCATCTCCTTGACCATATTTTTTTCTGCCACACACAGAGCTACTTTTTCCTATACCAGATTTACAAATAAACAATAGAGAAAGAAAAATCATTTTGATCAGAGTGGTGCCCATTTTTCAAGTTGCACGAAGAGGGAAATATCTGTGAATGACTAATTACTTAGGGCCAGTTCACAGGTTAATTGGTCAGTGTTGTGAAAATACATGGCCATCTTCTAGTGGATTCTTGTCTACATTTCCAACATCTAATGATCAACTGAGTCATTTTTAGCTTTTATCCAATGGCCTGGTTTTCCGGTAGACAATTTTAGCATAATATAAAAGTTGACCAAAATAGGGCTAAAGCCAGCCTTTCCTCTTATCAAGTAAGTGTAATGCACACCACACCCACTCATGAAGACACACTCGCACACGTACATACACACACACAACTTCTGATAACCAGAACCAAGAATTACGACACTGAATTATTTTTAATTTCAAAGTCATTGAATCGTTCCTTGGCCTTTCTTGACTTATTTTGGAAAACACGAACTCCTCAAGGGCATACATTGTGTTGTCAATTTCCTTTCTAGCCCCCACAACACCACATCATTTGGGACGTAACAGGAACTCAGACTATGTTAAACGGATATATATGCGAATGATTCAGAACATAACTCAATTATTGAAAGATTTTAATGAGCAAATGAAAAGGTATATTTCAAGTGTGTAGAATTCATATGCAAATCTGATACAATACGCTAGCTACCATCAAAGAATAAAGCACAGTCCTTGCTGTGAAGGAGTGAGTCATCTAGCGGGTGAAACGAGATTAAAGGAGACAAAGAACAGCAAATGATAGGAAAGGAATGCAGTAAATACCCCCCCCCCCCCCCCGGAACATCTTGGTGGTTACTTGAGTGTTACAAGGTTTCAGAGGAGAGGGGAACTGACAGAGGCAGGAGCAGAAGGAATGTCTTCACACCCGATATGGGTGCCATGTGCACCCTGAAGAGCCAGGGAGATTTGCTACGGTGGAAGAGAGTGGGTGGGCTTTTTAGGTGGGTGAAATTACATGGTGAGTGGTTATGTTATTTATTGATGGGGACTACATATTACATATTCCAAATCCATACAAATAACACCTTGCAAGATGGCAGAGGTTAGGAGACAGCAAGAAATTAACCAGGCAAGCTGCAAAGCTGTGAGCTTGTGATGGGCTGACTGACAGTCAGTGGAAATGCAGGAAGGGTGAGCAACACATAGATGTCATATGGACAGGAACCTCACCTGCCTCGTTCATCTTGCTCATTACTGGATCCCTAATACCTACCACAGTGCTTGACCCATCATAGGAGTCCAGCAGACTTTTGTGGAGTAGGTGCATGAATGAATCTTGGAAAGGCTCAAAGTCAGTCTCAGGTTTGTGTACTTCCAAGCATAACCATGTTTAGAAACCTGCAGAGTGAGTGTTATGTTTGTTTTCCTGAATGGACTAGTCTCAGTCGTGTTTGCTAAAAACACAGACCTCTTCTCCATTAGAGTAAAGGTGAAAAAAAAAAAACAAAACCCTCAAAGAGTGTTCTTTCTCTTCCCTTCAGAAGTGCATGAAGGTAAATGTCCTTTGCTAAGCTGACCTACTCCCCACTCAAGCCCAGAATGAAGTTTGATTGCTCATTCCAAAGTTCTCATGACTACCAGTGTTAATAAAGGTCACAAAAGTGTTCAGCCCTTTACAAACGAGCCGGTTATTTATTTTTCCTGTGTCATGTGTTCACTCTGAGGATTGAGAATATGTGGTAGAGTTTGTCTTGTATAATGGCTTCAAACCTAGTCAAATCCCCGAATTTAGCTGCAACTAAATGCAAAGAAAGGATGTGTCCCAAGATTTACAGGAGGAGGAAATGCCCCATGAAAACATGAAATGAGTTGATGTGAGGAGACCATGTTTTATTCCTTATCCTAAAACTAAGGGTAACTGTGATATTTGTGTTTTCTGAAAATGATGCTTTCCTCATCCTCTCTCCACTTCTTCCATCCAAATCTTTAACTTCTGACACATAGAAGGAAATAAAGAGATTCTCCCAAGTACAGACCTCTTTCTTCTTGTGGTCTCAGAAGCCCTTCAGGAAACGCTCATGCCCTCCATACACTAACCTTCGATGTCTGCGCTCTGTTTTTCTTCTAGGAATGTGAAACCCTTTGTGATTTCTCCACAACATACTCTCAACAGCAGTAAGAATATAAATCATTGTCCTCTCTGTCTGTTTGCTTTTTCTCTCCCGCTCGTGCCTTCACGCTTTCCAATACCCAATGAAGGATTTTTACTTCTGTGTTTGTTTTTCCTTTGTTTGTTGGCAGGTCACCCCTGTGTCCAGGATCTGGGGAGAAGGGCAGAGAATGAACATAGAGTATTTCCTAGGGCTTCTCAGTGACCCACATTTTTTTTTTTTTTTTAGATTTTTATTTATTTGACACACAGAGAGAGATCACAAGTAGGCAGAGAGGCAGGCAGAGAGAGAGGGGGGGAAGCAGGCTTCCTGCTGAGCAGAGAGCCTGATGCGGGGCTCGATCCCAGGACCCTGAGATCATGACCTGAGCTGAAGGCAGCGGCTTAACCCACTGAGCCACCCAGGCACCCCAGTGACCCACATTTTGACTCCTCCTCTGGGGCAAGGAGAACCACAGATAACTTCCCAGCCCAGAAGCCTGCGTGCCTTTGAGTGTGCCCTCACGCTCCTTAGAGGACATTCAACCTTCGTGATATTCTTGTCTGTCCGGGCTATGGAAGGTAAGGTTGGGGAAGAAAAGACTGGAGCCTGTGCTATCTGGCGTGGGTACACATCCCACGAGGATGTAGGTAGAGCCAGCAGAAGGCCACCAGCTACGAATTCTGTGGTCAGTGTTTTAGTGGTTAAAATGATAATATTTCTGACTAGGGCTAAGTCAACAATTGACAGAAAGACATTAATCAAAGTAGAATAATGCAATAACTATCATAAGGCATTTCGGTAATCTCTCTCTTACCAGCGTTTTAGCGATTCTCGGATCTTCAGTAGTTTGGGAGCAGAAAGAAAAATGATTTTGGAGCAAGAGTTTCTGAGTTTAAAACTCACTATTGTTACTTTTTTAGGTAAACTCTGTCTCTGTTTCCTCGTCTATAGAACTGAGAGGATAATTATAAGGAGGATTAAGCAGCACTCTCTGTGTAAAGTCATGTAAATGGGACTCAGAAGATTTGTAATATAAAGCTTACTGAGTCTAAATGGTGCTGATTTTTAATATGTCGACTTGAGTGGACTCTTTCCGGACACCATGATCACCACTTAGAGACACTTTCATGATCACCATGAACATTCAGTCATTGGTAGCACAAGGAAAATATACCTGTACCTAGGCACATGTCCAACCAGGGGGCACAGCTATGTCTTAGAATGGTGTGTGTGTGTGTGTGTGTGTGTGTGTGTGTGTGTGTGTGTGTGTGCCTGCCTCATGCCTTATTCTGGTCTCCCTGTTACTACTCCTCCTCCTGGAAATGTCATAAGATAACTGAGCCACGTATACTGTACATTAGTTCATCAAGAAGAAGCGTTTGCAAAGAAAATATTGGGATGCAGTAATGAAGTCTGACCTCTTGGTGGTGGAAGTTGCTGGCTCCTGCCAAGGTGCGGACGATGTCAGGTCTTGATCAAAGCTGCTCATTGCCTACACCTATGTTCACTATGTATTTTTGCTTGTGAACTGGTTTATCAGCTGCCCTGGAGGGGGAATCCCAGAGTTCATACATGGAATGGGGACTTCATTGCACTGCTGGGCCTGGCATGGAGATGGGAGGAGGTAGGTTGTGTGTGTCTATGTGTGTGTGAGGCGGTGGGGAGTTAACACTTCTGTTGGAGTTAGCGTCAAGGTCAGCATCCCAATCTTCTCAAAATCTGCCATGATGACAAAATCAGCAGCTTTGAGAGAGGTGTGGAGGTTTTGAGAAAATAAAATTCATCCAGACCACTTTTATGGATATAAGTAGCCATGCAAAACAAGGCAGTCTTTATTTTGAAAATCAGGTATAACTCGAACGTTCTAAACTTACAAGATCTATTCCCTCTGTATTTCATATCTATTTCAATCTCATAGAAAATTTCTAAACTTCTTTTATGTGAATTTTTGAAAGAAACATCAAATGTAAGCTTACAAGGGAGAATGCATACAGTGGGCCCCCTTTGTGGGCAAGGATAGTCTTTAAAAATATATCCCAAATGTTTAACAATGATTATTTCTTGGAAGGATGGGGTATTGGTGGGGGGAGGCAAAAGTATAATAAGGAAAGGATTTTTTACTTTCTATCTTATATACTTTTTATATTTATAATAAAATAAAATAAAAGTTAAAAGTAAGAAGAGCTAACATATACTGAACGCATACTATGTTTCAGGAATTTTGCTACACGTACTATTTTATTTAATTCTTTTAATTACCCTGTGAGCGGGTACCATCACCGCCTCAATTTTACCATCGAGGAAAAGGAGGCCTTGCAGGAGCTGAATCACTTGCCAGGCACATGTGGCTGAGTAGAAGAGAGTGAGTGCAAATGTGGCGTTCAGAGTCTGTCCTTCTGGCCACTATACTAAACGTCCTCAACCGAGCAAATAAATACAAGTTAAAATTCCTTTCTGAGGAGCAAAGAGTCAATCTCGCTACCTCATAGTCACACCTCCAATCCTTCTCATGCTTATAATTGGAATGTAAAGTTTGGTTGATTTCAACACTCAATCAAATGTGTATTACTGCGCTACAAAACCCTTCCTAGCACCTGCCATGCCATGGAGGTGGGGGTAGAAAACAAGAGAGCCGGGAAAAAGATAACTGAGGCTGCTGGTTGGTCTTCCTTAAAGTAGAAAACAAAAGGCAGAGAGAGAGATGAGCTAGAAAGATCTTGTAATTTAGGAAATTGAGAGCACTGCACATTTGGAATCCTAACTAGAAGTTATAGTGGTAATGCCCTTTGATACACTTTTGAAGTCCGTTTTACATTAACAAAATAAAATCATTCGAACTTTCTTCTGGTTTGTAACTCTTCAGTATTCTTCTTTCTAAAAGCTTTCTTTTGCCTGGGGATTTTTTTTCTTTTGACAAATCAAGAGTCATTAAATTTTTCTATAGGATTACGAATCAGAAAAAGAAATATACATAATGGGTCCCTCTCCTTCATGGCCTCCTCTGGTCTTTCCTTTCCCTTTTATTTATTCATTTTTTTAAGACTTTATTTATTTGACACAGAGAGAGAGAGAGAGCACAAGCAGGGGGAGCAGCAAACAGAGGGAGAGGGAGAAGCAAACTCCTTGCTGAGCAAGGAGCCTGACGCAGGGCTCAGTCCCAGGATCCTGAGATCATGACCTGAGCCGAAGGCAGACACTTAACTGACTGAGCACCCAGGCGCCCTCCCCAAACAAGTATTTTCTAAGCCATCCAGATAGAATGTCCCAATATGAATATTTTGTTTGATTAAATCCCTGGCACACTGACCTTCATACTCTTAAAATTTGGGGAAGGAAGGAAAAAGAAAATTTAACACCTATAGTATATAGGCACTAAACAAGCTGCTTTACACACTTGATCTGAGCCTTCCGGTGACCCCTGGACTTTTCCCATTTTACAAACAAAGAAAGATAAGGTAGTCTGTCCTAAGGTTGGGGGTGCCCTTTCTCACAAGCTCCTGGTCATGCTGGTGCTGCTGGTTGGGAATACACTTGGAGAATCATCACTCTGGTCTGAGAGAGAGCAGGGCTTGGGCACTTCATGTCATGGCAGACTTCCACGTGTAAACAACTGTCAAGGTAAATTCTGGAAATGATTCCATAAATGTGACTTTGTTTTTATTTATTTTCAAAATCGATGGGGAGGGAGGTCGTATAACGGTCCCCACAATCAGGTGAGGCAGAGGACAGGTGGAACTAGCTCCTGGACCCAGGCAGCTTCAGGAAAACAAACCTACATTATCGCCAGGGCCAGCAAAGCTCTCATGCCTCTGAGAGTTGTCCTTGGCGGTGCCCAGCAGCACATTGTCATGGAATTCACAGCTGCCTTGTTCCTGCCCAATTGGGGAACATGGCTGACATCTAAGAACCAGGAAATCTTATCCACAAAGGCAATGTGTCCCTTGGCAACACATCACACTGGGGCGCTCCTCTGCTCTGGTTTCAAGCATCAGGTCAGAATTCCAAAGGGGTGTTGCCTCGCATCTGGTTGGCATAAATGTAGCTGTTGGCAATGCTTTATCTATGATTCCTACCCGGCAAGATAAGGTCCTGCCAAACCCACTTGGGCTGGTACTCTTTGGTGATAAATTTCTCTTCTCTCAGCATGTGACCTAGAGGAGACTCGGGATCAGAGAACGGCAGGACTGGCTGGGTTCTCTGAGCTTATCTAATGAATGCAGCTCTGTAGTTTTACTGAAAGGGAATTGAAGCTCAGAGAAATGCCCTAGGCAACTGAAGACTTGGCCTCAGGAAGTCTCCTTCCCAAAGACAACCTTCTACATCCACCCAAGGACGCCATCAAGGAAACGTAACTAGCACGGTTGGTTGGGATCAAGCCAGGTGAAATGTAGACCCACTCTGGGGAAACTCATTGTCATCTATGAGCAGGGCACTCTTCCCTCATTGCTTATGGTTTGTTTCTCAAGCCCCAGTCCTTGCCCCCAACCTCGCTGAATCTGGAATAAAGTGTCTGGAAAAGTAACATCACGATATCTTGGTACCATGGTACTCTTTTATTTATTTTTTCTAAACTTTTTTAGATATTTTATTTATTCATTTGAGAGAGAGAGCACAGCAGAGGGAGAGGCAGAGGGAGAGGGAGAAGCAGACTCTCCGCTAAGCAGGGAGCCCGATGCAGGACTTGATCCCAGGATCTTGGGATCATGGCTTGAGCCAACAGCAGACGCTTAACCATCTGAACCACCCAGGTGTCCCAGCCATGATACACTTGTAAAAGACAGCCTTGGAGGCCCAATAATGATCCCAAAGGGGTAAATCTCTGTTCGTAAAACATCAGGCGCCATTGTTCTACGCGTGGATGGAGGCCGGGAGGCTTTCTGACCAAGGGAAGTGAGGCAGAGTAGGGCACCTTGGAGCAGATTCTCCTCCCTCCGTGTTGGTTCTCACCACAGGCAGGTTACCCAAACCCTGAGCCCCCACTTCCTTCTAAAGAGGGGAAAATTATGTACAATTTTCTGTGTTGTTTTGAGGAACAAAGGAGGTCATCTATGCTGAGTCTAGCACAGAAACTGGAATATAGAAGGCTTGTTAGTTTCTGCTTCCTCTTCTGCCCTTTCTTCATATCACGCTGAGAGCTAAGGTGAGCGCTGGTGCTGAAGTGAGGGCTGAGGAATGCCTGCAAGCGGTCCGATCCTTCCTGAGGAAGCTCTGAGGGCCGAATAAATCCCCGCTCTAAATACAGCCAGTTTGATGTTTGTTCGTGTTGTTTTGTTCCCTCTGCCCCTAAGACGTCAGGTACAAAATGGAATCTGTAAAGAGTGATAGCTCAGTTATGGAGTGTGTCACTAGTCTCTGACAAAACTATAAGATTTGCTAAGCGACTTCCTCCCGACGGAAGTGGTGAATCCAAAAAACCCAGAACATTCTCAATCTATTTTGTACCATGTGCTTGAATTAACTCTGAATTTGCCCAAAGCACCCAAGGATATCCCGTCGATGTGGCCCAAATTTAAATAAAACACTGCCTTTCTAGCAGGTGGGAGTCTCAGGCCAACGGTGGCTAGTTCTTGCTTGGCTTAGAAACAGGCAACCTTCACTCCTCACCAGCACCCTTGGGCATAAACCCAGGAAACAGAGCTATTATGTTCTTAGCTCACAAATCTCTTTTACTGTACAAAACACAGCAGAAACACTGCAAATTGTTCCTAATTAGAGTAGTTGGATTAAAACGCCTTTTATTCCTCCAGATTCCAGACTGCATGTCTGGTGTGTGGAAGCTTTGAGCAATTTGTCCAGGATTATTTCTTGGTCAGAGTCCGCCCCCTGAAGTTTGGTAAAGGTAAGTACAGCACAGCCGCTACCTTCCCAACTGAAGACAAACGGTCTTTCCACGACAGAATCACTTGAAAGGACACAGATTTCGGAAACTTGCCCAAATCTGCATCAGTCTGAGAGACCTTCTAGGTGCTTCTTCAGCCCTTTTATTTGTTCTGAAGGAGACAGAGCAACTTGGAAAATATTAATCTTTACAAAATTGCTAGTTACAGATCTGGAAGAGCTAATCCAACGTGCGGCCAGGCAAAATCTAAACACGATTCCATTCTATATATTCAGTGTGAAACCTTCCAACAGTGGGATTTTTCATTCTGCATGCCTGTTATATTCTTATATCCTGACACAAGACGGGAATGAGCAAGTCGAGGTCTTTATCTTCCTTGACTCTTGCATCCTTGAAATCTCTCTCGAATTGTTTTTCTTAGCTTCCGAGATGCCCTGTTCTCCTGATTTCCCTCCTACTTCACAAACTGCTCTTTCTCATTCCCCTTTCCTGGATTTTCCTCCCTCTTTACGTCTAGATGGTGATGCCCAGGCTCAGTGCTTGGACCTCCTCACTTCTGCCCTGTACTCACTAGATGATTTCATTGGGTCCCATAGCTTTAAGCGCCATCTTTAGCCCACAGACTAGTATACCCAGCAGCCAACTTGACATCTCAAATTGGAGGTCTTGTAGGCATCTCAAAGACCTGAAGCAGCTGGCCAGCATGAGCTTGGACAGCCCTGGGGCCTCTGAGTTCAAGGAAATGAATCAAGGGGACTTCCAACATTAAGATACTCCATGCCCTCTCCAATTTAGACACACACACACACACACACACACACCCCACATTTATTTATATTTAACCATGGCTACATGGATATGGTTTCAGGACTCAAAAAAACTGTAATTTCCTGCTTCTCAGGGAAAGTCTGTTAATTATTTTAGCTTATTCTTGTGATAGTTATTTCCGTATTTCTAAGTTTCATGATTATAGGGTTACACCTTGGCTTCTCAGTTTTATTGATTTCCAAACACAAAGAAAGAAGATTTAGATCTCTTCTGCTATCTTCCCAGCTATACATCCTATTCCCAAATACTTATATTGTTATTATGTTGGTTAAAACAATATCACTTTGCATGACTGGTATTCTGTATATTCTATTCATAGCTGAGCTAGATTGTGTGTTTAATTATTTTTTTTCTGCACATTTTGATTCTGTAAGATGTAACACTTTTTTTTTTTCATTTGTTTGGATTTCTGTGCTCTCTTAAAAAGTTCATCCCAACACATCCCCAGGTACGTAAATCTCTTCTAAATAACACTTGGATCTATTAGGTGTCCTATTATTTTCATCTTCTTGAGTGATTTTCCTGCAGACCCAACCTGGATCTGCCCCAGGTGGTTGTCCAAGTAGCAAGTCATTTTATCCCCACCCTGGAGGCTCTCTGCTCTCTCTTCTAACACATCTTTGCATCTTTCATTTCTGCAGTCCCATCTTTCATTTCTTTCTGGGTTTATTGCCACATTTGGTATAGTCTATTTCCCAACAGCTTTTGGGAAAGGAAGAATTGCAGGAAAATTTAGGGAGAATTTCTGTGTCTGAAGAGATCTTATTTCTTCCTTGCACTTAATTGCTTCTGGGTTGCAATAATTTTTTCTCAATATTTTGAAACCATTCTTCATTGTTATTTAGCTCACAATAGAACTGTGAAGAGTTCGATAATATTCTGATATTGATCTTTCACATAAAACCTTTTTTTTTTTTCCAATGAAAATGTTCTTTTTCTCTTCTGTGACCTGAAATTTCACAATGGTGTTATCTTAGTTGGTTCAGGCTGATATAACTAAATACCATAGATTGAGTGCCTCATAAACAATATTTATTTCCCATAGTTCTGAAGGCTTTAAGTCCACCATCAGGATGCCAGTATTGTCGGGTCTGACAAAGGCCCTCTTCTGAGATGCAGACTGCCAGCTTTGGGCTTTGTCCACATTTGATGGAAGGGGCTAGGGATCTCTGTGGAGTCTTTCATAAGAGCACTAGTCCCAGGGCACCTGCGTGGCTCAGTTTGTTAAGCGTCTGCCTTCAGCTCAGGTCATGATCCCAGGGTCTTGGGATCAAGCCCGGTGTCAGGCTCCCTGATCAGTGGGAAGTCTGCTTCTCCCTCTCCCCCTCCCCCTGCTTGTGCTCTCTCTTTCTCTCTCTCTCTCTCAAATAAATAAGATATTTTAAAAAAAGAGTGCTAATCCCATTTCAAAGTTTCCATCATCATGACCCAAATCCTTGCCAAAGGCCTCACTTCCTACTACTATCAGCTGGGGGGTTAGGTATTAATATATAATAATAGAATTTGGAGGGATACAAACATAACTGGGTCTATTTTCACCCATCACCTCCTTGAGTGTGGCCAGGATCTCTTGACTTACTTTTAGCAATAGAATGCGGTAAAAGTATATGATGTCACTCCCTTGATTACCTCATGCCATGTTCTGTTTTAAAGGCAGACAGGAGTAAGAGACTCTTCTCGCAGGCGTAAGCATATAAGTAGTCATGTGGGAGAATCCCATGTGGCAGGGAAGTAGAGAGGACCTCTAGGGTCTTGGGGTGTCCTCTGGGCAACAGTCAGCAAAAATTCAAGGTTCTCATTCCCACAACTACAAGGAAATGAATTCTGTCAAAGCTTGATGGAGCTGGAGTTCCCCAGTCAAGCCTCCACCTGAAGATGCAGCCCTGATGACAGTCCTGTGAGACCCTGAGCAGACGGCCCAGTTAGCGGCGCCTGGACTCCTGGTCCACTGAACTTGTGAGATAATAAACATGTATTGTTTCAAGCTCATAAGTTTGTAGCAATTTTTAAATTCCACAATAGCAACTACTGCAATGTCTTACTCTTTCCGACTCTTTTATTGTTTTTAGTAGCATTTGGGGAAGGAGCTGAGGTGAATGTTGTGTGTAATCAATGGGTTAGAGAAACACGACGTATGATGT
Source organism: Meles meles (assembly GCF_922984935.1). Classification (NCBI taxonomy): domain Eukaryota; kingdom Metazoa; phylum Chordata; class Mammalia; order Carnivora; family Mustelidae; genus Meles; species Meles meles. The sequence goes on from NC_060070.1 coordinate 95,250,760, forward strand.
GATCAAACACAATTTTTTTAATTGTCCTTATAAAATTAATTAAGTGGGTAAAGCTTTTGCTTCCCACCAGGTATGTTCCAGTTATTACTCCAACGTGTTCCACCCAACGCAGCATTGTGGTAGCTAACATGCTCTCATTCAGTATGAGAATGAGTAGCTAATTCAGTAGCTAACATGCTCTCAGTTTGGTGATGAGGATGTCCAATCCCATGTAATAGTAATAAGTACAAATAATGTTGTGTTAAATTTCTCTTCTCCCCCAACTGAGTCCTGCTTTGGGTTGCCTGTTTGCATTGGCACAGCTTTGCTGACGGACATTTTTGCTTAGATTTTCTTATGCTCCTTCTACCCCATCTTGGGCACTGACGTTTCTGACCTCCTTTCTCTCAAGTTCAGGAAAGAGAGGTTTGTATTACAAGACTGGGTTGCCTTCACACAGTGTCAGGTTTCTCTGGATAATAAGGGAAAGTGCATTTGGGAGCTCTTCAGAAATTCCAGATCCGTGACCTCTCTCACATGTAATTCCTTCAACTCATGCAAATTCATCTGTATTCTATGTGCTCACTTGGGACTCCTTCCTCGTCCCCTAATCTGGCTTCATCTCTACCTTCTTGCTGCTCCACCATTTTGGATGGCCCTAGGTCACACAGTACTCAAGACAAACCCATATTGTCTCTCTCTTACTTGCTGGTCTCACCATGTACCATGTGTGTGGGAAGCACACAGACATGCTTCACTTGCCAAACCCTAAGCGTGGAGGCTGGTCTCAATGCAGAGACCATTCAGGATCCCACTGCTAGAGGTGCGGCCACAGTTCCAGGCAAGCATCAGAACCCTCCTTCCCTCCTTCCAATCAGCCATGTGATCTAAGAGAAGGCAGGGAAATCTTTCATTAAGTTTGTCAAGGGACAAGCATTTCTTCTTGTTTCACCTTTTGGAGTAGATGAGCAGGTTCGTGGAGAATCATTCTCCAAGGGAATTCTCAAAAAAAAAAAAAAATCTTTTGATTTGTTCATCTCTGTAGAGTATGAAACCATCTACTGGTTCCCCCATCATTTCCTTTGACTGTCTCATTTTAGCATTTCACCTGTGCTGCATCTTGGTGCCACAGAGAACCTTACATTTTCGCTTGCTGTGTGTATGCCTATTTCATCCACCACCGTTAACTAGAAATCCCCCCCTTGCTCTCTATTTGAATATTATGAAGGCTACTCATGTCGGGAGACTAACAGATACTTCAGACATATTATAACTCTTAAAATGACCCATTCAGAAATCTGTTCTCTGCCCCACTTGAACGTGCCTACTGAATGTTCAATGTGTCCATGGGACTGAATTCAGATGCACTGCCCTGAGTAGGACATGTTTTGATAAAGAGCCTGGCCTGAGTACCAAATGGTTGGCACAAATTCACATACTCTGTTGCCATCCTCCAACAGTGACTCCAAATGGGCACCATGAAAATGCATCCACATCTCCTCTCTTGTCAGGAGGAGAAGAGTGAAAGAATGTGGGGCAGGACTGTCCAGCCTGGAGTCTCACCTTTATGGGTTTGCTCTTGACCAAGTGCTGCACTCACATCTGACCTCTCTAGCCTGAAAGACAGAACTGCTGCCTGTGGGTATACCCGGGCAAACTGAGGTGGAGATGGGAAGGAAGCCACCCTGAGTCACTCTGACACCATGAGCATCAGGAGCCTTAGAGACATCTAGGATCAGAACTCTTGGCAGGGACATTAGCATGTCCATGAGAGAGAGATGTGGGGCTGAGGTTTCACCAAAGAGATTCTGCAGGCGGCAACTGTGAATGTATGAGAGGCAGAACAAGAAAGGGAGGCAAAGGTGGGTGGACCTAGTCAGGGTTACCACAAATGACTGTGCAGATTATGGCCTAGACCACTTTCGGTAGCACCATTAATAGTGCAGGCAGGAGAGGGGCACCCTCTTCACTACACAGCCTGTGAAGCCATGTGTGGTGAAACTGTGAGGCTGTCCTTCATGGTTCCCTTGGAGACTTCAAGAAATGACTAGGAGGACATGTTGAAAAATCCTAATTTCAATTAAACAGACAAATAAGAACTCTAGATATTGTTATGGACCAAACTGTGTTTCCACAAAGTTCCTAAGTTGAAGCCCTAATCTCCAATGTGCCTGTATTTGGAGATAAGGCCATTTAGGAGCATTCAAGGTTCAACTGGGGTGATCAGGGTGGGGTCCTCATCTGATAGGGTTGGTGCTCTTATAAGAAGAAGAGATACCAGAAACCTCTATTTACAGGAGGACAGAGACCACGTGAGGACCCACCAAGAAGGAGGCAGTCTATGAGGAAGAGTGGTCTCATCAGAAAATAACCCTAAGGAGAGTTTGATCTTGGATGTCCTAACCTCCAGAACTATGAGAAAAAGAATTTCTGTTGATTAAACCACCCAGTTGGTGGTATTTTGTTATGGCAGTCTGAGTTAATATACTACTGTAGAGAGCCATTAAAAGTGGACATGACTTCATCTTGTAATCACGGGCTGCTGAGACTCAGGCCATCAGGGTTACACATAAAATAGTAACTAGATGATGCAAGACCACTAGAGGATTCTACAGACCCATGAGTGTAGGATCCTAATTACAAGTACATAAACAATGCCATTTCCTTCGAGTCTGACTTATAAAACCTGCTTCCCATTATAATTCAACATCCGCAGCTACCGTGTTGGCACTGCCCGTTCACCATCCATGTTGCCCTGCTCACAGTCTTTAACCTCTTCGTGGCTTCTTTTTCTGTAGCTGTCAAACAGGGACGCTCATGTTTCCTATTCACAAACTTATTATAAAGATTAAATGAATTACTATAGGCAAGGCACTTAGAACAGTGGACACTTGCTTGAAACACTACCTGTGCAGATTTCTAGAAACAAGATTGAATTAAAAGGCTCCATTCTTCTGGGTCCAGCAATCAGGGTTAAAACTCATGTGAGCCCAAGGGGTCAAAGTGTGGAAAGGAAATGTTGTTTCATGTAGTGTCTATCTACCTGCTGTTCTATATTTCATCCAACAGTGGCACTGGCTATAGATTCAAGGAATCCCAAAAATATAATGAAAACCAGGATGTGTTAGGGTAGCTCCATAGACAACCAAAATCTCCTTCAGTTTTCCTCTTACACAGAGAGAATTATGGCAGTAATGAATCTAATATCTGACCTTATAAATTTTGTTAGTTTGCAAGTGATTTCCAAAAGCTGTTGTGGGTTATAGAACTGGACTAGGAACCCCAGGTCTTAAAAGTCCCAGGACCCCTTTACTGGCTTCCCAATCTTCACACATCACTCTGCCTGTCTGAACAGGCTGTCTAGATCAGCCTGGACACCTCACTTCACTGGACTGGGGACCAGATGATAGCACCTTGTAGACTGAAAAAGGTTGTATTACCTATGAAATCATATTACTGTACTTCCCAACTAACGCCTACAAAGCTGTCTGAAATGGAATTTTTCATTCGATTTCTGATTAAATTTCAAAATTAAGTAACTAAACCTAAAAGGCAAAAATAAGCATTTAATTCAACTGAAAAATTGGGGGGGGGGGTAAATGCCTTTTCTCTAGGAAATTTGCATCAATGACTTTTTGATAGAAAGTGCACATGGTCCATCAGTTTATCCAAGGTGATTTCATGAAGTTTTCTTACTCCAATTCAGATAACTGGAAAGGTCACTTGAATAATACTATTTTATAAGAAAGGAAATCATAGTTTGTAGCAGTGAAAAGTTGGTACCACTGACGTGATTTCCAATAAAGCCTACTTTTCTACATTTATGATGCAATTCCTTTGAATCAAACCACATGGAAATAAATCGTTCCATTTAACTGAAGATACAAAGAGCAGTGATGAAGCTGCTGAAAGCTTCTTATTTTATTCCAGACTCCTAAACCAAAATATTCCATTTAAGATTGAGCTAATTTTTTCACTGACATTTAGCTCTAAATGTCAAGTTGCACCAAAAAATTTTTCTTGAGTTTATGGTTCGCAGCCTTATTCAGTTGATAAAAACTGAGTTAGCATGATGTCGTTTGAGGATTCTCCAGCATGAGAAAGTGCATAAATGCCTACGAGAGGAAAAAGAGGATAAGAATTATGTTTCTATGTCGGAATCAAGCACGAGACCAAAATGAAAATAAGCCTATGCATTCCTTGCAACTCTGGCCAGTTCCGGGAAGATGGCAGGGAAAGCTACAGAAGACAATTGGTTGACAGGCAGTATTTCATTAATGCCAAAGAGACCTGCATTTGTCAGACATCTCTCATTTGAGAAGAGAAGCATCACATCTTTCAGATGCTGTGGAAAATGAGATAAAGTAGATGTGAGATCATAAAATGTTATTGCTAGAAGGAAACTTCATGATCTCTTTGTTTTTCATTTTACTGATGAGGGACAAACATCCAAAAGGTTAAGAGATTTGTAAAAAGCACTCAGACTGGTTGGTGACAGTGATAATGGGACCCAAGGCTTCCGGGTGAGCATGCTGAACATTTTGGGAGGGAAGTGTCGTTTCAAGTTCAGAACCTTGAACTTTATTTTGGAAGTCAAATGATTTTGCTTGCAATCTAAAATGAATGGCCCATTTCCCTGCTTTAATAAAGATATTAACATAATTTAACAGGAAATGGAACTCAGGCACTAAAAGATGACTTCAGCTTGACTTGTCATGCAATGCCTTGTTCTCACCCCATGCTCCACTCTTCTCCTCCAGGCATAGGGCAACAATCTGCAATGCTTACATACATAACAGTCTTCCAGGAGCTGAGTATCATTGACTTTAGCAATATCCAATATGTGAGCATAAAAGCAATGCGTGTCCCAGGTGGAGGGGACAGTGCTTTCTCACCCATAGCAGGTGATGGCTTCACCTTGGTGGGGACATTTTAGGGAGGAGAGTACATCTGATGGAGCACAAACACATAGCCCATGCCCACTGCTCAGCAGGTGGCACAAGGAGGGTCACTCTCCAGTGACACAATTGGTATTTGACCACACTCCTGCCTCCCATGAACTCGACGATCAATGTCACCGATTTACAGAATGTCTAAGTGAGGAAATGGCTGTCATTTGTGATGAAATTAAAAGGGACAATAGTGGTCTCCATGAGCGTCAACTTCCCCACCATGTTCTGTCAGCCGTGAGCACCAACCAGATGAGCCCCGGAAACGTGGCCAACAGATACTCCTGCACTTCTCACATGAGGTGTTTTTTTTTTTTTTTTTTTTTTTAAAGATTTTATTTATTTATTTGACAGAGAGAAATCACAAGCAGGCAGAGAGGCAAGCAGAGAGAGAGGCAGGGAAGCAGGCTCCCCGCTGAGTGGAGAATCCGATGTGGGGCTCGATCCCAGGACCCTGAGATCATGACCCGAGCCGAAGGCAGAGGCTTAACCCACTGAGCCACCCAGGCGCCCCTCACATGAAGTTGTTCAAAGTAGCCCTGCAGGGGTGCCTGGGTGGCTCAGTTGGTTAAGGGTCTGCCTTCAGCTCAGGTTATGATCCCAGAATCCTGGGGTTGAGCCCCATATTGGGCTCCCTGCTCAGTGAGGAGTCTGCTTCTCCCTCTCCTTCTGCCCCTACCTCGCCCCGTTGCTCTCTCTCTCACACACTCTCACAAATAATAAAAAATAAATAAAAATAAGTTTTAAAGTAGCTCTTCAGTTTTCCTCCTATGATATATTCACACTCCTCTATTTTTTGTTAACCTTTGGCTTACTGTTAACTCACCTTTTTGCTGCAATGGGTTGAAAGTTTTTGGGAATTTGGGTTTGGCAGACACATCTGATGAGTCTTGCTGCATCAAAGAAAAACAAGTCATTTGTACATTAATAGTATTCTTTGAGTCACGCTCTGCATTTCCTGACATCTTACTGTCATTAGCAATTCTTTACTTCACTTAGGTGGTGCCCTGTTCTCTTTTCAAGAAATTACAGTACTCCTTTCTTACCCTTTCTTTGGCTTTAATCTATTTAAAATGCCTAAGAACATATTTCTAAGTGAATCTTTTGTTCCTGTTCATTCTCACAACTTTTAACAACAAACTAGGAAATAGTTTTAAGGAAGGCATTATCTTTTTGCCCGTCCATGCTTAAATTTCTTTGCTTCACACATTTATCTCTAGAAGAGGAATCCATGGAGAAAAAACAATAGTTCTATAAAAATGGTCTCAAATAAAACTTTGCCTTATTCTCACTCATCTTAGCATTCAAATACCTTTGTGAATAATCTTTTAGTAACTGGAGCAGAGGCTAAACGGAGTTCAAAATTTTGAAAACTGAATTTTCTAATGGAAATAAAATATTTAAATAAAAAACGTACTTTTGGGGAAAGGTAGAAATTTAAGATACATTGTGTCTTTGCCTATTCAATAATTGATTTATTCATTAACTTAATGTCTCCTATTGAGTACCACCAGGTGCTAAACACTAGGAATATTGGAAACAATGAGCTTCCATTTTCTGCCACAGTCCATGTCATAAGGAAGCTAAATCAAGATGGGAGAAATAAGTTCTTGTTATATGCAGTGGACAGCCTGATGATAGCTCCTGATTTTCACTGAAATATATAAATGGCTACCCCACATTGAGCCCTAGGGGTGGTGAGGGGAATTATCAGAGACAGGAAAGAGAATTGTCTAAAAATTCCAAAGCAAAATAATTGATTTTCTAGATATCTGGACTCAGTAAACATATAATACTATAGTCCTAAAGACAAATTCTATGGTTATCATCATTGCATTTAAAACTGAATCTCATCCCATTTGGAGAGAAGAATCTTAGATTACAACACACCCAGGGACTCTACACAGCCTAGGGAAAAGCAGCCTCTTCAGACATGGGGCTAAGCTGTTGGTCAAATAACAGGACCTGAGTCATTGGAACCATTAATAAATAAACTTCTTCTCTCTGGAGAGAGAATCTGTAGGGATCACCAGTGTCTGTCTTTCGGTGAAGAGTCACAGAGAACTTAGCCAGGGACAATGGAAGGGCTAGGAAGGGGCCCAGTGCCCCCAACAGGGAGAGGATTTTGAGAGAAACCACACTGTGGGTCCACACAGTGTCATCGTGCTTGAGGGATGGTCCTTATGGAGAACATTGTTGGCTTCTTTCATTCCTTTCAGCCAACAACTCAAATTTTCACTCCTTTTAAGACTCCTGTTTTATCATCCATTTCCCATCTCTTAGTGCATAGCCTTTTCTCCTCTACTTTAAAAACAAAACAGAACAAAACAAAAAGGTGTGCAGGTCTGAATTCTCTCACACCGTGACCCAATCTGCCCATGTTGCTCCATCTGCATCAGACTGAAGCTTCCTGTGTCCCGGGAAAAGGCTGATCCTCCATCTTCAGTCCACTCACTTCATCTGCCTTTCCAGGAATCCTCTTCCTTCAGCCACGCCCACCCCCAGTTGTCTTCAGACTCTCTAAGACTCTCTTTGCTGGCTCATCCCTCCCACCATATGGACTTTCGCACATCCTCGTGACTCAGCTCTACCCGTTGCTGCTGGTCCCGAGTCTGTGTCTGGTTTCCACCCTCATTCTCTTTTCTCTCACGAGTCTCTTGACAGGAACATTCCTACTGAGGTATCTTTTCTTCGCCTTCTCTCTCCTCAATTGCTATAATCTGGGTTCCCGTTTTACACTCAAACTCCCTCAGAAAATTACAAACACCCATCTTCTCTTCTGCCAAATATGCTTTTATTTTAACCCAAATGAGCCACCTAACCTGAAAACAAAGTCCCACTTTTATCATCTGATTTAAAAATGACATGGGGAAGGGAGTACAAATCCAGAAGATGCAAAGGAATGTGTCAACACTTGACATTCGAAACAGGGTGAAAAAACACTGCTGGGCATCCTTACTTTTGTTCTCATTTTAATTTACTTTGGGGTGTTTTTCTTTCTTTGGTTTTCAAAGGAGAAAAATGCTCACTTCCTGGCAGGGCAGGGGGTGTCCTGTCTCACCATCAAAGACAGGTTTTTCTATACTGCAGACACATAGGCTGTAGCTCCCTTCTTTTCTTAAGCACAGTGACTGATTTATTAGTTTCATATTCTCTGTTCAAGAGATTTTAGTTCTTCAAGACATAAATCCAAAATCACAGAAAGTCAGAACCTCTGCTTTGAGTTAACGAGTTCAACAGTTAATGTCCACAGTTGGGAAAAAACCCAAAACCGAACGGTACCATGTGACTTCCCTAAGATCACTCAGCCAATCAGTGACTGAGTCAGAAATAACAGGGCAGGTCTGCTGGCGAGGGGTCCCTGCTCCCTAGTTCACAGCACAGCCCCATATGAGGAAACACAGACCCTGGAAAAATTGTTAAGGTCAAAGGTTAATCTCCTCACTTTTTAAAAATTACTATTTCAAAAGATTATAGTGCCCCTTGTAAAAATCTCTAAACACTCACGTAGCTTTTCAGGCACTTAAGTCAGCTGATTTTTTATCAGACACAGAAATCTCTGCCTTAGAGCTCCTTCTGAAAGGCCTTCAGTGTTTTGCCGAAGGGCAGAAGTCTAAATCAACTTCAAAAATACAAAATCTGAACATGAGGGCTTCTGTTGTTAACTCTACTCTCCTTCTATGGACTGCGCTTTCAGGCAAAGAACAAACCAGGAATCCTCTGCCTCCATCTAAATGTCTCGGTTGGTAGATTTAAGTGCTCAAGTAGCAAGGGTCTGAGTCAGTTATGCCCGCTGAAGAGGGAAAACTCAGAGAACATCTCACAGATTAGAAGTTGATCAGGATTCCAGGCACTCGGGTGGCTCAGTTGCTTGAGTGGCTGCCTTCGGCTCAGGTCATGATCCTGGAGTCCCAGGATTGAGTCCGACATTGGGGGGTGGGGGTGAATGGGTTCCCACTCAGCAGGGGGTCTGCTTCTCCCTCTGACCTTCCCCCTCTCATGCTCACTCTCTCTTATTCTCTCTCTCTCAAATAAATAAATAAAATCTTAAGAAAAAAAAAGTTGACCAAGATTTCACACTTTCCTTTTACAAAGGCAAAATGATCTACAGGAGGTCCCAAAAGTCAGCCAGAGAAAAGGGTCTCACTGACTCTAGATGTCGAAAGGCAAGTCTGACTAAGACTAAGACTAAGATGACACCGTCCAAAGGTATCTGCCCACCACAGCACCCACAGACCTCAGTGCCTGAGCATCTTTGTACATTTCCATGGCTTCTCGTTCACTCATTCTCTTGTTCATTTTCTCACTCATTCAACGTTACGAGTAGTGACCCTGTGCTGGGCACCATGCCAGGGAGCAGAAATAAAATGGCGACAGAGGCTCTGGGGGATGACACAAAAGTGGGCTCGCCGTGCGACTGCACACAGAGAAAAGTGTGAAACCGGAACTTCAGACGTTGGACCTGTGGCGGCAGGAGATAATTACCTTGGATGCTTGCTTCCAAGAGCTTAAAGGAGACAATTTGCTGAAGAGCAATTGTCGCAGCTAGAAGGCAACAAAGAAATATTGAGAAGAGGCACATACACAATCATAATAGACAAATACAGAACAAAACTGTAGACTGGAACTGTTACTTAATAGAGGTATTTCCTGGAAGCCCTTAATAGACCATCAGCATGGCTATCTGATGAAAAGATTTCTTTTATTTGTTTGCTTTACCTATAAACAGACCTAGGATTAAACAAAGAACAACAGTACCAAAAGCCATAATAATTCAGATTCTAGACCATAGTAATTGGCAATAATTGCTAAATTAAAATTTATCTCTGAAGTAAAGAGTTTCCTAACCCTGTGAATGGGGCCACTGAGAGAATTATTTAGTCCAACCAAGAATAGCAAATTGCTTCTTTGTAAACAGGGATTTTGTGTATGTACTACAATTGTGCTAATTATAAAATCTTATCTTCTTATTAAAAACAAAGTCTCTGTCGCTTAGCTTACTTTCTCTCTTTGCCTCTCTCAATAGAGTTGCTCAACCCTTGGGAAAAATAATGAAACAAATTTATATAGACTTTTTTTTCCATCATTTTTTCCCTACATTGGCCATCCTTCATTAGTGATTTTATTTAATGTTAAAAGTTATTTATATTTACCATATTAAACTCTAGGAATGTAGAAGTAGATACATCCTTCAGCATATTTTATGTAAATGCTACATTTAATAAAGGAGGAAAAGGGAATCACCCCTCCAGGATGTACTTTTTGCTCTTTGATGATTGCCAAACCATAGATTAAAGTAGCAAAGTGAAAAGTTAAGAACAATTTCCCTTTTTTTCTATAATGTTCACATTATACGTTGTGATTGGTTCTATATTGTTTTCTTATCAGCACATTCTATATCTGGTGATTAGTTCTGTATAGTTTTCTTATCAACAGTGAGTGTTTTCACTGAGTCTGACTTTTATAAAATTATAGAATTTGATGACTAGAGTGCTCATGGTCTCACCTCTTACATGTGAATAAGAGCCTAGAACTGAAGGGGAAGGCCTGGATGCCTGGATTAGAATAAAGAGATGAAGAGAGAAATGAATACACCTACCTTACTGTCCAAGAGCATTCCAAAACATAAGATGAAAAAACCCTTTAAAAAAAAAAAAGAAAGAAAGAAAGAAATCACCTGTGTGGTCTTTTCTCCGCCAGAGAAGAAAACATGGCTATGTAATTCTATTCTATCACCCAACATTGTTTTCTTGCCAGTCTCTCTCCTATTCTGTGGACTCCTCAAAGGCAAGGACACTGGCTGATTCCACCATGCCTGGTATAACACAAAGCACTCAAAAAAAAAAAAAAAATGTTTTTCTTGAAGGTACAAACAAATAAATGAATGAATAAGGTTTTAAATGTATATGGAACATTCTTTTCCCTTTTGTGTCATCCTAAACACCAAACAAATATATTCTATAGCTTAGTCTTCCTTTAGAGTGGGCATTAAATCAACATTGATGGAGTGCACGTGAATCTGTGACAACAGCAGGCACTGAGGCCCAACCCTAAGCAGAGGGTTGTTCTATCTGCACCCCTGCTATCAAGTCCAGTCCTTGTGAAACCCTTGGCCGAGGCTTTCTTGGACTGAAATCCTTCTCCCAGTCAGAGCACCCCCAGTGGGTGCTTGTTCCCACAGTATCTCACCGTGGAGCTGCTCTCGGAAGAAGCTCCCTACACCTGCCACCATTAGGCATATGCTCTCAAGGTTCGCCATTTGCACTTACCAATGAAACATTCACTGGTGTGCTAAAGTAGGTGGAGAACCAGTTGCTTTTAGAAGACGGATTAGCACTTCCTACGTGCCAGGCACAGTGCTGAGAGCTAAATTATGTCATATAATTTACTTTATGATATAGGTAATAATATTATCCCTCTCTAACAGACGAGAGAACTGAAAGAGAGATTAAATATTTCTTAGAGGTCACAGTTGATAACGTGCCATATTTGAGCCCAGACCTATTTAACTCCATAGCTCAAATCTTTAACCACCCCTTCCCTGAAACATCGTGCAGAGGTGACCAGCAAACATTCATTGAACCAAGATCAAAGGCTCTCTTCCAGACTCACAGAAACCAAAAGATTACTTTTTCTGCCTACTCTCTGAACACTCTTCAACTGTGAAATGTAAACCCATGCTCTTCAGCAGGTGTAGGCAAACTTCTGCAAAGAGCCAGATAGGACGTGTTTTAGGCTTCACAGGAGGTATAGTTGCAACTGTTCAACTTTGCCAAGGTAAAGAAAGCAGCTGCAGACCCTATCTACACAAATGGGCATGGTGGTGCTCCAATAAAACGTTATTGCCAAAACCAGCGCTGGTTACAGTTTGCCAGCTCCGGCTCTGTTGTGCTCTGGAGACATCCTGTGCACCATTCAGAGTCAACAAGTGCTTTCAAGTCCTTTCCCTTTCCCTGTGTGCTTTTGCAGAGGTCTGCCCAGGAGAAAGAGGGCTGAGCTGGCAGCAAAAGGGGTTAACATTAGGTCTATAAACTCGAACATCTAAAATCCCGGGATGGATTCCTGAATAAGTCTAAAACTCTGCTTCAGTAATACCTGCTGGAAAATACAGATTCTATTATTTGTTTGTTTCTTTTGTATTCACCGCTGCCTGGCAGTGTTGCTCACAGACCTGCTGCAGGCAGTGGGAGATGAGTTAGCATCCAGAGTGGTGTTACCAACCTCAGTTCTCTATAATTACCCCCAGTCACCTGATGATGTAAGAAGTTAGGAGGAGGAGGAGGAGGAGGAGGAAAAAAAAAAAAGAAGAAGTTGAAGTTATTCTTATTGTTCTCACCTGGAATGCATTGAGTAATGCAAAAACAACATGCCAAGCCAGATTCCGGTTGTCTACTATTGTTCCTATGCCAAAGCCCCAGGTGAGCCCCAGCAGAGGGGTCAGGATGAGAAGGCTCTTCCCCATGCGGACAATAGTGGTCTTGTTCTCCTGACTGGGTCTTTCTCCAACAGTGGGCCTCCAGAGCTTCCTGAGAACCAATAGCACCACCACCAAATTCACAGCCACAATGGTCAGTGCAGGAACAGCAAAGGCCAAGAGGGGTTTGCTCCTCTCAGACCAGTTAAGCCAACACACATCTTTCCTTGTGTAGCCATTGCTTGGCTGCGTGACAGCGATCGTGATGGCACATATGATGAGAGGGCACCCATAGCCCAGGCAGAAGCCGATGGCTATCATCGAAGGCATGGCCATGTGATGGAACACAAGGAGGATCCGATAGGCCAGCAGGATGCCAAGTGTGAGCATCCAAAAGAACAAGGAGAGGTAGAAAAAGTGCATGAAGAACACGGCAGCTATACAGACTCTGGAAGGGTTTGTGGGGGAGTCTCCAGTGGCAGCAACAAGGAACCAAACATCAGCAATCAGGAGGCACAGGGCTATGTTCACCATGCAAACATGACGTGTGTAGGAGGTCTGGTTTTTCTTGACCTGCTTCCAAAACAGAGCTTCAATGATCAGGCATAAGGTGAGACTTCCGATGGAGATGCCCAGTCCCACAAAGGTGATCCATTTCACCACGGGGATGATGGCAGGGGGAACAAAGGGGGACATCAGTACTGAGAAGGAGGTCAGGTGAGTACATCGGCACATCACCATGTCTGGAGTTTCGTTCACCAGGTGGCAGCCCGCATTGTTCCATTGCAAAAGACTGAAATCCCAAAACACACAATGAGGCTGGCTCAGATTCGACTCTATCTTGGAAAAAATCAGGAAAACCTCATTTATGGAATAGTTTTGAATAATCGTGGATATCACAGGGCCATTGACCTGAGCATTTCCATTTTTGGTAACAGATAGGATAGTCCCCAGGGTCAGCGAGGCCATGCTGATGATGGTTTCTGGAAGGGACCGCTGGAATTGGTCTGACTCAATTAACACATGGCCTCTGATGGGAATGGAGGCATTTGGAGGGAACATTTCAGTCTGATAGTTGTAACCCATCTTGAGTTGGCTTTGGGACACTGGAATCCCTTTCCAGTTAATGAATTCCCGAGAAAAATTCAGAGGCAGAGCTGTTGGAGGTACAAGGCTACTGATGTTTTCCAGTGTCTTCAGTAACCGTGAGCTGGCATGCTGTTCTTCCTGTAGTAACACCGTCCAGTTGGTTACTGATGATGAATTCAGGATGTGGTCAGCTATACTGATGACATCCTGAAATACAAGGATGAAAGTCAGTTTGTGTTTTGAAAAAGCAGCTCAGAGGACTAGGAGGGGATAGTCATTAGTATTAAGGATAGCACAATTGCCCAGAGATGTTGGCCCAGTTGAAGACCACAGCAAATGTATCAGTGAAAATCAGTTTAGTCACTCTATGCAGTGAAAGTTTTGGGTTAAGAAACTTGGGTCAGCAGAATCATATAAGTTCCAGAGTGATCTCCCCAGGACATTTGTATGCACACTGGGGTTCCAGCAAGGCTGAGACAGAATCCTGTGGTGTGTGCTTTATCAGGCCCACTTCCTGGGGCAAACATGGCTGCCTTACTGCTCAGGCTGAGGCTCAGAGAGTGAGACATTAAATTGAACTCCTTTCCAACATTATGTTTGTTTTGCTAACATCAGAAGTTCTAAGTTCATGTCATGAACATCCAAATTGTAATTCACATGAATTTATGAAATAATAGAAGAGAATATAAAGCAAAAGAGAATATAAAGCAAAAATCCTCAAACACTGGACGAGTGACTGAGTAGCATCGAACTCTAGTGGGTTTTAAGGGTCCGTCTCCGCTGAAGAGATTCCTTTTCCAAACAAGTCCTTGAAAGCTGCCGCTTTCCCCAGCAGGAACCGTCTCTGGCTTATGGCCCTGGTTCCCAGGCATTCTTCCTCAGAGTCATCATCACTCTGACAGAGTCTTACCCTAAATGAGTCCTCTGCGGCTTCTGGCCCCAAGTCCCATAGCATGCTTCTTTTACTGCCCTCTAACCTTTGCCTTCTTTTGGTTTCTGTTTGCCTGCTCAGTTCATGCCCTTCATTTTATTTTTAGACTTTCTGTGTCATTTTGTTTTAGTTGGTTTCTCGTAAACAACACAAAGTCAGGCTTAAAAAAAAAACTTGATCATCTTCTCTTTGGTTCACAGAGTTTTAACTTACTTATATTTAATGTCTTCTCTGACATAATGTCACCTTATATAGCTAAATATATAATCTTATATAAATCTTAAATATAATCTTAAATATATAATCTTATATAGCTAAAGTATAATCGTGTGATATGTAACCGTACAATTCTATAATAAAATTTTTCAAAAATATAATATACTTTAACATATAAAATGCACACATCCAAAATGTTTGGAAGGACATTCATTTAACAATATTATTGAGTACCTGCTATGTACCACTTTTTATTTTCTAGGCACTGGAGGTGATACTTAAAATGCAAGCAGTGGCTATTCTAGGGTGACCAGATTACATATCCCCTTTCTTTTTTTTCTATTTGCATTTCTTAGTAAGCAAGTTTTATTTGCATAAAATTTAAGCTAATTTTTAAATACCAGACTAACTCATGAATACCCTAGTCAAAAAGAGGGAGTTCTTAAAATACACACTACTGAAGTCAGAGCTCTTAGCCACAAGAAAGACAACTGCAAAGACATTGAACAGTGGGCATGTGTCATACATTGTCATATGGTGTCATACGGTATCACACAGTGCATATGGTACAGATGCTCACCCCTTCCTCTAAGTCTGCCTAGAGGTAGCCCCCTCTTGCTTTGAACTCACATAATTGATCCCAAGAGTTTTTGGTACACTGTGGAGGACACAATAAGGCTCATACAACAACTGACCCATGACCCCTTGCTTCTTTTCCATTAGTGGGATTTCAGCTGACTGAGCCTCTACAGCAAGTCCTATAAACACAGGGAGACAGACCATACCTCCATTGTTGAACTGGACACTTTGAAATGGCTCGCCAGTGACAGAGACAAGACGTCGTACAGAATTGCCACCACTGAAGCCAGATTGCCAGCTGTGGTTGATGGGTTTCGCCGAATCACAACAGAAAGATTTCTCACCAATGATGACACGGCTGTCTCGGTAGCATTGCCTGCAATCACACTGAAATTCTAGGAACAAAAATGGTTAAGTTCTAGAGAACAATGGAATGTTTGTGTTTCATATAAATTATTATCCTAATTATACAGAAATATATATTCAGTGAGATTCAGTGACTTTCCAAACAGTACCCAGCTAGGAAGTGGAAAATTAGTACTAAATTAAAGTTAGTTAAATTAAAGTTAGTACTGGTACTAAATTCTGTTTTATCAACTATGCTATGCTGAGAAATCCTTGTAGGATGAGAAGATAGAGAGACCTGCATGGAAATCTGACTACACTTTGTCATTGGCTTGGAGTTTTGCTTCTTCCCTGAGGTTCCTCTATGTTTCCACTACACTGAGTTATCCTAGAAGGCAGCCAAAAAAGGGACAATCTTTTCCATTCAAAAAAGTCAACCCAGGAACCAGATCCCATCTGGTTTTTTGTTTTTGGGGGGTTTTGTGTGTTTATTTGTTTGTTTTTGAGGGAGAGAGTATGAGCATGAGTGGGACAGGGAGGAGCAGAGAGAGAGGGAGAGAGAGGGTCTAAAGCAGGCTCCAGGCTCAGTGCAGAGCCTGACAGGAGCTCAGACTCATGCCCCTGAGATCATGACCTGAACCAAAATCAAGAATTGAACACTTAACCAACTGAGCCAAACAGGCAACCCTCATCTGTATTTCTTTTTGCTCTTCTCAGCTGACAGTAGTGTTCTCTGCTTTGAGCTGGGACTTGCCTGCCTTCACACCCTGGGTTGGACCAGTCCCAGCTATGGTCCATGTCCGGAACTGCGGCAAAGAAAGCAAGAACAAGGATAGACTCCAGAAGCCATCTGGTCCAATCTCCCCCACCCAGTTTACAGAGGAAAAACCTCGGAATGAAGCAGTAAACGTTTTATAGTCCCTTGGGAAATACTATTCTGAGTTTCATCTCCAATAGTAGGATCCCTGTCTGGGAGAGGATTCTGCTCAATATGGACATCTATTTGCAAAACAGTCTCAGAGTCCCTTTTTTCCATGACTCGAGTTCGAATTCCTCACCATTTCCTTCCTTCCTTTTATCTGCCTTGCCTTAAGAACTTGAACCTTCCTAAGAAAAACGTCACGTGGAGGTCATAGTTCTGGACTGGAAATCAAGTGACCATGTTTCTAGTTCAACAATATTGCTACCAGAGGGACCATCAGCCTCTTAGTCTTTCATTTCCTGATCTATAAAAACAGGTTGATAAGCCAGATGACCCTTAAAATCCATTGTAGTTCCGTCATTGTATTTGGTGCACCTCTGCCTGAGCCACTCCCCACCCAGATTTCTGACATATGTACAACCTCGATCGTACTGAGCTGACTCACACCTCTACTTGGATCTTTGTTTTCCAGGCTTTCTGGACTTCTAAAACCAGCTTAGTTGTTGTCTTACCATGTATCATAGACGTCTTCGGCACTGATTCACTCCTCTGTAGCTCCCTCCCCAATGGGACCATCAACTCTGACTTTTTCTGTCTCTCTTGGCTTCTACCTAGACCCTGCTACTCATGCCAACAGTGCCTATGTTTACCAGGTCTGATAACAGCCTTGACTTCTATGCACTGACCAATGAGACAAACTGATATATTATTCTCCATCTAGCCATGCTCACTGGGAGATGCCCACGGTGAAACTCAAAACACAAGACACAGATGCTTTACCTTCTTCAGTTCCTCCAGCTGAGAATGCACACACGTCTCCCTGAGGATCCGCCACCCAGAAGGCTGGCACCTGGCTGTAATGTTCCCAGTGTAGCCGCTGCTACAGGGAAGAATATACTCATCATTCATGGACCCAAATCCAAAGACAATGCTGTTACACTGGGCTGGAAGGAAAAATGGAACAAAAAGGAAAAATGTGTCAATATCCTGGCACTTTGTACAAAGCATATGGCAGTGCTGTAGAATTCATGTTTCCAGAGACAAAACCCATGCAAAATTCAGGAGTAGAAATTGGTCCTTGATGCTCAGCTTCATCCCTCTTAGCACCCTTCTCCTTTTTGATGCCCTCCTCAAGGCCGGCCCCTTGCCCTCCAGTTGTCTGAACTGTGCCAACAGTCTTGCTTTTAGTGAGCCATAAACTAATAAGCACCAGGTGAAAAAAAGACAGGATATGATCACTCTTGGGAAAGAGTTTCATTCTGTAAGGAAATGTCAGAAAATCAGAAAATCTGCAAGAAGCTATGGAACAAAGCAATAATGATATGGTTATAAATTGGACAGTTGCCATTTTAGAGTGACATACCCAACTTTTTGCCTTTTGTTAAAGCTTTTCATGCTGTGACCAGCCACTAGTTATGCTCGCAGCTGGCCCTCAGTGATATATTCTGACTGTGACCGGGACCAGGAGAAGGAAACCGTGCAGGGAAGATCCTCCAGGGTTCTGAGGTTTGCTTGTTTTTCCCAGTACTGCGTCCTAAGTGCCTAGACAGTTCGTAAATACTGTTGAATAAATGTTATTGAAAGTGGCTCATATCCAGGTGGAAGAGGCTTAAGATTGAATGTAAAAAAGAAAGAGAGAAAAATCTGAAGAAAAGTAGTAGAGTGCCATGTGTCTGTGTGTGTCTGTGGAGTGTGTATGTGTGTTCAAGATCTAGACAAATGCATTCTTTCTTTGGTTCCTTGGATTATGATTTAGGAATATGTCAGCCCCAGGGCTCTTGGAGCATGTGCCACAGTAGACTATTGCTGAGTGATTTCCATCAGGGCCTGCAGAGAGCTCAGTGCTCCACAGTGCTACCCCGGGAGCTGGAGACCATATCACTGGTCAACAAGGATCTGAAATCAGCAACCGAAATGGAGTTTCATCATGGTTCGGGGAGAAAATCGCTGCCTGTGTCTCCCAAAAGTCAGTCTTAGAACAACTCTGTATCACAAACATTTCCAATCTACTTCCTGAAGACACCAATGGGCTACTAAGTAGAGGACTCCGTAACCTAACCGGAGGATGGGAACTCAGAATTACCTTTTCCAAATACTCTGAAAGAGCCATCTTCAAGCAGGAACAGCTTGTGAAGGCCTGCCTTCACCTTCTCGGCCACCTGTTCAATGGCTGACAGCAGCTCAGACGTGCTGCTGGAACCCACGACTTCAAACCCAGCAATGATGCTTCCATCACTGGAATGACTGTGTGAAAAGAAAAATGAGATTCATTCAGTCAGTCACTCGCGGCCCGCTGTGTGTATGCCTGTCACTGGGGCCATAGGAAGACATCAAACTGGTACTGTCTGTGCCTTCATAGAACTTACATTCTAGCGGAGAAGACAAGGCAAAGAAGAAACCAGTAACTATCATATGTAAATAATTATATAATTGTATATAATATATATATGTATATGTTTAGTTAAGTATTACGAGAGACAGATGTGGTGATAAGAATAGAATAGCAGGTGGAGATGGGGCCCACTTTGTTTTTTGAAGATTTATTTATTTATTTATTGGAGAGAGAGAGAGAAAGACAGAGCATGCACATGCATGAGTGGGAGGGGGACCGTGGGAGAGAATCTCTGGCAGACTCCCAGCTGAGTGCAGAAACTGAGGCAGGCGCCATCTCAAGATGCATGAGCTCATGTCCTGAGCCGATAGCAAGTCTGATGTGTAACCAACTGAGAAACCCGGTGTCCCGATGAGGCCTGCTCTAAATAAAGCTGGTCAGAAGGTGAAAGCTGAGGCCTAAACAATGTGAAGAAAAGGCTACAGTTACAAAGAACATCAGTGTAGCACGCCAGCATGTGTGAAGGTCCTGAGGCAGGAAATACCTATGAGTTAGACAAATTTAAAGACTAGCTGCCAGGTCAAGAACCAGAGTTTCTCAGTGCAGAAAGGCTTCAGTGTGGGTTTGAATTTTTCTAGGGGGAATGAATTGAGTTGAATAAAATCAGTTTTAGTTATAAGACAAAAATTGATTAATTAATTTTAGCATAACTAAGTTTCAGTGAGCAGGAGAGAAATGGTAGGAGATGATATTAGGTAAGTGGCCAGGAGGTAGATCAGGTAAGGCCTTAGAGTTTGAATTTTATTTTTATTAAAAGGTTTCTTTCTTTAGTAAAAGTCAGTGGCACACTCATGTTTACTGCTTAAGAGTGTCACTCTGGCTGCTGCATAGAAGCCACTTTGGAGAACAGTGTGGAGATTCCTCAAGAAATTAAAAACAGAGCTTCCCTATGACCCTGCAATTGCACTACTGGGCATTTACCCCAAAGATACAGATGTAGTGAAAAGAAGGGCCATCTGTACCCCAATGTTCATAGCAGCAATGGCCATGGTCGCCAAACTGTGGAAAGAACCAAGATGCCCCTCAACGGGAGAATGGATAAGGAAGATGTGGTCCATATACACGATGGAGTATTATGCCTCCATCAGAAAGGATGAATACCCAACTTTTGTAGCAACATGGACGGGACTGGAAGAGATTATGCTGAGTGAAATAAGTCAAGCAGAGAGAGTCAATTATCATATGATTTCACTTATTTGTGGAGCATAACAAAGAACATGGAGGACATGGGGAGATGCAGAGGAGAAGGGAGTTGAGGGAAATTGGAAGGGGAGATGAACCATGAGAGACTACGGACTCTGAAAAACAACCTGAGGGTTTTGAAGGGGTGGGGTGTGAGAGGTTGGGGGAACCAGGTGGTGGGTAATAGGAAGGAAATGTATTGCATGGAGCACTGGGTGTGGTGCAAAAACAATGAATACTGTTATGCTGAAAAGAAATTTAAAAAAAAAAAGAAAATTATAAAAAAAAAAAAGAAAATTAAAAAAAAAAAAAAAAAAAAAAGAATGGGCTGAAGGGACCAAGCAGGGAAGTAGGAGGACCCATCAGGAAAGAGGTGATGGTGGCTTGAATTTGGGGGTAGTGCCCTTGGGGAGAAGTAGTCAAGTTGTACTTGAAGACTGAGCCACAGGAATTGTGAAGAATGCTGGGAATGGAGAAAGGAACCAGTCAAGAAAAGACTGTAAGGGATAGAAAAAACAAACTGCATTCATACAAAGGAATTCATACAAGGAATAGCACTGGGCAATAAAAAGGAAGGAACATCTGCCCCCTCCTCAGGGGCACCTTGGGTGGCTCAGGTGGTTGAGTGTTGACTCTTGGTTTCAGCTCAGGTCATGATCTCAGGATTATGAGATTGAGTCCCAAGATGAGCTCCCCATTCACTGTGCAGTCTGCTTAAGACTCTCTCTCCCTCTCCTGCACCCTTCTCCCCTTGCCCCCTGCTCTCTCTCCCTCTCCCTTCCTCTCTCTCTCTCCCTCTTCCTCTCTAAAATAAATAAATCTTAAAAAACAACCATAGCAAAAGGAAAGAACCCCTGACACTCAGAAAAACAAGGATGACTCGCAGAGACATGCTGAGGGAAAGAAACCAGACACACACAAAAACTACACACTGGGCGATTCCATTTATATGAAGTTCTAGATAGACAAAACTAACCTATGATGATACAAATAAGAGCAGTGATGATTTCTGGTGGGAGGTAGGTGTGGGCATAGAATTGGCTGGAGAGGAGCACAAGAGAACTTTGGGGGTGATGAAAATGTTCTGTATCCTTAAAAGGTGGCTAGTAAAAGCATTTGTCAAAGCTTATGAAACTGTATGCATAAGGCCTGAGCTATCACCGTATGTCAATTATACCTCAATACAAAATGATTACAGAGGATGACTCCAGGTTTGGTGTGTGCAACTGGAAGACTCGTGTCGCTGTAACTAGGATGGACAAAGAAGTGGGAGAAGTAGCTTGATGGTTTTAAGGGGGGAAAAAATAGGTTTTGAGGAGAAAAGTGGGATGACCTCTGTTTTGGATACATTATGTTAGCATGCCTACTAGAAAATCCGGTGAAGATGTTAGATGTTAGATAAAATCCGGTGGAAATATTTGGGTCAGAGAAGCAAACTAGAAGAGAAGAGACTAAGATTTACTTTAAATCATAAACATAAAGAGTAAAACCTAAATAATTGCATTTCATAGACTTATGCCTACTTTGTAAATTTTATTTACAAATATTGGAGCCAGCTCATAAGATATAGGGAATGAAATATGTGTTAGAAATATAAGTAGAAAGCCAGGGCCAATGTAAAGAAAAATATGAATATTGAATAAAAAATTACTGTGACTGAGTTTCAAGTTTGTCTATGCATTCAGTGACTGCAAGGTCAGAAAGGAAAATATAATTCATGATATAGAACTTGGTATAAGAAAAAAGCAGCAGTGTCTTTCCTAGCATTGAAATGTAAAGAAAATTATACACATGGGCCTTTATATAAGAACATGAGATAACTGGACGGATAATATCCAGGACAGTATATTTATAGCAATGCTGCTGAAAATTTCCTATAGCTGTTCCGTAAGTTAACTGTGAAAAAATATATATAGACAAGAAGTCAAGTTCTCTGACCTCTAAGCCACTTCCTCTATCAAGCAGACTATTCATAGCACTCAATGCACACATGGCTAACTAACCAAATAACTTTTGGAATGAAAGCATAAACAAAAGGATAATTTACTAAATATCTCTTTATTTGCTGTAGACAATGCCTACTGGGTTTTATGTTATGGTGCATACACGATATCTATACAAAAATTTGATAGTTTACCCCCGGCTTCCCTCATGGCTCCCAATTATAAAACTCTGTATCTTTGTATCATACCCCTCTGTGCTTGTGGACAGAGAAGAACCACCCCTCTGCACCCACAGCCCTCACCTCCAGCCCTCATCCATTCCTATATATGCATACCATGATCTGCTTCATCCCAAGTTCTGCAACTATAGGGCTGCAGTTCCAGTCTCTGATATATACTTTGGAGAATGCCATTCAGTATTTAAATTTCCTCTTCTGACTTTAAGAAGCATCACAGACTTTGTCCAATTTTAGTAAGAATCCTACTAGAAAGACCTGTTCTTCCCTGTTTTTTTGGTTTTTTGTTTTTTGTTTGTCAGGGTCATTTGGGAACAGCACTGGCACTCTGTAGGGTGGCTGCTCAATTCTGGAGATGCCTTTCTCTTTTTTTAAGATTCGTTTGTTTATTTGAGAGACAGAGAGAGTGCACAAGGAGAAGGGCAGAAGGAGAGGGAGAGAGAATATCAAGCCGACTCCCTGGTGAGCGCAGAGCCTAACACAGGGCTCCATTTCAGGACCCTGAGATCATGACCTGAGCTGAAATCAAGAAGCAGGTGTTCAACCGACTAAGCCACTTGGGCACCCCTCTGGGGATGTCCTTCTTTTTTTTTTTTTTTTTTAAGATTTTATTTATTTATTTGACAGACAGAGATCGTAAGTAGGCAGGGAGGCAGGCAGAGAGAGAGGGAAGCAGGCTTGCCGCTGAGCAGAGAGCCCAATGTGGGGCTCGATCCCAGAACCCTGGGATCATGACTGAGCCAAAGGCAGAGCCTTTAACCCACTGAGCCACCCAGGCACCCCTGGGGATGTCCTTCTAAGGCCCTTGTGTTACTTACCGAAATTGGGTGACACGAACTGACTCAAAATCTTGAATTCTTTTGAATGTTTCTTTAAGCTTATAAAGAGAAAAAGGGGCAATATGTTGATTTTTGTCCCCATACAAGGAAGACATTTTAGCAAAAAAAATTGATGCAGACAATAAATAAACCAACAGAACCATTGAAGAAAGGAAAGAGATACCACAGGAGGTGAAGGCATATTATACAAATACAGTTCAAATGACAGTGTACAATTGTATACATACACACACACACACACACACACACACGTCATTTATTTTTGAGTTGGCTAATAAAGAGGGAAGAACCAATTGCTCAGAATAAGGGATTGGGTGCCAGGTAATATAAATTTATCCAAAATCTGTTTTCTCCTTCAAAAAAATAAGCCCTACATTTCCATATGAATTTAAACTGAATATCTGGAAAGTATTTGCGTATATGTTCAGTGAAAATGACACCTGAGTCAGCATTCTAGACAGACGGACACTAATTTAGTTTTTCTGTCACTTCATTACGTAGTCCAGAATTTTGCTCAATAACTCTCTTTAGCCCCTAACAAGCGAGGCTGCTTTATGGAACAAATCCAAAAGGCTGACAATTGAGCCTAGAGCATGAAAAATTTCCTTTTGAAAAATAAAAAACAGAAAATAACCAAGAAGTCTTGCTAGAATATGACTCACATAAATGAGCAAAAGTGAACACAAGAGAAATGGAAAGAAGTCAACAGCTAAAACTCTCCCAGAAGGAAAATGTTCAACATACGTCAGTTGTGGGCAATGTGATTAACTGCTCTGTAATAACTCACTGAACGTGAATAATTAAGAATATGTATTAAATAAACATGCTGAGTTGAAAACATCTCAACTCGTGTTTAGTCAACAATTGCCTATGTAGAAAGGAGAAAGCGCTTACTTGAATTTCAATTCCAGTGGCATATTTGGAGTATGAAGGAGAAGATGAATTCAAAAGGTCTTTGGCAAATCTTTCATTAATTTTGAAAGTGCCCCAAACCTCTACGGGAAATATAAAAGGTTTACAGATATAAAAATTAGTCACTTGACTTTATTACAGCAAAAAATTACAGAAGTACATTTGAAGCCCATCTATTCAACAGCAGTATTTCAATTGCTTCTTATAACAAATGTTCACCTAAAATAGTATAGGAAGTATACACAAAACTAGACTTTTAAGTTGTGGATTTGGAATATAATAAGAAGATGCTGGTGATTGAGGCAACCTTTTAAGTAGGTAAATGTGTGGCTAACCACATGTGGTTAAGAAAGGCAGTTACTTAACACTGAAATGTGAGCCAATCTAGGCATTGAGCTCACACACTGTCCCTGTGAAAAATTTAAAAATAAAAGAAAAAAACAATAAAACACTACTTGCTAACTCTAATATACCCCTTGCTTTCCCATTGCTGGTGTTTTTCTGTGCTGGGACAGATTATAGCTCATTTTCATATGGACAAACCCTGTTTATCCTGCATTCAGGATCTAGGCAAATGGATCTCCTCGGCAAGACTTCTCCAGCTCCCCAAATGCAAAGATTCTTTCCCACCTCTAAATTGCTACAGTACTCTTTCCATATCCTCTTTACAACCCCTTGTACCAACATATCTATTTATGAGCATTTCTCATCTTTATAAGAACCCATCCCACTTTGGGGAGACACTTGTGAGTGTAATCCCTGTCTGATCCATCTTTTTATCTGTTCAAGGTGCATCAGACACAGATCACCTTTCAAAGGGTAGGCTTTCATTCAAATTTATTGAAGAAATTACACTGTATTTTTTCTTGTATTATAGCCTATCCTCCCCAACTGGGCTGCTAATTCAGAGAGAGAGAGAGATAAATGCTTCATTGGGTCCTCCCATAATTTGCCTCAGATCTGGGTGTAAAAATGGTGTTTAATAAATATGTGTGGCCTTCATGAATTGGCATGGTCCTGGGAAGGGGAACTAGGAATGCCCAGGAAAGCTGAGTTATTTCACATTCTCCCTCTCTTTGCACAGCTCTACCAAAATTCAGAGCTTCAAGAGAACTGATGTAGTCTTTGAGGAAACTTCCTGAAGTCCTTCAAGCCCTGGAGCCCATGTCATTTGGCTCACTTCTTCATCCACTGAACATAAACCGAAGGAGACTTAGCTCCCTCAGCTTCCTCTGGTTTCCTACGCGAGACCTTTACCTTCTGCTTTGTTTTGGTAATGCATTCAGTACACATAGTTTTTGGTCATCTAGAACATATATTTCAGTATATTAACTATGTGCTCCTCTCTGCTCTCAAACCTCTAGACTTCTCTTTTCTAGAAATCGATATTGGCAAAAGCAATGGAAGGAAGGCAGGGAAAAAAACTGTATTTATTCGAGCAGTTCCCCTACTTGAGATTTCTGTGAATCCCCCTCCATCTCAATAAAATCATAGAACTGCAGAGCTGAGCTGGATGAAGGTTGAAGTGATGCCCAAACGTCAATTTGCATTTCTGAATTTTCTATACTTGTGAACTTCTTGCTGTGTTCAGCTAAGCCTAGTGGGGTATATTGTTATTGCCCTTTGATGACCCTGCAAACACTAGCTCTGCTCAGGGAGACAAAGAGTTAACACATTGGTGAGAAGCTAGAGTTCCCTCCCTGTGGCATGTTGGGCTCCAGAACGCCCCCCCTCCAACCCTCCCACACACCAGAGCTCTCCTCCTGGAACCCTTCCATCCTTACTTGTTCTCTCACAGAAATTGATGCTGTGGGTGAGGTTGTTGAGATGGCAGTGACAGCTCTGGAGCCCTCCAGCCGTGTGAAGGTAGCATTTCCAGGGATCAAGGCATGAGGGAGGAAACCAGGTGTAGCCATCCTCACAGGCACACTGCAAAACTCCATTCTGGTTGCCACAGTCTGCACACACACACACACACAAAAACGGAGCTTGGTCTCACAGGATCTTGTTTATAAACTGACCCACACTGAGTTCTCATCCTTGGCTCTGACTTAGAATCTGAACCAAGTGTGTCTCACCAAGAGCTAGAAGGATAAAACCAGGATGGCAGTATGTGTAAGGTAAGGATATGTCCAACCCAATAGATTCTGAGCCTGATACCAGACACCTAGCAAACGTAAAATCAAGTGGCTGGGTCTAGTGTCCAAAAGAAGGATGGATGACCAGTAGATAGTCCTTGGAATGGGAAAGAGAAGCAAAAGAGGGTGTGCTAACCTGAAAGTTATTTAAGAGAGTTCTAGAAAATATTTTTCCACTATTTTATTGGAGGCTCCTCCTACCCACCTATCACCATCTCAGGTAGATCCCATAAGCAAAATGGCAAAACTGAGGAGATGATGAAAAATTCCATCAGTCAAATCTGTATGCTCATTCTCTACTGAATGACCTAAAACACCCATCAAAAGGCATTCTTTTATAACAGACAAAAACATTGGGACAAAGCCATCAGACATCTTTGCAAAAATATGCATTATGATATATAGTGAATGATTCTCAAGCTTTGTCATGTGTTAGAATCACCTGGAGGATCTCATCCCAAAGTTTCTAATTCAGTAAGTCTGGGATGGGGCTAAGGATTTACATTTCCATTAAGATTCCTGATACTGCTGCTGTTAATCGGGGTACCACACATTGAGAACTACTGCTTTAGACAAATCTTTTAACGTCTCTGAAACCCAGCGTTCTGATTATTAGTGCTGTTTGTCAATTACTTCTTGCTCTTTTCTGGGCACACAGTAGGATTACAAATCCTAGCCCCCTGATGTTGAAGGGGGCCATGAAACCAACATGGGTCAATAAGTTGTGAGCAGAATTAACACGTGTCACTTCTGAGTTAGAGAATTCAACTGCTAGTGTGAAACCCTTGAGTGTGCTATTCCTTCTTGGATCCAACTGGGTATATTTGAGATAGCGTGTGATTCATTAGCCTGAATTCCCAAGTGACCACACCAACACAACCCCACTGCCAAAGTTTAATAGAGATATAGCGTGAAGAAGAAATAAAACATGTGTTCTTTCAAATCACAGATATTCTGGGGATGTTTGTCTCGGTAGCATAACCTAACCTATCCTGACTACTACCCACCCTCCCCGTTCCACTCCCAGTCCCCAGAGGGCAGATTTACATGTAGTGGCCTTTGCTCTAATAATCTTCATTGGTTTCTGTAACCACAATGATGGAGGCTTCAGAAGCTTCAGAAAATTCTTGATGTCTCTCTTCTCCTTGGAATCTCTATAGACCACCTGAAGCAGCAGCTCATACTCCTGGACAGGGCCTAAAGACAGGAAGATAGTCAGGAGCCTCCTTTTTCAGTGTGGAAGAGAAATATTGCCAAGGAAGCCACCAGTAAGTGTTCATCACATGTCATCTGGGGGTCATGGGCTTTGCCATGGTGCTTGTTACTGACTTCTGCTCCTCCACTCTTTAAGTAAAAATGAGCATCCGGATGAACACTTGCAGATAGTCCCATATGTGTCTGATCTATGTTTATTCTCCCAATTTGCCAGGCCGGGGGCTCCCACTTTCCCTGACCCATCCTGGCAACAATCACCCTCCTGTCCTTACACAGCTCCTCAGGATGTATCGAAGGTCAAGATTCAGGCATCAAGACCCAAGGGAGAAGAGGTGAGAAAATCCTAGTCACTCTTCCCTCTTGCTCTCCCAGCTCCAGCCTCCTTGAAGGATGTTAAAAACAAACAAACAAACAAACAAACAAAAAAACACCTCCAGTCTCACAATTTCCTCTCCAAAGAGCCACTTTTTTCTACTGTAAAGAAGTTTCTGTAATTAGCCAACTTTGAGTACCTTTCATGAAATGCAAAAGCAAAACCAAACCAAACCTTACTTGAGACTTTATGCACCCTCATCTCAGTCTTATCACTCCTGAACAGCACCTTTTATTTCCCTAAGGAGAGGCTGTTATGTGTTCTAGGCTCAGGAGACTATGAATTCTAGTAGTATTCTCCCTCCCAGAACTCATTTAGGCATATTTGCATGAAACACAATGTGAGATTTCATGGCATTTCCAGATCATCCCAAACACATCTATGCATTCCAGATTAGGAATGTGCTGACTTCAGAGAAAAAGAGGGAAAAGGTGAACAAACATCCTTTTATCCTGGGTCTCCTTTGACTGTCACTGGTGGTGAAATCTCTTAGAAGTCTCAGACTTCTCAAGACATCCAAGCTTTCTGCAGGGACAAATGAGATGGGGAGCTTCTCAGAGACCATGCCTTTTCTTAGGGACCCAGGGAACCAGGCAGAAGGGAAATTTATAGAGAAGGAAATCAGTAAATCAATCCCTAGACTTCTTAGAAGGCAGTCAAGAAGGCCTCAGGAAGTTGGTTGAATCTGACATGTCTCATAACATGGACAAGAGCTTCCTGTCTGCCACAACTTCCACCATCTCACTTTATGGAGTCTCAGCCCCCCTCTTACTCTCCTCTCTCCTTGTAGGCTGGAACCTGTCCCAGATCTTGGGAGCCACACCAAGTAGAGAAAGCTAATGGGACTCCTGCTCCCACTGCCCAAGCAGATAAGAGGTGGGGGAACGGTCAGTGTCAGAGACACATGGCCCTGGTCCTGGGAGCCAGACTGACTAGAATTGAATCATTCCTCCAATTCCCTAGCTCTGTGTCTTAATTTCACCATCTGTAAAATAAACATGACCATTGTGCCTAAATCAGAGGGTCATTGTAAGGACTTAATCCACCTAATGCACTTAAAATAGTGCCTGGCACCTAGGAAGAGCTCACTAAATGCCAAATATATTTTTACTGTCAGGGAAAATGTTTTCATTTTCCAAGTTGAATTTTTATTTCATTTTCTGGAAAACTGCAGCCTTGTGTGGTGGTAAGTTCAATGACACTATTAGCACACTGTTGTATGACAGATCCCTGCCCTGGAGAAAGGCTTTTGTGGACTGACCCAGGAATCTAACAACCATCTGTCTGCATCATTCTTTCCATGAAGACTTACATTCAGTGCTTGAAACATCAGAACAACAAATTAAATTAGGAACACAACCTATTAGTACACTGAGGGTTGTACCCACTAATTACATGGTTAGGATTAAGTTAAGGAAGGAAAGGAAGGGTATGGAATAGCCACTTGCCAGGTATGGAGCAGGATACCATGCCTTTATGTATTATTTAATCTTCACAAATATTTTGCTAGTAGGGATTGCTGTTATTCTCCTTTCCCAGATTTGAGGTGTTTCATAGTGTGTTAAAGATCATACGACCAGGGCACCTGGGTGGCTTAGTTGGTTAAGCCTCTGCTTTCGGCTCAGGTCATTATCTCAGGGTCCTGGGATTGAGCCCCACACTGGGCTCTCTGCTCAGCAGGGAGCCTGCTTCCCCCCCTCTCTCTGTCTGCCTCTCTGCCTACTTGTGATCTCTCTCTCCTTCTGTCAAATAATTAAATAAAATTTTTTAAAAAATCATACAACCAGTCAGAAACACCACTGAGGTTGAAACCCTGGTCCCTTGGCACCAGGGTCTACTGTACCACACTCTCTAAGGGAGGCTCACCTGGATGCTTTTTCTTATTAACCATGAGTCCTCTTCTTGTGTTGATGCCTTCATTCCTCTGTTTAAAAGAAAAGAGTAATTATGGTAGGGCTTCCTAAGGCCTTGTTGGATCTCCCGGATGAATTGAAATTATAGATCTAAAATCCAAGGTAGGGATGATGAAGAGGTGACTAGAAAAGGCCTCCCCAAGGCAACTTTTGAGCACAATGCTCAAGGAGGTAGGGAACTGAGGATCCCTAGAAAATGAACTTTACTGGAAGAGGCAACAGCAATGGCCCTGGGGTAAGAATATGCCTGGCATGTGAAGACTGAGTGAGGAGGTCAGTGTAGCTCAGTGGAGTGGATAATTGGAAAGGGGCAGGAAGTGAGGTCAGAGAGTATCTCCAAAGAGGTAGGCTAGGTAGATCTTTATAGGGCAATAGTTTAGCTTTTATTTGAATGAGACAGAAACCCACCAGAAAGTTCTGAACACAGGTGAGAGTGCTCTACTTTACTGTTTAAAAGGCTCAATCCTGAAGCCATGTTAAGAACAGACAAGCACAGAAGCAATGAGAGCATCTCAGGAGTTATTGAAAAACACAGGTGAGAGATACTGAAAGTGTGGATCCAGGTGGTAGCCATAGAGGGAGTGAGAATTGTTTGAATTATGGGTGTATTTTAAAGATAAAGCAAAGCAAAACCAAACAAGAGCCAATGGTTTAGATATGGATTATGGAAAGAGTCAAACATGAAAATCGGGTTTTTTGCCCAACCATCCAGAAGGACAATGATACCACTTGCTGAGATGGGAAAGGAGAAGCAGGTTTCATGGAGAGAAAAAAAAATCAAGAATTTAATTTTGGACATCTTCAGTTAAGGGGCCTATTGGACACCCAATTAGAGACACCACAGAGATAGTAGATACATGGGTGTAGAGTTCAGGGGAGAAGGCCGAGATGCAGATGTAAATTTGGGAGCCATCAGGGTATAGAGAACATTAAAACCATGATCCTAGATGAAAGTGTCAAGAAAGTGAGTGTAGTTAGGAAAGAGAGTCCAAGGATTGGCTGTGCCAATCTGTATGTCTTTTCTCAGTCAAATAAACGATAGGAAGAAATGTGCTGAGCTAGTAGAGCTCTCCAAGATGGCTCAGTCTGAGTGCCTTATTTTGCAGTTAGGTCCTCCAAATTCTGAGAGATGAAACTGCTTATCCAAGGTTACACACAGCTAATGTGGATCATGTTGAGACAAGAACCCAGACTTCTGATGCCAAGTCTTTTAAATTATGTAGTTCCAGTGGCCTAGAGTGTGTTGGGTTTTCAAAGTACAGAGGGGAAGAAGAGAGGTGGTAGAGAGGGAAAACAGGGCATATGACAACTCACCCCCAGGAAGCCACCTTGGCCTTCAAAGAGGGTGAAGAAAGAGATGAACCAGAGCGCGTGGACTTGCATCTTCAGTTGGCCTCCCTCCTTCTCCTGGACTCAACATGAACAACTGGGGCCACAGTCTGTGGCTAGTCAATGGATGTACCATGCAAGGCTGAGGCACAAAAACAAGTAATTCAAGCCAAAATTTAAAAACGTACAGTGGTAGGGCCTGAGTGTATCAGAAGCCCTGAGTGGTTGATGATTTTCTACTTCAAGTATATAGCCTGAGAGACCATTACTTCCACTCCAGTAGTAAATTTCCATCTTTACAAATTGCCTAGAAAATTACTCAAGAGCTCTCTTCTTGAAGATCACATTTGACTAAACACAAGCTATTTTAAAATCATGACTTGCTTAACTTTGCAACCAAATGCATTTGACATCCAGCCTTTTTATATTTCAAGGTTTTCTTTTCATCCCAGGAAAAACAAGCATTAAAATAACCGAAGATCCTTAGAACCATGAATATAAGGATAAAATCAGAGTGCTTGAGCATAAAAATAATAATGAACAAATCCAGAAAATTTTTCTTTATAGTTGCTGTAATTATCAACAAATTATCCTTGTTTATGCTTCTATCAGAATAATTTGGACAAAATTCAACACATAGTTATGGTCACAAAATTAGCTGCATATACCCAAGTTATTTGGTGTCAACAAAAAATAAAAATCATGGTAAGTTAGAACTGTTCTGTCTAATATGCTAGCCTATAGTTACATATGGCAATCTAAATTTTAATTTTAATTACAACAAAATGAAATGAAATTTCTCAGTCACACTGTCCACATTTCAAATGCTCAATAGCCACATGTAGCTAGTGGCTACCGATGTCAGGCAGTGTAGACACAACACTTCCACTATTTTTTTAAGATGTTTTTATTTTCAAATTTTTAAATATTTTATATTTTTATTATTTTTAAGACTGATTGATTATTTAGAGACTATTTAGACAGAAAGATATGCACAGGGGGAGGGGCAGAGGGAGAGGAGAGAATCTTAAACAGACTCCATACTGAGTGGAGACCTGGACACAGAGATTGATCCCACGACCCTGAGATCATGACTTGAGCTGAAATCAAGAGGTCAGCTGACTGAACCACCCAGGCACCCCAGAACACTTCCAGTATTGCCAAAAGTTGTATTAGTCATGGAACAGTATTTAGCCTTAAAATAGAAGGAAATCCTGTCACATGATACAACATGGGTAAACCTCAAGGGCATTAGATTTTAAAAAGAAACCAATCGGAAAAAGACAAATCCTGTATGATTCCACTTCTATGAAGTATCTAAAGAAGTCAAGCTCATAGAAATAGAAAGTAGAATGGTTGTTGCCAAGGGCTTGGAGGAGGGGAAAACAGGGACTTGTTATTTAATGTTATCAGGTGAAAAAGTTCCAGAGATATGATGCCCAACATGAATATACTTCACACTACTGACACTGCACACTTAAAAATGGTTAAGATGGTACATTTGTGTTATGTGGCATTTTAATACCATTTTTGAAAAGTTGTACTGGACAAGCTGACAGAAATGAAGGGATGCATCCTTATGGCCTCTCCACGTTCTTTTACATCTCCATGGGAAACAATGAAAACCTCTAATTCCCAAACTCACTAACCCACCACTAGAATAAGTGTCCTTGATTAGCAGCACAGAAAATGCAAAGGTGGACCCTCCATTCCAGCCTTTCCCTTGTTTCTCAGATATACCTTAACCCTCATAAAACCCTGCCATGCCTGACAGCACTGTCCCACACTTTACTCTCTGATCAACAAGAAAAAAAAAAAAAGACAGATAGAGACAGGATAAAGAGTACCACAGACAAGGCATACATGTCAGCAGTGACCCTTTCCAGGGCTTTCTAGGGAAGCATGAAAAGTAAGCAATGAAACACACACAACTTTTGTGTTTCCCATCTCCCCTTAGGTAAACACTGCTCTCTGTTCTGAGACAGAGGTTTGGGTACAGTAACTTCTAGATCACTAATTCATTCTTCTGCTTCGTTTACCCTAGCTGTTAGAGTATCTAGATTGGATTGGATCTCACTGATAGTATTTTTAAGTTCTGCCAGATAAGTTCTCTTTTCTGCCCTTAGAGAATCTATTTTGCCATTAGTGGTTTTCTCCAACCTAGCCATTGTCTGCATAACTGTTACCTTGAAAATCATCCTACTGAGGGATGATTCTGTGGGCAGATATCGGAAGATGAATGGAAGGGGGAGGGATCCTCTGGGATCTAGCACCAGAGCGCAAAATCTTCTCACACTGGGGACTGCTTGATTTTAGGGCAGCCCCCCAGACTGAAACCTAGAGCTGTGGGGGCACACATGTGAACTGGGGGTGGCTGGCAGTTTTAGAAGCACAAAGGGCAGAGACGTGCCTGAACCTGGAAATGAAGGCTGGGAGTGTGGCTGTAGGCCACACAACCCAGGATGCTGTGGTTTTTAGCAGTACAGACAAAAATGAAGTCAGTGTGGCCTACGGTGCTTACTGAAGAACAGGCTGTGATCTCTCAGTAACTTCTGCTCTGACTCTTGGAAGACAGTCAGAAAGCCACCAAAGAAAGCCACCAGAGAACAAAAGCCCCGCAAACCAGTTTTCACTGAGCCATCCCCTCACCCCAAAATGGGGCAGGTCAACTCTGCCCAAATAGCATTGCCTGAGTAATAGTGTGGCAGGCCCCTCTCCCAGAAGACAAGCTAGAAGAACAAGAAGAACAACCCTCAGGTCCCTTTAAAACAGGTACATCTTGCTTGGTTTGTGGCCAATAATTTGGACTCTATACATTCCCTCAACCACCCCTCAACAGAATGACTAAGAAGAGGAACCCTCAACACAGGAAAAATTCAGAGACTCTGACTTCTATCACAGAACTAATGGATATGGATATAAGCAAGATGGTGGAAATAGACTTCGGGGTAACAGTTATGCAGATAATGGCTAGGTTGGAGAAAACCACTAATGGCAAAATAGATTCTCTAATGGCAGAAATGAGAGCTTAACTGGCAGAACTTAAAAATGCTATCAATGAGGGGCACCTGGGTGGCTCAGTGGGTTAAAGCCTCTGCCTTCAGCTCAGGTCATGATCCCAGGGTCCTGGGATCGAGCCCCACAAGGCTCTCTGCTCAGCGGGAAGCCTACTTCTCCCTCTCTCTCTGCCTGCCTCTCTGCCTACTTGTGATCTCTGTCAAGTAAATAAATAAAAAATCTTTTTTAAAAATGCTATCAATGAGATCCAATCTAACCTAGGTATTCTAAAAGCTGGGGTAAATGAAGCAGAAGAATGAATTAGTGATATAGAAGACAAACTGATAGAAAAGAAGGAACAAAACAAACAGAAAGGAAAGGAAAGGAAAGAAAAGAAACAGGAGGAAGCCTCCAACAAACAGCTTAAAATTCATGAAAATGGAATTAGAGAAATAAATGATGCTATGAAATGTTCCAGTGTCATAATTATTGGGATCCCTGAAGGGGTGGAAAAAGAGAGAGAGAGAGAGAGGACTAGAAGATATATTTGAGTAAATCTGAGCTGAAAACTTCCCTAATCTGGGGAATGAAACAAGCATTCATGTCCTAGAGGCAGAGAGAACCCCTCCCAAGGTCAATGAGAATAAACCAAAGCCCCAACATATAACAGTAAAACCCACAAATCTTAAAACCAAGGAAACCATCTTAAGGGCAGTTGGGGGAAGAGATTCCTACATACAGAGGGAGGAATCTCAGAATAATGTCAGACTTGTCCATAGAGACCTGGCAAGCCAGAAAGGACTGGCAAGACATATTCAGGGTATTAAATGAGAAGAACATGCAGCCAAGAATACTTTGTCCAACAAGGCTGTCATTTAGAATGGATGAAGAGATAAAAAGCTTCCAAGACTGGCAAAAACTTAAAGAATATATGACCACTAAGTCAGCACCACAAGAAATATTAAGGGAGGTTCTATAAAAGGAGAAAGACCCCAAGAGTGATATAGAACAGAAATTTACAGAGACAATCTATAGAAACAAGGACCTCACAGGTCCATGATGACCATAAAATCATACCTTTCAATAATCACTCTCAGCATGAATAGCCTAAGTGCTCCCATAAAACGTCACAGGGTTGCAGATCAGATAAAAAGAAAGGACCCATCCATATTCTGTCTACAAGAGACTCATTTTGAACCTAAAGATACACCCAGATTGAAATTGAAGGGATGGAGAACTATCTTTCATGCCAACGGACCTCAAAAGAAAGCTGCGGTAGCAATTTGCATATCAGATTAATTAGATTTTAAGCTAAAGACTGTAGTTAGAGATACAGAAGGACACTATATCATTCTTAAAGGTCTATCCAACAACTAGATCCAACAACTGTAAATATCTATGCCCCCAGCATGGGAGCAGCCAACCACATAAGTCAACTGTTAACCAAAATAAAGAAACATATTGATAATAATACATTGATTGTAGGAGACCTTAACACTCTATTCTCAGTAATAGACAGATCATCTAAGCAGAAAATCAACAAAGAAACAAGAACTTTGAATGACACACTGGACCAGATGGACCTCATATATATATATACAGAGCATTCCACCCTAAAACAACAGAATACTCATTTTTCTTGAACACACATGGGACTTTCTCCTTAATAGACCACATCTGGGTCACAAATCAGTCTCAACCCATACCAAAATACTGAGATTATTCCCTACATATCCTCAGACCACAATGTTTTGAAACTGGAACTCAAGAAGAGTTTTTGTTTTTGTTTTATTTTGTTTTGTTTTTTGAAACAAGAGAAAGGTTCAAAGAAATTCAAACACTTGGAAGCTAAAGACCATCCTGCTCAAGAATGTTTGGGTTAACTAGGAAATCAAAGAAGAACTTAATTCATGGAAACCAATGAGAATGAAAACACATCAGTCCAAAACCTATTGGATATGACAAAGACAGTCCTAAGGGAGAAAGACATGGTCATTCAAGCCTCATTCAAAAAAACAGAAAAATCTCAAATACACAAACTATTTTTACACCTTTAAGAACTAGAGAATCAACAACAAATTAAGCCCAACTCATGCACAAGCAGGGAAATAATTAAGATTAGAGCAGTGATCAATGAATTAGAAACCAAACATACAGTAGAACAAGTCAACAAAACTAGAAAGTGCTTCTTTGAAAGAATTAATAAGATCAATAAACCATTGTAAGACTTACCCAAAAGAAAAGAGAAAGGGCCCAAATTAATAAAATTATGAATGAAAAGGGAGAGATCATGACTAATACCAATTACCAGAAATTATTATCAACAGCTATTGCTAATAAGTTAAGCAACCTAGAAGAAATGGATGCATTCTTGAAAACCTATAAACTACCAAGACAAAGGCATTGACAACCTGAATAGACCAATAACCAGTAATGAGATAGAAACAGTGATCAAAAACCTCTCAAAAACAGAATCCAGGACCTAATGGATTTCCTGGGTAATTCTACCAAACATTCAAAAGAGAAATAATAGCTATTCTCCTCAAGCTGTTTCAAAAAATGGAAACAGAAGGAAAACTTCCAGA
Source organism: Meles meles (assembly GCF_922984935.1). Taxonomy (NCBI): domain Eukaryota; kingdom Metazoa; phylum Chordata; class Mammalia; order Carnivora; family Mustelidae; genus Meles; species Meles meles. Next base: position 95,287,238 of record NC_060070.1, read on the forward strand.
CTATGAGGCTAGCTAGCATTACCTTGATCCCAAAACTAGGCAAAGACCCCATCAAAAATGAGAATTTCAGAACAATATCCCTGATGAACATGGATGCCAAAATTCCCAACAAGATCCTAGCTAATAGGATCCAACAGTACACTAAAAGGATTATCCACCACAACCAGGTGGGATTTATCCCTGGGATGCAACAATGGTGGTTCAACATTTGCAAATCAATCAATGTGATAGAACACACAAGTAAGAGAAGAGACAAGCACCGCATGGTTCTCTCAATTGATGCAGAAAAAGCATTTGACAAAATACAGCTCTTTTACTTCTTAAAACTCTTCAGAGTATAGGGATAGAGGGAACATTCTTCAATTTCATAAAATCCATCCATGGAAAACCCATAGCAAATATCATTCTCCATGGGGAAAAGCTGAGAGCCTTTCCCTTAAGATCAGGAACACGACAAGGATGCCCACCCTCACCACTATTGTTCAACATAGTACTAGAAGTCCCAGCAACAGCAATCAGTCAACAAAAAGAAATAAAATGTATTCAAATTGGCAAAGAAGTCAAACTCTCTCTTCACAGATGACATGTTCCTTTATGTGGAAAACCCAAAAGCCTCTACCCCCAAAGTACTAGAACTCATACAGCAATTCAGTAATGTGGCAAGATACAAAATCAATATACAGAAATCAGTTGCTTTCTTATATACTAACAATGTAGCTATAGAAAGAAAAATCAGAGAATCGATTCCACTTACAATAACACCAAAAGCCATAAGATATCTTAAAATAAACCTAACCAAAGAGGCAAAGGATCTAAACTCTAGAAACTACAGAACACTCATGAAAGAAATCAAAGAAGACACAGAAAGATGGAAAAACCTTCAATGCTCTTGGACTGGAAGAATAAATATTGTTAAAATGTCTATGCTGCCCAGAGCAATCTATACTTTCAATGCCATCCCAATCAAAATACCATCAGCATTTTTCAAAGTTTTGGAATAAACAATCCTAAAATTTGTATGGAACCAGAAAAGATCCCAAATCACCAAGGAAATGTTGAAAAAGAAAACAAAGCTGGCGGTATCATTTTACCTGATTTCAAGCTATATTACAAAGCTGTGATCACCAAGACAGCATGGTACAGGCACAAAAGCAGACACACAGACCAATGGAAAAGAACATAGAACCCAGATATGGACCCTCAACTCTATGGTCAGATAATCTTCGATAAAGCAGGAAAAAATATCCAGTGGAAAAAAGATAATCTCTTTAATAAATGGTGCTGGGAAAATTGGACAGCTATACACAGAAGAATGAAACTGGACCATACACAAAGATAAACTCAAAATGGATGAAAGACCTCAACGAGAGACAGGAATCCATCAAAAACCTAGAGGAGAACAGAGGCAATAACCTCTTCAACATCGGACACAGCAACTTCTTTCAAGACATGTCTCCAAAGGCAAGGGAAACAAAAGTGAAAATGAACTTAAAGTTTATTTAAAATGAACTTAAATGAACTTAAAGTTTAAAAGCTTCTGCACAGCAAAGGAAACAGTCAACAAAACAAAGAGGCAACCCACGGAATGGGAGAAGATATTTATAAATGACACTATAGACAAAGGGCTGATATTCAAGATCTATAAAGAACTTCTCAAACTCAACACCCAAAAAACATATAATCAAGTCAAAAAATGGGCAAAAGACATGAACAGACACTTCTCCAAAGAAGACATACAAATGGCTAACAGACACATGAGAAAATGTTCATCATCATTAGCCATCAGGGAAATTCAAATCAAAACCACATTGAGATACCACCTTACACCAGTTAGAATGGCAAAAATTGACAAGGCAAGAAACAACAAATGTTGGAGAGGATGTGGAGAAAGGGGAACCCTCTTGCACTGTTGGTGGCAATGCAAGTTGGTGCAGCCACTTTAGAAAACAGTGTGAGGGTGCCTCAAGAAATTAAAAATAGAGCTACCCTATAACCCAGCAGTTGTACTACTAGATATTTACTACAAAGATACAGATGTAGTGAGGAAAAGGGTCATATGTACCCCAGTGTTCATAGCATCAATGTCCACAATAGCCAAACTGTGGTAGGAGCCAAGATGCCCTTCAGCAAATGAATTTTATGAAATTTATTAATAGATTTTATGAAATTGAAGAATGTTCCCTTCTTATCCATAAGAAGAATGCATAATATATGGCCCATATATACAATGGAGTATTACTCAGCCATCAGAAAGGATGAATACCCAGCTTTTGCATCAACATGGATGGGACTGGAGAGATTATGCTGAGTGAAATAAGTCAAGCAGAGAAAATCAATTATCATATGGTTTCACTTATTTGTGTAAGGATAGCACGGAAGACACTAGGAGAAGGAAGGGAAAAACGAAGGGGGGATAATCAGAGGGGGAGAGGAACCATGAGAAATTACAGACTCTGAGAAACAACCTGAGGGTTTTAGACGGAGAGGAGTGGGGGCATGGATTAGCCTGATGATGTGTATTAAGGAGGGCATAGATTGTATGGAGCACTGGGTGTTATATGCAAACAATGAATCATGGAATGCTACATCAAAAATTAATGATGTACTATACAGTGACTAACACAGATAATAAAAATAAATAAATTTAGGGGTGCCTGTGTGGCTCAGTGGGTTAAGCCTCTGCCTTCAGCTCGAGTCATGATTTCAGGGTCCTGGGATCCAGCCCCGCATCAGGCTCTCTGCTCACTGGGAAGCCTGCTTCCCTTCCTCTCTCTGCCTGCTGCTCTGCCTACTTGTGATCTCTCTCCCTCTGTCAAATAAATAACTAACTAAATAAAATCTTTTAAAATTAATTAAATAATTTAAAAATATCATTCTCACTTTTTCTCTTTTTTTTTTAAAGATTTTATTTATTTATTTGACAGAGAGAGATCACAAGTAGACAGAGAGGCAGGCAGAGAGAGAGAGAGGGAAGCAGGCTCGCTGCTGAGCAGAGAGCCCGATGCGGGACTCGATCCCAGGACCCTGAGATCATGACCTGAGCTGAAGGCAGCGGCTTAACCCACTGAGCCACCCAGGCGCCCACTTTTTCTCTTTTTCCAGGGAAAATGTTTTAATGTCAGTTCCTAACACTGAGCACTGTTTAGACCATGGTCTTTAGTGCTGGAGACCACCCATGCATGTGGGTGTGACCTATCTTCTCCTCATGCCAGGGCCTGCTTCCAAATGGGAGGCCTGGCCGCCCTTTTATGGTTCTTTCTCTCAATCATTTCTCTCAATCTCTCTCTCTCTCTCTCTGAAAAATCTTCTTTCTCCCTCATGTTGTCTAGGCTTGAGACAGTAAACCCAACTCAAGGAGGCCTGGATGACAGCCTGGGCATTGTGAGGAAACTCTCTCTCATACTCTTGGTTTGTTTATCCCCTCTGCCTCCCATGTGGAGGGTGCATTCTGGGCTGTCTCCTTGGACTTGCTAGAAATGACAAATTGTTACTTACGGTCAGGGTTTTAGACCAGTGATTCCCAGTCACTGCTCTATAGGCCAATCATGAATAGCTGGACTATAAAAGAGGAGGAGGAGGATGGGGGTGGGGTGGGCAGAGTGTGGGGAAGAAAGAGGAGGGAGAGAAAAGAAAATATTTGGAAGCTCATTAGAAAATACAGGTGCCCCCATTCCACCCTAAACCCTACTAAACCTTAGACAGGCCAGGCCCAGCCATGTGCATAATTAAAGTGACCGAGGGATGCTGACCTCTAGGCAAGTTCAAGAATTGTTATTCTAGACTGGTCCTGGGATGGGAAACAGGAGTTCAGCTCTGAGGCCAAGCCCGTGATTTGGATTCTACTCTGGCGTTTGGAACCAAAGCTCAAACTAATCAAAATGTTTTCTTTGCTTCCTTGGTACATACACCTCCTTCTGGGGTAAGGTGGGAAGACTCAATTTCAGATAAATGACTAATTTTTTTTAGTGTTCAGTATGTGCCACACAATATTTGAGACAAAAGTCATTGTTGAGAATTATTTGTTGTATTTCTGAAGTTCAAATTTAACTTGTAAACGGGCATCCTCTATTTGACAACTAGTCAAAAGTGGGAAAACAGTATTTCAAGAAGAATAGGACCCAAGCACTGTGGCTGGATTGCCCAGGACTCAGGTACCAGCTTTGACATTGATCAAGTGGGTGTCCCCTGACATTTTCTCAGGCTTCCCATACCTCAGTTTACTAATCTGTCTTATGGAGGAAATGGTATTAATTCTGAGATTTGAATGCATTATTGCATGTAAAATACCTAAAACAATGTCCGGCAGGTGGTAAGCCTCAATTATGGTTAGCGATTCATACTAGCATTATTAAATTTTAAATTCATCACCATTATTTATAATTACTCAATTGTGCAGAATTTGACTTCAGTTGTGAGTCAAATTAACTCACCAAATAAAAGGTGCTTCCAGGTCAATGGCCAGCACGATATAAATGGAAGGATGGACCCCAGCTTCAAGGTAATAAAAATACATTGTGACAGTAACTGAATTATCTGACTCAAAAGAGAGTCCTGGACAGTGTGGATGTCAAGAAATACGTGTGTGTGTGTGTGTGTGTGTGTGTGTGTGTCTACAGTAATCTTAAATCCCACCTAACTTTGACTTTACTAGAGGCAATCCTCATGGTATTTTCAGCACTTCCTTCCAAGCTCAAAGTGTCCTGATTATTAAAAACCTTCTCAGAATCTGTGTGCCCCTGCCTCAGACAAGGAGCTGTTGTTGACATCAGAGTACCTGTGTTTATATCACTTGCCCTGCGGCAGCTGGGGGCCGATGATGCCTGACCCACAGCTGTGTTGGCACCAGCTGCAGCAGGAAGGCTTGGCCACAGTAGAACCCCCCTCACTTCCTTGAATTCATTCAAGTGAATTCATTCTTGATAATCCCTGTCCTTCAGTTTGCAGAGAACAATCATTAGGCTTTGCTACTACGCCTCAAGAGAAGGCTATCCATTGTCTCTCCACTCTTCCAGTTACGTATTTATGGGCTCCAAATATTATTTATTCATGTCAACAGTTGTCACCTTATCAACTGTGGTGCTGAGTTAGAACTGCTCACACCTACACTTCCCAGCATTTGTAACAACAATCTAATCTTAGACCCTGTTGCACACTTGGGCCGCTTTCCTGGCACTAATATTTATGGGGCTGTTTCTTCCTCTATAAATAGAATTCCCAGTAGAGTTGTCTCCCTCCTCTCTGTCTTGGACTGACAGGGGCATAACACACACACATGTGCGGGCGTCTGCATGTACATAGTAATGGAAACAGCAGATCTCCAATTAGGATCTGAAGGACATCATGATTCAAATAGAACCGATCGTTTTTACCAGCAGAGGATCTGTAAAAGCTTGGTTTTATTTCACCTTTTATTTTATAATGTTTTGGTAACACTTTCATTGGGTTCTGTCTTTGTGGAGGAATCCTTGGGCCTTTTGCCTTTGAGACAAATTTCTTTATGCTCCTTTAAGTGGACAGATCTAGTGGAAGTCAGGTGAAAAGGCAGGTGGGACAGAAAAGACAACCAACTCACATCTGGAAAAATATTGGGAGGTTTGGTGAATCTTCAGCTAGACACCCTTCTTCTGGAAGAACTACAATTTAGTTACCTAAAATCTGTGAGTATCTATATAAATATGTGTGTATAGTATAATTTTAAGCACGTATTTTATGTTTTAGCATATTTTTAGTGTTCTTCTGTTGTAGCAACGTAACAGCAAAGAGTTAGATGAATTAGAACCTAACCCCAGGTTTGTCTCCCATCTATCAGAACTTATTAAAGTTAAAGGGAAAAAAAATGTTGGACTCAGTTTCCTCTTCTATAAAATAAGCAATAGCATAAGCTGAGCTCAGATCCACTCACATTCAGATTCTATAGTTATATGACCATTTCCCAGTTTCTCTTCCGGTATTATTTATTTAATTATTCTTTTCTTTAGTGTCTGTCAGACATCAAATCTAAGCTGGGAAAGAGTAACATGTTTTCCTCGGGTTTCTACCTGTTTCCTCCTCAAACTGATTATAACTCTGCAATATCTGTTGAAATGGGCTGAGCACCTACTAAGAATAAAGTCCTTGAGAAGAGAGGTGTGATTTTTAAAAATCTTGGAATCATAAGGCTAGAAGAGACAAAAGGAATAACCTAGCTTGTCATTCCTTCCCCAGGATGCTAAATTCTAATTTTACCAATCTGCTAAACTCTAATTTGTTCAACCACTGGATATTGAGAGCCTCCAATTTCGCAGGCACTGTGCCAAACATGGGGGAGTTCACAGGCCCGACAGTTCACACACGCTACTCCGTCCATTAAGGGAAACTCCAAAAGCTGCTCTCCAGACCCACTTCTGAAGACAACCGCTGGGTGGCTGGGGTCTCTTTGTTCCCTATTTTATTTTTAAAAGATTTTATTTATTTCATAAAGAGTGAGAGAGAGATCACAAGTAGGCAGGCAGAGAGAGAGGAGGAAGCAGGCTCCCCGCTGAGCAGAGAGCCCGATGCGATGTGGGGCTCGATCCCAGGACTCCGAGATCATGACCTGAGCCGAAGGCAGAGGCTTAACCCACTGAGCCACCCAGGCACCCCTGTTCCCTATTTTTAAACCCTGCAGTATTTCCTTGAATGGATATCTCTTCAGAGTCATTGTGTGACCCTACCTCTTCACCAGATCCCCTTCGATCCCCAAATTGAGAAACATTTTTTACAAGTCTGTGTGTCCTTTCCCACTCGGGGGAACTTTGGCTGCAGAACTTTCTCGTATTGCTGGTGCTGTCAGCCTGGCATGGCTGTGTGCTCCCCATTAACAAAGGTTCTGTACTTTATATCTCAGCAAAGATACAGGATGATCTACTGTTCTTAGCTCATGACCCAACACTTCTTCCCACGCGCTGGTAGAGTTCGTTTCCCACAGACAAGTCCAGCTCAGTCCCGTTTTAAGAGCCTGACTGCCAGCCTCGGGAGTTGGCTCTTTTCCAACCCCTTGTAACTGAAGATCTTCTCCTGCCATTCATGGTTCAGTAGAGCCAACATTAGTACCAAGCTCTTAAAGGACGACTAATGGCATTCCAGAGAAGGTGCCAGTTGTTTCTTCCAGCCAAGCCTTCTGCTCAACACTGGGGACCCAGCCTTCCGGGAATCCCCAGGTCAGGTTTCTTTCCCATCTTCCTCACATGACTCTGCTTACTTAGAACAGGTAAAAACCCATGGAATTTGAACTTCCTCTTAGATTGTTCCCTTGAAAAAGTACTTGAACAGCACTTGAGGGAGGTGATGGTTACATAATAAGAAACAAGAAAAATTCTCTGTAATTCACTAAATGTTCGCATATGTATCCATTTGGTTCTTTTGGCAATCTTGTAAATAAAGTGGGGATTATTTCCAAAATGAGAAGGGTAGACTTTAAATTCTAAATAAAAAGAATTTATCAACTATTTCTCTACATTTCTCTCCCCCAAAGAATCTAATATTTCTCTTGGACTCTGAGCCAGTGCCTTTTGTTGCTTGGGATATGATTTTAATAAGGTCCTGATTGTTCATCTAATGTCCATCTGAGTTCCTTACAAACCTTCTTTGTTCAGGAAAAAGAAAATACATTTCAAAACTATCCTCCTAGCAAATGTGAGTGTTGTCAGTGTCTAAGGATGAAAACACACTTTATCAGGCCTATTGGAAAGAACCAGAGAACAGGGTTTGTGGTATCTTCTACGTTTATTGTCAGATTGAAGATGCTACAGGATCTTCTTGGGTACCTTTCTAAACAAGAGCAAAACTTATATCCAACTTTCATTCAAAGCTTAGACCGATAAATCTCAATGATTTCAAGTATACTAAAAGATATTCATTCTTTGTTTCCCTATGCCTATTAACAGTATTTTCATCATAGCTTCCAAATGAATAAAAGCAAGTTTCCCAAACCTAGACAAAGAACCGGTTTCCTAGCATTCCACCTATCCTGCAAATATTATGTCAGCCCATCCTCCAAAGCCTCCCAGGCCCCGCACTATGTTCAGATAAGGAGCACACACATTATGGTGGCAAATTCGTTATTTGGACTCCTACAATCTGTCCTCAAATGTTCCTCCTGTTAAGCTTCTTGTTGGTCCTTAATTCTGGGCAACCTGGGATTTTTCTAGGTTTGAGTAAAGTGCTGCTTCAAAGGGTCTACACATTTTTAAATTTTGATCAGCATGGCCAAAATGCCCTCCCCATTTGCACCCATCTTCGCACTCCAGGAGGCGTACAAATGTCAGTGTCATAAACTGTCCCCAGTACCTTTTTAAATGTTTGTCGACAAAAAGGCAAACTTTTTGTCTAATTGTTTTAATTTCCGTGTCTCTGATTATCCCGAAGAGTATGCCTTCTTTTTTTTCAGTTGTTTAGTAGTCATTTGTATTTTTTTTTTTCTGGCTTGACTTTTTAAGTCACTGTTCTAAGTTTTTCTATTGGAATGTTTATTTTTTCTTAAGAACTGCTTCTTTGGAACTTCTATATAACATGGATATTAGCTCTTTGTCATTTCCATTATAAATTCTGTTAAAATTTTTTTAACTTCCTGTGTTCTGCACAAGAGCTCATGAAATCATATCCGTCACCCCTTTCCATTATGTATTTAAACTAGGGATCATGCTCAAAAATCTCTTTTATAAAAGGACTGTAAAAATATACATATATTTTCTTCTAAACCTTCTTTAATTTTAAAGTACATTTAAACTTTTAATCCTCCTGGAGTTACTTTAGGTTTTGGTATGAAATAAGTGTTTACTTTGATTTTCCTCCCAATGAACAACCAATTATCCCCACTACGTTTCTTGACTAAACCATTCTTTAACAAGACAACTTGATCATTCTTTATTAGGTTTAAAGGCCACCTTCGCCGTATAATAAAGTTCTGACTTCAATATGTATAAATTCTACTGCTGTGTCTTTTCTTCTCCTATTTACTTAATCAGTACCTTGGCCAACAACATCGTACAGTGTTATATGCTTAAGAAATATATCATGAAGTTTCTTATGAGAAATTATTAGCCTGATTCTCTAAGACATTAAGCACAGGGGAGTCTCAAGCAAAATTGAGCAAAACTACAAACACAAGTATGCAGGGTTTTCATGGAAAATATAATCTGCTTAATACAAAGTCTCTTTACCCAAAATTTTGCAGGTGTGGATCTGTTCCATTGTGACAAGTTACCTAATACCGCTAATTTATAGTAAATGCCTGCTTATCCCTAAACAATAAAGGAACTTCAACAATCAGCTTTTCTAAATTTTATCTTATGATAAAAAAGCAACCAAGGAAATTATCTTGGACTTTAAAGTCTTCATTTAAAGGGCTTTATTTAAAACAAAATGAAAAACTAGAGTTTCCAAGATTTTTGGGCCTCAGAGATCAAAAATGGACATTAGCACTGAGGATCTGGAGACCCCACAGGGGCCTGAGAAGCCCCATCAACAAGATTTCATTCCAGTGTGCACAGTTTGAGGGCTACATACCTCACCACTGTTCTCCTCTTTACATACCATTTATCCAACCAACTGTGCACGGGGAACTTACTACAACTTTCCCACTTATTAATTCTTATGGAATTAATAGTGGCACTTTCCCACTTATTCTTATGGATTTTCATTCTCAACATCACAGAATTCCAGGTTTCCATGTGCCATCAGAACAGGAGCCTCTGAGACTCTCTGTGGCTTGCTGTGGAGGGGTGTGGGAGGAAACCTTCCCTTCCCCATGGGTTTGGACACTGTGGTTGTAGATTTCAGCAAGGCTGGAACCAGTGGGGCATGTGAGAGATGATGTGTCAGTCCATGATGCTATAGACCTTTTGCACTATCCTCCCAAGTTTCTAGATTATTTTCACAACTATTAAGACCAGGTTTCTAGCTTGTCTCAGACTGGACATGGAGACCTTGACATCCTGTGAGCACTTCCCTGCTCACACACAACTCAAACTCCGTGATGTTTGGGAACAGGGTTTCCCCTTTTCTGGAGCTATGGGTATTTCCTGCCAAAGAACTTTAGAAAGAGAACAAGGTAGAATATTGTTAAAGTTGCAAATACATGTTTAGATTGGGTGGAACATGGTTTCATAAGGAGTGGCATTCAGCAAAACTGAGAATTCAGCGAACCTGTCCCAAGGATGCCACTTGTCCATCTTCTGAGCTCTTCACCCTTGTGACACACCCCTACCACTGGTGACACCCTTCAATAACCTGGACCCTCTTGCTGCTTCCAGCTTGCCCTCACTCCCAACCGAAGTACTAAAATTAGTCACTTACACCCTAGTTTAAATGAATGCGCTTATTTATTTTTTTCTAGAACAGTTACATTCCTCTAATTGTGTGGCATGAATGACATCAGAGGGTGTATGGATGCAAGTGGGGTGTTCCCCTTGCTTTCAGCACAACAAGAGATAAATCCTATAATGGGAACCCGATCCCTACTTGAGAAAGAAATTAAAGAAATTTACTCTCTTTTTAGAGAAGTAGGACATGCACACCTATGAGGCATGTCAACAACAATTCCCATCAATGCGTGGCTGTGCACAAAATAGAAGGGTCTGCAAGTCAACCAGAGAAGCCTCAATATGCATACACGCATTTCAAATCTTAATTTAGATCTTACTTTAAATCTCAATGCTTATCGCCACCATTCTACAAATGAAGTAAGCAGGGCACAAAAAGCTAAAAAATGTGCTCAAAGTTGTAATACTTGCTAATAGCTGAATAAAGTGTTACTTCTGTAGCCATTTTTGTAAGACTGTTTTGAATTTTGGTTATGATTGGATAATTAGTAGTGGTTCAATTACGGGGGAAAAAACATAAAAGGCTGTGCTATTATTTGAATAAATTATAAAATATATGTTTGTCTATTTTTATTATTTCTTTTCTACCTGTAATTTCCCACCTATGTGTGTTATTATCAGGATTCATTTAATGGAAATCATCGTGGAAAAGCCACAGGCATCATCTCTCCACATCTCTTCCACTTCTTTCTGTACTTTCTTCAGTAATTTCCCAACATCTAGGATATTGGGCTTGCACAAATGGATTTTTCTTCAAAAAAGGAAAGAAAAAGAAAAGGAAAAGTTGCCAATTTTCAAGGCCTGTCAGAAAATACAGTGTATCACTTTGTATTTGTTATGGGGAAGGAACGGAGAAATGATTATAAGGGCTAATTTGGGGATTTTTCTGAGTCCAGGGTAGGAGCTAAGTTGGGAAGTACTTCTCAAATTTATACTGGTTCAGGCAAAGCTTTATGAATCCATCTAAAGTGAAAATAAACTGAATCTGCTCCAGCATATTTTTATTTTAAGAGTTTGCTAAAGCTAATGTATTACTGACCAGCAGAAGTCGTGAAATTTTGATGTTTTTAACAAGTATCCTTGGTGGTTCCTTCTTTATTCCAGTCGATCTACCCCACACGCCTGAGGAACAGGAGGTTCTGGGTTCTAATGCATAGAGGAAACTGTGTGCTTTGAGTCAGAAAACCTGCAGTCTGAGAACCAGCAAATCACCTCAGTTAATACAGTCACCAAGAGGATGAACTCTTTTGTCTCTCTTCTCATTGCTTTTACCGTTCCCTATTCCTTTATTTAACCTTCTTCAGGAAATGGCATCTTGAAATCAGTTTTACCTGGTTGGGGGCGGGCTATCTCAAATTAACAGATAATACTGGTGATAGTCATACACATTCTAAGGAATCAAATCACAGCTGTAGGGCTTACCTGGTGATTCCTCTCTTCACAGCTTCTGGAAGCCCTTCCTCCACTGTACTTGGGGTTCAATCACTTCTTAATGCTGTTTGGAAAGACATCGCTAATTAACATCTGAACAGCTGCTCCTGGGCTCTCCGCAGATCCACTGACACCTAAGCCACTCTCGGTTCCTGTGGCTGCCCTTGAAGGCAGACAAGCCTAGGACACACCCCCTTCCAGAAGGAAAAGAGAAATACCTTTCTGCTGACTCTCCCTCCCACGTGGAGTCAATACCAGGCAAGTAAGAGGAAGGAGCTCTGAGCCCAAGACCAATGATTCTTGCCGCTGACACAAACAGATTTCAGAAACCACAAAAGGAAAATGGGAGAAAAATGCTCTAGGGGAATGCGGAACACTTCTGTCCTAAATCTGTCTGCTGCAAAATGCTGCTCTGTCAAGCTTTCGGGTCCAGCCTCAGGACATCCCCCGGCCACCTGCATAAAGCAGAAGGAATGTGACCTTCGTGTATCATTTCCAGTTAGGGGAGGTGGGCAATACCAGTGAGTGAAAGGAGAGGTCCATATTATTTTTCCTTTTCTGACTTTCTCACTCAAAGCTGAAGAACCCCAACTTGGTTCTTGGTCCAGACAAAGGAAGCTCAGACCCGCTGGTGGGATAACATGGAATGGGGACTGTCGAAACAGAGTAACCGTGTGGATGCTGAAGGTGAATGCTTTCTGTATATTCTTTGTCCTTAGAAAACTTAGAACTAAACCTTTTTAACTTTTCAATAAATATTTCTTTCCTACCTAAGTACCCATCTGGTCTGAAAACTAACACTGTGTTACAAATGACTTGAAGTGGCCTTAAGCCACTCCCTGTTTTGCAAATTGATGAGGGAGCAGGAGGCTGGCTGAAGACAAAGCAAATGCTGGCACCTTGCTCCCTCTCTCCACCAGCTCCCCTTGGTAATACGTGTGACATTGTTTAGGTACTCCTGACTGCCATAAACGAGAAACAAATAGTTAACTTGCAGAGATCACAATCCTGCAAGACCGAAGTCTCCCTTGGTTTACAAATGTCCTAGAGATCTACAAACAAAGAAGTTACCTTGTGCTATTGATAATTTCCAGAGGCAAGTAACTCAGTGCCTCGAGCCCTAAAGTCACCCTCCCCTTCATAAACAAAACTGAAGGAGGCTGAGATAGAAGGAAATATATAATATAAAATATAAAATACAGTTAAATCTCTTTTGAACCTAAATCTCACTAACAAAGACCCTTGATAGCAGGATTGTGACATCCCACCAGGAATCTCCCAACTATCTTCATGCTAATGGCTTGCCAAAAGACAACAGGACCACGCTGCAAGGCCTCCGGTATCCCTGCACCTAGTAGGCCCTCTTTAGCATATGAAAGCTCAGTTGAAACCTCCCTTCCCCTCACCTTCCCCCAACCACAAGGTACATAACCTGCCACCCCTCACAACCCCGGGCAGCAGCTCTTTCTGCCCACAGGTCCTGTCTCCGTGCCTTAATAAACCACCATTTTGCACCAAAGATGTCTCAAGAATTCTTTCTTGGTCATCGGCTCCGGACCTCACCCCACCGAACTTCACCAAGCTTCTAGAACTTCATCACAAATGACTTGGGATGGTCCGCAATGCCAGTGCACTAAAAAAAAAACTATATTAGAATAGAAATAGGGAGGGCACTTGGGGGGCTCAGGTCAAGATCCCAGAATACTGGGATCTAGTCCCCCCCACCCCCTGCTCATTCGAGAGCCTGCTTCTCCCTTTGTCTCTGTCCCTCCTCCCACTTTGCTCGCTCGCTCTCTCCTCTCTATCTGTCAAATAAATAAATAAAATCCTTAAAGAAAAAAAGAATAGAAATAAGGAAACACAAACTACAAAATTTCTATATAAACGACACAAACTATTAAAAGGAGTCTATAAAAGTAGAGCGTCAATTAAGAAAAAGAACGCAAATAAAAACCTAAGAGGTATCTACACTATTTTATAAATGTGAAACTTCCCTTCAGGCAGAGCTTCCTAGCATTCAAAGAAAAGGGGAAGCTAATCAGGTATATTGTTCTTATCACAAAAGAGGAAACATTCATCTTCTTAGGAAGGAGAAAATGATCTTCAGAGCACTAAATTCAAATAGAAATCTTTCATAGAATGAACAATACTCCAAATAAGATTGGAGCCCATAATTTCATGTTGAAGACCTTTTGTGCTAAGAGGGCCCAAACACAACGTGACCCTCTTGTTTCCAGCACAAACTGAGCCACTTGGTTTTTAGCACAGTTTTTCATGCTCACGTCAGAATCTGGTCCAGGGAAAAGCTATCAAGAGAACAAGGCCTACATGGCCATCCCTAACTGTTCAAAGGCATCAACCAGCCTTTGTCTCCCACCAACCTGAGCAGAATGGAGCTATTCGCATAATCTAATCAAGTTAATTCCTTTCTCCTCTGTGCTCTTTCTGCAGGATTTTGCCTCTTTCCTGATCCACCAGTTGTTAAGTGGAGACCAAACACAGAGAATGGAGAGCTTCCCGAAGAACTTCACTCAGTTGACCCAATGTCTCAAGTCCTAGGTGTAAAGTTTTGCAGGTGAGGTACACACACCAGGCAAGGTAGGCACAAGGCAAGATTTATTAAAGGCACTCTCTGGTGAAGTTTTCAGGGCTCTGGAGAAGGGGAGCCAGGAAAGTCTCCCCGGGAGGAGGTGGGCACTCTCGGGCGAGGTTCCGTGACTCACAAAGGGGGAGTCGAGGAAGTCGCACTGAGAAGGAGGTGGCGGGGGTCTTCTATCGGGCCAAGGCAGGGCATGGGCTCACATCTATATTTGGTGATCGGAAGGTATGGGGTGAGGGTTCCTGATACTCCTGTTTCCTGCATAGGTATCAGGCTACCTGTGGAGATGTGACCTGGGCATACACCCTTTTGGCTGGAGAGTCTAGGGTTAAGGAAGGAGGTGGGGAGAGGGTTGGAAGATGGTCATTTCTATTGTTCCTCCTGCATTCCCCCAACCACCCACCCAACACTAGGATTAGACGCTATCTTTTCCGTTCGGTGCTGGCCTTTTTCTGTTCTCTATATTAAAGCGTAAGTGCCTGTAGGAGCACAGACGTCACTGATACCTTAGTGGGAATGTGTTTATAAAATGGGACTAATAATCTACCAATGACTTAGGGAGGAAAGTGGCTGTGGAACTGGACAGGGATAAAGGGAAGGAGTAAGGGGGCACCTGGGTGGCTCAGTGAGTTAAAGCCTCTCCCTTCAGCTCAGGCCATGATCCCAGGGTCCTGGGATCAAGCCCCACCTCGGGCTCTCTGCTTAGCAGGGAACCTGCTCCCCCCCCCCCCCCACTCTGCCTGCCTCTCTGCCTACTTGTGATCTCTCTCTGTCAAATAAATAAATAAAATCTTCAAAAAAAAAAGGGGGTGGGGAGTAAGGCAGACAAAATGGCCAGTCACTGTGGCCATTGTGTTTCAAGTGGGGAAACCTTGAACCTCATGTAGAAGGTCTGTTACTGACCTCCAGTTCATTGCATTCTAAAGCCCAGTAACTTCCTAAGGGCTGGTCTATGGCCTGAGGAAACAAAGGGATCCCTACAGTGTCTTATTAGACCAAAAAACATGTTAGCAGATAGAAAACTAGGCAACCAACAGACATTAATAATTTCTTGAGCACATTGGTTTGGGGGAAAAATCTGAATCCAAACAAATGAATATATTTAATTACTTGTTGATTCCTTATTTAATGGAAGAAGATCATAGTGTATGCCCAATGTTTAAGTTGTTTTACAAATAGGGTGTGCTTTTGAATTACTGATGACTCACCAGTAAGCCACTTACCCCTTCTAGTTTCCTCCTACTGATCTACTAACATTTGAGATGCTGAATTCCTCAATACTTCCTGGTCAGGTTATGGGGCTCTCCCACCCCTGCAGAAGACAGAAATCAAAAGAAAGCAGCATGGATTTTGAGCACTGTGGCGGCACTGTGACATATCATTGCTCTGCGCCCAAGAAGAGCTGACCTTTGTGAAGGGAGAGTTGAGGAAGGCTTGCTCCTCTGGTGTAATTCTGCTAAGAAATCTCACACACGCTCACCTGTGAGGTAGGAACAAGGTACTTACCTGAGCATACAAAGGCAGCTAAATAAATGTGTTTGGGTCCATCTGGTCTACTTTACATCTCTTCCCTGGTAATCGTGACCACAGAGCTTCCTTGACTAGGCAGGGCCTGGCATCCCATAGATGCCCAAGAGAACAAGGAGGAAAACCAGTGGCTGCGGGAGCATGTTAAGACCTGCCATGTCATCTGTTTGTTTCTGTTGGTTTCCTGAACAGTCCAATGGCTTGGTTTCCCAGCAAAAGAGAAGAGTTACAGTAATAAACAGCAACAAACCCGAGACCCTGAAGAAAGGAACTGGCAAACAGAATCATGGTATTAGAACTCATTTCCTAAATGTCATCTCATCTTATCACTGGGTGGAGGTGCTCTCTGAACGAGGTCAGCCGGTGAACTTGGAGAGGATTCTGGACGACAGTGTATATCCATCGGAGATGCTGGGCATTCTTTGCCCTTGGTCTCAGAGAAGATCTTGTTGTGGAAAATCTGAAGCGACCGAGGAAATTCAAGTGCCACCCAGGAAAGCAGGGAAAACTTAGCTTTATTATTGCCAGTGGGCTCAGCGGGATCCCTTCCCAAAGGCTGAGCACCCAACAGGGTTAGGAGTGAGTTTTTATAGTTACGGGTGATGGGGGATGGTAACTGGGCGTTTTCATGGTCTCTCCAGGCCAAATGGCCCCTTCCTGTGGCGGTATAGTCTATATGGAGGTGTCTCAGGAGAATGCTAAATCACCCCAGTGGACTGTTTCTTTTTCTTTTCTTATTCAAACAGGACAGGCTTCTGGTCTTTTTATTCTGTCTCGGCAGGAGCAATGACTTGTTATCTTATCCTAACCAAATGGGACAGCAGCTATTTGGTCTTTTCTTGGCCTTAGCTGGAGCAAAGAGGGGAGCAAAGGACTGAAAGGGGCTGGAGCCAGCACTCTCTATCCCTCTATCCACCTCAATCTAATCCGGGGCTGCAGACACAATTGGTCACCTTGAATGATATGGTGACTAAAGAGTGAGACAGGCCCTGAGCTGTTTCAGGTGGTTTCATTCCATATTATGAAATGATTCAGTGCAGTAAGAAGTATCTGAGGGGTGCCTTGGTGGCTCAGCTGGTTGAGCATCCGATTCTTGATTTCGGCTCAGGTCAAGATCTCAGGGTCAGGAGATGGAGCCCCACATCAGGCTCTGTGCTCAGTGCCAAGTCTGCTTGTCCCTCTCCTTCTGCTCTTCCCCCCCTCCCGCTCCTGCTCACATTCACTCTCTCTGTCTCAAATATGTAATTAAATAGATAAAAATCTTTAAAAAAAATTTAGGGACCCCTGAGTGGCTCAGTTTGTTATGACTAAATAATGGGTCTGTGATTAAAGGAGCGAGACCGATACAAAGTGAAGTTCAAGCAAAGCTTTATTTCGTGCCAAGCATCAAGAATCTAACCGAATGTTCGGGGCCGCACCTCTTACAAGAGAGGGCGACCCTTCCCTGTTTTACAGACTAGCTTTTAAGGGCAAAGGCCATGCGGTTGGGCCTGGCCATGCACAGGTGACCAATGAGATTGTAACACACAGGAAACTCCACAGTGATGCTAGGTGACCAATTGAGTTACAGTTTACCCTAGTAGATATTAGAACCAGCCTATTACATCTTGATTTGGATTGGCACCAAAATGGCTCCCAGAGGGAGGGGGTCCCTACTCCTTGGTAGCTAAAGAGACAGTATGCAACCCCCCCACTGATAGGATTTCTCCGCCTGGCCTGACCCACCCTTGTATCTGGGCTTTGTTACCTGGAGCTTGTTTCTGGGATTTGTGTTTAAGTAAATCCCTGGAGGGGAAGGGGAGCAGGGACAGTTTAAGAGTCAAACAAGGTTTTTGTTTAACTTTAATGAAAGCCCCTGGCTAAAATATAAAAATATAATAGGTCCTTACAGGTTAAGTATCTGTCTTAGCTCAGGGGTCCCTGGGATTGAGCCCTGCATTAGGCTTCCTGTTCCTCAGAGAGCCTGCTCCTCCCTCTCCCTGTGCTCCTCCCTTCACCTGTGCTCGCTCGCTCTGGTGCTCACTCTCAAATAAATAAATAAAATCCTAAAAAATATATTTCAGGTATGGGGTGCCCAGGTGGCTCAGTCTGTTAAGTATCCAGCTCCTGATTTTGGCTCAGGTCATGATCTCAGTGTTGGGAAGTCAAGTCCTGCATTGGTCTCCACACTGGGTACAGAGCCTGCTTAATAAGAGTCTCACTCCCTCTCCCTCTGCCCCTTCCCCCACTCATTCTTGCTCTCTCTCTCTCTGAGAGAGAGAGAGAGAGAAAGAGAGAGAAAGAAAGAAAAAGAAAGGAAAGGGAAGGAAAATATTTCAGGTATATATTTTTTTAAACCCTGAAAGGAACAGTAGAAAGAAGAAGGGCTGAGTATAAAATGTAAATTATAGCAAGAAAGTTTTCTTAACTAATATGGTAAGATTTTATCGTAATAGATTTAGGGTTTTTTATTTTTTTAAGATTTTATTTATTTATTTGACAGAGACATAGCCAGAGAAGAAACACACCAGAAGGAGTGGGAGAGGAAGAAGCAGGTCCCCTGTGGAGAAGGGAGCCCAATGCCGGGCTTGAACCCAGGACCCTGGGATCATGACCTGAGCTGAAGGCAGACGCTTAACGACTGAGCCACCCAGGCACCCCAAGATATAGTCTTTTAACACTCAGAACTAGGACTAAAATAAAAAGAGGTGGGCATGGAATTATTAAGCTATTTGATGATAAAACTTAGTCGAAGGGACTTATGAGAAACTGTTTGGGGGAGGTGGTATTTAATAATAATTGTAATGCTACTTAGCCTTAAAATAAAGTACATTCAAATAAACAGGGAAAATTCACAAAACTGTAGGGGAACTTTTCCAACTGGTATCAGAGACAAGTGTAACAATCTATAGACATGAACTCTGGCCTGGACGGAAAACCAGAGAAGAGATCAATGATCAAGCCCATAGTAACAGCTCTCATTTACTAAGCACTTACTATGTTCCAAGAACTGTTCTGAGCAGTGTCCATGTGCTTTTATACTCCCAGCAACCTGTGAGGCATTACAACAATCATCCCATTTCACAGGTGAGAAAATGGAGGTATAAGAGAGGCTAAGCAAATGATGGGCCAGGGTATCAAGTCAGCCCACCTTCAAAGTCTGTGATATATTAACCTGTACTCTGCTATTTCTCAAATACAGATGAGAAATGCAAACAGGAGTATCCAACCCATGCAAAATAACCAAAGAAAAGGCAAAAGTGACATTATGTCTTAGTTGCTAACGAGACAAGCATTCTTATCTGAACCTTGCATAGTAAACTGCAGAGCCACCGAAGCCTAGAGATTCCACCTCACCATTTCGTCCAACAAGGAAGCTTCCAGTGTCACTAAAATCCAAGGCCTGGCAAATTTAGCAGCACTAGGCAAAATTCCAGCGTTGCCTTTTCATCAGTTCAGAGCGTAGGGTATCTAAATGCCAGAGCTAACACCGAGAAAGCTATGGACTATGAAAGCAATGAATCTTGCCTTTTTTTTTTTTTTTTTTTTTTTCCTTCCCTCTACCTGTCTTTAAAACGAGAATTACACAGCATCAAGCATCCTCCTGTCTAAGCTGGGGGTACTTTCCTGGGGCGGCAAGGAAGGCACCGCTGCAGGCAAGGGAACACGTGCCCCTGCAGCCAGGTGATGTGGGAAAATGCGCATGCGCGTCAGGGCAGCCTCGGTGACGCTGGATCTGATACAGTTTAGAAGAATCCTGCTTTTACAATGCAAGTTCTAGAACCCCAGACCTTTAACAGTAAGACGCACTTCTCCGTTGGCTGATAACAGCAGAAAAAAGGAATCCAAAGGAGGCTCCAGAAGACCAGTGTAGGGTCTGCGGGATTGGAGGCTGAAACCCAACCGATTTTCACTCAGTCTTCCAGGGGAGAATTCCTGTGCGTGAGAAGGTCCCCCAGAACAAAGTAAATCTAATCCTATGCCTTGGCATTTTTGCTTTGACATTGTGGCTGTGCTCAACTTCCTCCTGAGGACAAACATCCGAAGATGTGGCCTGAGATTAAGACATTCTTTTTTGCGTGAGTGTTTCTGTTTAGCAAACCGCCAATTGACCCCAGGGCTTCAGAACGTGCTTTAGGCAAAGGGAGACACCTAGTGGCCAAGACTCGCATCCATGGACGAGGCCACCTGTTTACAAAATCCCTGTGGGGTAACAGGTTTAGTCGCCATGAGGGTGAACTAGGTGAGAAGGGAGGAAAAAGAAGGAATGGTCTGAATCAGGCAACCTCTGAGACCCTGAGCCACTTTGTTTAGATGCTTGGCAGGGAGTCCGCGTGCAGTGGAGTTCATACATTCCTCCATTTATTCATTTAACAAACAACCCGTGTTAAATATCAACTAGGTACAAGACATGGCCCTCCTAGGCCATGGGGACCTCAAAATCTGTATATAGTGCCTTCAAGGATCTTGTAGCTGACTAGAAAGACTAGGCTAGCAAAAATCAGTTAAAATACATGTGATAAGAGCCGACCACTCTACGTTGTAGTGGCCCATAGAAAAGCCACTTAAATGTATCCCCCAGGGTGAGAATCTCTAAACCACAGGTCTCAAACTGGCACCCTGTGGGTCCCATCTGGCCTGCAGATGTGTTTTGCTTGGCCCATGCAGTGTTTTTAAAACTCTGAATTGGTTGCTAACATTTAAACATCAGGGGATTTCACATGAAAATCCAGATTTCAGCTTCTTTCGAAAAATTAGAAGTTCTGACAACATTGTTTCCATATCCCTCAAGGGTGATATTTAACTGGAGCTGTTGAAGCTGGAGTAGGGGCTCTTTACTCCCCTCTTCCTTTTTTCACAACAACAAAGAATTTACTTATTTTAGTGAAATTTTAGTAGATTTCAAATAAACGGGGTGCAAAAGTCAGAATTACAAGAATATATTCATTGGAAAATTGGTTTCCACTATGCCTTGCTGCACCACCACCAAATCATCACCTACAAAGACCCTCACTATTATTACCAGTTAGAGATTGAATGTATCCCTCCCTTACCCCTTATGCCAAAATTAATTTTATCTGTATTACAAATTTTAAAACAAAATATGAAGCTACAAATACTAGAAGAAAAAACTTGTTTCCACTGTATACTTTAAATAATATGTTCATTTATGAAAAAGACCTTTTGTAAAGAAAGACCATCACTCAGATATCACACACAGGTTGCTTTTTGACTACCTAAAAAGGAGGGGAAATTCTTCATGGCAAAACATACGATGAACAGTATCCAAATATAAGTAAGTAACAGGAAAAAATATTTTTGATTTATATCATAAATGACTCTTTTCTTGAGTATTATAATTAGTTCTTATAAATCTGTAAGAAAGAGAATGCAACCAGAGCATCAAATGGACAAACAGGAATAAACCAAAAAAGGGTACGAATAGTTCTAAGATATATAAAAATCATGAAAAGTTCGTTTTTACCCCTCATGTGAGAAAAACAATCAAAAGAATTGATAATATTTTTGTAGGTAGGAAGAAACAGAGAGTCTCCTATACAGCTAGTGGGTGTATAATCTAGTAATTATTTTTTTTAAAGATTTTATTTATTTATTTGACAGGCAGAGATCACAAGTAGGCAGAGAACAGAGAGGCAGACAGAGAGAGAGGAAGGGAAGCAGGCTTCCAGCTGAGCAGAGAACCCCATGCAGGGCTCGATCCCTGTACCCTGGAATCATGATCTGAGCCGAAGGCAGAGGCTTTAACCCACTGAGCCACCCAGGTGCCCGTATAATCTAGTAATTCTGTGTCAAATTTTAAAATGTACATAACCTTTGGCCAAGCCATTCTATAGGTATCCATCCTTCTATTGCACTTCCCTTTGTTGTGCTCCACAGATCATGCACGTTTTACAAGTTGAAGGTTTGGGGCAACTCTGAATCAAGGAATCAAAGAAATCTATCAGGTCCAATTTTTCCAGCAATATTTGCTCATTTCTTGTCTCTGTGTCACATTTTGGTAATTCTCACAGTATTTCAGACTTTTTCATTGTATTTGTTATGGTGATGTGTGATCAGTGATTACAACTGGCTGAAAACTCAGATGATGATTAGGAATTTTTAGCAATAAAGTACGTTTACTTAAGGTATGTACCTTGTATTTTTAGACACAATGTTATTGCATGCTTAGTAGACTGTAGTGTAAACATAAATTTACATGCACTGGGAAACCAAAAATTTCATTTCATTTCATTTGACTTGCTTTATTGCTCTATTCACCTTACTGTGGTGGGAAGGAACCAAACTGTCAGTGTCTCCAACATATGCCTGTCTTTCTAGAAATATAACCTACAAATATGCTTGCTGGTGTACCAAGTGATACAAATATATTTTTCAAGTACAATATCTATACAAATATATCCAGGGAAGAATTATTTGCAATTTGTGAAAATTGTATAAAAGTCCATCAATAGGGGCGCCTGGATGGCTCAGTGGGTTAAGCCTCTCTCTTCCGCTCAGGTCCTGGTCTCAGGGCCCTGGGATAGAGCCCCATGCGGGCTCTCTCCTCGGCGGGGAGCCTGCTTCCCCCTCTCTCTCTCTGCCTGCCTCTCTGCCTCCTTGTGACCCCTCTCTCTCTTTCAAATAAATAAAATAAATAAATAAATTCTTTTTAAAAAAGTCCATCGATAGATGTGGTGAATCATATTTGCTTAAAATATGCTATATGTCCAAAATATAAACCTTTTTCTTTGTTTTAAGCAATTGAAATCCTGAAGTTGTTACTACAGTGTAAATTAGCTTAAGTTAATACAGAAAGAGGTACCGAGTGAGACAAATCGGAAGAGAAATCGGAAAGTCTGCAGCATTTACTTCCTGTCTGGCAGATGGGAAGCAAGGAAACTTATTGGAAAAGAACAGAGGTGGTAGATGGGATACAGTGAAACATTTGTGTGAAGTTGGATGGCAGATAAGGTGGTAACCAGTGTCTTTAGGCAAAGAAGCTAGAATCCCTTTTAGTATAACAGAGGCTCTCCTGACAGTACAGCTCTCTTAAAAACATAGTTGGCTTTTAATCTGTTTTATTCCAATTAGGTCTCTGTGCCTCTGATACTGTGACTAATAAGAAACATGTATTTGCTCTTTGTCCCTGTTTCTGGCACAGAGCTCCTAAAACCCTTTGAATTTCCTAAGTAATGAATGCAGTAAAACTGTCTTAGGTTAAGGAGATAATTTTTGTTTAGCACCCAAGGATGGGAGCACTGTGTGCCAGGAGAACCAACTGAGTAATTAAAAGATTAGAAGGTTTTACCCCACCCCTCCTTGGAAGGGATAAGGTGCAGGAAGTTGAATCAGTGGCCAATGGCAATGATTTTAGCAATCATGCCTATGTCATGAAACTTACATAAGAATCCAGAAAGACAGGTTTCAGAGAGCTTCCAGGTTGGCAAACATGTGGCGATTTGGGGACAGTGGCACACCAGGAGAGGGTCCAGCTCTCTCCCCAACCTTGCTTGATGCATTGCTTCCAGCTAGCAGTTCCTGAGTAATATCCTTTTATGACAAATTGGTAAAATGTTTCTCTGAGTTCTATGAGCCACTCTAGCTAGCAAATTGCACAACCCCAAGAAGGTCGTGATGGGAACCTCTGATTTATAACCAGTCTGTTATAAGTACACGTAACAACCTGGAGCTCCAACTGGCATCTGAAGTGAGGGGTGTGGGAGGCAGTCTTGTGGGACTGGCCCTTAACCTATGGAATCTGATGCTGTCTCCAGATAGATAAGGTCAGAATTGAGTTAAACTGTAGGTCACCTAGCTGGTATCCAAAAACTGCTTGGACATGTGGAGGGAACCCATCCCCCACCACACGCATTGGAACTGGATACAGAACTCTTAGTGCCAATAGCTATGCCCCGCTTTCTTCTCCAGACAGATACCTTGAGGGACTCGGGCTCCATGGGGACAGCCACACCATTCATTGGTCTCTTTTCCCTGAGCAATTTTTGTAACTGAGAGGACTTACTTAAAACCATAATTAGTTGTTTAAGCAACCAGGTTTGATGGCCATATCCAGACTTGCTCCTTGTCAGGAGGTTTAGCTGTAATTGGTCCTAATCACTAAAAGTCCATCTCAGTTGTATATTTTACTAGTTAGAGGTGGGAATTCGTTGCATCTTCTGTCTGGAATTTTTGTTCTTCTTTTTCCTCCATTTTACTCCTGCTGGAGAACCCGTCATTGTTTTCTTGGACTATGTAGTCTAAGCGGGCCAGTAGCAGCTAAATCATGCTAATAACTGTTTCTCTCGGTTATCTAGCTACTTGTTCCAACACCGCTGCTTTGAAAAATCCATCTTTTCCTCATTGTTTTGAGATGTCAGTTTCATTAAATATGAAATCCTTATGTGTCTCGGGTCTTTTTATGGACTTTGTTGTCCTTTTCATTCATCTGTGTTTCCTTAGCTTCATGATACATTTTTGTATCCAATATAATAGTTCTCCCTTGTCAGTCTTCCTTTTCAAAATTTTTTCTTTTTATTGTTTAATAATTTTTATAGAAATTTTGGAATCATTTTCCATTTAGGCTTTAAAATCAGCTTGTGGGTCCCTCCCTTCAACAGATACTACCTCCTTCAAAATCTATTTATTTTAAAGATTTTGCATATTTATTTATTTGAGAGAGATTGAACATGAGCAGGGGGAGGGGCAGAGGGAGAGGAAGATGCAGACTCCCCTCTCTGCGGGAGCCTGATGCAGCGCTCTATTCCAGGACCTTGAGATCCTGACCTGAGCCAAAGGCAGACGCTTAACTGACTGAGATACACAGGTGCCCCCAAAATCTATTAATATATTTATTGAGATCATGTTAAATGTATAGGTAAATTTGAGTGTAATTAATATCTTTTGAATGTCGAGCTCCCATAATTAAGAATATTGCTTGATTTTCTACTTGTTTAAATAAAATAGTAAGGAATGATTCCAACAAATATACAAGATCAATATGAAGAAACCTTCTAAATTTACTAAAGAACACAAGAGAACATTTTTTACCTACATCCAAAGCTTGTGAGGTACGTGCATATGCTCACATGTATCATTAAAATACAAAACAAAATTAACCTGGTTTGAGAAATAGTTTCACTCAGGATGATGTTCCATTGCCAGTTTACTATGAAATTGCACAGAGGAGCTACTGGGAGAAACGGGTGAAAAAAAAAAAATAGACCTTTAGAACGAAATTTCTTTCATAAAGAAAGGGTGGCTGAGGACAGGGTGACCAAAAAAATACACTCCCTTTTGCTGCTCTGGGTATTTATGGTTGTTGCAGCTCCTCCTTTATGCCCTTGGGATGTGATGTGCATTTGCAGGAAGCTTCTATTTTTCTGTACAGAGATGAAATGTAAGCATGGTCAAAGCATGCTTAACTATCAGTCTCTCTTTGTAACCCCCCTGTTTTGCTCCTCTCCCTTCCATCTCTTCCTCATGTTGGCAGTTCCTCTGCCTCTCAAGGCATGGTGGGGGAGGGTACTACAGATGATGAAGAAGAAATCCAAACCTTTCTTTTGAGATACGTGTTTGGTGCCCAGGCAAGCATTGGTACTGATTAGTGACAATCTCTCTTAAAAGACTTCTTTTAACTTGACTTCACTCTAATTTTCAGACCTCAAAGCCGACTCTTATGTGGCGAATTCTCAAATTTAATGCTTCTTTCACGTACTCTGTAAGCCTTTATTCATAAACTTGATCAAACACATTCTCACACTCACGCTTTGCAAGCTGGAGACCTAATTTATAATTTGTCATATACAAAACTTTTTAACAAAAACTTTTAAAGAAAAATCCATATAAATCCTCAAATAGAGGATTTTAGGGGGTAGTTTAAATTTATCTTTATAAACCTATATTCTTTTTCCTAGTTCCCTATTGTAATAGCAGCTGACAGTTAGGCAGCAGGCCAAAGTTTGGGATGCAGTTACTTAAAGTGGGAAAGCAAATTTAAATGGCTCATCAAATGCCTGAACAGAATAAACAAAAACAAAATCATGTTTAATTTACCTAGTGTATTATTAGTCAGGGCTCTCCACAGAAATAGGACCAATAGGCTATCTGTATATACCTACATAGATCAAAAGAGATTTACTGTAAGGGATTGGCTCACAATTATGGAGGCTGAGAAGTCCAAGGACTGCCATGGGCAGGTTGGAGACTCAAGCAAGCTGATGTGCAGGTTCAGTCCAAAACCAGAGCCCTAAGAACCAGGAGAGCCAATGGTGTGGGTTCAAGTGTGAAAGCTAACAAATTCAAGATTCGGGTCCAGGAAGAATCTAAGTCTGTGGGCTGGGAAAAACCAATATCCCTACTCAATCAATCAAGTGGCAACGTTCTTTCTCTACACAGGGAAGCCAGTATTTTTGTTTTAGTCAGGCCTTCAACTGATTGGATAAGGGCTACTCTCATGATGGAAGGCAATTTGCTCTATTCAGTCTATCAGTTTAAATGTTAATCTCATCCCAAAACACCCTCATCCTCGCTACAAGCTAACTACCCATAGACATAGGTGGTCCAACCCATGTTCTGGATTTCTCATGCTACTCTTATTGGCCTCTACATGATTTCCACCACATTCTTTGAAAGTTATAATATTGTAACTTTTTGTTGAGACTCATCTACTTAACCAACCACAAATAGATAAAAATCAAAGAGATATTGAGCATTATGCAAAAGCCATCAGTACATCAAGAGCTATCATCCTTTGTTAAGGGTATGGAAAGTTTGGGCACTTCATCAAGATCACCTTAGCCACCCTGATCCCACAGATAACTCCTTTGACCTTGATAAATGTCAGGTAATTGGATACACTATACATGAAGAGCCCTATATTAAATCCAAATGTCCGCAACAACTGACTAGCTAGAACAACATCTGGAGTCTTCAGGTTCATTCAACAAGCATCAAACCTCTGTTTACCATGACCCAATACTTCAAGAGGTCTCCAAGGGCAACATCTTTTCAGAGTGAATACTTGGGAAGGGGGAATACACTGAGAATTATTAATGTCAGTCTTTCCCTACATTAAAGCACTTTAAAGTATTGGCTTGCCTACTAGATACAAGAAACAAAATCTAAGGGGAAGAAAAGAAGCTTTTTTCCTGAGAGTAGACTTTTTCAGGTCTTTCATAAAGTGGTATAATGATTCACAAAACAGGTTTCTATATTAAGAAACAAGGAAAACTGCTAATCAGAGAAAATGTGAGGCTCCACCTTAATGGCGTGGGAGGGGGAGCAGTGAATTTCATTCAGGCACAGTAATACCTATGCAATTCCCCCCACTGACTCATGCAACCTGTTGAAACAGCTTCTCCCTATGGTTGTCCCACAGCAAACAGACCACAGTGCTTCCTCCACCCACCCACCCACTGTGCCACCTACTTCTTCCTAGGAGACACAAATAGCCTTCGAATGGGGAAAAAAAAAAAAAAAAACCAACAAAGCAATCCTGCTTATATTACCTCCTAATTTCACGTTTATGAGATACATTAGTTCCAGGAAATACTTTGCATGTATTTTCTCAATTAAATTTCACAACAGCCACCTGTGATGTGTTCTACTTTTTTCTTCTATTTTATAATGATGAAACTAAGACTTTGAAAGGTTAGTCAGCTCATTCAAAGTCACAGAATCAGTGTAAAAGCTGACCCTGCAAAGTAGGTCTGTCCACCTTAGGTTTCTGAGCTTTTCCTTATTTATCTTTAAATCATGCCTTAATGCTTCTCTGGCCAAATTTAGAAATCATGAGACTTTAAGTATATGGTTTAGAGCAAACTTTACCAGTCTTGGGATATTTCAAAGGATGAAGTTTTACCATCTTTGCAATGCATAAACGTTTCTGGACCTACTGGTTAAAAGAAATGCCACTTCAGAGATTTTCTCTGGGTCCCAGAACATGAATTCAAATTACCACTTTAAACTCTTAAAATGAGTTTGACCACTTGAGGGGACAGTAGGAACCTTGAGCCTAGATGTTCTGTAACTTTACTCAAACTCTTTTGGCTGATGAAGCCAGCATTACCTTGATGCCAAAACCAGACAAAGACCCCACCAAAAAGGAGAATTACAGACCAATATCCTTGATGAACACAGATGTGAAAATTCTCACCAAAATACTAGCCAATAGGATCCAATAGTACATTAAAAGGATTATTCACCACGACAAAGTGGGATTTATTCCTGGGCTGCAAGTTTGGCTCAACATCCACAAATCAATCAATGTGATATAATACAATAGTAAAAGAAAGAACAAGAACCAGATGATATTCTCAATAGATGCTGAAAAAGCATTTGACAAAGTACAGCCTCCCTTCCTGATCAAAACTCTTCAAAGTATAGGGATAGAGGGTACATACCTCAATATCATTAAAGCCATCTATGAAAAACCCACAGCGAATACCATTCTTGATGGAGGAAAAACTGAGAACTTTTCTACTATGATCAGGAACACTGCAGGGATGTCCATTCACCACTGCTATTCAACATAGTACTAGAAGTCCTAGCCTCAGCACAATCAGACAACGAAAAGAAATAAAAGGCATCCAAATCAGCAAAGAAGAAGTCGAATTCTCCCTCTTCGCAGAAGATATGATACTTAATGTGGAAAACGCAAAAGACTCCACTCCAAAACTGCTAGAACTTGTACAGGAATTCAGTAAAGTATCAGGATATAAAATCAATGCACAGAAATCAGTTGCATTTCTATACATCAACAGCAAGAAAGAAGAAAGAGAAATTAAGGAGTCGATCCCATTTACAATTGCACCCAAAACCATAAGATACCTAGGAATAAACCTAACCAAAGGGGCAAAGAATATATACTCAGAAAACTATAAAGTACTCATGAAAGAAATTGAGGAAGACACACAGAAATGGAAAAATGTTCCATGCTCATGGATTGGAAGAACAAATATTGTGAAAATGTCTATGCTATCTAAAGCAATCTACACATTTAATGCAATTCCTATCAAACTATCATCAATTTTTTTTCAAAGAAATGAACAAATAATCCTAAAATTTATATGGAACAAGAAAAGACCCCATATAGCCAGAGGAATGTTGAAAAAGAAAGCCAAAGTTGTGGCATCACAATTCCGGACTTCAAGCTCTATTACAAAGCTGTCATCATTAAGACATTATGGTATTGGCACAGAAACAGACACATAGATTGATGGAACAGAATCGAGAGCCCAGAAATAGACCCTCAACTCTATGGTCAACTAATCTTTGACAAAGCAGGAAAGAATGTCCAGTGGGGGGTGGGGGGGGGAATGGTCTCTTCAACACATGGTGTTGGGAAAATTGGACAGCCACATGCAGAAGAATGCAGCTGGACCATTTCCTTAAACCACACACAAAAATAGACTCAATGTATGGATTAAAGACCTCAATGTAAGACAGGAATCCATCAAAATCCTTGAGGAGAACATGGGCAGCAACCTCTTCAACCTCAGCTGCAGCAACTTCTTCCTAGAAACATCACCAAAGGCAAGGGAAACAAGGGCAAAAATGAACTCTTGGGACTTCACCAAGATCAAAACTTTTGCACAGCAAAGGAAACAGTCAACAAAACCAAAAGACAACTGACAGAATGGGAGAAGATATTCACAAATGACATATCCGATAAAGGGCTAGCATCCAAAATCTATAAAGAACATATCAAACTCAACACCCAAAGAACAAATAAGCCAATCAAGAAACGGGCAGAGGACACAAACAGATGCTTCTACAAAGAAGACATCCAGATGGCCAACAGACATGAAAAAGTACTCAACATCACTCGGCATCAGGGAAATACAAATCAAAACCACAATGAGATACCGCCTCACACCAGTCAGAATGCCTAAAATTAACAAGTCAGGAAATGACAGATGTTAGAGATGATGCAGAGAAAGGGGAACCATCCTACACTGCTGGTGGGAATAAAAGCTGGGTGCAGCCACTCTGGAAAACAGCATGGAGTTTCCCCTCAAAAAGTTGAAGATAGAGCTACTCTATGCTCTATGACCCAGCAGTCGCACTACTGGATATTTACCCTATACATACAAATGTAGTGATCCGAAGGGGCACGTGCACCCAAATGTTTATAACAGCAATGTCCACAATAGCCAAACTATGGAAAGAACCTAGATGTCCATGAACTGATAAATGGATAAAGAAGATGTGGTGTATATATACACAATAGAATACTATGCAGCCATCAAAAGAAATGAAATCTTGCCATTTGCAACAATGTGGATGGAACAAATGCTGAACAAAATAAGTCAATTAGAGAAAGACAATCGTCATATGATCTCCCTGATATGAGGAATTTGAGAGGCAGAGCAGGGGGTTTGGGAAGTAGGGAAGGAAAAAATGAAACAAGATGGGACTGGGAGGGAGACAAACCATAAGAGACTCTCAATCTCACAAAACAAACAGGATTTCTGAGGAAAGGGATGGTGTGGTTGGGTTATGGACATTGGAGAGGGTATGTGATATGGTGAGAGCTGTGAAGTGTGTAAACCTGATGATTCACAGACCTGTACCCCTGGGGCAAATAATACATCATATGTTACTAAAAATAATGAAAAAAAAAAAAAAACGCTTTTGGATGAAGTTTTTTTTCTTTGTATTTTTCTCCAGCTTTATTGACAAATATCATTGTGTGAGATTAAAGTGTACAGTGTGATGACTTGATATATATGTATATTGTGAAATGATCACCACAAAATAATTTGATTTAACTAACTCAACTTGAGAACTTTTTGAGAGGACTGAAGGAACTGGAGAGAGTTTCTTTAATTACTGAGGAACTTTATGGAGCTACATACTAGCAATTCCTACCCTCAGGGGACATACAAATTAATAAAGGACATGGACAAATAAACAATAATAGTGTGACCACCACACCCATCATAATAAGAATTTGGGTGTAATGGGGCTTATGTGTGATGAACAGACTCATCCAGGTCATTTCATTAACCTCACAATGAGCTCACCCTAGATCATACAAAACTGAATTTGGGGGAACTCATTTATGTTGTTACAGCCAGGTTTTCTATAACATAAGTATAATATCTAAGTGTCAGATCAGAAGGTGCCCAAAGAAGTACTGGGCTCCCAACCCATGTCTGAGCACAGAAAATATATGTAGATTTCACCCATTCTGCCAATCAAATCCTCTCCTCATTTCTTCCCAGAACTCTCTCTTCTCTCTCCTATTCCACCATGAGAAGCAGATAGTGCAGGGGTTAAGAATAGGGGCTCAGGGGGACAACTGCTGGTTTTGAAGCCAATTCCACTTCATTGACTAACAATGCTAAATAAGGCTTACGCCCTAAACTCATCACAAAGCTACCTCAATTCATGCCTCCCTGAGGGCTGCTGTGCGGATTAAATGGGACAATGTATGTAGAGTGCTTTGCTAACAACTAGCATAGAATAAATGCTTTTTAAAAATGTGGCTTCCTCAAGTGAATGTCCATTTCCTCCTTCTCCATCTCATCAAATCCTACAGAGAATTAAATCTCTTTTCCATGGCTACTTTCTCCCTGGTTATTCTGGCTCTTAATGGGAATGACTTCCCTTAAATAATCAACACCACACACTTAAGCCTTGGATAATAGGCTTATTAGATTCTGGCAATTCCCACAAAGGAGTTGGGATGCATAAGGGGCAAACAGACAAGCATCATTTCCAGAGTGCTGCTCATGATGGTTCAGGTTGACCAGGTTGCCAGAGCGTTCCCAAGAGGGGAGCAGTGGGGACAAAAGACTGCATTTCTACCTTACCCTCCTTTCCCTTCAATCTACTTGTTAGCCATATATCCCAAGGTAAGGCCAGGTTTGGTTGCTTACCTATAAAATGGACAGGATCCCATTCCCCCTAGCTGAAATCAGAAAGCTGAACCATATCCTAATTGTAAGGCTTCTTACACCTCTGATCTGAGATTGTCCTGGCACATGTGCACTGGATCTGGGAGGGTACATCAACCCAAAGCCAGGTGACCTGTACCTCTGGCCTCTCTAGAGGCCTCCATACCCTCCGAGTGAACAGGACATGTTGTTCTTACTTCCCTCCACTCCCTCCAAAATCTGGAATCTCTCTTCAGTCAGGTCATGAGCCAACAGCTACTAGAACCCAGGCTGCCAACAGGGCAGTGCCCAGGGCTCACTGATGTAAACACTGATGAGAAATGATTGAAGTTTGGCTCTGCTTGTCCTTTTCTGTGCTATCTTCAGCCAAAGGCCTGCAGGCTTTCATCTGCTGAGCTGGGCAGTATTAAACAACAACATTATTCTTCCTTCCTGCCTCAACGGCCACCCATCCTTCTGGCTGCTGTCTCAAAGGAAATAACCAGCAAGGACCGGACAGTCCCTGCCATTTCGACCTCTTATAAATGGGGAGGACTCTGGAGAGGCAACCAGCTTCTCTAATTCTCTACTTTCTTTAATACTGATCTGGTGACTAATCTCAAGGAAGAATGACAAACAGAAGAGGGGACTGGGGACTTCTTTTGGCTGGAGAAGGAGGTGATTTATGATTGAAGAGTTCTGATCCAATCTGTAACCAGGCAAGGCCTGTCTGCCTTTAGATCTTCCTTAGACATTGCAAGAGAAGGTCCCTGGTGAGAGTGGCCAGGAGCCCAATGCTAATGCTGTACCTCACACACACAGTGGGCAGACAGCTTTCTTGGAGGCCATTATCAGAACACTGCATACAACTATGTAGATTGGTCTTCCCAAGGGCACCTGGCACAGTCAGGACTGAAAGTCAGCCTGGTCTTCACTTGCCAAATCATGTGCTACATCTGCCTAGACAGGCTGCCTTTTCTGATTGTTATACAGACTCTGTAAAGGCTAGCATTTGGTCCTATGTCCACTCAGTGTGTCTGTGCCTCTTATCAGCCAGGCTGGGTAGATGTGCAGATAGAAGATCCATAGCATCTTATCAGCTGGCTGTTCTCTCACCTCCCTACCTCCCTGTACTATGACTTTCTTCTCCCCTTCCTTCTCCTCCTCCCTATCCCACTCTCTCCTCCTCCTCCTCCTTCCTTTTCTTCTTCCTTTTCTTCCTCCTCCTCCTCCTCCTCCTTCTTCTCCTCTTTCTCCTCCTCCCCCTTCTTCTTCCTCCTCTTCTTCTTCCTCCATTCCCTCCATCTTCTCCAGTCATTTTCCTTTTCATCTTCCCCATCCCTTCCTTTTTACTCTCTCCAGTTCTCCTCCTCCTTGTTACCAATCTATTGTCACATACTGAATGACCAGATCCTTTCTAAATACTCAGAAGCACTCTGGAAGGAGGGGGACAGGTATGACCGAAACAGAGCCACAGGAATGAAAGTCTTTGTATTCAGAACACAACCTTGTTTCTTTTTAATTTATAGCCTTGGGCTTAATCACAGATTGTTCTGGGAGATGGCAAAAAATATCAGGAGGTTAGATTTAAGAAAGTTGACCAGAAGGAACTTAAGGAGGTTATTTAGCTCTGCCCTACAGAAACTGGCAGACACAAATGGTGAGAGCTAATATACCTGAGTTCTATTTTCCTTTCTCGTTGTGCTATGGTAAGCAGAATAATGTCCCCATTTCACTCTGGACATATCCATGCCCTAATCCCCAGAATCTGTGAATATACTACCTTAAGTGACCGAAGAAACTCTGCAAACAGAACTTTGCAGTTGACCTTAAAATAAGGAAAGCATCCTGGATTTATGAAGATGAGTCCAATCAAATCACATAAACCCTTAAAAGCAGAGAATTTTCTCCAGCTAGAAGCAGAAGAGATATGTAACAGAAGAGAAAGCAAGACAGATGCAGCAGAATGGCAAGAGGGAGAGATTTGAAGGGCAAGAGGAAACAACACTGCTAAATCTGAGATGTGGGGACTCAAATGCAAGGACTATAGGGGGCCTCTAGGAGATAGTGGAAAGCATGAGAAGGGATTGGGCAGCCATTAGGAACAAAGATCATCCCCTGGCTGACAGCCAGCAAGGAAGTATAAACCTCAGTCCTACAACCACAAGGAACTCGAGTCGCCAACAACCTAAATGAGTTTGGAAGTAAATTCTTACCCAAAGCCTCCATTAAGGAATATGGCCCTATCAACACCTTGTATTTAATCCAGTAAGACCCATATCAGACTTTAACCTATAGAATTGTGAGATAATAAATGAGTGTTAAATCATTAGATCTGTGATAATTTGTTTTAGCAGCAATAGAAAAAACTGCCAAAGACCTTTGAGAAAGTCAAATAATCTCCATTACTTCAATTTTTCCTTCTAGAAAATAGTATTCTGGTTATTTTGCTATTCATCCAATTACCCAAAAACTTCAAGGCATTAAAAAAATCAATTATTTTACTCATGCATTTGTGAGCAAGTATTTCAGAAATAGTGCGGCTGAGTAATTCTGAGTAATTTCTCAGTCACTTGCAATTAGATATTATTATCTAGGGCTGAAAGGTCTATCAGAAGGTTTGTCTGGACTGGATAGCCAAAAATGCTGACTTCCCTGGCTCACATTTAATACTGGCTGTTGGCTGGGAACCTGGCTCTGATGTTGACTGGAGTGTCTACTTGTGGCTTCCCAGTATGGTGGACTCAGAGTAGATGGAGCAAGTATCCTAAGATAGACAGGCAGAAGATTCACAGCCTTTTCAGACTTTGCCTCAAAAGTCATGTGTCTTAGTCAGCTTGGGCTTCTATTTAAAAAGTACCATAGACTTGATGGCTTAAACAGAGAAGTTTATTTCTTAGAGATCTATAATCTGGGAAGTCCAAGATCAAGGTATTGCCCAATCTGGTTCTTGGTAAGAACACACTTCGTGGTTTGCAGATGGACACTTTTTTCCCCACTGTATCATCACCAAGTAGAGAGAGAGAGGAAGCAAGCATCTCCAGTGTCTCTTTGAGTGGAGCTCATGAGAGCTCTACCTTCATGACCTAATTACCTCTAAAGGCTCCATCTTCAAATACCATCTCATTGGGGGTTAGGGTTTTAACATATGGATGGGGAGGGATACAACATTCAGTCTATAGCATTACACAGCTAAAAATTCTGGATGATATACATAACACAAACATAAGTAGGCCCTGACAGGTGAAGAGAAGAAGGCAGACACACTAGGGAACTCCGGACCCAAAAATGACATGTTGGTGAGTCTCTTGTGATTCCTTTTTGTTTCATATATCCAAGACATGGAGCTAATGAAGCTGACAATCCAGGAATGCTAACTGATGCAATCACAAGAAGCCCCAAGGAAAGCCCCAGGAAAAGGGCAAACAAGCAGGCAAAAAACCTCTAAACAATAATCATTCTGTTGCAGGCAAATACAACAGAAATTCTGGTCTTACCTCAAATCCATGTCAGCAAAGGCAGAATGGGGAGTCTAATATATATCGGAAGTATAATGTAGTCAGGACTTTCACCAGTGCCCCACTGTAATGAGACCACCCCCCTCCATTGTGTCAGTAAAGGCCACATTGGAAGCAGGAACAAGGCAATGGAGGTTTCAGTGGTAGCTTAATGTGGATCCAGAATAACAGGAACCCCTTACTTGAGTGTCAGCAAAAACCAAGTGAGGAACCTGGACTTCTACTCCTCCAGGGCAATAATGACGAGCTCTTCTTTCCTGCTAGAACAGTGTCAGAAAAGGGCAGTTAAAACAAAAGGTTTACATAAGTTCTGTTTTCTCTTAATGTAATGCTCAAAATGTCCAGGTTTCAGTAGTAAATTATTTGTCATACCAGGAACTGGGAAGATCACAAAGTAAATTTAAAAAAAAACAATCAAAAATGCCAACATTGAGATGACAGAGATGTTAGAATTATCTGAGAAATATTTTAAAGCAGCTCTAATAACAATGTTTCCGTGAGCAATTATAAACATGCTTAAAATAAATGAAAAAGTAAAAAAATCTCAGCAAAATACTAGAAGATACAAAGAAGAAGCAAATGGAAATCTTAGAATGGAAAAGTCAAATAACCAAAATAAAAACCCAATGTATAAGATAAATAATTACTAAGGATGTAATGTACTACATGAGGACTACAGCTAACACTACTGTATGAAATGCAGGAAAAGTTGTTAGGAGAATAAACCCTAAGAGTTCTCATCATGAGTAAAAAAATTTTTTCCTTTTTCTCTTTTTTCTTTTTATTGTACCTATATAAGAAAATGGATGCTAGCTGAATTTTTTGAGGTTATTATTTCACAATACATGTAAATTGAACTATCATGCTATATGCCTTAAACTTATACAGTGAGTGATGTATGTTCATTATTTCTTAATAAGACGGGGGGTAAAAAAAACTCCAAGTATGAGTTCAACAGTAAAATAGAAGGCACAGAGGAAAGAATCAATGAATTTGAAAATAGAACAATAGAAATTACCTAATCTGAACAGCAGAGAGAAAATTCACTGGAAAAACAATGAACAGAGCCTCAGGGACCTGTGGGACTATAACAAAAGATTTAATATTCACTGCAGTCATCGAAGTCCCAGAAGGAGAGGAGGAAGCAGTCAGGACTGAGAAAGTACTTAAAATAATTAATGACAGAAACCTTTCCAAATTTGACAAATGGCATAAATTTATAATTTAAAAAAGTTGAGGGGCACCTGGGTAGCTTAGTCGGTTAAATGTCTGCCTTCAGCTCAGTCATGATCCCAGGGTCCAGGGATCGAGCTGAGCCCCACATCTGGCTCCCTGCTAGGTGGGAAGCCTGCTTCTTTCTCACCCACTCCCCCTGCTTGTGTTCCCTCTGTTGCTGTGTCTCTGTCAAATAAATAAAATCTTTAAAGAAAAAAAAAAAAAGAAGTTGAGTAAATCTTAAACAGGGTAAGTCCAGAGAAGTCCACACCAAGGCACATCAGATTCAAATATCTGAAAACTAAAGACATAGGAAAAATCTTTTTTTTTTTTTTAGACATAGGAAAAATCTTAAAAGTAGCTAGAGAAAAATATTTTACCTGTAGTGAAAAACAAATGACAATTGACTTCTCATCAGAGACTATGAGACTAGAAGGAGACATTTTTTAAGTATTGAAAGAAATGAATTCTATATCCAAGAAAATTATCCTTTAGAATGAAGAGGAAATCAAGACATTTTCAGATGAAAGAAAATTAAGAAAATTTATCAATAGCAGTCTACCCTAAAAGAATGGCTAAAAAAAATTCTCTAAATAGAAAAAAAAACAATCGAAGAAGGAACTTTGAAGCATTAAAAGGGAAGAAAGAATATGGTAAGCAAAAATATGCATAAATACAATAGACCTTTCTTCTTTTGAGTTTTCTAAACTGTATTTTAATGTTGAAACAAAAATTATACTGTTATTTAATGCATTTCGAAATGTATATAGAGGAAATATTTGAGACAATTATAAATGGCAGTGGGTAAAGAGACATAAAAAGCAGTAGATCCACACTTTAACTGGTGAAATAATTGCAGCAGTAGATACGTTGTGTATATATATACCTAAGACAATCATTCAAAAAGCTCTACAAAGAAACATCATAAAAAATTAAAAATAGAATTATAAAAATATTCAAGTAACACAAAGGAAGACAGAAAAAAAGAAAACAGAGAAATGATAAGGCAGAGAATAAACAGAAAACCAAAAATAAAATGGTAGGTTTGAACCCTAACATATCAATATATTAAATTAAATAAAAATGGCCTGAAAACAGCAAATAAAAAACAGAGATGGGTAGAATGTAGTAACAATCAGGACCCAACTATGTGTTATCTATAGGAAACTGACTTCAAAATATAATTGTATAGGCAGGTTGAAAGTAAAAGAATGTATATTATAGAAATATTAAGCAAAAAAAAAAAAGCAGGAGTGTCTATATTAATATTAGATAAAGTAAAATTCAGAGAAAATAAATTATCAGGGGCAGAGAAGAGCATTACAAGATGATAAAAGGTTAATCCGCCCAGAAAACAGCAATCTCAAATGCACAGGAACCAAAGAACAGAACTACAAAGTAGGTGAAGCAAGAACTGAAGGGAGAAATGGATGAAACCACAATTATAGTTGGAGATTTCAACATCCTTTACTTAGCAACTGATAAGACAACTGGATAAAAAAAACAACAAGGATACAGAACTCAACACTATCAACCAACAGGATGTAATCAAAATTTATAGAGCACTCCATTCCACAACAGTAAGATATATATATATTTTAGATGCCCATAGAGCA
The DNA here is from genome assembly GCF_922984935.1 of Meles meles. NCBI lineage: Eukaryota > Metazoa > Chordata > Mammalia > Carnivora > Mustelidae > Meles > Meles meles. The sequence continues at coordinate 95,325,344 of NC_060070.1, forward strand.
TACACAAAAGTAACCCATATCCTCTACAATAGGGCAAATCCCCCAAAATTCAGAATAATGGAAATCATACAGAAAATGGTCTCCAACCACAGTGTAATCAAACTAGAAACGAATAACAGAAAAATTACAAGAAAATCTCCAAACTTCTGGTAACCTAACAATATATCTTGAAACAATCCATGGTTCAAAGAGGGAGTTATTAAGGGAATAAAAGAATACATTAAACTGAATGAAAAGGATACATTAAACTGAATAACATGTCAAAACTTGTGGGACAGAGTGAGAGCAGTGCGGAGAATTTTGGAGCAGTAAATGCATACCTCAGAAAAGTGGAAAAATCACAAATGGCTATTCTAAGCTCCCATCTCAAAAATCTAGGAAAAGAAAAGCAAAACAAACCAAAGCAATTGTAAGGAGGGAAATAATAAAGATAAGAGCATAAGTCAATGGAACTAGAAACAGAAAAATAATAATGTTAATGAAATAAAAATCTGGTTCTCTGATAAGATTTAGAAAGCAAACACACCTGCAGGAAGACCGATTTAAAAAATAAAAGAAGACACAAATTACCAGGAAATCACCACAAATTACTAGGAATGAAGCAGAGGATGTCATTGCAGATATTAAAAGAATAATAAAAGTAATAAAAGAATAATGATATAACACTACAAACCACACTATACACATAAAGTTGACAACTTAGAAGAAATGGACCATTTCTCAAAAATCATCACTACTCACCCAGTTTGAAACAGACAATTTAAATGACTATTAAGGAAATTGGAAAAAACTATAAACTATCCCCCACTACCACCAAAAAATGTCTCCAGATCTAGATGATTTCACTGGAGAATTCTGCTAAATATTTAAAGAAGAATTCAGATAAATTCTACACAGTCTCTTCCAAGAAAAGGAAGAGGAGTGAACACTTCCCAATTTGTTTAATAGAGATAGCATTACACAAATACCACAACCAGACAAACACAGAATTTTAAAAAAAAGTATAGACCAGTATCCCTGATGAATATAGACAAAAATCCTTAACAAAATATTAGCAAATAAAATTTAACAGTATATAAAATGAATTATATACCACGATCAAGTGAAGCTTATACCAACCATGCAAGACTAGTTCAATATTGAAAAATCAATGTAACCTACTATATTAACAAGTGAACAAAGAAAAATCAAATGGTCATATCAATGGATGCAGAAAAACATTAAAATTCAACATCTATTCATGATTAAAAAAAACTCTTAGAAAATTAGAAATAAAGAGGAATTTCCTCAATTTGGTAAAGAACATCTACAAAATGCCTACAGCTAACATTAGGCTTAATAGGGGAAAAACTGTGCTTTCATCCTAAGATCAGAAACAGGACAAGGATTTCCACTCTCATCACTCTTGCTAGCATGATGCTGGAAGTTCTAGCCAATGCAAAAAGACAATAAAGGAAATAAAATGTATACAGACCAGAAATTAAGAAATAAAGCTGTCCCTATTTGTAGCTAATATGATTGCCTACATAGAAAAGCCCAAGGAAACTAAAATACACACAAGCACACACATACACACAAAAACACACAAACTTGCAAATTTGCAGAATCCCCAAGTAAAATCAACTGTATTTCTATATACTAGCAATCCCATTCTCGGGCATTTGTGTAAATATGTGTTCACACAAAAAGCTGTACATTAATGTTCACAGCAGCTTTATTCATAAGAGCCCCAGACTGGAAACGTCTCAGATGTCCTTCAACAGCTGAATAGTTAAACCAACAGTGTTGCATGTTACCATGAAATACTTCTCAGTAAAGAAATGAACCAGACTGTTAATACCTGCAACATCCTCTGAGTGAATTTCCAGAGAATTATGCTGAGAAAAAAAAAAAAAGCCAATCCTAAAAGATTATATACCATATAATTCTATTTATATAACATCCTTGAAACATCACAATTATAGAAATGGAGAACAGATGAGTGGTTTTCAGGGCTTAAGAAGGGCGTGTGGATGGGAAGGAAATAGATGTGACTATAAAAGGCAACATTAGTGATCTTTGTGGTGATAGAAATGTCCTGTATCTTTACTGTATCGATGTCAATATCTGTATTGAACTGTGATACTGAACTGCAGTTTTGCAATTTATTTGCAGTTTTCATTAGGAGTAATGGTATACTGGAACTCTCTACTGTTTCCTATAACCATACCTGATTCTGCAATTATATCAAAACAAAAAGGTCAATTTAAAAAAATCAAATGTACACATCATACAGCAGTGCAAAGTAAATAGAGAATCCCTCCACTAAGTTGTGAAGAAAGCAAACAACAAATCAAGTCACGCAAACTGACTTCTCCCGAGTTCTGTGAGTTCCAAATGAGTCATAACACCATTCTACATTCAGGCGCAGGGGAATTAGACTCCACCTACTGATGAGGGCATAACAAGATCACATTATACAAAGGCATGTGGAATGGGAGGCCATCTTTGGAAAACACAATCCAGGAGTGCTCTTTACCACCATTTCCTCTGTAAAAGGGCTGGAGAATAAATGAATGAATCCTTTTGCCCTATTTTTATTATATCCCTTCTCTTTCAAAACTGTTCTCCAGCTCCCTTTACTTACACCTCTGCCTTCTTGGACTGTTTTTCCAAAACTTCCTGATGTTGAGACGGTTGGCTGGAGTATTCTGAATGTTACTTCTGGGATGTAAGAACATATACAAATAGGTACTAATGGTAGCTCTAAGTTTGCTCAAAAAGTGTTTTTCTGAAAAAGTAAACTGTTTTGTAAACCAAGTTATCTCTTAAAGTCCTTTTGGAGACTGTATTCTTTTTTTTTTTTTTTAAAGATTTTATTTATTTATTTGACAGAGAGAGATCACAAGTAGGCAGAGAGGCAAGCAGAGAGAGTGAGAGGGAAGCAGGCTCCCTGCTGAGCAGAGAGCCCGATGCGGGACTCGATCCCAGGACCCTGAGATCATGACCTGAGCCGGAGGCAGTGGCCTAAACCACTAATCAACTTTAATAAATGCTTTCATACATCTTCCCTGAATTTATGTGTTAAATTGCCCTGAATTCATCAATTTTACAAGCAAAGTATATCCTTTATGTGTCTGGCAAAAATTTGCCACTACTTCCTTTAGGATAAGGGACCATGTGATTCCTGTTTCCAACTCTAAGTCCCTCCATTTTTGTGTTCTCCAAAATAATATGAATTGTTTTTCCAATGGCAATGAAGAATTTGGGCAAATCCATCCCAAGTTCTTCCCTGAGTTTTTTCTGCTGGGTTTACCATAATCTGAGTGGGGAGGGGGGCGGTTTGACCCTTTCATAATATATCAGCTGTTGAATAAATAGATAAGATCCTAAATAAAGTGAAGGAAGAAAGCATGTTCTGCTTAAGTCATGCAATTTGCTCAATCTACAAGATAACCCAAAGACCTAAATATGATCTTTTGCTTAAAATAAGGCATAGCTGAATCTCTACCAATGATCTCCTGAACGAGAAAGTTTCCTGCCTCTCCAATACCTATAATTAAAGATAAGGCTTTTTTTAAAAAATATTTTATTTATTTGACAGAGAGAAATCACAACTAGGCAGAGAGGCAGGCAGAGAGAGAGGAGGAAGCAGGCTCCCTGCGGAGCAGAGAGCCCGATGTGGGGCTCGATCCCAGGACCCCAGGATCATGACCTGAGCCGAAGGCAGAGGCTTTAACCCACTGAGCCACCCAGGCGCCCCTAAAGATAAGGTTTTAATTGCAATTATCTTTAGGAGATAAACTCACTAGCTTGAATTCATACTAACGAATGACTACTCATGGCTCACGGATTATTTTCTGAGATATTTTGGAATTGGGCTCTAATATGTAGATGGCATAGGGAGAGATTAAATGGTAGACTAGGTGAAGGGCTATTGTGATCCAAAGGAGAAAAGTACATCACACGGAGGGTTAAGAACTATTGCAAGGGGCAGCTACAGACTTACACAGAAACATCACAATTTTTCCTTTAATTGGTTCTAGGTGTCATAACATGGGGACAGGAACACATGACTCATAAATTTACTGGGCCTATTTCTTTCTTTGAAATTTTTCACTTCTACTATATACAGACTCTTTAGATTGGCAGCTAAATATTTGGAGACACAGAACATTTGAGCTGGAAAGCACTTAAGAGATAAGCATGTCCTATGCCATCTGACTCTGGAAATCCTCCATTTCACACGGACAACAGTTGAAAACATTAGGAAAGCTTCCCAAAAGAACAAACTCAGGGGTCACATTGGTTTTCCTAAAGGTAGTTGAAAGGTTCTCCTGTGAAAGGGGTATTAGGTTTGTTCTCTCTAAACTTAGGAGATCAGAGTCCAAAAGCTTACCAGAGGTCAGAGTGTCCCAATGGTGTGAAGCAGTTCTGTTACTAGATGTGCTCGCCCACGGGCAGAGCGGCACTTAGCCTGGATGCTCTCCATGGATTTCAGCTCTCAGAGAGCTGAAGGATTTTATAACTTGAGTTATCTTTTTATCCTGGGATTCCAGAGCTGTGTTATCCAATAGGGCAGCCCCCAGCTACAGAGCAGTTGAAATGTGGCTAGTCCAGAAAGTAAAATACGCCCCAGATTTCAAAGCCTTGGTACTAAATAATTGTAAAATATCTCATGCTTTTTATATTGATTATGTATTGAATTGAAATGACAGTATTTTAAATCAATTGGGCCAAAGTATGTTATTAAAATTAAGTTTACCTCTTTCTTTTTATTCCTTGACTCCTAGAAAGTTTTAAATTACATATGTAACTATGGGGCCAACATTATATTTCTACTGGAAGCACTGTTCTAGCTAATTTTCCCAACTGAAGGCCTCCTACTTTCCTAAAATTGCATATCTTCAAGCCAGCTGTGACATGACCCTTTCCCACCTGATGCCTTGAAATTTACCTAAGACCCATCTTTCGGGTAAAAACACTGGCACAGTATGACATGGTTTCAAGAACACACTTACTTTGAATTTTCAATATGAATGGGAAAGACAGAGATTCTCTAACCCTCCTCCAATTACTTATTAACACAGATTAGTTTATAAGATTGGAAGATTGGTATCTGATCTTGAAAACAGCATCGGGCTCCAGTAGAATTTCAGAGGTGATGCATTTGAGAGAATGAAGCAAACTGACACCTATGTAGTCAGGGAGAATGAAAACTAGTGATGTAAGAATCACAGCAGAATGATACAAGCAGGTCTTTATGCTGGATGGTTGTAGAAGGATGAAAGTTTCAGGGTAGAGGAAGACTCCGGATGTCTGGCTGGTACTCGAGGCCAGGGGTTAGCAAGGATTCTCAGGCAAGCATAGGGGCTTGTCTGTTAACAAAGATGTCTAACCACTGTTAGCAAAGATGTCTGAACAAAGACCTCACCAAAACCCTTTGATAAAGATCCACTGTGGGGCAGGAATCCTTCCACTAAATGGCATATGTAGAGTCTCAGTTTCTTCTTTTATAAATAAATCCAGAGGTTGTTGTAAAGATTAAACGAAATGATAGGTAGAAGGTGACAACGACAGAGTAAATGCTCAGTAAATCATAGTAGGTATGATGTGTCTTTCCTCTGCCACCTGTAAGCAAATATTCTACATAGGTAGACCCGAGGATGTTCCTCAAGCTTGTTCTTTGTGCTTGCAGAAAGTGAAATAACACCGTCCACATTCAAATTAGTTGTGTTGCTAGTACAGAAAAGTCATATACAAATCCATTTGCAAAACTTTGAAATTCAAATTGCTAAAGTGTTCTCTAACCAAAAGCTCATTTTATTTTTAAAATATTTAAGGACAGTAAAGGCACTTTCCCCGACAGAGCTGTTTTAATTTTGACTGGTAACGGGTCATGTTTTGCTACCTAACACTCAGTAAACACTTCAGAAATGCTAACCAAGAGAAAATCCATATTCTTGATTGTTAAAGATATTGGGTAAACCAAAGGGCTTTATTTCCTTTCTCATTACAGATCTTTCCTCCAGGGAGAAACTCCTCAGTTGTTAATACTTGAGATTTGTAGGTTACACTTATCCAACTAGAAATAGTAAGAGTTCATTCACTCATTCAGAGAAACTTTATTCAGTTCTGGCACTGTAGTAAGTGCCAAAGCAAGGTTGGTAATAAAGGGCTAGAGATTCCACGGATGAAAAATGTACAGAGCGCCATGAGACTCAGAGGAAGAACTATTGTACCTGGAGGCAGGAGATGGGTATGGAGTCAAGAAAAGCCTCCTAGTATTCAGAGGTGGAATAACCCATTCGTCTTAAAACAGCTGTGTAGATAATGTGGCACTGAAGTGGACTGAGGGGAGAGGGGATGGACAGGTAAGGAAATGAGTAAGGAAAGTTCGAGAAGAAAGAGCATTGGACAGGTGAAAAGAGAGTGTAGGTATAGCACGTGTCTGTGTTGGGAGTGGAATACAAGAGGTATAGGTGAGAGGCAAACCAGCAGAAACCTAGGGTGATGTGGCATTTGGCTTTATTGGACCCACTAATGATTATAGACCTCATCCTCCAAGCAATAGGGATCTACTGAAGTAAGTTCCCTTCAGCTGCTCTGTGGAAGATAAACTCCAGAGCAAATAACTGAAATCAAGAGCATTTTGATAATCCAGGGAAGTCGGGAGCTGGGACAAGGGACAGCAACAGATACATGTCACAGATGCTGAGGAGATCCAGTCTACAAGACAGGCAACTGGTTGGTTAGCCTATAAGAGTGAAAGAAAGAGAGGAAGATAGGATGACCTCTCCTCACACAGGATACTAACTTGAGTAAATAGGTGGATGGTACTGTCACTTCCTGGGTGGGGGGGAGAGAAGGTAGAACTGGCTTTATAGGAAAGATAATTGCAATTTTGGCTATGGTGAGTTTGAGCTGTCATCTAGGGGAGTGACATCCAGGGGAAGAGATCTTGAAGGAAACAGTTGGAACACAGGGGAAAAGTTTGGTATAAACATATCAGGGGATATAAGTATGGGGGTATTCAGTACACAGGGAGAAGGTGGAACCATGGACATGGAAGAAATTACCAGAAAAGATTAAGAAGGGGCAAAACCCAGGGACCATAAGGGACATCAGCTTTTGAGGGTAGAGGTGGAGGAAAGTCATAAGAATGACAGAAGAATTAGAAGGTGCTGGTGTCATGGATAACGAGAGCAGAATCTTAGGAAAAGAGTGATGAATGGAGACAAGTTGTTGTATAAAAGTCAAACAAGGTGAGGTTAAAGAAGTCCTTTGCCTCCAGCAATTAGACAGTGTTGAGTGCTCTATACCAGACCATTTTATTGGAATTGTGGGCTGGGCCAGGGAAAGTTGTCATAGGGGAGGTTGGGGTTTAAAGTGGAAACCACAGTCATGAAAAGTGTAGTAGCTAAATGTAGTTAGAATCACAAATGTCAAATATATAGGATCCTTTGTAGGATCTTATCTGGGGAAGGGAAGAGAAAGGGAAGGATTGGAGTAAGAAGGGGAGAAAGACACAGGTTAAGATAAGAGAGACCTGAGCATTTTCATGGGTCACGGGAATGGACCAGTTCATAGAGAAAAGGACAGGACAATACAGAGCAGAAATAACTTGGAACAAGCTCCTAGAGGAGACTGGATGAAGAGCACAAGAGGAGGGATCAGCAGTACACTGGGAAAAGGCTGCCTTTGTCTGAAACTGGAGGAAGCAAGAGAGGCGTGCAGAGGGGGGCAGCCTCAACCTTCTCTCGCAGGTCAAGGACCAGTAAGTCTGCTGGCAGAGAAAGGCTTCAGGGGGGTGAGGAAGGTTTAGGAGGGCAGATGTGGAAGTGACAAATGACCACTGTCATGATGATTGGAATTAAACCCTCTAAATAAACAAGAACATTCTGTGAGACATGAAAAAGGAATTTGTTTAGGCCCACCTGGGGTTGGTTTTCCTCTGAAGAGATAACCAACTTATTTTGAATTTCTTTGCCCTTTATTATTCACACGTCTATGTTCATTTTAATTAAATCGGCCTTTATTCTTGCGGATAAGCAAGTAATACTCTGGGATGAAACGTGTCACAGCATGTAAAAAAGTTACACTCATTTCTCCCTGTGGATTGAGTAAGCAGCTACCAAGGGCTCATCATCACTCTGTCTGTTCAAGGGACACAACCGTTCTTATGGTGGAGCGTTATAGTTAAGTCTGGTTTGGCAATCCCCAGAGGTTGTCAAGGATCCTTATGAAAGGAGCAAGCCTCCTGGTACCGAGGGAAACAGGTCTGCTCTGTGTAACGGTATTGTGGTGGAAAAGCGCTAAAAAAGGGCACAACATCTCCTTTGGAGACCAGATCAAGGAGCCAAGCAAGATGCTATCTGAGCTTGTCCGTCTCAGAAAAAAAGATTGTCTTGGAACAATTTGGGCAAGAAGACAATAGAATTCTTTATTTCTTGGCACAGGAATGAATGAATCTTTATCCCAAATGCAAAGCAGGCTTTAATCCAAGGACAATAAATGGTGAGACCAGCATTCCAGGAACAATCACGGGCTTTCTCTGTGTGCTCACAGTGAAAACAGTCCCACAGGGCTTCAAAGAGACATGTGGACTTCTTTTTCTCCTCTTAAGTAAACAAAATTAACAGAGAACAAGCACTTCCTACAGCTGTGGATGCCCAGAATTTCTCCCTACCCTATCCCAACTTTGACCCCAACCCAATAAACTTCATCTTTTCTGGCTTAAAGCAATGCATACATGTAATGACCTTGAGGTTGAACATGAAGCTGTCTGGGCACCTCATTTGAAGAGCAAGGTTGAAATATTCTCCAAAGCATAAGGAACTTTCCTAAACCCCTTGTACCTCACTGCCTTTTTCCTATTCTTTCAAGATAAATATATATATATATATATCTTTGAATAAATCCAAATATTGATCATGCATGCTTATAAAATACATAAACTTGGGGAGGGTCAGATAGTTTTCAGTGAAAAAGTGTGCATTGTGATACTTTGAATTGTAAGCTCTTTGATGCATTTTAAAAATTAGTTTTTACTTATAGAAATAAGTGAATTTGGTCTTCTGGTACAAAGCGACATTCCAGTATTCCTTTAGCTTAGCTTCCAACTCCTGAAGGAGAGTTTCGCTTAGTTTTATGCTAAAATCTAGCCTGGAGAAAGCTGGTGCTGGTCAGGATGGGACCTGGAGTCAGCACCCATTTGTTTTCTATTTCCTGTCAGGCTGGCAGAGTGCCATCCCCATAAAAAGTCTTGTCTTTGTAGAAGCCGGCAAGGCTCTCTGTAGAGTCACCTCTTGCCACTTCTCAGAAATCACTCCTGAGTCAGGGAATTGCAAATAAAGAGTGTTCCATATCACATGATCCCCTCCTCCCACAAACTTCCCTCTCTGAATCTCATGGTTTACATTTTCCCACAAGGTCAAGTCAAGGACATCTGGTCACATGCAGAGTTATGGAAATAAGAGGACACATAGTGCTGGCCATGCAACAAATTCAGAGATTAAATATTTCTCTGATTCCATGTAGGAGGTTACATGGGACTAATTCCCTTTGACAGAGAGCTGCCTTTTCCCAGAGCAAGACCAAAGTGGGACCCATCCTTTAGGGCAGACAATTCCAATTCAGTTTTATGAAATTTCTGCCCTGGGCTTACCATTTGCTAAACAAAAAGGTAAAAAAATAAACTGAAAAACAGGTCTGGACCTGAGGAGTCTTATAATCCTGACAAAAAGACAGGAAACACACACACCCATGAAATAGTTTGTTGATTCATTTACTCAATGAACAGACTTTTATTAAGAATCTACTTTGTGCCAAGCACTGTTTAAGATGCTAGAAAAAGAACAAATAAATAAGTCTTGATCCTGTCCTTAAAAAGCTTACAGTCTAGGGGTGCCTGGGTGCCTCAGTTGGTTAAGCATCAGACTCTTGATTTTGGTTCAGGTCATGATCTCAGGGTCATGAGAACAAGCCCAACATGTTGGGCTCTATGCTCAGTCTGTTTGAGCTTCTCTTCCTCTCCCTCTGCATGTCTTCCACTTCTCTTACTCTAATAAATAAATAAATCTTCAAACAAACAAACAAAAATCTTGTAGCCTAGCAAATGGAAACAGGTCCATTAGTAAACATAACCTCTATTAAAAAGGAACGTGTCAAGGCCTGTGGTGGCTGGAAATTGTTAGGGACCAAAACGACTTGGACATCCAGCAAAACTGCAGGAGGTCATTATAGCAGAGATGAGCAAGTACAACAGAAACCAGGGCAAACTACCAAAAAGATAAAGTTCAATGTAACTTTTTAAGGTTGGTGGCCATTCCAGGAAGAAAGACCATCTGAGATCATGAGGAAACCAGTTTCCTGGACAGGGTGGAGAGAGTCACAACTGGAGTGAATTACTGTGCACACTTGCAGTTCCTTAACACAATGAAACATCCAGCCCCAAACTGAAGCAATTGGCCACAAAGAGGTTATCAGTGAAATGATGATTAAAATACAATGCAGACATATATAACTCATCAAGCTCTGCCATTTTTTTGCTGTACAACCTTGGATCAGTTATTTAAACTCTCTGAGGCTCAGTTGCCTCATTTGAAATGATAGTAATCACTAGATAGGATTGTTGTGAGGACTAATTGAGTTATGCATGAGCTATGTTAGAATGGTACCTGATATATGGTATGTGCTTAATAAGTAGATATGATTATTAAATACAGAACAAGCACTGGAGGAATATGATACTAATGGCTAGCTTTTATTTAGTTCTTACCTATTTGCCAGGGAAGGTACTACAATACTCTGCAAGTTTTTAGATAATTTCATGTACACCAAAATATTAACAAAGGTATCTCTAGGCAGTGGATGCACCAAGAGATGGCTTAGAAAGATTTCTCCTGGGGCGCCTGGATGGCTCAGTGGGTTAAAGCCTCTGCCTTTGGCTCAGGTCATGATTCCAGGGTCCTGAGATTGAGCCCCACATCAGGCTCTCTGCTCCGTGGGGAGTCTGCTTCCCTTCCTCTCTCTCTGCCTACTTGTGATCTCTGTCTGTCAAATAAATAAATAAAATCTTAAAAAAAAAAAAAGAAAGAAAGATTTCTCCCCTACACATCTTAAAACTTCCCTTAGTGCCTGTTTTAAGTCAGGAACTTTGATGCAGAGCTTGAGACAAGGATTATAACCATGCAATACATTGAAGGAGCTCTCAGTAGGAAGAGAGAGAAGAGGACAGGGCAGGGAAAGGAGTTAGACAAGGATGTGGCTTCACTGGGGATCTAACTTTAGTCTCACCCCACAGGAAGCACTGGAGTGTGAATTGTACCATAGATTCAATTCTGCCTTATGGCAAGGGGACCACCTTTTTTACTTATTAGTCATTGGCTGCAGGCTGGCCCTGGGATGAAGGTGCTGGACATAACCTCCCTTGTGACCCCAGCCAAGACAGGACAGTTCTCTGGAAAAACTGTTAGCAGTCCACACTCACAGCAGCTGGAGGATAGATACACTGGCTAGGTAAAATGGATCCAAGACCTGTGTAGCAAACCACCCAAACTTAGTTACTGAAAACAATAGCAATCATTTATTTCTTTAAAATCTATAATTTGATCAAGGTTTTTCTGGGAAAGTTTGTGCTCCATGATATCAGCTGGGGTAACTTGAAAACTGGGGTGACTTGCCTGAGGATGGAATCAGCTGAGGAGACTCACGCTGACTCAATTTAAAGAAAATGTTTCACAAATGAAACTTTAACACACCTCCCAAGTTCCAACCAACCCATCATTTTTAAGCTCCTCCAACACAAAAATTCTGACGCCACTACTATTCTGAGTGATGGAGTTATGATGCACTATTATTATTATTTTTTAAAGATTTTATTTATTCATTTGACAGAGATCACAAGTAGGCAGAGAGGCAGGCAGAGAGAGAGGAGGAAGCAGGCTCCCTGCTGAGCAGAGAGCCCGATGTGTGGCTTGATCCCAGGACCCTGGGATCATGACCTGAGCCGAAGGCAGAGGCTTTAACCCGCTGAGCCACCCAGGTGCCCCTGCACTATTATTTTTTAATAATAATAAATATGCATTCTTAGAGATAGATGTTATGTTATAAAAAGTGCATAGATTTAGAAAAAGTTATAAAAATAATGCAGTGACAGGATGTGGCATTGGTAAATATTGGTAAACCTTCCAGCTGAATCAGAATTGTAGCAAATTAAAAGATTGCTATACCCACTGTCTGTCAGAAATAAAATTCCCTTCATTGAGAGACAGTTATCTTTAATTTTTTTACTGTTTTTTTTTGTTTGATTAGAAATTAATTCATACTATGTCAGTCAATATTGATTGCCTATACAAAAGTCTCCATCTTCTCCTTTTAGACTACTTTTTTTAAATTGAAAGTATTTTTAAGTTGAGACTACATTCAAAAAATTAAAAATCAACAGAGTATAAAAGTATGTGCAATGAAAATTCTTCTTTCCAACCCTGTCATCGGCTCAGTTCCCACCACTTTTCTTAGTGTATCTTTCCAGATTTTGTTGCATATCAACCAAATAATATAAAAATGGGTTTTCCTTTTTGTCTCCCTTTCACACAAACAGTAGGTTATTTTTTCACACTGTAACATACACAGCTTACTTGTACTTATATCTTGGAGATCTTTTCATATGAGTTCACAGGCCTGGGTATATCTGTGATATGTATAAACACTAGATTGTCCTCTATAGAATCTTGCCAACAAAAAATATTTTCCAACTTGTATTTTTACAGAACTGATTGGTGAAAAATGGTATCATTGTGTAATTTGAAATTTATTTAACTTACCCAGAGTGATGATAAGCATTATTTTACATGTTTAAGAGTCCTTTGCATTCCCTATTTTCTGAACTACCCATTCTTCTCCTTTACTCATAATTCTATTGGACTGTTGTTCTTCATTTTGTTAGTTTCTAGGAGCCCTTTATATGTTAATGGAATTAGCACTTTGTCAAGGATACAAATCCTATCTGCTTCTAAACACCAACATCCTTTACTAGAGAAAGCATCATTTACTATAGAAAACTGGGAACATAGAGAAAGAAAAAATAATCAGCATAATCCCACACAAGAGATCTCAGAGTTGAATTAAACACGAACCTTTTTTTCACTTATTTCTTTAAGGAGATGACAGTTGCAGGGGGAAAAAAAGGAAGGGAATATTTAGTGAGCACATGCTAACAAATTCTACTAATACCATTTTATTCATGTAATCCCATTTATAGTGTTCACAAGAGCCGTATTTGCACTTTATTTCCATTGTATAGCTAAGGAATTTGAAGCTCAGACAAGTTAAAAAACAAACAAACAAACAAAAAAAAAAACAAAAACCAGACCAAGATCACACACCTAGTAAGAGGTAGAACTGGGTTTCCAACTTAGATCTGTCAGACCCTGGGGTTCCTTCCCTTTCTATAGTCCCTGTTGCTTCCTTGCCACCTGTGTTTTACGAGTAGGCTGTTACATCCTTGAAGATCCATAACAATGGAATAACAGCCATCATAAATAAGAGGATAACAATCTTAAGAAAATGGCAAAGACCTCGTTGTTGTTTTGAATACCACTAGAATTCATTCACTTTCAGTTCTGGAACATTCAGAGGTCTGGAACTGTCACATTCGTCAGGAAGTAAGGACCAGCTGGCTGCTGCTGGCTCCTGGCCATGTGTAGACAACCCCTGGTCATTTGTCAATGTTCCCAGGGGTGCCTGCTTCAAGTTAAAATCCTGGCAGTGTGCCTTCCTCCACTGTATAATTGTACTGGCCATGGCGAGGTTGACTAAATCCTCTTGATGCTTCTGCTAATTCTATGGGCCCTGCAGGCTAGAGGAGCCCAGAAACAGAACAGAGCACACCCAAAAGTGCAATCCAAAGGCTGGAGGCTCCTCTGATTCCTTAACATGGGTAAACATTTTACTGTCAAATTGTCAACATGAAAATACAGGCAGAGCTTTCTTCGGGGTTAGAATAGAATGTTAGAACTAGAATTGACACCAATGTTTTCCTAATACAGTGTTTCACATGATGCCTGGGAGGCCCTGAGATGGTGGAAGATGTTTCCACAAAGGCCCCTGTGGGAGATCAGGAAAAGCTGAACAGGTGAGAGTCTTGGTTTCACACCCCAAGTTCAACCAGATCAGTTCTACTTCTGCCTGTAACTGCCCTGTAAGATTTATTTGGAGAAAGGGCTCCCAGATGAAACAAGTGTGAGAACCACTTCATTTTACTGGTGTAGAAGCTGACGCTCAGGAAGGGTTTGGTGCAGCCAATCACCTGAGAAGTCAGTGGCCAAACTAGGCATAGGGGCTGATTCCTCAGCCAGAGCTCTTTCCACTATCTGGGCTCCATTATCACACAGAGCCCTCCTGTTTGTTTGTGCTGGGTCCTCATTCTTAAGAATTTTCAGCCAGCTATTCCCCAGACCCTAAGTTGTAAATCAGCTCACCCTGAATTCTTCAAAGCCCCTCTGTGAAGCAAGTTTTCAGTAAAAATGTTCTAGGCTATTCCCTACTCCATGGCATTCACATCACATCCTGCCCCCTGTTGGTACCAGAAACAAAGGAAAGATGTGCACACCTATGTACACTTACCAAAATATCCTCCCAGACTTTGAGTCCAGTGGAAACATTGGTGAAAGCTCTCCAGTTGAAAAAGATGATCTGTACATAAAGTTGTGTGAAGCCCAATCTGCTGGCCCACTATTATCAACCACCATATACCCACTGGGGTTATGCAATAGCACAAAGACCCAGGACCCCAGGCCTGATCTGAAACAACATCCCTATAGCACAGTGACTCAGGGTTGTCAAACAAGCAAATAGCAACAGCCTGTTTTCCTGTAAAATTCTGAGATGTTATTGATCATGGATTTTCTCTCTCTTTTTTCTAATTATGGTCAGTTAGCCAACATATAGTACATCGTTAGTTTTTGGTGTAGTGTCCAACAAATCATTAGTTGTGTATAATACCCCGTGCTCATCACAACACGTGCCCTCCTTAATGCCTATCACCCAGCTACCCCATCCCCCCATTCCCCTCCCTTCTGTAACCTTCAGTTTGTTGCTGGAGTCCAGAGTCTCTCATGGTTTGTCTCCTTCTCTGATTCCCCTCCCTTCCCCTATGTCCTTCACGCTATTCTTTATGTTCCACATATGAATGAAACCATATGATAGTTGTTTTCTCTGCTTGACTTATTTCATTTTAGCTATAATCCCCTTCAGTTCCATCCATGTTGATGTAAAACCTGGGTATTCATCCTTCCTGATGGCTGAGTAATATTCCATTGTATATATGGACCACATCTTCTTTATCCATTCATCTGTTGAAGGGCATCTTGCTCCTTCCACAGTTTGGCTGTTGTGGACATTGCTGCTATGAATACTGAGATGCAGGTGCCCTTTCTTTTCACTAATCTGTTTTTTTTTTTCCATGAAATTTGATTGCATATTGTGTTACAATTTGTATTTTTGATTAAAATACTTCTTGGTTATTTGATTCTTGATTCTTGAGATTTTTTGGCACTCCCTCAAACTGTATGCCTCACTGGGCTCCTGCTCACTTGCACAGTCTCAACAGCATCTCCCATCCAGCACCTCCAGACTCTTGTCATTTAGAGAACCCAATTATATAAAAGCTCACATACCCAGACCATATTTTATCTCTTGTGTCCTCCTGGAAAATCCGAAGGCCTGCATTGTTATTTTTTTTTAGTAGAAACTTCCAGAATAGTGTGTTGTGTGTGTGTGTGTGTGTTTAAACATTGAAGTATAGTTGACATAATATTATATTAGTTTCAGGTGTACAACATAAGGGTTCAACAGTTATAGACATTACCAAATGCTTGTCATTATCAATGTAGTTGCTGTACATTGTAAAAATATTATGGACTATATTCCCTTATGCTCTGCCTTCCATCTCCGTGATTTATTTACTTTATAACTGGAAGTGCCTCTTAATTCCCTTCACCTGTTCCACTCATCCCTTCATTGCCAATCCAGTCTGGCAAACACCGGCTTATTCTCTACCCACATTCTTTTTTTTTTTTTTTTAAAGATTTTATTTATTTATTTGACAGACAGAGATCATAGGTAGGCAGAGAGTCAGTCAGCCAGGGAGAGAGGAGGGGAAGCAGGCTCCCTGCTGAGCAGAGAGCCCGATTCGGGGCTCGATCCCAGGACCCTGGGACCATGACCTGGGCCGAAGGCAGAGGCTTTAACCCACTGAGCCACCCAGGCGCCCCTCTACCCACATTCTTATTTTACTATTTATCTCAGCCTCTTCACCCACTCCCACCAGCTCCAATAAGGAGTTCTCTCTCAAATCATAATTCTTTTTTTAAAGATTTGTTTATTTTGGAGAAAGAGAGTGTGTGTGAGCAGGAGAAGAGGGAGAAAATCCAAGGAGACTCCCCTCTGAGCATGGAGTCCACTGAGGAACTTGACCTCAAGACCCTAAGATCATGACTTGAGCTAAAACCAAGAGTCACTCAACTGCCTGAGCCACCCAGACACCCTTCAAATCATAATTCTTTTTGTAAAGGGTTATATTCTCACACTATCTCCTCTTATGGGTGCTGAATCAGAACCAAGGCAAGACTTGTTTACCTTTAGGACTGAGTCAGATATATACACCCTAGAGAATTATAAGAAGGAGTTTCCAATATGTTCACACATGATTTGAAGTTCCCAGTTTAATTTGTATCCCCAAACATCTTCAGGCATTAAGATGACTTGTTTAGACAAAAATAATGTGGAATTTGGGGCTGGCTTAGTATGGACTTCCCAGGCCCCTTCATTCCCTCACAGCTATTGATTTTCAAAGGACCAATGTTGACTCGGAAATTGTATGCTAATTGAGTATGTGGTCTGAATAAGCTGAGGGATTGGAAGCAAGTAGTTTGTGCAATTTCCCCTGCTTTGCAACACACCAACACAGGTGCAAAAACACTAGGTTGAAGAGAGTCAAGAATGTTGTTTTGCTCTTTTCTTTCTTCCAGCAACATCTTAGAAATGTAGTCAGCAATATGCTTAGCCATATTGTGGTTGTGGTTGGCTGTGACTGGCACTCACCTCCCAAAGCCTTACCAGCCTTCTCTCGGTCCCAGGGCAACCAGCTGCAGAAATCAGGCTTAACACATTTAAGACCCACTCTTGTCATTTAGAGAACTGAGCTTCTAAGCATTTCCCAACTTCCACTCCTGTGACTCTGCCCATTTTTGTTTACGTGTCCCCAGTTTTGTTCACATCCTTAAATCTGGGATGTCCCTTCTGAATCCTGTTTCTTTCCTTCTTGTTCTCATTAAGGCTAGAAGGAGTCAGGTCTCTAGGGAGCTGTTTTGGATGCTCACAGCTGGATTTTGCTACCCTTTTGTTCTGTGGTTATAATCTGAGACTTCTGTTGGATGGGTCTGAACATCTGCAGCAGAATTCATATCTGAACCAAATGAAGATAATGTGTAATTCCATTTTAATTTATTTATTGTCTTTTTAGTCCATACCTAGTACATTATGTTTTTAGTGTTTGCTGTAGAGATTACAAAATACATTTTTAATCTGTCAAAGCCAACTTCAAGATAATATCATACTACTTCATATGAAGTATAGAAACCCATATCACTTATGCTGTAGTTCTAACATGTATTACATCTACATACATTAAAAGTTCTATATTACAATGTTATAATTTGGGGTTTTTTTATGCATAGATGATGATGTTCTATTTTTTTCATAATCTAATTATTTGTGGATTATATCCCAGACATTACAAAAAATATATTATGGAGAATCTGGAGTCTGTTATGTTCCTCTGAAGAGTACTGATACTTTTGTCAAGTTGATTCCTGTGCGTGCATGATTCAGAGATCAGTCAGAGATTTAGGCAGTTTAGAAACTAGAATTTGGGGCTTTCCTAGATTTCCTAGGCTATTCTAGTTTCTGGGACTTTTCCTCTCTGACCCTTTCCTTTTCAGGATTTTCTCTTCTTCAAGCCAGTAAGAGGGGGGAAGCAGGCTCCCTGGGATTATGACCTGAGCCAAAGGCAGAGGCTTTAACCCACTGAGCCACCCAGGTGCCCCGATCTGTGCACTTTTATTCACTCTCTAGTGCCTTCAAGTAATTGGATTTTTCCAATATCTTTTGTCCAGAGTTCACAGTTTTTATCTTTATGAGAGTTGGCTCAATAGAAACTACTTAACCAAACTAGAAACAGAATTCTGTCAGATGATATTAGGTTAATAATTCTAAAGTGAAATTGGCATAGAGCAGATGGAGAGATAATTTTAAGTTTTATTAACAAACTGCTGATATTTTCAGGTTCATAAATATTTTTGAAGCAGCTTCTATGTTTTAGGCATTGTGATAATTACTGAAAATATATAAATTAAAGCCCACCAGCCCAGCCTTTGAAGCCGGTTACACTTTTATTCCAGTTAAGAAAGAAATACAATCTTTCTTTCCTTCTAGCCTATAAAATGTGAGCCATTTAATTGCATTCACTGGGAAAAGATGGCGTTAAATTCATAACCACAGCTGACAAAGATGGTAGAAAGAAACACAGTTCTGTATCAGATGTATCTTTATCTGTGCTATTTCATTTTCCCCCAACCAACCCCAAAGATGACCCTGATGCTTTGTTCTCTACCCTTCTATTACAGATGAAAAAAAAAAAAGGTGCCCTGAAAGGTTCAGCATAACTTGTCTACAGTCGCGTCACTAGTAACAGAGGGATTGCCCCTGCACTCTTGTTTCCTCTCCCATTAACCAAACTGGGAGATATCTGGTCTCTACCTCACCCTTCCTATCTGACTCTGAGCATATCAGGGGACTTCAGTCTCCTCTTTTAGAGATAGAACTTACCTGTACCCTTGGTACCCACCCTCACCCTTCCAAGATAAATTGGATGAATTAAGAACCTTTCAAATACATTAGGTCTACACTTCAAATGCCATGAGGATGAATCATCTCCAAGGTCCTTGGTTTTAGTCTAGGAACCTCTGAGTTTCAGTCTGTGAACATTACTGTGGTGGGTCTTTCTCTGAACTCTGTGGTGCTTCTTGTCTTCCAAGGGGCACCATCTTTCAGTCTTCTCTCTGCAAGGACTGCAGCACCATAGATGCAGCAGTGGTGTTTGATAATAATAGAGAAGAACAACATCACCTTGTGTCTAAAGCAAGCATTTTATTTTCCAAGCTCCTCTTGTACATATTCTTTCATTTGATCTGCACAGCACTTTGGAGTAGCCTCCCTTATACTTTCTCCTTTTCCTAATGAAATACGAATTGCATTAAAAATTTTTTTTAACAAGAACATTATTTCTATTTTAGGAAGGCAAGTTTTGCATGCCAAAGAATGCAAGATCCCTATGAGAGTCTCAGTCCCTCAAAGTCAAGTTTTATTTCCTGTTTTCTTTGTATCCCAAACACCTCGCCCTGTATTTATAACATAATCAGCGAGAGCTTGACATATACTTGTAATAATAAGCCTAGTGTTTATTAAGTTCTAATACAATATCTCATTTTATAAATCCTGTGTAAACAAATGTCAAAAAAAAATCCAGGCTCCGATTCCAACCCTGCCACTCACTAGGGTCATGATTTTACCTAAATCAGTCAACTTCTCTGGAATTCTGATTCCTTACACATAAACTCTGAGTGACAGTCCAGGACTGTGAGATGTGAGGTTACATTTCAGTAAAACCTAGTACAGTATCTGGGCCAGCATGCTCTCCAAAATACCAACTCTCTGGTTTTTAGTGAGGAGAATGGCATTTCCCCCCACTTCTAAAAATGAAGGCCCCGTCAAGTTGAGTTGTCTGAAGAACACGAAAGTTGGCAGTGACAAATATTTCCCCTGGCTTTCTCTCCACTTTCCATCAGACTGTGGCCGCTCTAATCCTGACCCACACAGTAGGTACTGAACAAATAAATAATAATAATAATGATAATGATAAATAAATAATATTCACTGCCACATATGAAGACTTTGGTATCTGCCAGGCACTGTCAGTTTCCATATTCACACTATTCAAGCAGTAACAATGACTCCGCAAGATAGTTGTTACTGTGCCCGATTTACAGATGAAAACTAAAAAGGAGATTTTGAAAAGTTAGCCACTTCGCTCAAGGGTGCAGAGTCAGTGAATGGCAGATCTGGGATTTGAACGCACATTCCAAGATTCATGAGCTCTTTCTATTGATTCTTCTCCTTTTATACTGTCTTACCAAAGGGGAAAAAACAACGTGGCAATGTGACAAATTATTGGGAAAATTTTAACTGTGCTGTCACTTGATGCCACGTGATTGAGGAACCAAGAAAAGAAAAATCCTTTGTTTATTTTCTGCCTGATTGGTACAATTCTTTTTTTTTTTTTTAAGATTTTATTTATTTATTTGACAGAGAGAGATCACAAGTAGGCAGAGAGGCAGGCAGAGAGAGTGAGAGGGAAGCAGGCTCCCTGCCAAGCAGAGAGCCCGATGCGGGACTCGATCCCAGGACCCTGAGATCATGACCTGAGCCGAAGGCAGTGGCCCAAACCACTGAGCCACCCAGGCGCCCCTGATTGGTACAATTCTTAAGTAGTTGGTCAGACAACGCTGTTTTCGTCAACTCCTAAGGCACGGAGCAGAGGGAGAAGTTCACCCCAGCAGTGATGGGCAAGGTGAGTCCAGTGTAACAAATCCACCAAATGAGTACCAAGGGCTCATGGGCTTCGGCCCTCATCCAGGAGGAACCCATAGGACTGCATCATTTGGGTATAAACATAGGTTTGTTCTCGAAAGAAACAGATGCCCCCAGCAAGCTGTTTCAGAGATGGAAGCTGGACCAATCTGTCTGCTTGTGAGGGTCGACTCCCAGCTGATGTATTTGGTCGTTCTTGGCTCTATGAGCAAACGGCCATCAGGGAGTGATTGCTGTGGCTTCCATAACTTGGCAACCAAAGCTCCTGGGGTTCACTGCGTGTTTTCCATCCTCACAGTGACTTTCAGCCCTCAGGAGAGAAAAGGGCAGAGAGGCAAAGAAGACGACCGGGTGTGGGCAAAGAAGAAAACCTTTGGTCAAGCCAAAGTGGATGACAAATCGTCAAATAAACTGAAAAGACAAACGAGATCTAGTCTCAACTTTCATAGGACTTGATCCCTTCACGGATTCAGATGTTTCACTCAGAGCTGTAGACAGAAGCTGCTCCCGTGTAGAGACCTAGAGAGAGATGTTTGAATAGTCATGTGTACCTGCTTTCAAGCTCGTTCCCTGCATGCCATGTCTGTGACGGAGGTGGAATATGGGCACTGGTGTGGAACATAATAATTCTGAGTTCTGCCCGAAGTGCATTGAGGGACCCATGTACCAACCGAGGGGCAAATCAGCCACAGCAGGAAAAGCAAGAGGATGCTTCCGAACCTATTACCTTTAAGTATTGGGGCAAAATCCTTAGTTTGTCCATGGCAGCAGAATCCAGGTTGAGTAACCAAATCCCGGAGTATGTGGGTTCTAGTGGGAGCTCCTCCATTATCGTCCAGCTTTGTGACGTTGGGGCCTTTGGGCTCCTGTCACAGAAAACAGAGGCAGGCAACAAAACATGATAAAATCGCACCACCTTTGGACACAAATGGCCTTTAACCTTGCATAGCTGACTCGAGGCAAAAGTTATCTTTCAGCAATTATTTATGCAGCATTTACTAGGCTCTGGGAATATGGCAAAGAACAAAACAGACCAAATTCCTGTTCTCGTGGCTCTTATACCTTTAGAGATGCACAGAGATCATCAGAAAAGAAACAAGTATGTGGACATGGGATGCAATGCCAGACAGTAACAAACTCTATGAAAAAAATAAATAAAGCGGGAGAGGGAAAGAGGGAGGGCTTGCCATGTTAGCTAGAGCTGCCAGAGGCAAATGATAACAACCTCAGAAACTTATTGTGGAGGGGCACCTGGGTGGCTCAGTGGGTTAAGCCTCTGCCTTTGGCTCAGGTCATGATCTCAGGGTCCTGAGATCAAGCCCCACTTCAGGTTCTTTGCTCAGTGGGGAGCCTGCTTCCCCCCTCCTCTATGCTTGCCTCTCTGCTGACTTGTGGTCTGTCAAATAAGTAAATAAAATTGTCAAAAAAAAAAAAGAAAGAAAGAAAGAAACTTACTGGGGAGAAGGAACAGAGACTGTATTTTAACAGATGACAACATAGCACTGAATGTTTGAATGGCTCACAGGACCACCATAAGGTCCGAGTGGGGTTTTCGGGCCATGTCCATGACTGAGAGATAAGGCTCAGCATGCCTACTGCTGTCATTTCTCTTTCCCTGAGTCCTTTCAATGCTTCCTCCTTAGGTTTGGGGGGTTTTGGCTCCGTTTGGTTTTTCCTCCATTCCTGCAGGGGGAACTTGATCTCTGGGAGCAGGAAGTTAATGGATGTATAAAGGTCTTGGAGCAATGGTATTTGCTACCGCTAATGATGTGTCCATGGTTCGTCTCTGTTCTCCAGCATTTGGCCTCTCAGCACAGGGTTCCAGGTTTGGAGGCGTGGGGCCTGTTTGTTTTGGAGAGATCTGTCCACCAGGTGGTAGAAGCTTCCCGTTCAGGAAATGAGCCCTGAAGCAATCAGGCCGGTGGACTCCATCTGGCTGGAGCACAACAAAGGGCTCCACTGTGTAGCCACATCCTGGCCCAGAACACGCCTGCAGGTAGCAAGACCCAGACCCTGCCCTGGCCTGACTCTTGGGCTCAAGGTTCTGACTTACATCTCTGCGCATTTATGGATTTTAGGGTTTTAAAAGGAAGGCAGTCATCTGAGGGCTGACTCTTCCTTGTCAAAAACAAAACTCTCTGTTTTGCTCAAGTGCGACTCAATTTATCCATTTCTCAGGGGTTTTCACCTCCATGGTAGGGCAAAGCTTGACTGGGGGCTATAGAATGTTCGACAAACAGGTTACAGATCATTCTCTGTTGTCACAGATAGCATTATGGGGAATGATAAAATAAGAAAAACATTTTAAATGTTTCTTGATGTCCAGTCAACAGGCACGTCCCAATGTAATTTGAATCTTGTCATCTATGTTTCCTCACCTAAAACACTGGGTCGAATGAACTTCACCCTAGTCATCCATGTTCACCAGCCTCCAAAGTGGCCCCTAGCCAGCCTCGCATCGGGCTGTCTGTGCCCTTCTGTAGTCTCCCTCCTCATTGCATCCATGGGCAATGGAATCAAGCAGAAAGGACAGGAAGTGATTTCAGGGGCGAGGTCAGAACAGACACTGCAGCTCCCACCTCTGCCTCTTAGATTACTCACTCCAGGGCATGGAAGCCGCCAGGCCGTAAGAACACTCAAGTAGGTCTCCAGAGAGGTTCACAGGAACAACAGCCGGAGCATCTCACCTACAGGGAGGCATGGAAGTGAGCAGCTTTCGAAGTGGGTCCTCTGGGGTGCCTGGGTGGCTCAGTGGGTTACGCCTCTGCCTTCAGCTCAGGTCATGATCCCAAGGTCCTGGGATCAAGCCCTGAATCGGGCTCCTTGGTCAGTGGGAACCTACTTCTCCCTCTCCCTCTGCCTCTCATAAATAAAAAATAAATTAAAATAAATTAAAATCTTAAGGAAGTGGGTCCTCAACCCCAATCAGGCCTTCCAGTGACTGCGGCCCTGGCCAATGCCTGAGGAAAACCTAATGAGAGACGCTGATCACCACCCAGAGGAACCACTCCTGAGTTCCCAACCCACACTAACTGTAAAAGACAATAAATGATTATCATTTTAAGCCACTAGGTTTGGGGTAAGTTGTTACACAACAAGAGATAATGAATACAAAATCTATTCTGAGTTACCAGGATTGCAGGAAAAAAACCTTCAGTCTGTTAAACCCACTGAAACTAGATTCCGATGACTGCTAGGCCATTTTGCTGAACACCACAGCAATGATTTTCAGAGAACTGTTATCTGAAATTGACATTGGATTTGCAGTACTAGTAAAGGCCCAGTCTTTGCCTTGAGGACACTTGTGGGCATTCTCAGGGAGTGAACCTTCTAAGCATCATCGCTGAGCATGACCTCAGAGATACGCTGGGTTTCACGTTGTGTTTACATTCTGTCGAGGTATTGGATCTCCTACAGTTATGGGTTGAAGACTACCAGGGAGGGAGACATCAAGCACCCAGCACTTCACGGCTAGAATGGGTTCCTTCCTCTAGAGGAAGCCAGCAGGCAAGAGGACACAGGTGCTGGTGATTGCAAATTGAACCAGTGAACTCAGAAATGGCATGGGTTGGGGGGACATGAGTGAGGACACCAATTGTCTGCTTTAGTTGCCACATCAAGGTCTCCACCACAGGCAAAAGGCACAGATCTGAGACTGAGGAGCACAATCTGAACCCAGCTATCCAAATGGGTCTTCAAGTCAGGACCAGATTAGTAGCAAAGGCATCCTAGACCCGATGGTAAGTCTGACCTTCCTGAATCACTCTTGCTGGGAAGACAAAGCAGGAGGCTTAGAGACTGGGAATCCCTCTCCAGCGCCCCCGCCCAAACCACAGGCACAAGATTTGCCAGGCTCACCCCGCGGGGATTGCACTATCACTCATTTCCTTGCTCTATGCTCTCACCTCTTCCTAGTATGGCCCATCCTATTTACGGGACAAATTGGTCATTTAGAAATAAATTCAACCAAGGGTTTTAAAAGAACCAAGGGATAGCACTCCTTTTCTTTTTTTTTTTTTCTTTTTTTTAAGATTTTATTTATTTATTTGACAGAGAGAGATCACAAGTAGGCAGAGAGAGAGAGAGAGAGAGAGAGGAGGAAGCAGGCTCCCCGCGGAGCAGAGAGCCCGATGCGGGGCTCGATCCCAGGACCCTGAGATCATGACCCGAGCCGAAGGCAGCGGCTTAATCCACTGAGCCACCCAGGCGCCCCAGCACTCCTTTTCTTAAGGAAATCAGTGCGTTAAAGTAGGGCCTGGCACTCAGTAGGTGGTCACACATGGGTGGCTGGGTTCTCTCCAGCCCCTGCCACCACTGCCTTGGGACTGCCAGCAGGAACGGTGTCATAGAACTAATCTATATCTGCTCTCTGGACCTTCTTTTTTCCTTTTCTTTCCCTTCCTTCGTTCCTTCCTTCCTTCCCTCTCTCCCTCCCTCCTTCCTTCCTTTCTCTCAGTTTTTCTTAAGATATTTATTTATTTATTTATTTATTTGACAGAGAGATTGAGCAAGCACAAGAGGGGGAACCTGGAGAAGGAGAAGCAGGCTCCTCGCTGAGCAAGGAACCCAATGCAGGGCTCAATCCCAGGACCCTGAAATCATTACCTGAGACGAAGGCACATACTTAACCCACTGAGCTCCCCCGCGCCCCACCCCCCGCCTTGTCTCTTAACAAAGAAAACTCCCGACACCGGCACTGAGTCTTCCATGTGTAGTGGTACTGCTTTTTCACTGGGAATCTGCCATGGGGGAGGGTTACTCCTGAGGCCTCATTAGCTGGAGACAGGCAAATAGGATAGAGCGCATGGGAAGATCCAGCATGGGAAACAAAACAGCATCTGGGGCTCAGATTTGAGGAATTAGCCCAGTGGTTCCACAGTATTTCACACTCAGGTCACACTAGAAAAAAAAAACATTCCTACGAAGTCCCCCAACCTTAGTTCTAAGGTACTTCAAGGCAGGGATTTACAGAAGGAGCAGAGGCAGGAAACTCTTGGTCCCTTTTCGCTCTTGCGTTTGCTTCTCTGACTTCAACCTCCAGAGGGCACTGACCTTCAAAAGACTTAACTCAAAACTCAAAACAACAAGGCTGGGCACACGGAATGCCAACTGTTGGCCATATCAGGTGGGGGATCCTCAGCAGCTGTTAATTCTCTGTGAAAAATTAATACTGGTGCTTTGTTAGCACTTATAAATGGGCTCTCTTCCCCCTGATAATATGAGGAAGTCCTAAAGCCATGGTTTTCGCCTGTCTTCATGTCTTCCTTTTAGAGAGTTTCCTTCACCTCCCCACTGTTAGTTCCGTGCCTCTAGAAGGCTTTCTCTGGAAATAGTCAACATTCCTTGGTCACGTGTCCTATCTGGGTGACACATCAGAAATGGAAGAAACCTGGTGGTTTATTTCTGGTGGAAAATCCAGAGATTTTTCAGGGCCACCAAGAGGCAGCCATGATGCTTCACGACCATGTGTTAACAAACAAAGATGGAGGTTTTGGAGTTTAACAGATCTGGCTTCAGATCCTACCTCTGCCTCTTGCTAGCGATCTAACTTTGGATAAGTTATATAAACCACATCTCAGTCTTTCTTGTAAGTAGAAATGAGAACTAATCTCATAATAGTTTGGTATGGAATAAATGTACTTGGACATATAAAACACCAGCACTGTACCTAGCACAAAATAAGGGCTTTGTAAATCTTGGTTCCTTCTTCGCCATCCTTCTATCTACCTTTAGTAAGACCGCACAAGATGGATGGATTCCTGCAAGTTTTCCTACAGAAGCTTCAGTCACTTACTTGAACCCAATCATTGCCCCCTTAACAAGAAACTTCTTCTCATTCGTCTGGTATTCCCCTAAACAACAAGGAAGGGTGAAGGCCATGTGAAAGTCAGAAAGTCAGCTAATCTAGAGCCCTGGGGCTGTTTTCATTTTTGTACCCTGACTCTTGTGGAGTTGGGGAAGTTGGCAGAGTCCCCAGGACACATAAATCTTTGGGGAATAAGATCGGAAATTTATTTAGCAGAAAATTCTCCTATAGTGTGAGGCACACTGCTCCTCCCTCCCCATCTCAAGCACCTTATGTATTTCAAAGATGATACCAAAGTCAAGTTCCATGTTGAGTAGAGACAGTACAGGAATGAATCTTGAGTAAATGTACCTCCCTCGTGTCCCAGATATTACCCAACAAGTCACTGGGCTTCTGCCATGGGACAAGAGACGGTTGGGTCTTTGTCTCAATGATCTTTGTCTACCAAGGGAGACAAGCAATAAACACACAATGACAGCATCATGTAATAAGCTTTGCATTTGGAGCCAAGTACCACATGTCTAGGACTGACATTGCAGGAAATGGGGATCTGGGCTGTATTAAGGATGACCTGCATCCTTCATCGCTTGCCATTCCAACTTTGGCCACCGAGATAACTTGTCTGGACTGAACCTTCTTTGAGTTCTCTGTCCCTATCCTATCATGTGACATCTGTCTTAAATAAGGACCAGAAACAATACTTAGAATACTGTAGGGATCGACCTAACCGGGGCCTAAATAGAGGGAAAATGTGAAGAAAATTAGACTTTAAAATTTTTAAAATGTTTTTAGAATTTATTATGAGGCTCTCAATGACAAAACTGAAGCCATCTTAAAAACAAGCAAACAAACAGAACACTGACCTTTACCAATCATCCTGGTTTTTCTGGGACTGTCCCAGTTTTCACACTGAAAATTCCATGTCCTAGGAAACCCCTCAGTCAGGACACATGGAAACAGTTGGTCAGCCTAATTGTGTTCCAAACACAGAAGTACCCGCAGAGCAGAGAGAAAATGTATCAACCTCGTGCTTAAGCCTTGAGCCACAAATGCATAGAGTAATAAACGGTTAATCCACGGGCCCAAATTGCTTCCTGAGCATGAACGTGGAGATATGTAATATTTAACAAACACAAAAATTAGTACGTACTGAATGAATATGAGATAATATTTTAAAAATGCAAGAAATTGTGGTTTCTTATTCTTGAAAAAGGCCTAGAACATAGCCTTTCAAGTCACTGAGAGAGACGGGGTTTACATTTTCCTGGAGAGGCTTAACATACAAGTTAACAGCATTGTCATGGATAGAAGACAAATCTGATCATGGCTTTATGCTTACACACTGGGTGACGCAAGGTAAATTTTTAAACTTCTCTATACACTAATTTCCTTTTCTGTAAAATAATCCTATTTCAATGTCCCATTTTATAAACTAAAATAAAAAGATCATAATACATGAAAAATAATGATTACTCAATAAATATTAACTGCTCTCAAAAAAAAAAAAAACCAAGAGGAAGAACAAAGACCTACCATTTTATTGTCTCTGGGGTACCACGTAAAGTTAGTAATGGGTTAAAATTAGATTATTCATGAAAACAATTTTGTCATGAAGTATGGGGAATATATGGCTTTAGATTAATTTGGGTATTGTATTTTCATATATTCCTATAGCTGAAAAAAGCCTTGAGCTGAATACCTTCATTTGCCCGCCCAGGTCCTCTGTCCACCTTTTTCTCCATCCTTCTGTGTGCGACCTCAGTGGACTTCTGGCCCTTGGACTTAGCTCAAACCAGCTGAATGCTTTTAGCAACTGAAGGTCACAGCTCCTGTCCAGAGACCCTCTCCACCCAGCCCTTGCTGCTTCCAGGTTTTTGCCTCCATGTTCCTCCCACTTCTTCCCGGTTGGAGATGTTAATGGTTGCCCCCTTGACCAGCCTCAGGGCTCCACGCCATCATTGAGGTTTCCCAACAGCCTGACCACACATTTGTACATTATTTATCCAGCTGGATGTTTTTTTTGTTTCCTGCTAGAATGCTGACAGATACAAACATTAGAAGAACAACCAGCTTAGTGATTTCCAAACACAAATTTGGGCACCGTTCTGGATTGGCGACATCAGAGTCACTTACGGAGGTTTTGAGAGCATGGATTCCTGGACCTTGCACCTGGAGTACTAATTCAGAGGAGGCTGGGGGAAGAACTCACACTATATTTCTAGCAGCTCCCCTGCCAATCCTGCTGCATAGCCAGATCTGGGAAGAGTTCGCCCCTACAACCCTCGGTGCAGCTGGACCCTTTCTCTTCATCAGTATTTTTTGTTTTTGCTTCACATTTCACTCTCTTTGATTTCATTTTGGTTTGAAACACACAAACAAAAGCATACAACACCTACAGAAATTATGTGTATCCTCCAGAAAGGTGATCTCCGTTAGGGTGGGAATTTGGGCCAATTTCTTTCAGGTCTAGAACCTGCCTGACACATAGTTGGCACTCAATAAATATTTGTTACATGACTGTTAAATAAATAATTAATTGAGAATATTTGCAGAACTCTGCAGGGCTTAGATTAGTTCAAGGGGGGACATGACCTAAGCTCCATATTTGATAAGAGCCAAACAAAAAGCAATCTTGATAAAGAAAGATGAACTTGTCATCAAAACTGAGTGCATTGCTACATATAGAAATAGTTTCAAACTAGCGGCTTTTCTGGAATTTTTCCCCCCTCTGTCCTTGGAAGCCTGATGTGCATTCCACTAGACTAGGTGGCTTATGTTAAAAGCCAGGAAGCTACTGTCTATGTGGAGAGGGACTACTGAGGTGAACCCCCATTTTACTTTCTCCTACTCTACACTATTTGACACGTTCAGAGGACTTGTGGTGCCTTTTTTAACCCGGAGATTGCTGTCATTTTCAAATTGAGTGTTCAAAATAAATGAGCAGAATAAAAACCCAGAGCCAGGTACATCCTTCCTGTCCCTTACCTCGTTCGACCCAGTCCTCTACCTATTTCTAATTACCTGAGGAGACTTGTCCCACCTCTTTTTTTCTGCCACTTTCCCTATCCTTTTTGCATCGCTAACAGAAAAATCTCTTGGCTGACATTTTTCTGACAAGACGTATCAGCAAGATTGCTAGCTACTTGACCTCTTTCCATGCCAAGACTAAATTTGCTTGAATAAACTTGGTTGGAAAGCATTCTGGAGTAAGAAACACACTTCTCTAAGTCTTGAAATGGATTATACTGCTCATACCCTCTGTGAGCAGCATCTTTTCGAAATGACACACAGTCATTAGGATGAAAATCAATTATTGATTCCAAGATATTTAAAACCCATTGACCACCTAGGAGCCGAGAAGATGTATAGGGCTACTTGATCTTTTATAACTGGCCCCAGCCTGACGCATTTGGCTGGTCTCTTGTTTGCTCTCGACAGCTCTCCTCTCACCTCCGTTGCTGGATACGGCTTGCTGTCGTCAGGATTGTTCCTCCTAAGTTGAAGCTGCCAAAAAAGAACTCTCTGGGAGGATGAGGGGTCACTCAGGGCTTTTAGACAAATGTGTATTTCTGCTCTCAGTTATGTGGGAGCTGATCGGAGAGATATCTTCACAATTTGAGAGACGCTGTGAAATGAGAAAGTTCTAGGAATTAGCAATAAACCGACAATTCATCAGACGTCTAAAAATATTTTTGAAGATTTGAAGCAAAGATTAAGAAATTGGTGCTATTTAACTTAGAAAATAAGTCTGATGAATGATTAGATCTTGCTTCTCAAATGGTTGTTACTTTTTGGAGCATATGCAACTCTAATTAGAGAAAAGGAGGCAGAATGGAGAAAGAAAGAAAATGAGTAGGATAGATGCTTGAAATGTCCTTCCCAAAGGGAGTTCCAGAATCAGCCCGGCTTGCAGTCCCTCCACCGAGCACAGCTTCCTAAATCTACATGGACCCAACCTGAGGAACAAAGTGTGGGGAGCAGGAGGAGAGGGAGACGGACACTATGGCTTCTCTAACTTCTTTCTAACCTCAAATTTAGAAACATTTCCCTATGGTCCTCCTAGGACTTTATACCCATTTAAGATATGTTGTCCACGGGTTCAAAACTGTGCCTAATCTCTTTGATAGCTTGGTTTTTGTTGCAGTATTACAGAAAATAAAATAAAATAAAATCCCTCCCTTCAGCTAAAAAAAAAAAAAGAAAGAAAGAAAGAAAGAAGAAAAAAACAAATAGGAGAAGCAGAATTTAGGATTTTTAAAATATAGTATTATTTCTGGTCTTTGGAAATACATGTGCCCCAAAACATCCTAACTCAGCCCAGCACCAGTCTCTAGCAACATTTGAGACAGCCCTCTCATTATAAAATGGGGAAATCTGAAGTATTAGGTAGGAGACCATGTGGAAAATCAGAGGTTAATGCTTACGCAGTATCTTCCTTAAGACACCAAATGCGTATGTTTACATGTGAAGAAGCATCAGTGTTTTCCTTCCCCCTATGAAACATGGGTCTCTTATTCTCTGATTTCATGTTCATAGCTCAAGAACCAAAACTTAAGCAGGTGAACATGGAATGACTGTCCCTTGGTCACCTGGAACTGGTCAAGTAAGGTATTAGCTATTCAAGAAAAAAAGTCCTCCTGTAACCACCAGGAGGCCTGGCTTGCCCTGTAAGGCCCTCCCTGAACTTAGTCACCACTCCACCCAGTTCTAGAGGAAGAGTCATCAAACAAATGATTCAAAACATTTTTATTCAAAAATAATAATAAAACTGACAATGCCTTCCTTTCATGCCACAGCAGGAAAACTTCCACGACCAAGGAAAGAGCCTGCTTGTTACCTGTGTGAGTTGGCAAATGGGGCCCACTGCCATGGGAGAGGTTTGTCTGGGCGCCTCCGTGGCTGAAAAAGGGCAAATATATTCTTAGAGTAACTGTTTGGTTTAATTGCCCAGCAGTCAACCTAGCCAAAACTTGCTTACATTTAGCAATTTTTGTTGATTATAGTTCTCTGGGTAAACATCAGGGGACAGAGGACAATAGGGAAGGAAACCACCTGTAGGGTCAAAGAAGGCAAAACAGATGAAGAGAATCCATGCACCTGTCCATTCTCACAAATCCACCCATTTCAGACTGACCCGCCCATTTCAGGTAGATCCTGGGTCTGAGCTCCAGTGAGGACATACAAAGTATTGAACTTTGGAGCTTCAAGGAGCCTTAGAGATCGTCTAGTCTACCTCTCTCATTCTGGAGATGAAGAAACAGACCCTGAGTCTACAAAGTGGTTCGCTGAGTGTCTTAAAACCTGAGCACCCATGGGGGGCCTGGGGAGCACAGCCAGTTAAGCGCCCGACTCTTGGTTTCAGCTCAAGTCATGATCTCAGGATCACGATCTCAGTGTTGTGATCAATTGATCTCAGGATCAGCCCCGTATCAGGCTCTGTGCTCAGTCCAGAGTCTGCTCAAGACTCTCTTTCTCTCTCTCTCTACCCCTCAGTCCCCCTCTCAAGTGAAGAAAAAAAAATCTTAAAAAAAAAGAAAGAAAGAAACTGAGCACTCAGGTCTCCCCTAATCATTAATCCAGGACAGTTTCCACATATCATCCAAGGAATTTTCCTGGCCTAGTGGCCCAAACTGCGGAGCACAGGCTTTAGGCTGGATCTGCTTGTGGAAAGGAAGGGAGCGATGGAAAGCCAACTTTTAGAGGGACCTCCTAAGGAAGGAAGGCTCAGAGTCATTCTGTACCCATGGAAGTCTCCAGTACCTCTGGAGGCCGTATTTTTCTCCTCTGAGAGGCCCAGCAAAATGTTGAAATATCTGTTAGGGGAAACTACATGGCTATGCATTTGATGGCTGTTCAAATTTCCAGTCCTCCCAAGACAACCCACCTGCCAGCCCTGAGATGCTGGTTTCCAACACTTTCTACAGGCCGTGGCAGACTTTGAGAGAGTCAGTGCCTTAATGGTCACAGCCATCCTAGCTGGCCCTAGAGAAGAAGCCAAGACACCATTTAACTTTGTCCTCCAGACCTAGCTCTTGTGCTCTGGGGGGACAGGAGAGGATTAGCATACAAGGAGGGAGATGGAGGAACTCTCTGCTGCCCCTTTTTGTTGATGTTGCTATTGTCTTTGGGCCAGGAACAGCTCAGAGTTTCAACTCTGCTCCATGGCAGGCCTCCTCTCCAGATCGCCAGCCCCAGCTTGTCTCCAGCTGCAGTTCTGGGTTTCGGTGGGTCCACTGAAGGTCCCTATTGGAGGTCCTCTATCCCTCATTCCCACCAAACCTCACCCTGAACTCTCTCTCAGCCATGAGAGATGGACATCTCTGTTTCTGCTAAACATACTACCAACCTCCTAGTTACACCCCTAGGTTTCTTTTGATCCAATCGCCCTTTCCCATTCCCAGCTGGCTTATCAGTTGGCTCCCAAGTCTTAGCAAGGCTCCTTGTGTCTGTGGAAAGGCTTTCTTGTATTGCCCTATCTTAGGCCTGCAGCACTAGAAGGACAAGTCACCAACCCTTCATGCTCCATGCTGCGTGCTCACTGCACATGAAAAAATAAATCTCTGTTCGTTGAAGCCACCCAATCCGTGGTGTTTTGTTACAGCAACCCTAGCGAACTCATACCCTACCTGTCCCTCCTGACACAGCTCCAGGGTGTACAGTGGCAGTGTGGGCCTCCTGGCCTTGGCACTGGCTGAGTTTTTGCACCCAACCCCCTTCGTCTGATTTGGTCAACTCCTAGTCCTCCCAGATTTAGCTTAAGTCTTCCTTCTTCTGTGACTGTTTCATGAGGCTTCTCATCCCAAGCCCAAACTGATGTCTTCCACCTTGGTCCTGATGAAGCAGGACTCACACGTTCCTCTCCCAGCCCACAGCACACGGAGCCACAACCACCTGCTAGCTCTCCGTTTGCTTTTAGACTGTTGTTCTCAATCTTTGCTGCATACTACAGTCCCTTCAAATGATTCTTAAAAATACTGGTTAGTCAGAGGTCCCTGGGTGGCTTAGTTGTTAAGCGTCTGCCTTCAGCTCAGGTCATGATCCCAGTGTCCTGGGATCAAGCCCCACATCGGGCTCCCTGCTCAGCAGGGAGTCTCCTTCTCCCTCTCCTCCTCCCCTCCCTTGTGTGCTCCTCTCTCTCTTTCTCTGTCAAATAAACTCCTTAAAAAAAAATACTGGTCAGTCAGAAAGATAAACCCCTATGATTTCAACTACATGTGGAATTTAAGAAACAAAATAAATAAGCAAATGGTAATGAGAGAGAGAAAGAGAGAGAGAGAGAGAGAGAGAGGAACCACGAAACAGACTTTTAACTATAGAGAATAAACTGATGGGTTACCAGAGGGAAGGTGGATCGGGGGGATGGAAGAAAATGGGGGAAACAGATGATGGGGATGAAGGAGGGCACTTGTGATGAGCACGGGGTGTTGTATGGAAATACTGAATCACTATATTGTCCACTGAAATGAATATCACACTGTCTGTTAACTATATTTGAATTAAAATTAAAAACTTACTAAAAGAATACAGACACTCAAACTTTACCCCAGAGATTCTGATCAAGGGGCCTGGGGTACGGCTCTGATATCAGTGTTTTCCAAAACGCCCCAGGTGGTTCTAACGTGTTGCTGGGGTGCTACCCGCTGTAGTGCGCTGTGCTCCTGGCAGGTAGGGTGTCCACCTTCTTTGATTTGCAGTCACCCTGAACAGCGGCTTGTCTCGAGTGAGCACAGTTCCTTGAACTGGATGAAGGACCCCAGACCCTCTTTCTGTCCTCTCCTTTACTCCTCATTTCTCTGCATTTAACATCTTCACCTTTCCTCAAAAGTAACCCCTGCAAACCAAAAACACAAACCCGTACATGAAACAAGCCCTCTATAAAAGGTCAGTTTGAGATTTAGAGACTCAGACCCTCTGAAATCATCACAAGCCGTGGGGTGAGGGGCATGCACACATATGATGACAGTATTTTAAAATAAGGTAAAGCAAAAGTGCAGAAATGGCTCGCGTTCAATATCCATTTCCCCGCTTCTAATATTTAAAGCAACCTCTTTTCTCCTTCTGAACACAGAACGTGGGAAACCGCCTCATCACCCCACCACTTGCACTCCCACTCCCTGTCCTTTCCCTGGAGGGATTTTGGGAAGGAAATGCAATGCTATATTTATGCTTTTCTAATGCCCTTAACCAATCATCCCTCAGTGACAGTGGCCTATGGGAAGATCTTGGAGCCCCTGTTTCCCAGCTAACACCCCCCAGTTAGCTCTCAAATACTCCCTGCCCTCATGAGTCTTTCTCCCCTCCTTCTCCCTCTAAAACTCTAAGAGGAAAATGACTGATAAAGAGCTATTTGATTTCACTTCTTTTGGAGATGAATCTTATACGTATTCCTTATACAAAGTTTAGAAAATATGAAAAAAAACCCAATTAAAAATAAAAATGATTGGCAATCCTACTAAGAAGAGCTAAAAACTGTTCAGACTTTGGTACGTTTTGTCATATATTATATATCTGTGTAAGGGGAATGTGTCCATAAATAGATATACAATGTATTGTGAGTAGGTGAGAGAAAGAGGAGGGAGGTAGAGAGAGGGAGGAGGAGGAAAGAAGGACGAAGGCTGGGAGGGAGAGAGAAAGGAGGGAGTAAGGGAGGGAGGAGGGAAGGAAAGTGGGAGAAGGAGGAAGGGAGAGAATACGTATTGACTGTCTTATGGTGAGGAGATCAGTGTTCACATGGTATTAACTTGTTTCTTTATATATTCAGAATACTGAGACTCAGGCCTCCAATGCATTAGGCTGAGGATGTTCCTGAAGATTCCAAAGAGGAGAAGGAAGAGAGTCTTTCCTCATCTTGCTTGCCCACAGCAGCTCTCACCATCTTTATCCCGACTCAGTGGGGATAAGTGTCTCCACTCTTCAGCCTCCCTCTCAACACTCTGCCCAAATTCACATCCTTTGGCACCAGCCCCTCCACACCCAGATCTTGATCCCAGAGTCTCCATGTTTCCTTCCTGAGGGAGAGCAGTTTAGCAATATAGCTTAACTTTCACTCATTCAGAGGGGCTAGGCAGGCTTACCTCACAATCTGAGACTGTGGTCCTTGTCAGGACAGAGTCTGTAGAAGGAGGAAACAGGTTCTGTTCAGTCAGAGCAGGAATCAACTTCCCCCAACAGCACCCCACCCTACAAACCCATAACCACAGAAACACCTCTTATCGGCTTTCTGTAACCATCAAAAGGGGTTGAGTGATCCTAGCACTAAGTGAAGAACCTTTCAAAAGAGACAGCAAAAGGAAGTTTTGCAAAACACAAAGCTTTCCATGAGGGATTTGTTCTTGGAAAATAATGTAGCATGGTCATGACAGGCCTTGTCTCTGGAGCCCAGATACGCATGGGATTGAGTTATAGCTGAGTGACCAGGGACAAGTTACTCTACCTTTTGAAAGGTACTCTGCTTATCATCTGAAAAATAAGAATAATAGTAGCCTCCTCAGAACATTATGATGAGAATTAGATTAGATAATGTGTGAAAAGTATTCAGCACAACGTCCAATGCATGAGCAGTCCTCAAGAAATGCTAGCTGTTATGAGGTCTGTCCTCTGGCTGATTCATGCACTGGGCATGTTGTTATTGTAATTTCCTAAAAAGTTTTTCTAAGCATCATTATTAGCGGCTCTGGAAATTTTTAGGCATTTAATAAATGGTAGCAACAAAGATCTAGTTTGGGGATTACTTTGGCTCATGGAGCACCTTTGAAATTTGTTTGGTTAAATCTATGCGAGGAAATACATTTTATAGAGGAACCCATGACATACACCTGTGCATGTATTTGTATGTTTACAACTGGGCGGGGGGGAGTCCAAGAAGTAATACTCAACCTTCTGAGCTGACACTTTGATATTTTCTGCTGCATTTTTAAAATGGTGGATGTAATCAACTTAATTAAATTTTGCAACCCACTAAAAAGTTGAGACCTACAGTTTGAAATCCATGCACCATGGGACCATGAAATGGAATATCCTGAGGAATAGATGTCTCTTATATCCAACACAATCATTCTTTACAATTTTGAGACCTATAACATCTTCCCTTATTATTTGTTCTATGTTTCTATTTCTTGCATCCTTAATATATCTTCAGAAGTCAAAATAAAGTTGTATGCTTTCTTAGAATCATGCACAACTTTCTATCATAGTGGTAGAAACAAAAGACCTCTCAAAAATTGTTTTTTAGGTATAATTGAATTTCTATTTGCAGAAAATTTAAGAAACTGACTATTCACTTTCACGGGAAATTTCTTAACACATCGTAGAAGATAATCCGATGCCAAAATTGTCTGTCTAAAAAGATCTACACCAGGACATAAAAGAAGAGACACCGAGGAAAATATGTAAGAAAAAAACCGGCCAGTCCTCCTAGTTCCTATCTCTCCACTGCCCCACACCATACTGTTAATGACAATTGCTAAAGGGCTAGATACTAAAGACTTATCAAGTAGGTTAAGATGTTCTGTCCTCTTCTCCTTCTAACTGTACTCTTTCAAACTTTCTAAATTATGATTCTATGTGTCACTGACGGAAGCATGATCGGTATCCACTGGTTTTGCCTAGGTGACTTGATCAGAACTGTCAGACCGAGAAGATCCTAGGCAGAGACTCCAAGACTGATGTGCCCTCCAGCTCTGGACTCTACCTGCATTCCAGAACTACGCTTGTGTTTTCAGCACCTTCAACTGCCCGCAGTCCCGAGCCAGATGAGACCAGCTTGCAGAATTCCAAATTCCAAGACCTCATTTTCTTTCTATTTCACACACATGCTCTAACCTTAGTCCTATAACCTATTGACCTTCACCCCCACTGGAATTTCTAAACAAACTATACATGCTCAGCTAGGTTAGAGAAGCTACTTGAGTTTCAAGTAAAGTTTCAAGTTTTGACATTTCTACTTTATGCTTCAAACCTTATGCCTTAGATAAATACTCCCAAAAAAGTCTCAAAATATTAGTAGTATAGTGTTGACTCCCTCCCTCTCTTTCTTTTCTTTATTTCCTTTCTTTCTCTTTCTTTACTTTTCTTTCTTTCTTTCCTTCGTTCTTTTCTTTTCTTTCTTTCTTTATTCCTTGTCATTTGGTAAATTTCTTCCCTTTTCTTCAACAGATTATGAGGTGAAGGATATAAAAGAGTTACTTAAGAAAAAATTATACTTTTCTCCCTCTTAAAGTGTTCAGGAGCTTGTGTAGGAGAATTTGTCATAGTTGAAGTGTTCATAGCTCTGTATCAAAGGCAAGGTCAGGAGAACAGGACAATTTTATGTAGAGTAATTATTAAAGGGAAGATGATCTGAACCCAGGTCATCTTCCCTTTGTTATTTTGTGGCTGTGTGGCTCTAGAAAGATCTCTTGCCCTGCCTAACTCTCAGTTTTTGTTATCAGGAAAATGAGATGAATAATAGATAAAACACTCACTGGATGCAGGCAAATACACAATAAGTAGTGATGTTGTTGTTGCTGCTGCTATAAAAGTTCTCCTCCACCAGAGCCCTTACAGAAAAAAAAAATTTTGAAGGTGATAGAAATGCTTTTTGTCTTGATTGTGGTGATGGTTTCATAGATGTGTGTTTATGTTGAAATCCATAAAACTGGATACATCGAATATACACAGTTGGTAAAATATCAATTATATTTCAATAAAGCTGCTAAAAAAAAGTTGGACTGGCATCCATAGAAATACGAAGGAGGCACCAATAGTATCTGTCTCCATTAGGAATTAAATAACACTATTAATAAATGTTTAAAAAGAATTTCTAATTAAACAGTCAAAATGGCAAAAAACAAAAACAAAAACAAAACCCAAAAAGCCAAACAAGGAAGCCAAAAAATCTCATAAAAGCCAGAGCCTATAATCTTGGATAGAAAGAAGACTCCAGCAGCATAACAGAGGCAAAACTTCACTTCTAGTCCCACCAAGAATTTCCCACCAGTGAGCAACTAGTCCTGTGTCCAGAAGCTATGGGAAAGACTTCCAAGACGATGTGACCAACCGAATATTCCCTAAAGGATCTTCTAAACCTTCAGATGTGACTAGCCTCTGCTCCAAAAAGACTCCCCAGAGCCAAGGGGTCCTTGGAGTTCACCGGCTCTTCCGGACAA
This sequence comes from Meles meles, assembly GCF_922984935.1. Classification (NCBI taxonomy): domain Eukaryota; kingdom Metazoa; phylum Chordata; class Mammalia; order Carnivora; family Mustelidae; genus Meles; species Meles meles. Next base: position 95,363,987 of record NC_060070.1, read on the forward strand.
TCCCTGAAAAGCACACTGTCCACACTGGAGTGAGGTTGAGTGAAAGAGCTTTCCCGAAGATTCCCCACATTGGTTTGGGAGAGATTCCCACAACACGGTTATCAGAAGCAGATAATCTGAGGCAGGATGAGGAGGACAGGCTACAGCTTGTGTTTCATAACATTATCCAGATTTCCCCAGACTCCACAACTTTGACCTTACGTCCTAGAAACACAAGCTGAGAGAACAGGGGGTCACATATGTCCCCAGCTCCCAGAGTTTCCTGCCAGGCTTCCTGTGGACTGGGAACTCTTTGCAGGCCTGTAAGGAGGTCTGAAGGCTGGCTCCAAGTTCACCGGGTCTCTTGAGAAGACTTCTTGGCTGGGATGCTCAAGATGGACCATCTATAATGGGGAGGGGAGAGACCTTTGAATGTCCCTGAGGCCGGATCCCTACTATTTTAAATGCACTGTAGCTCAGCCTTTAAAGAGAGGAATGAAGTAAATGTTGACCTCTGGATACTCTCTCAACCCACAGGATTAGTCTAGGAAAATTTTTCACAATATAGATGTTAGAAACTGATTGTTTAAGCCTTGATCTGAAGAAATGACCTGCAGACGCATGTCATAACATTCCTCTGCATTTCTTAACCTCCAACATTTGAGCCCTGAACCCTGAAGACCCAGGAGGCTGAGAACAGCAAAACAAGACATTCTGCCCCATGCTGAATTCCCATCTACAGGAATTTCCTGTCAGATCTGTAGTTTTTCTCCATGTCACAGCTTCACAAGGCACACAGTCACATCTCTCAGGCTAGGAGGGACTCTAGGGATGATTTGCTGCCTCTTAGGACCTACACTCAAACTGTGAGACACCCTCATGGCTTTATGATTTTGACTTCCCTTTCCCTTCCCTTCCAGACCCTTTGCAGAATGAAGCTTTCATATATAACAGGGTTGGGTATTCTGATGCAGAATCAGAAAGGAGGATTTGCTTCCCACTTTTCCCCCAGCCCCACTCCCATGTGCAGAAGCTCTGACTGGCACTTAAGGGGCGACTCTGATAATACACACACCATTGCCATGGGTTTCTGGTCAATGTCCCTGGGCTGGACCAGGCCACTGTGTGATGGACAAAATCTGGTTGCATCTCAGAACTTGGAGCTTCATGAAATCTCAGGGATGAGGGAGAAGATGAGTTTAAGGTGACTATGGTTTGGAGCTCAGATGACTGAGGCATGGTCTCTGATAGAAGAAGCAAGTCAAGAAGCCCAAGAATGTTGAGGGTGTGGAGATGACAAGAGAGCAGATTTGTGGGTTTCTCTGGCATGGAGTCATTTTAGAGGGCATTTTGACCTTCATTCTGAATCCAGAAAGGATGAACCTCATTAGGCAAATAAAACTATTTCTGAAGGCTTGAGGTGGGAGGGATTGCTCTGCCATGGAAGCGACTATTGTCACAGGAAGTAGCTAGAATCAGGAGATACTGCAAGATAACACTCAAACTTACTTGACATTTATACATATAATAAAATAAAAACCTTTCATTTCCACTATAACATCCAAGGAAAAGGGAGATTGTAGGGGAGATTATGGGGAAGCTAATGATACTCCCATCCCAAAGTCAACCCTGAATACTCAGCCAATCTCAGTATTCTAGAATGGTTCTCATCTCCCAAAATCCTATCTTATTTTTTTTAGCAGAGCAGCTCCAGTTCCAACAAATATTCTTCATACATGATTGTTTCCAGAACCCTCAACACTCACTATCCTCTGAATACATTTTAGTTTGTCAATGTGCCTCCGAAACATATAGCATCTAGAATTTTAGAAAAGTCTCTAAATGCAATATGATCTAGGAAAATTAAGAGACTTATTACCTATCTTGTGCTCACCAGTTTCCCCTTAATATCTGTTATTAAATTGGAATAAAAAAATATTCAACTTGAGGCTCTCATTTGAGTTCATGATATAATGACTTTCTAGTTCTAGATTAAAGATTGCAACCAAGGAGAGTTGAGAATCCATAAAATGGATGTTGACAATGGATGGAAGAGGTCACTACTCAAACCTCAGCAGTGTGGTGACATCACAATCACTAAATGACATTCCTAGACATTTTATGGTTGCATAGGCACATGAATCATCCTAGAGCTTGACATAAATAGAGTAATAAAAAGAAGCCATTTAAAATATCATTTCCCTCTTAAAGTAATGTTTCCCATTGAGCTCAAGTTAAACACGTTATTCAAGGTCACACAGGGAGCCAGTGACCAAGATAAGATTCAAATCTTATCCTATTCAAGCAGGTGTCTCTTCAGCCTACTTGTTTCATGGCTGCATCACACTTCATAGTAGATTAGGATCTTAGGGGTAAAGCCCCTGAAGAATACTGCAAATATGCAGAAGTTTCAAAAGAAAATACAAGTTTAATCAAAGTACGGTAAACTCTCAGCCACCTTAGAAAGAACACAAAAGTACCCTCTGCACCAGGTGACCCAGTCCACGACTCCCAGCTGATCATCTCAGGGAGGCACGTGGACCAAGGGCAGCAGATCTATATTGTCTCCAGTGAATATGCCATGACTGGCACAAAACCAAGACCATGTAGGGCTCTTCTCTTACACAGTGAGCTTGAAAACATCAAAAGAATGTGCAGTTATCCACAGGAGCTTAAGCTAAAATGTCTTGAGTTTGAGAGGGAGGATAGAGAAGGCATGAGTGAGTTTGAAACTGAAGGAGCAGAAGTGTGAGTAAGGAGGAAAAAGAATGGTGATGGGTAGGTATCATGGGAAAGAAAAGATGTAACCCATGAAACTGAGCCAGGGAGAGTTACAAAGGTCAAGTTCATTCCACTTGTAGCTATAAACTAAAGCTGCCTTTTCTGAGATAATCTGAGGAAGTCTTTATTCTCCACAACCACACAGCCGAGAGGGGGAAAGATAGGTGGGTAAGGGAAATGGGGTGGGGGGTAACTGGGTGAGGGGCATTAAGAAGGCCACTTGATGTCATGAGCACTGGGTGTTGTATGCAACTGATGAAATCACTAAAATCTACCCCTGAAACTAATAATACACTATATGTTAGCTAACTTGAATTAAAAAAAAAAAAGAGTTGGGCAGTGGGGTGGAAGAGATTATTTACCTAAGACTGGTAATGGTTCTCATAGCGTGTTCTAGGAATTCCTAGGGAGTCTTAAGACTTTTTCAGAATGTCTTTGAGGTCAAAACTACTTTAAGGAGAGGAGAGAAAGAAAAGGAAAAGGAAGAAGAGGAACCAGAGAGAAGGGAAGAAAAAGAAGAAGACATCCTTTTCTCTTTCCACTCATATTTCACACATATGTACAGAGTATGAAAAGCTTACTGATACAGTTTAAAAATTCACATTACATCTCTTTTTTAAGAATCAAACACCTGGTGGGGCGCCTGGGTAGCTCAGTGGTTTAAGCCTCTGCCTTCAGCTCAAGTCATGGTCTCAGGGTCCCGGGATCAAGCCCCGCATCGGGCTCTCTGCTCAGCAGGGAGTATGCTTCCCCCTCTCTGCCTGCCTCTCTGCCTAGTTGTGCTCTCTCTCTCTCTGTCAAATAAATAAATCTTTAAAAAAAAAAAAGAATCAAACACCTGTCAAATTTTAGTATGTTATTAAAGAAGAATAGTCATAATTTCCTGAAAAGCTATTAAAATACTCCCCTTTTTCAACTTATACAAGTGTGACAAGTGAGATTCTCAACCAAAATGATACATCACAACAGAATGAAGAAATTCAGCCATTTACTAAAACACCAAACATCTGCAAAAATGTAAAACAATAGCATTCTTCTTCATCTATTTTTTAAAAATATCTTTCATTAGAAAAGATGTTATGTTATCAAGAAATAAATTTTTAATACATACATGAATTAATACATATGTATGTTTAAGTGTTTCCAGCTTTAATATCCAATAAGCGCTATGAATCAGACAGCCCACATAAACAAAAGCTCTTGGAGATTCTCAGTAATTACTTTAGAGTGTATAGGGGGTCCCGAAACTTAAAAGTTTAAAAATTACTGTTCTAAGTGATTTTAACGCCCCTTCATTGTTTTGCTTTTCATCCAACCTGCAGGACACACTGGCATCCAACACCCGCACCACCACCACCATCACACCGCTCCCCACCCCATCCAGTGCTTTCCTAGCACCACAAGCCAGTGGGCTCTCAAGTCACCTTGAGAAGATGGGAAGCAAATGTGAGTATGCCTCCGACTCTGCGAGGCCTCTCTGCACCACCTAACCTGCAGGCACTGTTTTTAATTCACCCTTTAATTATAACCTTAAGTGATAACTCTCCAGCTGTTTTCATTTAGCAGAAGCCTGTTAACAAATTCCAGTGAACTCCCTTCCTAAGTATTATTCACGGAGTTGGCTTCATATTGAAATATCCTCCCTCCTGTGAAATTATTTATTTCGCTTCAAAGTTATGCTGATGTCACTTTACACCCTCTGTGGGGACACAAAATGCTAGATGGCCTTGATTGGGTCTTGCTGTGGCCAGGCACAGTCTTAAGGGCTCTACATGCATGACTTAATTGACTTCTATGGGTAAGCCTCTTGGGGTGTCCGAAAGTGTTCAGTAAGCAGGACCTGCTCAGGAAATGAGGATTGTTGTTAAAGCCTCTCAACTGCCTTGTGAATTACCTATTGTTATCATACTCGCTTTCAGATGACAAAATGACCTGAAGTAACTCCTCCAAGGTCACCCAAGAGCACTGCCAGACTTCAGAGCCCACATACTTAATAACTTTACTTATGGCTTTCGTTTGCTAGAAATTTACAAAAGTTTCAGGTAAAACAATTTTCAGAATTTTTATTTCAGATTTTTCATGGTCTCTAAAATTGGAGAAATAATTTTCTCCCATGTAAATTACTTTGTATGGTTTTCAGAAATGATTATAAATATCATCGCTTAATGCTATCCTTATCACTATTGTAAAAAAAGGAGTAATGAGTTGACAATAACCTAATGCTGGGAGTGATAATGGGTAATTTGCCCATATCTTTTCTTTTTTTTTCTTTTTTCTTTTTTTTATTAACATATAATGTATTATTTGTTTAGGGGTAAAGGTCTGTGGTTCATCAGTCTTCCACAATTCACAGCACTCACCATAGCACATACCCTCCCCAATGTCCATCACCGAGCCACCCCATTGGTCCCCTACAACCCTCAGTTTGTTTCCTGAGATTAAGAGTCTATTAAGGTTTATCTCGTTTCATTTTTCTCTCCCTTCACCTGTGATCCTCCATCCTGTTTCTCAAATTCCTCATATCAGGGAGATCATATGATAATTATCTGTCTCTGATTGACTTATTTTGCTTAACATAATACCCTCTAGTTCCATCCACCCAGTTTCCCATATCTCTTCTTTCAAAAGGTGAGGTGTATACCAGCAGGCCAAACGGGATGTTGTATCCAAGTCCTGGGCAGAGACTGAAAAATGCCAGCTGGAAGGTTTAGGCAAATATGATGGAGACCAGGCCACACCTGACCCGAGTGTTCAGAACGGTCCCCTAGCCATGATGTGCCCCACCCCCCATGCCCTAAAGAACCTCGGATTCATGGGCAAGTGGATGATATGCTTCACTCAAGTTTCCCTTTAGCAGAGTAAGCAGAACACAGTAAAATTCTATGCAAAAAGGCAGAAAGCCAAGCTCTGGGCCTAGAAGACAATGACCTTCACTCTCCAGATGCACTGTTGGGAATCACAGGTGAAGGCAAGTCCTCAGCAGACATGGCCCTGTTGTCCTCCCCAAGGCCGTGCAGTGAGGAGTTGTGGGTTTTGCTGTGTGGGTGACAAATATTTTGAAGCACACTGGACATACTTTTATGCAGAATCTGGACGACACCCTGCCCCTACCCATGGACTAGGATAAAAAAAAGGCTTCGTAAGTCCTTGCCCTTTAGAAAGCATTCCTTCCTTTCACCGTGATGATCATTCTGTGAACCAGGCAGGAATGTTTCTGGAAGGAGGTCCCAGGACAAAGCTAGGCCGTCTCCTCTGACTGTCACCTTGGTTTCATCAGACTTGCAAAAAAAAAAAGACAGAGGAAAGGAAAAGTAAGAAATTTCAAGGGGAAACCATGGTAAGCCATCTTCCTTCCACCACCACCCCCAATCTCTTGATGGAGAGGCTGAGCGTATCATGCTTCATTTTTTCCCCTTTGTTAATGACCCCAGATATTCAGAAAAAGCTGAGTCATTACAGCCACAAAGCACCCAAATTGCTCGGGGGCGTTCCTTCATAGACCCCCACGCCACCATAGGCAGCAAAAGCCTTCAGAGATGATCTCTTCTCTCTGTTTGTGTTTAGTATCTGGGAGGCCAAAGGGTACACATCTGTCCCTGCCATGCCAAGCGCTCCAGTAGATGGTGAAAAAAACCAATTCGGACAGCCAAAGCCCTGCTGTGGGGACTGGGGAATGAGCCAGGGACAAACTGCTCTGTGAACCCCACCGATATTTAAACATAAGATGAGGGCACGTCAAAGGAGCTTCGGAGATCAATCTTTTTACAAAGAAGTTACTGATTTTTTATTTTATACCACAAAAAGCAGCAGTGTGATTTGCAACAGGCCAAGCAACACTGAAATGTACAACTGTGAGGCCCAAACTCTTCACCCCCCACCTCCTTTGCCAGCCCTCCAGGTAACTATTATTAACAGTTTGGTAAATATTCTATCTATTAGCAATAATACATCCAGAATCTGACCACTGACCCCCTCCACCATGACCACCCGGGTCTGAGAAGCCTCATGCCTGGCCTGGATCCTCCTAGTGCTCTTCTAAGTAGTCCTCCTGTTCTTTTTAGGAGATTTAAAGAGAAAGAAAGAAAGAAAGAGGGAGAGGAAGGAAGGAAGAAAGAAGAAAAAAAAAAGATGCCAGTTCCTTCTCTGCCTAAGTTCTCTAAACAGTTCCTTTTTTTAAAGATTTTATTTATTTATTTGACAGAGCAAGACACAGCGAAGAGAGGAAACACAAACAGGGAGACTGGGCGCGGGAGAAGCAGGCTTCTTGTCGAGCAGAGAGCACAGTGCGAAGCTCGATCCCAGAACTCTGGGATCATGACCTGAGCCAAAGGCAGATGCCTAATGACTGAGCCACGCAGGCACCCCTAAATAGTTCCATTTACCTCAGAGTCAACGTACTTATCCCATCCCATAAGCCTTGCCCCACTGCCTGGTCTGCGCCCGCACCTCCGACCTTTCTTCCAGCACGTTCTGTGGTCCAGCCTGCGCCCCAGCTCCCCGCTCCTCTTCTTCAAACACAACAGCCACACGGCCCCAACCAAGGGCCTTTGCCAAAACGGACCTCCTCTGTTCAGAAGGTCTTTGCCTGGGTTTCAAAATGACTTTGCCCCTCATTTTCTTCAAACGTTTGGTCAATGGTCACCTTCTCAGTGTGGCACGCCCTGCAAACCGATTTTAAAATGAAGACGCCATGCCTCACTTTACCTAGCCCTTACCTTGTTGTTTTGTTCACAGCACTTAGGACCGTCTACCATAGTATGTCACTTTCTGTCACTTTCATAATGTATCATGTGCAATAGTGATCATTTCTCCTCTAGCAAGAGTGTATGCAAAGGTTTTCATCATTTGTTCTCTTTTTTGAAGGCTTAGATCACACAGTCCATGCACAGTAAACATGGAACGATGAAGGAAAATTATTTTTGCATCACTGTTGAAAATTACTGCTTGGCACTGCAGGGGAGTGTGTCTAGAATTTATTCACTCCTGATGGGGAAATAACAACAACAAAAGAAGGACCTTGATCCGGAAGTAAAGTACGGCGGGGGGGAGTGGAAGGAGGAAACTGTAAAAAGCAGGACCAGATGTTCCAACACTATCATAGATTAAGATTCACCTTTTAAAACATCTGTACAGCACTCCTATGTGTGTTGCCTGCTACCAGTGGTATCACAGGGATCAGTGGAATACTGGAAACAAATAATAATGACAGAACAAAAATGTTAAGTATCTAAAAATAATCATGGTTAAACCTCATGATTTAGGGAAAGTGACTCTTCACCATTTGCTTCTCTGCGAGTTATGTTTTTGTTTTTGTTTTTTAATATTTTTATTTATTTATTTGAGGGCAGAGGGAGAGGGAATCTCAAGCAGACTCTCCGCTGAGCTTGGAGCCCATCCCATGATTCTGAGATCAAGACCTGAGCCGAAATCAAGAGTCCTAGGTTTAACCCACTGCGCCACCCAGGTACCCCTGAGCCATCTTTCCAAAAATTGGAACTGATCAACCCTCAGCTGTCTGCCTGGCACACATATAAGAACGAACACAGCCAAGCCTATTAGGAGGGAAAGGGAATGGAAATACAAAAAAAAAAAAAAAAAAAGAGAGAGAGAGAGAGACGTAGAAAAAAGAACCCGTGTAAGATTGAAACCAGTGCTTTGCAATTAAAGTTTTACTTTAAATCTACTTAAAACAAAGCTAAATTATTGTTGCCTTATGTTTAGGGTAGCTAAAGGGAAGTAAACCATCACCTAAGGCCCATTTTTTCAAACAATGAACTTTCCAACTGCCTACTTCCAAACAGCAGGCATCCCACAGAACACATCGTAAGGATGGAGGACTGCTTCTATGAGGAAAGCTCCCTGAGGTACAAGTCACATGATAGTTGCTTCAGTTGTCAAGAACTTCTTACTGGGCCTGCGCAAATGTCCACAGGTGACCTTTCGACGTGAAAGAGACTGAAATCTCTGATCATGTCAATACACCATCTCTGAACAGGGGACGAATGAAAAAGCATAACCACGCACTGCGCCTGCGTAGATCAACCATTCCTTGACCTTTCATCACCCTTTCTAACTTCCAATCCCATTCACCCATGCTCTCCCTAAAATCCCATAAATGCTCAAGACCCCTTCTCAGAGGAAGGGGAATTTGAGATCTTTCTCCCTCTCCCTAACTGCCTTCTTTCGTTCCTGCAAACCGGCTCAAAGGGTTGGGCTTCACAGTGTCTCAAGCGTAGATGCTATCATTAGCTTGCGAGACCAAGTCCCTCCACCTTCTGTGCTGTTCTGGCAGCCACACACGGCTGCTGTAATTCACTTTGTTTGCTGTGGCCTCCCCGTCCTGCTCCCCAAGCTGTCAGGTTGCTAGGGAAACAATAAACTGCTGGGGTGAAGAAGAGTTTAGAATATCCATGCTGCTGGGTAAAGTTGATTTGGGTTATGAGAGGGTGAGATTTACCTCCAGGAATTATTGGGATTGTCTCACGTCGCTAATAATCTGTAAAAATGCCAAAGGTCCAACCCTCTCTACTTGGAGTTCAAGGGCCTTAAAAGTCTGGCTGGGGGTGGAAATCTCCTGGCAGGCATTTCAACTGAAACCTATGAAATTCAACTTAGTTGTTGTCTGCTTAGGGAGTATTTGAAATTTCCTGCTATCCAAATATATTTCTCTTTCTCCTAACTCTCCTCTACCTGCAAAAAAAGAGAAATACCCCTTTGAGCTACACAAGATTATGGAAAAATTACCACAGTACTGACCCCATTGAGCCAGTCAGATCAGGAGCTAGATCTTCCCTCTCACCATGTGGCTAAATGCCAGCCCCCTGGCTCAGATACTTTCAGATCCAGGCTTTGCCTCTTCCTCCATGTTGTGGCCCAGAGGTGAGTGTGGGAAGTGCAGTGGATCCGATCTGACTGTTGCTGTGGCAACTTGCTGTTGAGTGAAATCCCAGTGTGGACGGCTGGGTGACGCCCGTAATGTAGCATATTTTACATTCATTTCATGCCATAAGTGACTTATCAAACAATGGATACGTACGGAAACTGCCATCATGAGGACACTATTTTTGGGTCCGTTGAAAGCTGTTATTAAACCATACTTGATTCATAGACATAAATTTTGTCCTTAATGATCACCTATTTTTAGAAGAGAAGTGGAGTGCCTACATGTATAACTATAACACAATCATAAAAAAATCTCTAACCATTGCATAGGAGAAACAAGGAGAGATGTCATCTGATAAAGTAGTGTCTGGGAATCCAGAGAACCAAGCCTTGTGGCACCAATGACAGTTTTGCTACATCTGGAAAAAAAATCAAAAAAATTTTTGAACAATGGAGAGGGAAGCATTGGGAGAGGGACAGAGAAGAGAAAGTGACCTTGTTTTCGTATCCATGGGGAAGCTGCTAAAACCAAGATCAGTTCACAGAGGTTGGACCCCAATGGCATGCTCACTCTGCACTGTATTGTTTCCTGCACACCCAGGCCCCACCCGACTCCAACTTCACGTCCTCTACTTTTCTGAAAGTGGCAAAGCTGTGACCCCCAGCTCTTCCTCAATATACTTTCACCGCTTCCCCCCCCCCCCCAACACTCCTTCAAGGTCAGATAATCTACTTTCAGGAAATGACTCATACTGAGGTATATATTACCAGTGTTGACACAGCCCTCACCCCTAAGGGAATCGTGCACTTGAATAAGAGATAAGCAGTCTTTATCCCAATAAATGACGTTGGACCTCAGATTGCAGGGTGCTTGAGGGAGTGGGGAATGACTGTTACTAGGAGGAGTGGCTTCCCCAGAAATATGCACCTCACCTGGAAATGGGGTCCACCTCACCTTCTTTATGTGTTTGTCTTGGATCTTCCTTCCAACAAAATGTAAGCTCTTTGAGAAGAGCTTTGTTCATCTCATTCACCTCTATCTACACCCAGTGCCTAGAACAGTGCCTGTCCTATAGTGGATACTCAAAAAGCCCTTGTCAACTGAGGGTTTAGTGAATGTTGGCTGCAGCACAGACCTGCGGAATTAAGGAAGATGGGGCGGGAGAGGCAACAAAGCCTGGCCCCTGAAAAATATGTTCATCGCTGGAAAAATTTAAAACAGGTAAGCAAAAATAAGAAAATTAAAAGCATTCATAATTTTCTCCCCTTTTATTGTTACCATTGGAAGGTAAACTAATCCAGATTTTTATGTCTAAATTAAATATATTATACACACACACACTTTAGACAAAAAACCACATTGTCCTTAGTATTTTATAGCTTGCTTTTTAAAATACAAGAAATTGCAAACATCTCACCATGTAATAACATATTTTATAGTCTTTTAAATGACTGTCTAATAGTCTAGCACCTAGATGTTTACCAGCAGGCTCTCTCGGACCCCTTCTCTATTTCTGGACATTAGGTTGTTTCCAACTTCTCACTACTATTTATAAAAGCACAGCTAAGAACGTCCTTATTGCCAAATCTTTGTGCTTGTTATTTCCTCATACAAGTGAAAATATTACTATCATTAAACACTGGCAGTGTGTATTGAATGGCCTCTCTGTGCCAGGGTACTTACATTACTTTATGTAATCCTCCCCCAAAACCCTCTTATTCACAGATGAAGAAACTGACTTTGAAGATACTGAGTAATTTGCCTGAGGCTACCATTAGTCATGTCTTTTAGTGTTTTGGATATATATTGTCTTCTGGAAACACAATTCGGAATGTTTCACGGAATAAGTAGGAACTGTTGCTTCAGGTAAATCCTCTATTAAGGGAGAGGTTACACAATCTCCCTTAATGAACTCTTCCCATGTTTTACTGAACTGTCAACATTTGTTTTCCCCCTTATGTTTATCCAAAATCTTTGTGGTGGTTTAATCACCCTGCACTACCTGGCAGCAAGATATCTTTTGACTGATCAGACTGATCAGACTGGATTCCAGAGAAGCCATATGGTCCTGGTCTCAGAGTCCTAAAACATAGGCTTGGACCTTGATTTCATCTCCTTTCCTGGATTGGGTCCTTAGGCACATCAGTTAACTTACCCAAGCCTTGGTTTCCATAGAAGATGGCAAAGATGATATGGACCTAACTCACCTCCCAGGGTTGGAATGATGGGATGAGAAAATGAAATGTTAAGAGCTTTGCATGATGGAAAGAACAATGGCAATGCAAGGTATTGTTACCATTATCAACACCATCGTCTTTATCGTGACTTTTAAGTCAGTTCCCTTGCTCTTGATTCCAGCCTTTGCCTGAACAACATATTGGTGCTTTCAATAAGTAATCAGAGAGAGAGAAACTTCAGGACAGGAGAAAAAGGAAGATCGAAGAAAATAGAGGTCAGGAAGGAATGAACTGTGCTATTCAGAGACACTTGGGGGAATGCCCCGTGAGAAGGAGCAGTTGATTGAAATTCAGAACAGGATGAATGAGACCGGACTTACATTCCAGTGCGTGTGTCCAGAAGACAGTGCATCAAAGTATCTCTCACAGGGAAATCTACCCAGACCTGCAGATACCGCCAGCCTTCACCAATAATATTACCTTTATGTCTCATTTTCCTAATCTTTAAAATAACGACATATTCTACACCTGGACACCTCTAGTCTTGAGGTTGACAATTATCTAAACTATTTTCTATCAAATTCCTTTGCTCTTGGGACTTTGAAAATTTCTCTTCCTCCTTTCAAGACCCTGAACTTCGAGAACACAAAAATTTCTCTCTGCAGGGATGGAAGGATAGATTTATAGCAACCGGTTTCTGAGATTTAAGATGTGGTCCCAAATGCATTTTGTCTTTCCAGTGGCCACAATACAGAAAAAAGAGAAGGGTTTATAGGTGATCCCATTCATACTGCTAGTGAAGTCTAGTGGGCTTGAGAAAACCCACAGTACAGAGAAATTTCATTTTTAAATTTAATTTCTGCTCGCTAATCAGTCATTCCCAAATGAAAGAAAAAAAGGTTAATCAAATAGAGGCCTTGAAACAAAGCAGAAGATTAATGTTAGCTTCTCAGGAAGAATTCTGGGGATGGCACAAAGAAAAAGGAAAATGGATAACTGATATTAATTAAGCACAACATCTCAGAAAGAAATGTGAATGATTTCTAAAGGGAACAATGACTCTCTCCCATGATTTCTTAAAGATGCACTTCTCTCTCCCCTCCAAGGATGGACGTGAGACGAATGGTTTTCCTTCCTCCCTTATTTAAATCAGAGAGCTGAATGACATCTCACTGCCAAATGATTCTAAATTTATTACTTGGCTTTTAGAACGCAAAATGGGATTTTTCTATGAATGGTTTGAGACTGTAAAAATGCAAATGACTCTGCCTAATTTACAAAACCACTGAGGAGGGGACGCGGGGTGGGGGGGGTGGGGGAGGGGGGAAGCTGAGCCTAGAGGAGAATTTTCTCATTCTGCAGGAGGCAAAAAAAAAAAAAAAAAAAAAAAAAGAAAAAAAAAAAAAAAGAGCATGACGCAGGCGTCTCTGATTCTTTGCGTGGAAAACGGGGACCTATTCTCCTAAAGCCCATCATGTTAGATTGGAGAGCTTTGTCTTAAATCGTATCCACATGAAGTTGGGCAACGACTCCTATGAGGAAATTCAATTCCTGGAACCAAATAGACGGAAAAAAAATTTGACACTGATAGGCAGCTACGTGTCTTATAAGTGGTATTTTGGAAAGAATTTTATTGGAAATGATGGGAACATAATGAAAGTTAATGAAGTTAATTGTCTTAGTTACAGAAGCTGACCTGGGTTTTACAGGGTTACCCTACAGATTTCTGTTGTGGGAAACTACCCAGGAAGTGACTGAGCCAAGCCAGTCATTATTGGAGGCACGCAGAGGAAAAGGCAGGATTGGTTGTGAATGTCCTCTTCTGGGAACACTCTGGAAAGGGATAGGGAGGGTGCTGGGATCAGGCCAGCCCCACAGGGCCTCAGTTTGCAGGGACAGAGAGAAACAAGGGTTGGAGGTAGTAAGAACAGAGTGGCACTGAGAAACCAAGAGGAAGGGAACAAAGGACAGGAGAAGCTACTAAGAACCGTGGCATCCATTGTGAAGTCCTGCTATACCCAGGATTGGTCCTCGTCAGCCTCCCCAACAAGGGGAGTGGACACAGCTCTGAATAAGACAGTTTCCCCTTCAGCCTGCTCTGAAATCCCCACATATTTCCTTATAGCAAACACGCAGACCCCCTGTGGAAAAGCAGATCAGTTGTTCTTAGGAATATTGGAATAAATGAAGCCTTGATTACTCATTCACGTCTTTGGAAAATTTTATTTAGCAGAAGTTACCCCCTTTGCAGGAATTCTGACGACATAGGAACAGTTGTTTTCATATTAACAGTGAAGAGAGGGAGATGGGGAAACGCTTACAAAAGGCTTCATTCATGAAGGTGTTTAACCACGGTTTATCGAGCACCTACTCTCTGCAAAGTCTTGTACTTGAAGTCAAGACTTTCAAAGAGATTTAAAACAACATCCCTATCCTCAGGTTCTTACGGTCTAGTTTGGGATCTAAGATAGGAACTGTAGGAAAGGTAACACTTAACAGAAGGCGGACACAAATGCCAAAGGAAACGCAGAGTAGATTCTAAGTGCCACAAGAGGTCAGAAGGGAAAGAAGACCTTTGAGGAGGTTCAAAGCTACCCTGAGAGAGGGGCCCAAGTAGCCTGTTGCAAATGGCACAGACAATGCAAAAGGGGAAGGCGGGAGCAGGGCCAAGAAAGGTCTCAGAGGGTAGTTATTAGCTAGAGGCCAAAGACGGACAACACTGGGAGACAAACTTGAAACAGGGAGGAGAGTTCCAAAAGAGGATCCCAGCTGGGAACGAGATTCGCACAAGACCAACCACCACACCTCCAGCAAAACAACCTGATACAGCAGAAAGAGTGAGTTTGCAATCCAGACAACCTGGAATAAGATGACTGGCTGTCTTGTGTTGGGCCAAGTGCAGTGCCTTGATGTTCCCGTTTGTAAAACTGGGATAAAAATCCCTATCTCACAGGGTAAGATACATACCAATGAGCCTGATGTGTGGTGAGATTTTCACACAAGTTCATCCCTCCCCTTGACCTCCAGATTTTTACACACGCACACATACCACCCCGATAAACTAGGAAGAAAAAGGACATTCACTATACACCTTTGTTTAACTTGATCCATAAGTCTGTTCCATAAACTGTCTTTAGGAGAGGGAAGAGCAAGTTAAAAAGGACTCTGAATCAATAGCGTGAAACATCTAGGTTGGGTCCTTTAAGGGAATCCATTGTTAGGAGTAATAGAAAAAAACAGGCATTTTATACATACCTAGAAAGGAGGACATCCTCTGTTGCTGAAGTTAACAATCCACCAATAGGACTGTCGTTAGCAAATTGAGTTTGGCACAGCTGTGGTCACTCTCCTTCCTTACCCCCATTAGTCTAATAACTGCTATTGGCTCTGGTCATTTCTTGGAGGTGAATCACAACGACTCCTCCTCCAAGTCTTAGGACAATTTTCTCCCTCCCTACTACTCAAAATAGTGATGATTTTAAGAGGCTTTCTCTTCCAGAAACTTGGGATTCTCCACCAACTCTGTATTCTTATTTGTCTCCATGCACAGAACCTACAGGTCAGATGAAAGGGAGTGGTGAAAGAAGAAAACTCCAAGGTGAAAGTCAAATATTTGGCTCCATACCCATCTTAAACATAGTAAGCACTGCACTGAGGCTTCCTGTCCCTGTCCCACACACCAGATTTGTGGACAAAGAACTAGACTTTGCGCCCTGAGTGTTTTGGCACTTGTCTTCTTCCTCCTGTTACTCTAACCCTAACTGTAGCTACTAAGAAAACACGGGTGCCACTATGAACTAAAATGTTTGACCTCAAGGTTCTAGAAGATGCATTTAGAATATGCAATAAGGATTTTGGCTCAGGTCATGCTCTCAGGGTCCCACATTGGGCTTCAGGCTCACTGCAGAGCCTGCTTGAGATTCTCTCTCTCCCTCTGCCCTTCCCCCAACTCATGCTCTCTCTCTCTCTCTCTCTCTCTAAATAAATAAATAAATAAATCTTTAAAAAAAGAATATGCAATAAAGATTAACTACAACAGGCTTCTCGTCATAAAGGCTTAGGAATGTTAAAGTATATCTCAAAAATCTGTCCCTCATGGAGCTCTGCCTGCAGTTTGGGTAAAATGCTCTAAGATTTACTAGCACAACTCTGTTCAATTATCTGAACACCTATATATCCCTTTAATTTGGCTAATAGCACACATGTTTTCCTCCATTTTACTTTTAAATAAAAACAGAATTTAAAATTTAAACAATTTGCCAGAAACAAACGTAAAAAAAGCTTTGAAATAGGCAGAAAAATTACTGGATATTCTTTCAATGGAATATTAGACGTTATCTTGTGGACCTTTCCAAGTTGTCTGATTTTACTGGATCTGTGCCTTTCATTGTCTTTGAGCCATTTTATAACTTTAGGAATTGTAGAAAACTGATAGTATAACAAATGGATAGTGTCCACAAAGATGGAAATGAATTGTGTCCAGTGGAGATTCAGCTGTCTTCTCCCTAGCAGAAGGGGAGTTTTGAACTTATTAGGAAATTTACTTCAGAATTACTTACTGCCTCTTCATACGTCTGTCCTGTGGACTGTCCTTTGAACTGGTTGTAACACCTTATTGGTTTCCTCCGTAACTGATGGCTTAAATGAACCCTATGACGTGTGTTCACTTCATATTTTGTGAGAGTCATAATGTTACCATTTTGAAAAATTCCCCTTAACATTGGAAAAGCAGAGTTGACTCTTAAACAATATGGACTTAAACTGTGCAGGTCCATTTATACGTGAAGAATGGTACGTTGTTTTCCACAATACAGCACTGTAAATGTATTTTCTCTTTCTTAATGATTTCCTTACTAACATTTTCTCTTCTCTAGCCTACTTATTGAAACAATAGCGTATATAATGCATCTAAGATATCTAATGTACGTTAAGCAACTGTTTACGGTATTGGTAAGACTTCTGGACAGTAGGCTATTAGTAGTAAAGTTTTGGGAGAATCAAAAATTACACACAGATCTTCAACATTTTGCACCTCTAGCCCCTGTGCTGGTCAAGAGTCAGCTGTATACATTATCAATCACTAATTCTGTGCTTAAGAAAATGAAAAGAAATAGAACAAGATTGACATATTGCATTTAAGTGGATATATTTAAGTGGATACATTTACTGATGATAATTCCTATCACGCCCTCCGAAAGAACTGTAAAATATCTCTCAGCTCTGTTTCCAGGTAGTCACTTCCTTCATAGAATCTACTGGTTCGATTTTTTTTTCCCCAAAGAAATCTCACCTGAACCATATCCTTCCTGTCCTCTACTGAGAATTGCTTGCTCCATTGCAGCTCTGGGACTCCCTTCTATTTCTATTCCAGTCCCATGTTTCCCTCTGGCCATTTCATCCCTCGTTTTTGAGAAGCACATTCTACAGTAACATTTGAGAAAGAGTTTACAAGAAATAAGTTTTTTGAGACATTGCCAGTCTTCATATATATCCTTATTCTACGCTTGCCCCTGCTTTGCTGGTTTGGCTGGTATAGAATTCAGCTTCCCCTTCACACAAATTAAATTAATAATAACAATAATTATAATAATTGTTATTATTATTTCCTTGGAATTGCAAATATGTATCTTCATTGTCTTTTTTCCTTTCCCTTTTCATTGAAAAGACAATACCATTCTTTTTCTTATTCTATGAATGATCTATTTTTCCTCCTGGAAACTTTGAGGATTTTTCTCTTTATTCCCAGTTTATGGTTATTTCATGATGAAGCTCATTAGTATGAGTCTTTTTCTTTTCATTGTACTAGGCTCTTGGTGGATTCTTTCTATCAGAAAACTCAATTTTTTGTGTTGTAAGATGTTTACTTGTGTTATTTTTTTCTTCTTCTTCCCCCCACTACTTGTATCATTGTAATATTTTTCTCGATCCTCTCAGTTTGGTTTTGTTTTTTGTTTTGGTTTGTTTTGTTTTTTGGTTTCTATGTCTGGAATTTTATTATCCACTAGATCGATTCTCTAAGTTTCTTTTATTTTTCCCTCTACTTTCCAGAGTTGTTGGAGGTTTCTTGTCTTTTTTTTTTTCTTTTTCTATATTCAACAAGATTTCTCCAACATTATCCTCCAATCTCCCTTCATTTTCCTTCTCTCATATATTAAACTCCCAAAAATTCTTTCTTGTCTTTAACTGGAAATGTTGGCCTTATTTCACTGAAAGGTTGGCCTTATTCAACAGATACAGTAACTGCTCTTAACTCTTTGAAGATTTTAATTTTAATGACACATTTTTGAAGTTTTCTTCTATTCCCTGAATTATCTCTGTTTGCATAAGCAGTCTCAACTCAGGTGGTCAGCTGAGCTCTGACTGCTTCCCTTTCCTCCACCACAGCCTGGAAACTCTCTAAAGGCAGAAGCTGGAGCAGTCACAGGACTTAGAACATTTGTTTTCTGTCCCTTGGGAATCAATGTCCTTTGTTGCCTAATGTCCATTGTTTCAAAACCTGCTGTTTCATGTTTTGCATGCATTGGTGTTTGGTTATATCAGTTGGGGTAAGTTCAGTCCCTCTTATTCCATTTTAGGAAGAAACAGAAGTTCTGTGTGTGTCATTATTTCTGTAAAAACATCAATTTTTGAGATCTCTCATTTTAATAGTTTTTCAAGTTTTTTTTTAGTTTTCCTGATGCAATATTCATATCTCTTATTCATACTCGTCCAACTGTAATAGACCATGCACAGCAAATAGTGTCTCACCACAGTGCTGAGAGTGCGAAATCATAGCTTTTAAAGTTTCTAGTGTTTTCACCCTAAACCTGATGCTGACTGAGGGTTTGAAATATCTTTTTTATTGTTTGGTAAAGAAAGTATCCATCTACTGTAGTTTTCCTTTTTGTTTGAGTTGTTTGTGTATGTTTTTAAATCAGAACTAATTATGGGGGCACCTGGGTGGCTCAGTCAGTTAAATGTCTGATTTTTGGTTTTGGCTCAGGCCATGATCTTGGAGCCCTGAGATCGAGCCCTCTATCAGGCTCCCTGCTCAGGGGGGAGTCTGCTTGAGATACTCTCTCTCCTTCTTCCTCTGTTCCTCCCCCAATAACTCTCTTCTAAAATAAATAAATAAATAAATCTTTTAAAAATAAAACTAAATATTGAACTTCATTTAGGGCCTTTAGCCATTAACTGAGATGAACATCATTTTCTCTTTGATCTATATTAGGATAGTGTATGATCACAACATATATCAAGTACTAAGCTATCCTTAATATTCAAAAATGAATTCCACTAGCTATATTTTATTGTTTTGCTGAATCATGTATTTTCAATAATTAATTTAAGGACTTATCATTCCTATTCTTAAACAAAATTGGATGCTAGGTTTATTTTTTAGTGCTTTTTTGCAAGGTCTTGGTACAATGTTACTTTGGATTTCTAAAAATAATGTGAAAGCTTTGTATGAAGCCTCTGGAACAGTTTAAATAGTAGGGAATTATCTGTTACTTAAAAGTTGAAAAATTCACCCATGAAGCAATCTAGGCCTAATATTTTAAGCAGTGGCCAACAGGTGTAGGAGTCGGGGAGGTGGTTGGATAGATTTTTAATCATCTTTTCAGTTTCTTTTGTGGTGGTTGTTCTGTTTTAAGTCTTTGTGTCTCCTAAGGTTAATTTTTTTTCTTAGAAAATTATCCTCTTACCCAAGTCTCCAAGTGCATTTCCACATCGTGTTGCAAAATGCTGCTTCATAATGCTGTAAGTATCTTCAGAATGTGTGGTTATTTCTGATTCCTCATTTATAATTATATACAAAATGGGTGATGATTTTTTTCTTTCTTTTGTCTTGATTAAGCCAGGTAGGGGTCAGCACACGGTTAAGATATAATGGGCTCTGAGAGGTAAACTTGCCTGGGTTCAAATCCTGTCGCAATTATCTTGTGTCCTTAGTGTCTTCGTGTGTCATGAGTGGATCTGTTAGAGGACAGACCGGGTTATGCCGTGAAAAACAAAGAGCAACGACGTCTCTCCGACTGGCAGTTCTAACATGTTGCATGTTTATTGCAGGTCAGATTCATCTGGCTCTATGTCACATTCTCTCCAGGACCCCAGCTAACAAAGCAGCCCCTTTTTGGAATATTGCCTGACTCTTAGCAGAGAGGGAAAAGAAAAGGGCACAGAGGATCACATGCTGGCTCTTCAAGCTTCTGTTCAGAAGTGATACACATCACTTCTGCTCAGATTGCACCGGCTGAAGCAAGACATGGCTAAGCTTGTATCAATGAAGCAGATAAATTTAATCCTCCCAAGTAGGGACAGCAAATATCTTGAGGGATTATACAGTCTACAGGAGAAGATGATATTAATAAGTTTATGGGGATAAATCCACATAACTTCCTATGGACATAGTGCTTAACTGTAGTAAAGACTTACTAAATTATCCCACTCAACAAATACTACAGAATCCCCGCCATACACTGTGTACTATGCCAGGCATCAGAGATAGAATGGAAGTGCCTGGGTTCTTGGTTACAAACCCATTCTAGCCTATTCAAGCAGAAGAACTGAACTAGTTGTGTGTTTTAGCTGTCTCCCGGAATCTATGGAGGGCCAGAGAATTTGGTTTGGAGGCTACTATTCTGTGACCAATTCCTGGTCACACCACAGACCAGCTCCAGGCAGCCCCCACAGCCCCACAGTGGGTACAAACACAAGAGGTTTGTCCAAGCATTGCTGGGTATCAGATGACAGAAACTTCACCACTGCTGTCTTCTGACAGCTTCATGCCCTGATGCCATCCTGGCCAGAGATGGAAGCCTCCTGGTACCTGGTTGTTCACCTAGTACTTCATGATTGGTCTCATAGTTCAGTGTGACTGGGCAAGCCTGGGCAACCTGCCTGGACTCCAGTCATAAGGGAAGAGATGTGAATGAGTTCTGGATTCTTTCTGGAAGATGCAGGACTCATAATGAAGAAAACTGGCCAGATTTAAGAAGGTGGTCCAAAAATACAGGACAGCCACAAGGCATGATAAACCTTTACCCCACAGATCGAAGGAGAAAGTTGGCATGAACTTTACCCTCACGGACCTTTATAGTGATGTAGAGATACTTGGCATTCAGGCTTGGTCTGATAGCAGACATCCCTGAAGAAACAGTAATAGAGTTGAAATCTGAAGATAGTGCAAAGTAGTAGTTTGTCAGACAGAAGGGGAGGAAAGAGCCTAAGAGGCAGAGGGAATAATTTGTGCAAAGACCCATGAGGAAAGTGCTAGAAACCCCATGAGGGGCTAAACAAGAAGTCACTGAGTCCAGTGAGTAGAAATTCTGCGGTGAGACACACAGAGCAGACAGGGCTGCGCCTCCACCACCCACCCCTGCAGAGCTCTGAGAATGTCCAGGGGCACGACGCATGCCCACACATTGGTTAAGACTGAGATAGGAGGGTGCCTGGGTGGCTCAGTGGGTTAAAGCCTCTGCCTTTGGCTCAGGTCATGATCCCAGAGTCCTGGGATCGAGCCCCGCATCGGGCTCTCTGCTCTGTAGGGAGCCTACTTCCTCCTCTCTCTCTGCCTGCCTCTCTGCCTAGTTGTGATTTCTCTCTGTCAAATAAATAAAATATTAAAAAAAAAAAAAAGACTGAGATAGGACCATGTATCCAGTGAAACCTCCCCAGGGCTCTCGTCAGGATTTGGAAACATCAGTGTAACCTAGTGTTTCCCTTCGAGTGACTTTTCAAATGTGTTATTTGTAAGGCAGCAAGTGAAAAAGAGGGTTTGGTGAAGGAGAGCAGTATTTTGTAAACACCTACCAATTGCCAAGCACTGTGCAAAGGGGCTTTTATAAATTACCTCCTAGGCTGGTCGGGTTCACACAAATGAGGAAGCTAATTTCCAGCAAGGTTAAGGAACTTGCTCAAGGACACACAGGTAAGAAAGAACAGGAACAAGCTCTGAACTCGTGCTTCTGTGGTTCCAAACCCCACGGTCCTTCCATAACACTTTGCAGCCAGCAGCGGGTGGGTGTGGGGGGAGCAATGCCCCAGGTCAGGGTTCTCTAAGGGTGGTCCTCCAACCAGCCACATCAGCTGGTTTGACAGGAATGTGTTAGAAATGCAAATTCTCAGACCCCACCCAAGACCTGGTGAATCAGAAGCTCTGCCAGGGAGGCCCAGGGAGCCATGGGTGTCAGAACAAGCCGTCCAGGTAGTACATGGCACAGTTTGAGAAGCTGTGTTCGAGGCGGGCATCTAAGCCTACCTTGACCATGGCCTCAGCCTGTCTTCTCCTCCCACCGTGAACGTCTCAGAAGCAATTCTCGGACAGGACCCCAGGTGGCTACCGGCAGTCTGTGGCCCGCAGCGGCGCGCCAGCCACCGCACTGCTCGCGGATGTTTTTGCCCTGATTTAAAAATAGACCCTCAGTACCTTGCCCCCGGGCCCGTGAGTAACAGCGTGTGCTTTCTCTGCTCCCCTGGAGAATAGAGAGGGCAGGAGGAGTATAAAGAGAGACTTCCTGTCCCTTTGTACTCGTAAGAATGTCAGAGAACTGGAGAAGATTCTCACCATCCTCAGTAAAGGAAATCCCACAGGAGGGGCTCAAACGAGGCTGAGTTACCTCCAGGGAAGCATGAATCAGTCATTGTGTGTGTGTGTGTGTGGGGGGGTGGATGTTTATAACAATTAGCAGCCAAAACTATGTTTCAAAGAGCGTGGTAGGAGCGTGGTAGGCAAGGAAGAGAGAATCGCGGAAATCGGGGAGAGAGATGCGCTCCGTGGGATACCTCGTAGAAATACGAGGTGGGGTCCTGCCAGTCCACCTGTCTGGGTCTGCCCAACTGAGGGGTGTGGGGGTTTGTCATAGGCCCTGAGATCATAGGCCCTTATTCACAGACCTGGTAGAGCTGCCCCCTTTCTGCCCCTTCCGCAATTTCAGCAATTACCTTCAATTGCCAGGGCCCTGAACAAATTCAAGGTGTCCCCAAGGCATCCAACTCAGGAAGAGTGACCCAGTTCTCTGTACCCTGAGACAGCCTAGCATCTGGGAATTGCAGTGTTAGGTCACACTGCTTCTTTGTCATTCACTCTAGACGTGTGTCAAATGCCCGCTTCATGCCAAGACAGAGCCGAGATCGAAAGGTATGGCGGCAACGCCAACCACACAAACTCTGCCTTGGATCTCAATCCTAAAGCAGAATTATGCTGACCCATGATTTTTCAAAAGGGCCCTGGGATTGAATCGGAATGAAAATTTCAGAGAGTTAGTGGAGGAAACCTTGAGGTTAAGTAGGAACCAAAGCCATTGATCGTCTCAGCCGACAGTGATGGGGGAAAACAAAAACAAAAATCAAAAAACCTCATTTAGTTATGCCCATGGGAATTGTGCTTGTTTCTCTGCTCACTTCAAAGCCCCACCAACTTGTGAAATCGCAGTAGCCTCTTT
Source organism: Meles meles (assembly GCF_922984935.1). Classification (NCBI taxonomy): domain Eukaryota; kingdom Metazoa; phylum Chordata; class Mammalia; order Carnivora; family Mustelidae; genus Meles; species Meles meles. The sequence continues at coordinate 95,387,230 of NC_060070.1, forward strand.
ATTTATATGGTAACAAAAGAAAGACGAAAACTATATTTGCTTTCACTGAGAAGGTGCTACAGGTGTGTGCTGGGTCTTTCTCTTTCTTTCTTTCTTTCTCTCTCTCTCTCCCTCCCTCCCTCTCTTTCTTTCTTTTTTTCTGGAGAACATTTTTTTAACCAGGTCTGGTGACAGGGGAAGGGCCTAGCTTCCAAAGGAGCATTTTTCTCTAACAAGACTTGTATGCCAGTGCACCACTTATGGATTATACTGCAGTGTTCACAGAAAAAATAGAAAGTGGGGACTAAACTGATGCTAAAAAATGAGCTGAATTATTTAGCAGACTTAATCACATGACTGCCTCTCCTTGCCCATAAGAGCTCATTCGCCAGCCTCTCTGGGAGAAGAAAAGTAACATTGAAGTCAAACAAATCCCACCAAAATGAATCAAACACAACAGTCCTAATTAGTGGGCCCCATCTTTAGTGGGTTAGTGGAAACCATGACCGGGACCCCTTCATCCTCCTTCTCCACCTTTCCCACTGTCAAGGGGAAGATCTTCCTATCCAGCAACTATCAGCTGCAGACTTACACAAAGACAGTATACATGTGTTGTTGTTGTTCAGTCTCTCAGCATTTTTCAACACCTTTCTTGTGACTGGGAAATTCCTCACTGGAGACACCAGACCTTCCTTCAAAGACCAGGGCCCGGCATGTGACTTAGCTGTTGCCATCAGAACCACTGCTTCAGACTTTGCTTTAGAAGCCAGTGACCTAAAGGAACAGGTACCATGCAGATTTCCTTTGGGTGAGGATGATGGCAGCCAGATCCAGTTTCCCAAGGCAACAGTGATAGGGGAGTCCAGCAATAGCTTCCAGTATCCCCACCCTGAGAGAGGGGCCATTCCTGTGGCCCCCAGCCCAGATCTTTTATCCAAAATTAGGTATCTCTGACTATATAGCCTCTAAGCCCAATTTTCTAGTCCTAATGGAGATTCTGTAGGTTATCCATTCTCCAATAAGTTCTTTTTCAGCCTAAATTGGATTCTATTGCCTGCACCCAAGAATCCTAACGTGTACAACATGTTCTGTCTCATTCAATCCCCAGAACGACCATGTAGGTTAACCTCATTTCGTAGATGGAAAAATGGACAATATGAGCAGTTCACTAAGCCTAATAAATGGGAAAGCTGAGTTAGCATATCTTTTCCCAATTTCATGGCCTTTCAACCATATTCCACTACTTATCTCCAAGGGAACTTAGAACTGGAATTTCTTTGATTTGTCTGCCCCCAGTCTTCTATCTTTAATTTTTTTTTAAAGATTTTATTTATTTATTTGACAGAGAGAGATCACAAGTAGGCAGAGAGGCAAGCAGAGAGAGTGAGAGGGAAGCAGGCTCCCTGCCGAGCAGAGAGCCCGATGCGGGACTCGATCCCAGGACCCTGAGATCATGACCTGAGCCGAAGGCAGTGGCCCACCTCATTCTTTTTCATCGCTTTAGCTACTTCCATCTTATTGCTTACTGTGACCGTCCAGCTTCCTGGACATCCCTATGGAATGTCTATGTTACACCTCGACTAGCTTTTCTCCCCCTTCTTCTTATCATGTTTATACAACCAAAGTCTGATGGAAATGAAAATGCTACCATGTTTCAGTTTAAACATCTCAAAATCAACATGCAGCCTATACAAAGCTGTTGAAGGAAGAAGGAGATTGTTATTGGCAGGTACCCCCTCTCCATCTTGCCTGCGAGTGGGGTGCTTAGAGCATCCATTCTCCTATAATGCTGGTGGCTTGCTGTCATCTCCTCCACCCCTTTGGGTGCCACGTACGGGCAGCCTCCCTGAGTCACTCAAGCCTTCTCTCCTCCAAAGAAGCTCAGAAAGTTATCATCTCAAAGCTCTTCCTCAGTCTGTCTCCTTTAAGCTCTCTTCTGGTCAGCCGGGGGTAATCAGCCTCATGACAGATGAGCACCAAGGCCTCCACCCTTGGTAGAGCTACAGACAAGACCTGCTCATATGAGCATTGCAAGAGGAGTTGACAACAGTTGCCAATTGCCTGACATGAGGCCTGTGTTCTAGTCACAGTGACACCAGCCACAGGCACTGGGGTCCCCACCCTTGCAGAAAATGAGGCTGTTTATCACAGGGTGGGTGCACTAGACTTTGTCTCTCCTACCTCCATCTATCATCCTTCTTCCCTCTCAAGTCTTGGGAACTTGGGGGGTTGGTGTTCCTCAAAGTCTGACACTCTCTCAGGGTCCTTTGTCTCTGGAATCTTCACTACTAGTGAGCACAGGTAGGCACTGGGAATAAGACCAGCTGGGAATGGCAGCAAAGAACGATATAGTATTCTAAATCACTGTCTGTCCTCAGATGTTACAGACTGAATGTCCGTGTCCCTCAAAATTTATATCTTGAAGCCCTAACCCCCATGTGATGGTATTTAGAGGTGTGACATTTGCAAGGTAATTAGGTTTAGATGAGGTCAAAAAGGTTGGACCCCATGATGAGATTAATGTCCCATAGGAAGAAACAGAAAGACCAGAGCACCCCTCCCAACTCTCTCTGTCTCTGCCTCTCTCTCTCTCTGTCCCATGAGAACAGAGCAAGAAGCCACGAAGAGGGCCTTCACCAGGAACTGAATCTGCCCGCATCTTGACCTTGGACTTCTCAACCTCCAGAACTATAAGAAATAAATGTCTGTTGTTTAAGCCACTCAGTCTGTGCTATTTGTCACACATTGCAGCCCAAGCTAAGACAGCTGTCATCCCATCATCACTATTACTGATTTGTTCTTCATAGAATCTATAAAAACAGGGGCAGAAAATAAACAGCTCCCACTTCCCAAGTGCTCACTCTGTGCCATGCTCTGCACCAAGGATTAAGTTCTTTACTTTTAATTTTTACAACAACCTTACAATATCGTGTCTTTTGTTTTGGTTTTCTAAATAAGAAAACTGAGCCAGTAAGAGAATAGACAACCAGAGTTGCATGGGTAGTATATAATAGAAGTTTTACTTGAAGCCAGAATTTTGGATCCCAAAGGTTCTACTGTAGCAAAATGAAATTTGAGAACAAGGCTTGCTTTCTCAAAGCTACACAGCAAAACAAAATGTAGATAAACAAGATTTTTGTCTTTCAAAATCCAGGGTCCAAGTGTTTATTTTTGCTTTGGGAATTTAGAGAAATGTAGATGCTAGTTGTTTTTTCCTTAAACTAGTTTATTTCATTTAATCACTTGTAAACAGTACTTCCTTAGCTGATAAACCTAGAGATTCAGACACAGCCATGTCTCATTCATTTTAATATATCTTACAGTGAAACCACCAGCAAAATGCAACGGGAAAATGACATTCACCCCAGGATGGCCTTACAATGTGGAGCAAAATGGAGGAAACACCATCCTCACATTGTCAGGCCATAGACTTTGAGGCAAATTTTAAATGGACTATAAATGAAAAGCCTTCCACCAGAAAACACAGAGAATTCCAGAGTTTTGCCCCCCAAATTTCCTGTTACCTCGATTTGCCTACACCAGGGATTTTAACAACCACTACCACCAAATTATTATGCATTGGATCAATTTCAAAAAAAAAAAAAAAACCCTGGGAAGCAAATAGAAGAGGAAGTCTTCCTTATTTTTTTCTCTTTCAGTTGAGCATGTTCTTCCAAGATCTCATGATTCCAAAAATATGGAAGACAGTTCTGCTAACTAAACAAACAAACAAAAACATGAATGCTAATTCACTCCAGATCTAGAGCGGAAACAAAGAAATCTATTACTCCTCATGATGAAATCAAACAGGCAGATAGAGACTAAGAGAAAAGCAGGCCGGCTTGAGGATCAGAGTGCTGTTGTGTTTTTCCCCCTTCGTCTGTAGCACCTTTCTCCCAGTATTCTTCCATGTGACAGATAACCAGCAAATTAAAGTGAAACTTCTTTGTCACCACACCTGGAAATTAGGGGAAAATACTGTGCCCATTAGCTGGGTTAGAGGTCAGCTGATGGGCAAACATACATGTTCTAAGTTCTCAGTGCCATGCCAGTTGCTGTCAAAAATAGAAAAGTTTAAAAACGAGGCCTTATCCTGAAAGAGGTGATATGTTTGTATGGACAAAGGTGATCACAAATGAAACAAGAGTGAGCAAAATAAAATGACATTACATCAGTACACTTTATGGCATGCACTGCAAGAGCCGGAAGGTTCTGAAGGGGAGAGGAATGGATCTGAAGGCTGCTGGTAGGCAGAATCAGTTTCATTAACTTCCTCAGCCTCAACCTATCCTTCCCCAAGTCCAGCTCTACACTCGGAGGCTTCCCTGCCAGGCCAGCTGCCACCTTGCTTTGCTATGAACCTTAAAGCCTTCAGAAACTCATTCCTTACTAGCTCCCAGTTCAAATAAACAGAAATGTATTAATAAACTACCACGTACAAAGTACTTCCTGTGTTTTGAGGAGACAGCCATCACTGAGAAACCAGTATTCTTCAATGACACTACTCTTCAGTCTTTGGATGTGGGCTGCTGCAGAAAGGAAGCGTGTGGCCTTGGGCAAAGCAACCAGCTTGAGCCAAGGCAAATATTACAAAAGGCTGACAGTGGAGGGTGCCTCAGTAGGTGGAGGAATGAAGCTCTTCAGTACTGAAAGGGAATCTAGGCAATGACCACAGCCTACGTTAGTCTTTTCTTCATCCAGCTTGGATCTACTACTTCAAGTTCTGGAAGCATCTAGCCTAGTATTCTGGGGTCAGTTTAGTGGGGGTAAAGACTCTCCCAAAGGAAACTTAGGAAGGTTAGCCCTGGGCACAACAGCTGGTTTCAAGGTAACTGCTGATACCCATTATCTCCTTCCTTTTCAACCATTGTAAATGCTCCCCACTCTTGTCTAGTATTTGGACTCCTGTTGGCTTACCTTGTGGCATTACCCATATCATCATCTGCAAGGAATTTCCCCTGATTATCCTGCCTTTATGTGGTTGCTGCACTAATTTCTCACTGGACAAGGGAGTATCAAGAGGAACCCAAATGGGTTGCTTGGGTGACAAACATGGTTTTGCTTGCTTCTGTTGTATAACAGAAGCCATACTTCCTCCTAATAAGCAAGATTAATTACCCATGCTAGAATTGTGACTTAAACTTAAATATATAGCCCCCTTATCCTAGAATCCAGCTCAGGGTTTTGCCCCATACACCAGCTGGTTGTTAGGGATCCTCCAGATGGTCATACGTGTGAACTGAGAGAGAGAGATTCTATTGCAAAAGTGATGGATGACATGGGATGACTACTTGCTTACATAACTTATTTGTGCACTCTGGGCCTGCTCATGCTTAATTTTTCCTGTACTGCTTCCATCTTACAATAAATGCTTGCTGGATCTGTCCAACTACATGACTGGGTGAGTCTGATAGGACCCTGCTCATGATGGACGGTTGTGACTCCAAGGTCATTAAGTTTCTCATGATCAGTCAATCCACCTCTCCCATGACTCAATAGCATGCCAGAAGCTATTTTTCATAAGGTGTATAATTACTTGTTAGAGTTTCTATGGTCTTGCTCCAAAATCATATAGTCTGTGTTGTGATTCATGTTTGGGGTTTAGCATAATCTCTACATGGAGTCTTCTCCCACCACTGGGATGCTTCTAATATCATAGGTCCACTAGGTCATTAAGCCAAATGTCAGGGTCAAATAATGCACAGAAAACTTGATCTTCTGCAAAGCCCTTTCCTTCTCCAGGCCCTATCAATACTGGCAACCTATGTGTTCCTAGGTATTTGAGCTGCAACAACATTCCTAGATATGGAATGTGCCGCCTCCAGAACTTAAGAGGTCTACCAAGTGTTAAGTTTCTTTCTCTGTGCTGGGAAGTGCAAGATGAAATAATTTTCCCTTTTCTACAGAGATGATCTGACCTACCCCAGACAACTGAACACTCGAAACAAAATTTTTACTAATATGGGGCCCCCTAAATTTTCCTAGTTTTTTTCTATATCCTAAAGTATGTGGGGCTCCAATGAACTAACCTCTACTTTTTCATCTAGTCCAATTAACATGATTCCATTGATAGAGTGAACCAGTGGATATTCTGTAAAATGTTCAAGTCTCTGAGACTTACCATAGCCTCAGACCAAGACTGTAAATGTATACAGTTTTCTGTCTCAAGTGAATCTGAAGTCTGCCAGATATCTTTTTCTGACAGAGATAACAAAAGAATGGATTGGCCAGATCAGGGACCGGCCTATCATGAATCTGAAGCTATGGTAATCTACTCCAAAAGAGATACCTCAGGGCAAACAGCTTCAACTGACGTCAGTTTGAGTTTGAAATATCTTTGACCATCCAAGATCCATCTGGTTTTTTCAGGGCTCATACTGATAAATTAAAACACGATAGGATGGGAAAGAATTTCAAGGATGGTACTGATTTCTTTCATTCCTCCAAGATGTAATATTCTTTCTAACTTATTACCTCTGCAGGAGAGCAGAAGTGTTACTACCTCTGCAGGAGAGCAGACATGCAATTTCTGAGGCTTCCATCCAGCCTTCTCCACTACAGTAGCACATACCCCACTGGTCAAGAACCAGTGTCAAGAGTGTGCCCATTACCAAATATGTCTTCTCTGAACTATAATCCAGACATAGTTCTGAGCTCCATTTATCACCAGGTGTCATATGCCCTACTCTAATACAGGGCTTTTGTTGATTCTTCAAATCTGTATATCAGTTATCAACTCAGACCCAGGGTCCAATACTCTCAAATATTGAGTATTCCCTTTTCCCCAACATATGGTTCCCTGAGTAAATGTGTATAGATTCATTTGGAAAAGTACTGGAGGAATCCTTATCTGTTGACTTATTGTGTTGTTATAGAATCCTTCCTCCTGGATACACAACCTCTCCTTCAGTCAGTGGGTTCTAGGTTTGATAATTGGCTCATATCTGGAACTGGATGAGAAGTCATAACTTTTTATTGAGGCAACTGCCTTCAGCATCCTAATCATACATCTTTGATAGCTTTCGATTATATAAATTGAGTAGGTTCCTTGTTGCCTGCCCATATGTTTTGCTCCTCACGATGCGAAGTTGTGTTAACCAATTCTGTCATTCTCTGTGGGTCAGTCCCCAGGCTGCTCCTCCATCTTTGACTTTCATTATGATAGGGCTAAGTAAAACCACCTCCAGCTATTGTTCTGGGATCCTATTATCTTTACTGCTGTCAAGGAACCCACCTCTATAAAGGCATTCCTTATCATCAGCTCTACCCTACACACCATAGCCACTACTGAACTTCTCAATAATTCTTGGGCACCTCATATCAGCAATTCCCTTAATGTTACCAAGAAAGCCCTCTGACTTGCAGACTTAGCCTTTAATTGTCAATTAATCCCTCACAATCTTTCATTTTCTACTTCCCAAATGCCCATTGTGCTTAGCAACAGCTACCCCCATTTCACTATTCTTAGAGTTACTTTTCCCCTATTTCTCAAGCCTGCTAGAACATTCTCTTCCATAAGAATACCTTTTCGGTTTACCTTTGATATAAGTGTTAATAAATGCACTGTTATCTCATGCCAGGTGCTATCTGGTGGTTGGTGGAGGGCCTCACTGCCAAATGAAGAGCAAGGGATCCAGCTCCAAAATCTCTTCTTAGCCCCTGGTTTCTCAAACCACTTCTGGCATCAGTTGTCATGGACCAAGTTCCCAAGAAGCAGACTCTGAGCCAGAGAGAAGCATATAGGAACTGTATTACAGATAGCTCTTAAGATTAATATCTATGGGGAAAAAAGGGAAAGCTTACAAGGCAGTCTTAACAAAGCCTCAGTTGACTCCTTGGGCAGCTTTGAATCTGGGATGACCTATAGAGCTGGGCAGTATTGGGCATGGGGCCAGGCACTGCATCTCTACATTAACTAGTCATTGGCTACAGGCTGACTCAGGAAAGGGGTCTTCAATTTGGATAAGGTGATCCTTTTTAAATAATTCTGGAGAGGATTGACAGCTGAAGGCTCTATGGACCATGCTCCCTGAAGCCAGGGAAAGAGAGTCTTTTGTTATGGAGGGACCAAGGTAACACACTGCAGCACACATCACAGCTGCTGTCTTTGTTGTATAAGAAGATGGGATGACTGGGGTGCCTCAGTAGCTCAGTCAGTTAAGCAGCTGGTTCATGGTTTTGGCTCGGGTCATGATCTCAGAGTGGTAGAATTGAGCCCTGCTTCAGGCTCCTCGCTCAGCTGGGAGTCTGCTTGAGATTCCCTTTCCCTCTGCCCCTCCCCCCACTCATGCAGTCTCCCTCTCTCTGTTTCAAATAAATAAATAAAATCTTTAAGGAAAAAAAAAAAAGGAAAGAAGATGGGATAACTAACACAAGCTAAGAGGCATTACAGGACCAACTTTGGCTGGCTCACACTAGAAGGACCTATGCCCAGAAAAGGACTCTGCGGTTCTAAAAAATAAGTCAAGGTTAGGCTCCTGAGTCAGGGAAACATCAAGGTAAGTTGTGAGAAATGTACTGTGTGGAGATTCAGGGCACAACCATTTTGGCCTTTCCTTCCTCAGCTACTAAGTGACTAAGAAAGTCATTTTACTTCTTTCCCCCTCAATTTCATCATCTGAAAATGAAGGAGGTCCCTAGAAGATAACACAGGAGAAAATCTGGATGACCTGGGGTATGGGAATGACTTTTTAGAACAACATGAAAGGCACAATCCATGAAAGAAATCATTGATGAGCTGGACCTCATTAAAATTAAAAGCTTTTGCTCTATGAGAGACAGAATCAAGAGAATGAGAAGACAAGCCACAGACTGGGAGAAAATGTTTGCAAAAAATACATCTGATGGAGGATTGCTATCCCAAAAATACAAAGACTTTTTAAAACTGACCAATAAGAAAACAAAGAATTCAATTAAAATGTTGGTCAAAGATCTTCACAGACACTCACTAAAGAAGATATACAGATACAAAAAAAAAAAAAAAAAAGCTTATGAAAGTGTGCACTCCATCAGTCACCAGGGGAAAATGCAAATTAAATTTAAAAATTAAATTAAAAATTAAAGATGCAAATCAAAACAACGAGATTGCACACCTACTAGAATGGTATAAATTCAGAACACTGACACCACCGATCGCGGGCTTGGAGAATATGGAGCAACAGGAATTCTCATTCATTGTTGGTGGAAATGCACAATGGTACAGTCACTTTGGAAAACAGTTTGGTGGTTTCTTTAAAACTAAAGGTACTCCTGGGCGCCTGGGTGGCTCAGTGGTTTGGGCCGCTGCCTTCGGCTCGGGTCATGATCTCGGGGTCCTGGGATCGGGTCCCGCATCGGGCTCTCTGCTCGGCGGGGAGCCTGCTTCCCTCTCACTCTCTCTGCCTGCCTCTCTGCCTGCTTATATCTCTCTCTGTCAAATAAATAAATAAAATCTTAAAAAAAAAAAAAAAAAAAAAACTAAAGGTACTCCTGCCATAAGATCCAGCAATTGAGCTCCTTGTTAATTTACCAAGATGAAACCACATGAGAACAGGAATTATGTTTTGGGCAGAGAAAGAGGTGTTTGGTAGAGGAGGAAATAAACTGGAACCTTGAGAATGAAGGAGCTGAGCAGGGGTAAAGTGCAAGGAAACCCAAATGAGGCTGGAGAGGCAGACAGAAGCTAGATCATGCAGGGTCTCCAAGGCGATAATAAAGACTTTAGACTTTAGTTCAAGAGCAGTGGGAAGACATAGGAGGGTTTTAAGAAGACTGAAAGGTGATCACTGCTGCATGAGAATCTAAGGTATTTTTTAAAACTTTGTGATTACAGTAGTAACTCAGGACTGGAATGGATTATTAACAGAGCTTCGGGGAGCATTCTCCCTAAACAGACTGAGTTGACTCTTAAGGAAGATAAATAACTTCACATGGGAAATTTGCAGAAGAGCACTCTAGGGGTTTGCAAATTAGGTCAGGGTAGGGGAGTTGGGCAAAGGACAGATATCAAGCCCTTGTCTCTGAGATATGAGCCTTTGAAGTAGGGAAGGAAGAGTAGACATTTCGCTCCTTTTGTCACAAGCTGGAAGACTATTTCCAAGGGATTGAGGAACATTTTCTTCTTGCTTCTTAGGCCCACTAATGTGCAGGATGGTAGGACAATATTTCAAAAGAGAAAGAAGGATTATGACAGCCAGAAAAACCATTCCCTCCAAATTCTGCAAAGACTTTTTTAGACATTTCATCTACATCAGTGGATGATTATTTTCCTGGAGCACCCCCTGTCTATAGCAGATGGGCAGCTTGTGAGGAAGAGGGATTGGAAAGGAGATGGTCTTAATTTTTGACAAATTCTCATAGGACTTTTTCCTTTTCCTACTCAGTCGTCCCAATCTCAGACTGAACTCTGTGTGACTCCTTTTGTTTTATTACACAATTTTTGCTACTTAAGGATAAATGGCTAACAATGCCGGAGTGGGGAAGCCTGTAAAATCCATTGTAACAATGGTTAATTGTAATAATTTCTAAATATATTCCCAACTGTGCTTAGTAACAAAATTAACATCTATTGAGCACATACTAAACGCCGTGCTACTATAAATTTTATGCTTTATACATGCAATTTCTAGAAAAGTAGTAGTGAAAATGCTTATTAAATAAGTGATTGAACAATAATTGGTAGTCATCACTAGGTAATCAGATTCTGACAATGGAACCTATGTGAATGGAGTCAAGAAAAGAAATCTGAAAAAGCTGAGAATCTATTGAATGGTAAAGAGATCGAAACATATGGTAAACACTAGCATTCAGTGTGTTGGTTGTTCTATCAACCTGGGTCCTTGAGCAGGCCTCTGTTGGCCTGTAGTTGAGCAAGAAACAAACCTCTCTAGGTTTGTTATTCAGAATAAATCTAGAGTATGGTTTCAGTTCCCACTAGGAGCTCAATAAATATTTTATTTCACTGTTTTGAATCAGACACACAAAATTAAAACATTTGTAATCTTTGGTTCATGAAACAATGTCAGTAATCATCCATACAGGTCACTCTTTTCATTTTATCCCTTCTCTTGAATTTGGAATATTTTTCTGATGAACACCCATGAACATCTCATCAAGGTAAAGAATTAGAATACTGTCAATACCTTCATTTCTAAATGCTCTTTCCTTATTCCATTCTCCTACCTCCCAGCACTGAGATAAACTCCATCCTGATTTCCATGTTTCTCATTTTCTTGCTTTAAAAAAATCAGTTTTATTGTATATATTTAGGCCTAGGCAATATACTGCTTTGGCTTTCAAACTTAATAAAAAGTATATCGTACTGTATATATTCTCCTGGAACTTAGTTTTTAAAATCTAATTTATTTTTATTCCTAGGAATAACAGTAATTCTTTAATATTCTATGCTGTAACTGCATTATCCATTTTCCTGTCGATGGTCATTGGAATTGCCTCCAGTTTTGTTTTTTTTCCACTATTATGAAATATGCAGCTATAAACATTCCTCTACCTGTCTATTAGCATGCATCTGCAAGAATGATGATAAATAAAAATGAAGATACAATAAGATATAATAAGATATAAAATTATTTGAAATGTCAAAAATTTAGAAATCTGGCAAGATCAGGTGTTAGAGTGATGAGCATTGATAAGATCTTACAATCAATAAGAGAACAAGTACAAACATCATTTAAAATAACTTGACCTACCTCCTTAGTGCAGTAGGCAGTGCATCAGTCTCATAGAATAACTTGGCATTATCGTCAAAGCTGAACATTGACACATCCTATAGCAAATCTCAGTAAATGTTCAATGAATACGTTAATGAGCAAATAATCACTCAGATAATTAGTTAAGGTATTTTCTATCTCTGTTCATTTTTCTCCCTTACCAGTCTCCTAGTGACTTTTCCATATTTATGGATTTTTGACTACTAGTCCACTATTTTCCTCTCTGCCTCAAGCTCTGCTGCCATTTAGTTTTGCTTTGACTCCCAAGTGGATGATTCACCCCACGTGCTAGCCTTCTCCTTACATAATATCTGTTATGAAGACTAAATAAGCTAATAAATCCAAAGTGCTTAGAACAATGTCTAGAACAAAGTAATATATAAATAATAATTATTATTGTATTCCTTCGGTGCTCTTATAGAAAAATATGGCTGTGGTCTGATACATAATTCAGGTATTCTTGATTCCTTGGCCAGTATTATAGTTGTATACTCATTTCCATTTCATTTTGATTGGGGGCCCAGATATTTGTTTTCCTAACATATTTATCCAAATCTTTCCCTTGGTAGTTCCCCATAGTGAAAGATGAGTTTTGGATCTGCCCAAATACCCTATTATTCAAAGGAGTCACATCACCCTTTCCCTTCCTTTGGAAAGATAACTCCACTTTGATGTTGCCCCCTCATGACATTACAACACCTAATGAAGATCTGGACTGCACCCCCTTGGAGCTGTACCTGTGTCCCATTTACTGAGCCTCATCTTCCCCTTAGAGTTCTGATTTCATAAATTGTCCAGGTATATCAGTCATTTCTCCTTTCTCCCCTTCAATCACACTGCCACTTTGAAACTTACTGACCAGTGCTCAGAATAGCTCCACCTGATCTCTTTCTTTACCTTCACAAACTATTCAAAATTTCTTTACCACTTTGTATAGCTGTCCCAGTCATGAAGGGCAAGTTCTTCTATCAAATTTATTATCAGTTCCTTTTCTATAGCTTTCAGAAAACTGTTAGAAATTGCCCTCTTCCATCAAGGTCAAACATGCATTAAGCATTGCTATTTTGGGATTTAATGCATGTGCAGCTGGCCCTTTGGTTTACCAACTAGAATTCCTACTAATCCAGGAAGGATCTGGAAAGCATATCTGAGACTTAGATGAATTTTTTACCTTACTAATCATGTGACCCATCAAGCACAGTCTTTCATTTTTATCTCCACCAGGCAGAGGTTATCAAAAGAAGTCAACATCCAGGGTCTATGAGAGGATTGTGTCTTGGAAAGGTTATATATATTGTTTACAGGCTTCTGGAGAAGGGTTTGGAATGGAATATTGGCATCTCCATTCCCAGAGACAGCTTGCTCACTCAGGAGCTATAGCATGAACTGGTCTGGGTCAAGAAGAGAATAGAAAAGAGAGGTAGGTGTGTAAGAAGAATGGGAGGCCAGAATCAGGTAATGAGGGCTAGAAAGGGGTCACACACCAGATCATGCATGCCTTAGAATCATTGAATTTCAAAACTGAAAATGACCTTAGGAGTCTGTCTAATTTAACCAGCTCATTTTGCAGGTAGGAAAACTTACATCATAGCAGCGAATGGACTTATCCAAGGTCACAGAGCTGTTGTTTGGATGGAAAATCCTTTTTACATGAAGGCGTTTTTTTGTTTTTGTTTTTTACTTTATTATAAAGAGAGGCTATGGAAGAAATACCTAAATAAGTAAAAATAGAAAGAAAGGGGGGAAAAAAACCTTTTCATTTAAATCAACTATTTATCATAACATGCAAAAATGCTTGCTATATTGAGAGTTAAAAATAATGTGAAATGTATTATAATAAAATTTTAATAAAATAAAATTAATCAAGAATCAATGTTCCTCTGGGCAAAATTCCTTCATCATTCTACCTTGGCTTTTAACCATTAATGGTAGTTTTCTCTGATGCAAGGAATTAAAAATATTTTTCCTTCTGTTCTTCTGTATTTCCACTATAATCACATATTTCTTTCACAATAATTAAAAAATACATTTTAAAGCTATTTGTCCCCATTAAATTGTCCAGAAGGAAACAGTAGACTGGATAATCTAACATCTCCTTTTATGACATAAGGAACTTGGCAAATTCATTTTGGTTGCTATTCTTAGCAGAGTACCATCTTAACATTCTGTTTCACAAAAATTCTCAGATACCTCCTTCACTTTCCAGTTTTCAAAGCACAAATGCACAGTAATCTAGAAAAGAGCCATTCCTATGGAGGGGGGGAATCCTTTATATGTGAAGATGGGGAAATTGGAAGCACCAGGAATCTATCTCCCTACCTAGGCAATAATTACAGAATCTGTCAGGTGTAACTATTTTGGAACTCTGGAGTCTATTAAAGTCTTGCAACTTCCAAGGGAAGGATTGGAAAGTTATATTGTGGTTAATTTCACTCAATTTCAGCTCTTAGACCAGGAGGAGCCAACTATCTCACATCTACAGCTGTGCACATGCTCCTGGGGCAATAAAGAGATTAAAAAAGAAACCAAAAAGAAATTCTGGAGCTGAAAAGTATAATTACTGAAATGAAAAAATTTACTGGAGGGATTCAAAGACAGATCTGAAAAGACAAAAGAAAGAATTGTTAAATTTGAACATAGGGCAATGGAAATTATTGAGCTGAGGGAACAGAAAGAAATAGGATTGAAGAAAAGTAAGCACAGTCTCAAGGACCTGGGTACACCATCAAACAGATCAACACAACATATGCACTGTGAGAGTTCCAGAAGGATAAGAGTGACAGAAAAGGGGAGAAGGACTATTTGAAGAAATATTGGTGGAAAACTTTCCAAGTTTGGTGAAAGACATGAATATACGCATCCAAGAAGCCCAAACAACTCTAAATAAGACCCATACTGAGACACACTATAATCAAACTTTCAAAGGCTGATTTCTCCTCAGAAACTTGGAGGACAGAAAGTATTGGGTCAATAATATTCAAGGGGCTGAAAGAAAAAACCGTCAATCAAGACTTTAAATTAGCAAAACTGTCCTTCAAAGACAATGAGGGAGAAATTAAGACATTCCCAAATAAACAAAAGCTGGGAGGAAGCTTGCTACTGCTAGACCTGTCCTATAAGAAATGCCCACGGAACACTTGCAGACTGAAATAAAAGAATACTAGACAGTGACTCAAAGCTGCATGAAGAAGTAAGGAACTAAATTAAGGTAAAGACATCAGCAATTATAAAAGTTAGTATCATTGAAACAATGGCTTATAACTCTACTTTTTTGTTTTCTATGTGACTTGAGACTAATGTATTTTCTAAAAATAATAATTGCTGGTCTGAAAGCTAGTACCATTGTAACTTTAGTTTGTGATTCCACATTTTGTTTTCTATATAATTTGAGAGACTAATGCATTTAAAAGAATTATTGATTTATATTTTGGTTACACAATGTATAAAAATGTAATTTTGTGACACCAACAACCAAAAAGGATGGGAACAGAGTTCTTATAAAGGAGAAGAATTTTTGTAAGTTATTCAAGTTAAGTCAGTAAAGTTTACATTATATATGTACATGTATATTCACATTATATCTTTGAATCTCTATGGTAACCACAAGGAAAATTCCTATAGAATATACACAAAAGAAATGGGAAAAAATTTAAACATTTCACTACCAAAAAATCAATTAAACAAATCAATTAAATTAATCAAGAAATGCAGGATATAAGGCATAAAAAGCTCTAAGGCATGCAGAAAACAAATTTCAAAATCACAGAAGGGGTATAGCTCAGGGATAGGATATTTGACTGCAAAATGACAGAAGACAGTCCCTCCTTATTAGTAGTTACCTAAAATGTAAGTAGATTAAACTCTTCAACTGGCAAAATGTATTTAAAAAACAAAAACATGATCCAGTCATATGCTGTCTACAAGAGACTCACTCTAGGTCTAAAAAAACAAATAGATTGAAATCGAAATGATGGGGAAAGATATTCCATGCAAATAGTAACCAAAAAAGAACAGAGGTGGCTACGCTAATATCAGGCAAAATAGATTTCAAAACAAAAAAGAATACAAAACACAAAGAAGGAGATGAAGAATTAATAAAGGATTAAATATAGCAAGATAAAAGTTATAAATATCTATGCCCCTTATAACAGACCATCAAGATATATGAAGCAAAAACTAATAGAATTTGAAAGGAGAAATAGACAATTCTACAAAAGTAGTTAGAGATTTCAATACCCCACTCTCAAGAATGAATAGAACAACCATACAGGAGGCAAGTAAGGCAAGAGACCCAATACAACAAACTAGCTATATCTAACAGACATGCAGAACACACTATCCAACAACTATAGCATATGCAGTCTGCTTAAGTGGACATAGATCATTTTCCAGGAGAGACCATAAGTTAGATGACAAGTCATCTAAGTAAATTTTTTTTTTCATCTAAGTAAATTTTAAAAGACAGATATCATACAAAGTATCTTCTCCAACCACAACAAGTTGAAGTTAAAAATCAGTAAGAGAAATAAAAGTGGAAAATTCACAAACTTGAGGAAATTAAACAGCATACCCTTAAACAACCAGTGGATCAAAGAAGAAATCATAAGGTGAATTGGAAAATAGTTCACATTAATGCAAATGAAAACACAACACACCAAGACATGTGGTACCTGAGAGAGTTGTACTAAGGAGAAACTTTATAGCTATAAAGGTGTATATTAAAAAATAAGAAGGATTTCAAATTATAATCTAACTTAACAACTCAAGGAAGTAGAAAAAGAACAAACTTAACCCACAGCTAGCAAAAGGAAGGAACTAATAAATAATAGATCAATGAAAAACCATAGAGCCCAGAAATAAACCCTCTCATACATTGTCACTGAAACACTGCACGTTGCATGTATGTTGGAACCAAATACCTCCAGACCTCTCGTTAGGAGAGGTAACAAATGTTTATTTATGGTTAAAGCAACTGTTACTTGGGATTTCTGTTACTTGTAACCCAAAGCACTCCTAACCAATGTCATTGGCCAGTAGCAGTAATAATAGTAGTAATACTGCTGGGCTTGAATGAATGCAGATCTGTCTGGATCCAAAGTCCTACCATTGCAGGTATAATGAGATCTCTTCCTTCTTCCCTAAATAATGATTAATTTCCCTGAAATACTTTTAAGTCTCTGAAAGAAAGAAACTTGCTTTGGAAGGAATACCACCTTGTTCCTATAAGACCACTTAGTCCAGACAATTTAACTTTTACTCTGGTCTTCCTAAATACTGATTACAATTTTGCACTATTTTCATGTGCACTCATTTTGCACTATTTTCAAAGTAAATTAATGCCATTTTCATTTTTCCCTTATTAATAATGGTAGAGAATAGAGCTGAGTCCAAGTCAATGCTGAAGAGTTACCATTTGTTTGTGAATGTCCATTCTCCCCATCCTTCCCTCCTAGCACTGAGTCACCAACAAACCTCCCTCTGAGCTGGCTGTGCCCTTGGCTCACTATAATAGTGATTCCTACCACTCAGCCACCCACCACTGGTAGTGACCCAAGGACATGGATTGTCTCTTCTTGCTTCACAAACTCCCAAAATCTACTCAGGCTGCAAATTGTCCCATCTATTCTACTGTCCAACCAGCTGAGTGAAAGTTAAGGAGCAAGTAAAATTTTGCTGCTTCTACGACCTGAACTCCTCAAGAGAAATGATTACTAACTGCAGTAGGCTTTTAATATCCTACCTAGTATATTTCCCCTGTTGAATAAAATGATCATGATATTACCACTCTTAAGGAAATTGGGTCGAGGAGGGCCAGGCCATCCAAAATGATATATCCTCCCACACCATGTGGGAGATTGATCTCGAAAACCATCGGTGAAAAAGAAGTTCGGTATTAGGTCCTAGACAGTTCACAAGCTAAAAAAATATAGGCTGCAACACTCAGAAGGATGGAACAGAAAGCAGTTCTGGGGGGGCACCTGGGGAGCTCAGTTGGTGAAGCCACTGCCTTTAGCTCAGGTCATGATCCCAGGGTCCTGGGATCGAGCCCCACTTCAGGCTCCCTGCTCTGTGGGGAGCCTGCTTCTCCTTCTCCCTCTGCCCCTACTTGTGTTCCCTCTCTCTCTCTCTGTCAAATAAATAATTAAATAAAGTCAAGAAAGAAATAAAGAAAGAAGGAAAGAAGGAAGGAAGGAAGAGGGAAAGGAGAAAAGAAGGAAAGAAAGAAAAGAAGGAAGGGAGGAAGGAAGGAAGGGAGGGAGGGAGAACGGAAGAAAGGAAGGAAGGAAGGAAAGAAGGGAGGAAAGGAAAAGAAACACAAGCAGTTCTGGGGATCTTGGTAACCAGAACTGATGGTTGGGGCATTTGGGAAATGAGGACTGGGATCACATTCTGCCACAAGCGCCAGTGATTCCACAAAGAACACAGGGCTTGGGGAAGGAAAATCTTCCCAAAGAAAAGTGACACTCTTTTTAAAAGAAAGAATGCAGACTACTGAGCGTGCTAGCATGCCATGTGTTCACGTGCGTGCCTGTGTCAGGAGTGGGCAGAAGAAAAATCTGTTCACGAAAACCATCTAAGTAGAGGCCATAAGGAATTACAGGAGCAGTACTTACATCTACATAAAGGCAGCCAAGGACACTGTTTAAAACTGGGCTTGACTAGCCACTGGCTTCCACCAACCACCCAAAAGTCTGAACTGCAATGTGAGAAGTTTTGTTATTTGTAGGGTTGGACTTCCTGGAGTAAGGGGAATGGGATTACCTGAAGTTGGAAAATGCTTAGAATACTGGCTATGATGTGCTTGAGATTGTCTCCCAAGAAAGTCATGAGCTGTTGGAAGCTTCTCTAGATCTGGTACTGACCTGCACAGTTCGGCCAAGCCTGGTCCTGGAGCCTGAGAACCTCCTCTCCAACTCAGCTCTGACGATCCTGCCAACAAAATGGGCTTGACTCACCACCTTCTGCCTTGGGGAGGTCATCCAATAAAGGTGCCTATTCTCTCTGTGCGGGAGGAAGGCCTTGCCAGATGGTTCACATTTCTCAACCTCTTAGCCCTGAAGAAAAGGATGTATGTGGCAAAGGGTTATGAAACTCAGCCTGAGGGACCAGAAAGAGTCCATGCTGCTTTCACCAAGAATCTTCTTTAGCTTTGCGTCATCAGCATTTTGCTTCATTCCTTTATGTAGTCCTTCAAAGCAGAAATTGAATCCCCAGCTCCTATGTCAGTCATGAGTGGGGGAACCAAGGGACAGTTAGGGGAACACCGTCCGGGTTTTTATGCAGCAAGAGCTAAATCTGTTACTTCTCACCTCCGTTACAGACACTTCTGCAAGGGACACAACCACACCTGTCCATTCAAGACTAGCTACTTAATTTGAACAACATGAAAAAGGGGGTGGGAACGCTTAAAACTTAAGAATTTCAAGACTGTACCAGCAGAGTACCACGTGCAGACCCTCCTGTATGCAGGCAGGGTCTGTGGCGCAGGTTGTGTGCTCATCCAGGTTACTGACAGATTGAATGAAACCCACCCACACTGGGAAGGACACTCTGCTTTACATCGATTCAAACATTAACCTCATCTGGAAATACCCTCACAGATCTACCCAGAATAACGTTTAACCACATAGCTAAACAACTCTAGCCTACTCAAAGTGATGAAGCTGGTGAATGAAGTCTGTCTCCACACATTGGCCTCAGACCTCCTCTCCTCACTCAGGAGTTACGTTGATCTACTCTCTGCACCCACTAAACTCTTCCTATCCTCTGTGCTGGCCAGCAATCCCTTCAGCATCCACATTAGGCTCTCTTGGCTTTTTCTCAGCTGAATTACTTAGTATATCTCTCCCAGCAGAAGGTCTCAGTAGACCATCTGCACTCTCCACTTCCAACATATGAGTATTTTCACAGCAACTTCCTAATAAGAGGGCTTTTTCTTCTCTTGGTTCTTGCATCCATTTGCTACACTGGGTGTTGAGCTAACATGTCAGACAGAAAAAACCATAGTAGGTCACTAGAGACTTTGGGGGGGACAAATTTCTTTGTTTAGCAGGGTAATCCTGGACGACAGACAAGGGCATACGTGGGAGTCAGGGTAACTGGGCTTATTTTTCTGATTTTTTTTTTCCTGTTCTTGCCAGAGGATTAGGGTCACTTCTTTTGTGTGGCTCTTGGCTATATCTGCTTGTTAGGGCAGAAAGAGTTGGGTTTTGGAGTGACACCTTCCAACTGGAGTGAGACTTGAATTCATCACTAACTTGCTCTGTGTCCCTGGACACAGTTCTTAACGTCTCTATCTGCCTCTTGGCTTCATCTGCAAAATGGGAAGGCGAATATTTACTCTGTGACGTTAATGTGTAAAGCATGTGGTATGTAACAGAGGCTCAGAAGACAGCAGCTCCGAGCCAGGTTCCATGTGCTACGACTCCATCCTTGTTCGCTCGTTCTGAAAAACCAGGGAAAGATGAGTATGCATGCTAGGGGAAACTTGGACAGGCTGGGTGTGGTGTCCATCTTCAAAGGAGAGGCCTGGAGCGTGGTGAGTCTCTTGCTTTCCTTTCCCCAAATCACTTCCTTACTGGCTTCCTGCAGCTCCTACCTCCCTAGGGTCATCTCAAGCTTCCTGCCAGCATCCTGCCCCTCCCACACTCCTCCCAGGGCAAACATGTCAGCACTTGGTGTTTAGAAACAGCTTTGAGGCCCATCCCTGGCATACCCAATGGCCATAAAAGAACCACTTGGTCTTGATCCGTAGTTGGCAATTAGAGAGCACCCAAGGATATGCAGCTTGAGATGCATGACTCAGGCAAAGAAATCCCCTTTCTCCCTTTCCTTCTTAATGTGTCTGTTTGCTGAGTGCCATCCATAATTGCTTAATAATTACATACACAGACCAGTATCTTCCTACCCCAGACTCCCCCACACACATGCGTTAAACTCTTGAGGCTCCAACGCAAACTAAGATTTATTTCCCCCAACCCATACATAAAAGTTAAAAAGGCAAGGCTTTCAGATTCCCACATTTCTCAGGGGTCGTTCAAGATATACATTCATCTATGCTTAATGGACATAAAACTAGGCTCCCTTCTGTTTTGAGACCTAAGCCTTTGTCCCACTGAGGCTTGCTGGCCTCCCTCAGTCTCCCCTCATCCTCCTGACGACCTGCTCCGTGGTCAACCTTGCCCAGTGTGGCTACTCCTTATACCGTCAACCTTAGAATGACGTCTCAGGCTGACTGAGGGTCTCCTACACAAGCTTCTGTATGGCAGGGATTGGCCCAGGGATTTTTCTGTAAAGGGTCCAATTGTAAATAGTTTAGACTCTATGAGCCAAGAGGCAAAAAAATCAAAGATATCACGTGGGCACTTTTATAACCCTTTAAAACATAATGATTTTTTTAACTTTTATTAAATTTAATTTTCACTTCTGGACATTCTGTTTGATTATCAAATAGAACTAGTCATTCAATGGTCTCTTATTTTTCACTCCTCCATTTGATAATGTCTTTTCTTTGTCAACCATATAAATAAACTTAATAGCATAAATAAACTTAAATTTATTCCAAAATCAATAGCCAAATATCTGAAGTGGTTGTCAGCCTGATCTGCTCCCTGCGGTTTTTGTTGATTCTCTCTAATGATGCTTCAATACCTCGAGTATACCGTGATTTTTTTTCTTAATCATGAACCCCAGTTCAATGAAATGGTGTATCTGGAAACCTTTGAGGCTTCTGATAAGGGTGATGCCTTCGGTGAGGATTTGATTTATTTCTCCACTGAGAGTGCTGCCAACTCTGGGCCCCTTGAGAACAAATGATCAACTTGGATTTTTCAAACCGTCCTGAGAGTGTCAACTTGGCTGCAAGCTTGCATAGACGTTAGTGTGCAAGTTAGTAGTGTTATAGATTCTCAGATTTTTCCTCCTGCTATCTAGAGCCAGGGTTGAGATGGGCAAGTTTCCTTTCTAGCATCTTCACTGAAGAAATGGAGTCCCAGAAATTCCTGGTTTAAAGTGTCACTGAGGAGGGGCACCTGGATGGTTCAGTCAGTTACTCATCCAACCTTTGATCTCGGCTCAGTTCTCTATCTCAAGGTTGTGAGTTTGAGTCCCATGCCTCGAATGGAGCCTACTTTAAGAACGATATTAGACTGTCACTGAGGGGACGTCCTTTGGGATCCAGGGTAATTTATAAGAAGGTCTCTGATCTGACTTCTCCTGTTCCCCTAGACTTTGTCTCATGCATACCATGCAGACATTAAACACACTCTTTGAGTCACCTGAGGGTAGACAGATGCCCCAGGGCAGGCTTCATCTTAAACACTCATTTATCTCTCTGGATTCATAGTTCCTCATTTGCTTGTTTATTTTGCCTCTCCTTGTCCAGTAAGCATTACAGTGCATTCTTAAAGATTTTTAAAAGTTTTTTATTATGAATATTTAGGTGTTTAGGGTGTCTGGGTGGCTCAAGTCATGATCCCAGGGTCCTGGTATTGAGCCCCAAGGGCTTCCTACTCAGCAGGGAGTCTGCTTCTCCTTCTGCCCCTCTTAGCTGCTCATGCTCTCTCTCTCTCAAATAAATAAATAAAATCTTTTAAAAAAAAGAAGAAGAAGAATATTTAGATGTTTTAAAGAAGGAAACTTTTACGATATCCAGAGCATCATATTCCTTGTGGTATAGCTCTAGTGCCCCCAAAATATGATTCAATAGTACCGGAATATTTGAAACGGTCCCCAGTGACCCCAACCTTTATTTATCCCTTTATATAATTTCCTTCCACATTGTTTCCTGGGGAATCTAAGTGACCAGTAAAATACAGCAGAAGTGATGCTGTGTCAGAGACTAAGTCATAAAAGCCACTGAGCTTTCTGTTTGTTCTTTCTTTCTTTGATCACTCATTCTGGGGCAGGCCAGTTGTGAGAATATTCTCCAATGAAATACACATGAAACTGAAGCCCCCTGTCAACAGCCAGAAAAGTGAGCTTATAGGCTGATCCTTCAGTCCCCATCAAGCCTTCGTATGACACAGCCCTGGCTGATACCCTGTGATAGTAACTTCATGAAACACCCTAAACCAGATGTACCAGCTGAATGGTTCCTGAATTCCTGATCCTGAGAAACTGTATGAGATAAATGTTTGTTGTTTCTAAGTTTGGGGGAGAATTTATTACATTACAATAGGTACCAAATATAATCTCTTTCTCCCTGCCTGTAATCCCAAAAGTTTTAGAAATGTTTAATGGCAATATATCCAGAAATTCCTCACTATAATATCTCTCTGTTATGTGGATGGGTTAATACCCAAATAGTCAACCCCAAATTCTCTTATATATCTAGCTACCACCCTTCAGAAAGCAGACCTGGGGAGCATGAGACATGGTAAGTTCTGTCAAGAAGAGGGTTGTGGTCTGGAGTGAAGTTTGCACTTAAGAATGGGGACATGGAATGAGAGTGAGTGACATGATGCTGTGGAGTGACTGGGGTCACCAACATGGAGCCTCTCCCCACACCACTGTACACAATGCTTTCTTCCCTTACAATCCTGCCAGGTCTTCTCTGGTTTTCTGAGTCCTGTCCATTGTTCATTCGACTCAAGTCTCATGTCAGTGTAACCTTCTCCAATTGCAAAGAAAAGAGTGGTTATTATGCTCTCTTGTGAGCTCCTGTGCTCTCATGATTGTCAGTGCTCAGGCAACACACAGCAGGCACTGCCTACCTGCAGAGTTAGGTTGGAGACATCTAGGCATATATGCAGCCCACCATCCCCTAGAACCTGCAGGGTACTTTGTGTGCAGCAAGTGCTTTAAGCAGTGATACTGACCAAGACCCACACTGGGAATGGCTTTTCTCCCCCAAAAAGTCTATTACTATTTATATTGTAGCATTATATGAAATGTTTTAGTCTTCTAGGACTTAGCTTCCTCATTGGTAAAAGGGAGTACACCTACAGTAGAGCAGATAAAAAGTTTTTAAGGGCCACCATGTACCATTACAGAGTGTCTGCACTTCACGAAAGGACCAAGCTGACCGGTGGATATAGGCTGAAATACAGCCACCATTCCCCTCCCCAAATCTTGTGCCAGCCCAGAGGAAAAGTCACATTTTGTCATTCATCCTCCCAGAGGACACCTTTTGTAACACATATAAGGGTGGTCACTGTGCTGGCAGGGCCTTAAGCACTTGACACTACAGAGTGTCATGGTCTTGCCATCTATGACCTTCCTTAAAGGACAAGCCCATGGGTTCTGTTGTTAAGAGTCTTGGGATCATCAAGGAGGCGTCAAAGACAGGCAGGAAGTTGGTTCTGTGTCTTGAGCAAATGGTAAAGAAGTGAGTGTTATTTGCTCTCTTCCCAGTGTGACTGATTGTAACTGGCTATGACCTTGATTTGGATATTTTTGCCCTGCCTGGGATTCCTGTGGGTTGCCACATTGCTCTCTCCTGACTCTTGTTCCTTCTCTCCTTTTTGTGTGTTTTAATGCTCATTGTTTCCTGGTTAAACCAGTTTTTAGTGTTGATATTTAATACATCTGCTTTTAGTAAACCTTGCAGGGTGTTTCCATTTGTGTAAACAGAAGAAAAAGTCAAATAAATGGGCCTCACAACTGCCATTTGAATGAGCTCATGATAAAACCATGGTCCTTTTGTTCAGATGTACAATAGCATGGCCATTCCTTCCCATCTTCTTCTTAAAGTCTTCCTGTACTCCATCAGGACCTCCTATAGCCAAGAGAAGATACTTGTATTTCCTTTGACTACCAAGGTATGTTCCTGATTATTTATGTGTGTATAAACCTGAAACTTATCGCCACCAAATTTCCAAAACATTCTAACTTATAAGTTGACACAAAATCTTATATTTATCAAATCCTTTCTTATTATGTCTTTCCACAAACTGCCATTCTAAAACCCAAGTTAAGGTCATAGATACCTTTCAGGCACCTGGGTGGCTCAGTGGGTTAAAGCCTCTGCCTGCCTCTCTGCCTACTTGTGGTCTCTGTCTGTCAAATAAATAAATAAAATCTTTAAAAAAAAAAAAAGATCATAGATACCTTTCAAAAAAATGGCCTACATGTACCTTTGTACCTTTATGAAATGGTCAATTATTTCTAACATTTTTCACCTACATGGTAGATAATATGTCTGATAGAAGGCCTAAAAGCCAGAGATCAGAGTCTCGTAATTCTTCTGCCATCCTGGATGCTTGAGATTCTAATACTTTTGTTGTTCCCTAAAGTGCCAAAGGCTAGCCTGCTTCTCTCTCCCATTCTTCATATGTTCTTTTTATTGCTATTTTTTCAACTCAGACGTTGCTTTCCTTCATGTGGGTCAGCATTATGAAGGCATAGTGGTGTTGGAGGTTTTCTAGGGGCTGTGATGAAGAGAGCATCAGGGAAGTCTTCCTAAAATAGATACTGACAAATATCACATGCCTGAAATCCAGCACAAATGAGGCTTCCTTGGGCTTAGGTCTTGCCTTTCCCTAGGACTCCCAACTTTCTTTTTCCTCCCAACATTTTTTTGATAAAGATTTTATTTATTTATTTGACAGAGAGAGACAGTGAGAGAGGGAACACAAGCAGGGGGAGCAAAGAAGGAGAGGGAGAAACAGGCTCTCTGCTAACCACTGACCCCCCCATGCAGGGCTCAATCCCAGGACCCTGGGATCATGACATGAACCAAAGGCAGATGCTTAACTGACTGAGCCACCCAGGCACCTCTCCTCCCAACATTTTACTATGAAAAATGTCAAATATATGGAAGTATTGATAAAAGGGTACAGTGAACACCACTAACCCTTAGATTCTATAATGAGCATTTTACTGTCCAATTAACACTTGAACAACACAGATTTGAACTGTGTGGGTCCACTCAAATGTGGGAATTTTTATGGTAGAGCACTGTAAGTGTATTTTGTTTTTCTCGTTTCTTAGTAACATTTTCTTTCCTCTAACTTACTTTATTGTAAGAATACAGTACATAATACATGTAATATATAAAATATGTGTTAATCAACTGTTTATGTTATCAGTAAGGCTTCTAATTAAAATTAGGCTACCAGTAGTTAAGTTGTGGGGGAAGTTATAAGTTATGCATGGATCTTTTACCACATGGGGCTGGACAACCCTTAAGTCCCATGTTGTTCCAGGTTCAACTGTATTTTCTTTATCACATATCTAGGCATCTCTCCGCTCATCAATGCA
Source organism: Meles meles (assembly GCF_922984935.1). Taxonomy (NCBI): domain Eukaryota; kingdom Metazoa; phylum Chordata; class Mammalia; order Carnivora; family Mustelidae; genus Meles; species Meles meles. The sequence goes on from NC_060070.1 coordinate 95,413,119, forward strand.
TCATATATTTAAGTGCATTTCAGAGTAAGTTGCAGACATCAGGACAGTTTACCCCCAAATCCTGCAGCATGTAGTTCCATATTTGTATACAATTTTTTTAAGTATCATTTACATACAATGAAATGCACAGATCTTACTTTGAGTCTTCTTTTAAAATACAATTACACACACACACAATAACTCCTGAAGTCACTCATATCTAAGCATAAATTGAATTAATTTCTTTGTTCTCCTCTCCAAAAGGAGTAACACACCACAGGATGAAAATATATAGCAAAAAGCAAGCGTGCAGATTCTACTTCATTAATTTCCCTTATTGGAGCTTCATAGCTATTTTTTTTAAGTAAGTAGTTCTTAATTTTGGGATATACTTCCGGTTTCCAACAATAATATCATGGACATCAGTATTTCTAGGTAACATGGTCATCTTCACTAACACATCGTTAACCAGCCACTGAACTGATTTCTTTATGGGCAGATATCATTCATTCTTTGCTACAACCATATTAAATGTATTATTATCACTATTATTACTTTACAAATGTAGAAATGAAGGTACAGAGAAGGTAAAAAACGTGTTCAAGTTCACACAGCTAGTAAGTGATGCAGCAGCAGCTCAGAACTCAGTATGTCTGACTCCCAAGTCCACTCAACAATCAATATTCCACCAATATTTACCGAGCATCTCCTAAACCCCACCACAATTCTAGGCACCAGACACACAATGGAAATCAAAACAGAGTTGGTGCCGAGAAGAGCATACAGTAGTGGAGATGCATTAAACAAGTAAGCACACCAATTCTGTTTGCTCAATGAATTTCCATGGAAATCATGGGTAGTAGATTTTTATTAACCTCAATTTAGCAATGAACAAAACTGAGATTAGGAAAAACAAAACTGGCCCCAGATTATAGTCCTAATTAGTAGGTTAATGGTATTGAAACAAAGAGCAACTTCAAATACAGATCATTAATAGCACATGACAGCTTTCTTTCTTTCTTTCTTTCTGTTTTTTAAGATTTTGTTTATTTATTTGAGAGAGAGAGCAATCACGAGCAGGGTGAGGACCAGAGGGAGAAAATAGCACATGACACATTTTTTTAAAAGATATTACTTATTTATTTGAGAGCGAGAGTGAGAAAGAGTGAGCATGAACAGGGTGAAGGGCAGAGGGAGAAGTAGATTCCCCGCTGAGCAAAGAGCCCAATGTGGGGCTCGATCCCAGGACTCTGGGATCATGACCTGAGCTGAAGGCAGACGCTTTAATGTCTGAGACACCCAGGCACCCCACATGACAGTTTTTTGATGGAGAAGACTTTCTAGGGTACATTGAAAGCAAAAAAAAAAAAAAAAAAAAAAAAATGCTTAGACTAAAATAAAAACAAAAGAGAAGACAAATTCAACTGAGCACAGAAAACAAATCATCTAGCCGTGGCCTGCTCCACCCTGGCCTGAAGGAAGATGAGGTAGCTCATGGAGTAAAGTTTGGCCAAAAAGAAACAAATCTCTGGAAACTGGATAAATTGCATCAAAGTTTCCTCAAAAAAAAGCAATGTGAAATAAACTTGGGAGGGATTATCAAAATACTTTTTTTTTTAATATTTTATTTATTTGACAGAGAGAAATCACAACTAGGCAGAGAGGCAGGCAGAGAGAGAGGAGGAAGCAGGCTCCCTGCGGAGCAGAGAGCCTGATGTGGGGCTCGATCCCAGGACCCTGGGATCATGACCCGAGCCGAAGGCAGAGGCTTTAACCCACTGAGCCACCCAGGTGCCCCTCAAAATACTTTTTTAAAGACTCTTTTCACTTAACAGAAGAGCAACATGGATTATTGCTTCTACTTTGACACTTCTATTATACCCACATTTCTATAGTTATATGGAGCATGTATATACTTGGGATCAATCTACAACAACTGAGACAAAAAATTTTTCAATAACAATCATAGGGAAGTTTTAGGACCCAATTTAGTTCATGTCCCAGCATATGGGTTGATGGAGGACCCATGATTCTCAATGATTGCAATGATTCTCAAAAATAATTAAATAAGAATTTTGGGGGGTGGGTTCTAGACATCAGTACATTGGAAAAGTTCTCTGGGTCCTGGGTTAATTCTAAAGAGCAACTAGGGTAAAGAACCGTTGCCACTGGAGGAAGACCCTGAGGGTTGGGGCCAGGGCACTGGGTTTGAACTGCAGCTAGAAGTTACCTGCCTTGTGGCCTTCAGGGAAGTTTCTAATTTTTCTCATTCTGTTTCCTCATTCACAAAGTTGAGATGAGAACATCTACTGCATAGAGCTGTTGTGATTATTTGGTGGGACAAGATAAGCAAAGTATCTGCCATAATGCCTGCTGGAGCATAGAGGTCCCATTAAAGTCACTGAGGGTGTTCTGTTCCCATAGTCTAGTAGTAATAAATACCTCTCCTATTTAAGTTTATGCTAATGGCCACCCACACACCTGTGCCTGAAGAATTAGGAGACACCACAACAACCCTTTTCTTCCATTACACACATATCTATGTACACACGCACACACACACACACACACACACACACACACACACACACACACAGCCGTGCTATCCAAAGGAAGCTGCAAATAATTTCTGGTTTGGGAAACTAGGCCCCCAGGACCAGGGGAAAGGGAGAACAGGAAAGTAAAACACAGTCACGAAGGGCTGGGTGAGGAGCTATGACATCTCAGCATGCCAGGGAAAGCAGGCTTAGTGCAAGAGATGAACTGACATCTTAGCAGGGCGGACAAGGGCCTCAGCCTGAAAACAGAACATGTCCTTGACCTAGGAAACTGAAAAGGGAAACCAAAGGAGTGAAGAACTCACTCCAGAGGAAGACTAGGATCCATCCTTCATTTTGTTTCCAAACTCCATACAGTTAGTTCCTTTATATAGCCTTGACTGTTTGTAGCAAAGTAGTTGCTGCTAAAGCCAAGCTAGCTGGTCTGAATGTGTTTCATCATTTCCAAAAGGAAGAGCTACCAATGCATGAGTCTTTCCTATGGACCAGACACTGTGCTAAGTCCTCTATATGCATATTGAAAAGGAAGGTAGGTAATGCCTTCAGAATAGGTAAATTCTTCTTCCCATGTTACAGATGAGCATATATGAGAATAGGACAACTTGTTAAGGCACACATAGTTAGTCCAGGGATGGGAACATGACACATTCTGGTCCATCTGATTCCAAAGCTGAGGCTCTTAGAAATTGGGCTCTGTGCTCAGACCTGCAGGTGTGACAGTCCCTACACTGGTCAATGAAGATTTCTCAAGCAACTGCTTGAAGGAAAAAACAATGGGGGATGCAAAGATAAATGAGACAAGATTGCTATTGTCACATAATGCGGGACCCAGTGGAGAAGCCAGAGAAGCAAGAGCCCAGCTATTCGTTTAAAAAAGTCGGGTGTGAAGGGCTGCCAGATTTAGTGTGTGTGCCATACACTACATTTTGTTTTACAAACAAAATACAAACATACATACAGTTACATTTTGATTTCGGATAAATCATGGAAATTTTTATTATGAATATTTCCCATGCAATACTTGAGCCATACTTATACTAAACCAATTTACTCATTGCTTATTGGAAAGTTAAACTTCACTGGGTGTCCTGTATTTTATCTGGCAACCCTATTATGTGATAGGTTCTATGACAGAGAATCAAGGTAGAAATGAAGAGAGAAAGCTCTAGGAACAATTAAAATCAAGATATGGAAAATGACAAACAGATTGGGTCCAGATAATTCAGGAGGAGAGCTCTCACCTAGTTGTTAGGAAGGGCTAAAGGTGGTATTTGTGTTTGATCTTAGAAGGTGAACAGGATTTACCTATATGAGGAGTAGAGAGAGACTGTTTCTCAGGTCAAGATAATGATGTAAGCAAGGGCATGGGGGTGGGGAAAAGTAGTTGTAGCTCAATACAGCTAGGAATAATGATTACAGCTAGATTAGAACCCAGGTTTTTCTGTCTCCTGAGTCCAATGCCTATCACATTCTACTAGTTAGAGAAGAATGAGGTCTGCTCAGGGTAGAAGCCAGTGACAACGGTTGGTTGGGAACAGACTGTCCAGGGACCAGAATACCAGGCTGGGTCCTGTGGGCTTAATTAAGACCCAGTGAAGGAGCTGGTAAGGAAAGATACAACCTTCCAACGACATTGCATGCCCAAACCACAACTAATAGAGGGATTCCAGAAACTCTGGCGGCTGTGGGTGAAGACCACCACAGGGGTCACAAAGCTGGTCAATTGGCCAAATGCTGTCTCCACCACCTCCACACCCATACCCTGGGTGGAAACTCGCAGCACATGTAACTTAGTGTGGCTGGGACCAAAGGGGTCCGTCGCATTTTATTGGCCAAAGATGCATTTGACTTCAACGAGATATCAGTGTTCCAGGCACTGCATCTGCTTGGTGCTGGTTTTTACCAAAAAAGCTGTAAACGTGTACATCTCCACTGTGAAGTCAGAGAAAAAGAGAAACACGGTTTAACAAGCTCATCCATGATTGTGCTGACTAGGAAAAAGCTGGGTCACCGCAACAGTCATTCTAACCTTATCTTGGTTGCAAAAATGTCTTTCTACCCAGTTGTTCCACCTGTGGAAGGTGGAGTTGGGGGAGTTGTTGGCGGAGGGAGGGCCCAGGGCAGGGAAAGTGGACAAACCATGAGTGATGTCTCATCTGCTCGTTACCAATAAGTCATTAAGGGTACCTTAATGACTGCACATTCACAGAGTTTCTCATCCCGAAGAGCAAACCTGCCCACCACGTAGGCATCAGCCTGCTTACTCATCCATGTGAAGCCATGGAAGGAGTTAGGAAATTGTCCCATTAAAAACCATACTGGTAATCTCAATATTAAGAGCTTCATGCATGGTGTTCCCTGGGGGAGGACACCCTTTTAGGAAACTGACTCCTTGTAGGCTGGGTATTGAATGAAAACTTTCCTGGTCAGAGAAAGGACAGTCCAGGTTAGCAACCTAACCAAAGAAACTGCCATTTGCCAGTATCTGCTAGGTGTCATGTACTATGTATCTTTGAAAAGTGGGCAAGTTTCTTCTTTAATTCTGATGTTAAACTCCCTTAAAACATTTTTACCCTGGGGATGCCTGGATGGCTCAGTCTGTTAAGCATCCCACTCTTGGTTTTGGCTCAGGTCATGGTTGTGGTGAGACAGAGGCCTCCATAGGGCTCCACCCACAGCACCCGGTCTGCTTAAAAATCCTCTTTCTCCATCTGCCCCTCCCCCTGCTCTCTCTAAAAAAAAAAATAATTGTTTTTACCCTGACCACCTTGAATGTGGCTCAAAGACCCATGTTTAGCAAAACGAATTTATGGGGACACAAATCAGAATATTATTATACCTGGGTGGAGAAAAGGTTGACCAGAAATTGCATGAGGTAATTTTCTGGGGTGGTGAAAATAGTCAGGTCTCATTTGAGGTATTGGTTTCAGAGGGTATACATTGGTTAAAACTCATCAAATAGTACATTTAAGATCTATGCAATTTAGTGTATATAATTATACCTCAATTTAAAAAAAAAAACAACTTCTTTTTAATTCCTGCCACATGTCCTTGGAAATCATCTCTCATCTGAAGCCTGGGCTAACCCTGTGGCCTGGGAAGGGTACTCAGCAAATTCTACAAATCCCCGCAAAGCAATCCAAAAAACCCCTGGTAGTTGTAGTCCAGTTTCCTACGTTTGCTATTTAAATTCTTCCTAGCTATGCATTTAAGGTTTTAATCTCTGTTTTGTATTTTAACATGTGTTAGCCAAACTGGCCCAGAAGTACATGATTATACAGATATTTCTTAAATGAGACTGATCAGGTGATGGGTTTTTCCACTTGCTTCGACTATCTCATCCTTTTCCTTTATTCACAGAACCCAAGTTTTGTTCAGGTAGCAATATTTGTAGTTAAAAAATATTCATCTCCCAGATCCCTCACAGCTATGGGTGGTATATGACCCAGTTTTGGCCAATGGAATGTAAACAAAAGTCTACTGAATAAGAATTTAAGAGAAACATTGTCTTCCTGATAAAAAAGGTCAGATGGTTGGCAGATGTCTTTTCTGTTCACTTCTCTTGGATTACCCCATCTCTGGAAGGCCAGTGAAATGGCTAGATAACTTGGACCATAAAACTACTATGCATGGGAGAGGAAGGAAGAAGAAAAAGGCTGTTTCATTGAGCAGCTGTCCTTGTCTTCAACTTTCTGATTGTTATCTCTTTATTACATGTAAAACAATCTCCTGTTGGGTTAAGCCACTGAAGTAGGGTTACTTTTATATCCAGCCAAATTCCAATTCAGTACTTAATAGTTAAAATTTTCAACTAGAAAATTTAAGTATCAGTAACCCATGGTTATGCAAAAAATTTAAGCATGAGACTCCAGTGATGACATCTATGTGTGGTGACGGCATAAGTATGAGACCTGAGTGACTTTATTATAGACTGGGAGTTCCTTGAAGACAGGGACCATATCTAATTATTGTTACACCTTTTCATGAGTGCAGTACAGGAACATAATGTGTGTGCAATTTATATTTGCTGGGTGGAATCTCCCGAAAACCCCAAACAAGGAACCACAATTCAAGAGTACCTATCTCCCAGATCCCCAAATTTGTTTTCTCTGTGGGAATCTGACCTAGTAAAGACAGACCTTGTATTTAAGAACTTCCTTCAACCAAACTTGAATTCTTCCTGAGGCTATGTAAGGATTCTATTGACTCTTTCCCCCTAATTTACTGAGATGTAATTGACCTATAATATTGTATTAATATTGGTCCAAGGCATACAATACAATGATTTGATAAATTTTTAATAAATCTATATAATGCAAAATGATCATCTCCAGTTTACATCCCACACCTCACATAGTTAAAAATTTTTTTCTTATGATGAGAACCCTTAAGATCTCCTCTGTTAGCAAGTTTCAACATACAATACAGTATAGTTAACTACAGTCACAATGTTGTACATTGCATCCCAGGATTTATTTATCTTATAATTAGAAATTTTTACCTTTTGACCACATTCCCTTTTGATCTTCCCTTATTCAAGGCAGAGATCCTCCCATGCAGAAAATTACAAACTCCAACCCAGTGCAGATTCTGGAAGCAGGTTATTTCCCTGATGGTACCACTAGCTCACTGTAATGTTCTGGCCTTCCTGAGTGAGGATTACCTTGAGACCAACCCCCGCCCCGGAAATGAGCATTTTCCATGCATTCTTTTTTGTGGTGGGAACAGAATCTGAGCTTCTATAGTGGTGTAAGAACTGATCTGTCCATTTTCCCCCAACTTTTGGCTCAGTGACTTCATGTTGTAGATTGAACTCAGCCATCATGGGAATATTTATACTGTGGTATTAGGTAAATGCTACAAATCAGTACCTGATCTTTGTCCCAAGAGTTGGTTATTAAATTTTTACCAACACACCACTCTGCTTATCCATCCATGGTTCCTGTCTCAATTAATCACTCTAATGCTGAGAATGACAGGGCCTTCTATAGGTATCCCCCATCTTGCAAAAATTTGCATTAGGCCACTTGGCTTTTACACAAGACCTACATTAGTCCTTGTTTTGTTAACTGAAAGAAATCCAAAGAGGATTTTTTATTTACTAAAAAAGGAGAAATGCAAAAATAGCATTCGGCAGTTTTGTTTTGTTTTTTTTCAACAAGTTATTATGAAGACAGCGAACCCCAGGCAGGAAGAGTGGTCCCGCCAAGCTCCTTCCCCAGGAACTACACTCAACATCCCAGCACCAAGCTGACAGAACTTTGAACTGTGTCTGGGAGCATCTGTGCTTTCTTTCCATTTACCCTGTCCATGCATTAGCAAGATGTGTCCTGAAGTATCAGGAAGGTCTAAGAGAGATTATCTAGGGCATCTGGGAACCCTCAAAAAATTTTGCGTATAAATTAATGGTGATTGTTTCCTCCCTTTATGCCATTCATATTAGGAAGGATTTCATAGGAACGTTCCAGTTATGGGTAGCAGGGAAACCTGTATTTGGATGGTGGGTTACAAGATTTAATAAAGTGATATCACATAAATGATTTCATTTGACTCTCACAGCAACCCTAAGAAGCAGACAAGGAAAGCATCATTCACCTCCTATATTAATTTCACTGCTACTATCACAGACTTAGCAGCTTAAACCACAAATATATATAATCTTCCAGTATCTGTACATCAGAATTCTTAAATGGTTCCTAAGGGACTAAATCAAGGTGTCAGCAGGGCTGTGCATCTTCTGGAGGCTCAGAGGAGAGAATCAGTTCCTTGACTTTTCCAGTTTGCATCCCTAGGCTACCTGCGTTTCCAGGCTAGTGGTCCTCTCCAGCTTCAAAGCCAACAACCCTATCACTCCAGCCTCAGCGTCTGTGGTCTCATCTCTTCTAATGCAGACTCCTCTGTCCCTCTTTCACCTGTAAAGACCCTTGTAATCACAATGGGTTCACCTAGCTAACATGGGATAATCTACCCATCTCAAGACCCTTAATCACATCTGAAAATCACCTCTTACCATTTAGGGTAGCATATTCACAGCCTCCAGGGATTATGATGTGGACATTTGGGGGAGGTCATTACTCTATTTATGACACACCCTTTTATTACCCAGGAAGCCAGCTCTGAAAGATAACCGTCCTCCTCAGATTCATGAAGGTGTCAGTGGCAAGGTGGCATTTGGCCAAGGCCAGCGCTCTGTCCAGTGAAGTGTGTGGCCTCTCTTTGTAAATATTTGTCCAACAGCTACCCCAGAAGAGGGCACACTTTGGGGCAATGGGTAGAGCACAGCTAAGGATAGATAGAGCCTCTGGGGGACTGATTTTAAGATTTATGAGTCCTCCCGGGCCCAATCTTCCACTAACCAAATTCTTAATTTTCCTTCCCAGCATCCCAGGGAGACTTGGAGGTCAAAGTACAGTGACCTGAAATCCCTAAGAGCTGGATTTTCTAAGTGTTGGTTGAGATACAACTAAGGACTTGCCAAGACACATGAAGACATTTCCTTCCACCCACTCTAGCCTTTCTCCAATTTGATTAACCCCTTTCCTTTCTGGAGGAAAAGGGTCACCTCTGTCCTCAGGATGCATCCATCGCCCCTTACTCTCTCCTACACAGCAACCACCATCTCCTTCAGTCAGATGAGATAGTGGGTAAGTGAGGGGAACCTTTAGAATATCAGAACACCGTAAAGGCATCTGTGCCACTCACACAGATCAGAAGGTGACCGCCTTGGGAATCCAAATTGGAAGAGGGAGTGGAGTCTGCTTGCTCCTCGTACTCTATGTCAGACATAGAAGGTAGCCTACAAGATCCTGGTTTAGGAAGACTGTGTCCTCATTCACGTTTGCCTTTCGATTCATTGCATGACTCTGCGCTAACCACCTGGACTGATGCAAGGAGAAGCCCCCTCTGGGAGGTCCTATGCCATCACGTGATTGATGGTGCCAGACCTAGCATCAGACCCCCTGAGTTCCTAACCCTGCTTCCACCAGGGGTTGGAAGAGTGAAGTTGGACAAAAGACAACCTCTCGGTCTCATTTTTCTTATAAATAAAATGGAGATCCTAATAACATCACCACCCTTAGATTTATTGTAAGGATTAAATGACATAATGTAATTAATGCACTTAGCACAGTGCCTGGCACATAATAAGCCCTTGATGAATGTTACTGTTGCAGCAGATTTAGTGATTCTCAGAGTGTGGTCCCTGAACCAGCAGCATCAGCCTCATCTGGGAACTTGTTAGAAACACACATTTTCAGTCCCGTCCCAAACCTAGTGAACCAGAAACTCTGGGGGATTGGGGCACAGCAAACTGTGTTTTAACAAACTCTCCAGAGGATTCTAAAGCTACATGTTAAAGCTTGAGAACCACTCGTGCAGGTGGCTCTAAGATCCCTTCCAATTCTGGAATTCTATTTTTTCCTGCAAATGTATACATTTACCCAAGGCCCAAGGAAATCATTAGTATTTACCCACATCACTCCACAAGCATTTATTAAAACTTCGCTTCACACTGGAATCTAGGGATAAAAAGCAAAGCAAGAAATAGCCTGTAGGCTCAAGAAGGTGACAGTTCATCTCACTACCCTTAATTTATAGCTATAAAAATATGACTTGGTACATGTTTCTGCAATTGTTCACAATACCTGAGTCTCACTGTATAAAAATGGTTTTTTTTAAGATTTTTAACTATTTATTTGACAGACAGAGATCACAAGTAGGCAGAGCGGCAGGCAGAGAGAGAGGAAGGGAAGCAGGCTCCCCGCTGAGCAGAGAGCCCAATGCAGGGCTCCATCCCAGGACCCTGGGATCATGTCCTGAGCTGAAGGCAGAGGCTTTAACCCACTGAGCCACCCAGGCACCCAGAAAATGGTTTGTTTGTTTTTTTAAAGTATTTTCTTCAGGTTACAAGCAGAACAAGATACTAGCTAAATGACCTTGAGTCTTGGTGTCTTTATTTCTAGAACAGGATTAGTAATACCTATCTCACTAGTTTGTTGTGAAGATTAATATCATTAAATGTGATGACATGTATGAAATGACAGTTTGTTATCGATGTCCAGTAATGCTTAGTTAGAACTTAGTTTAAATCCAGTTCATAATTAAGTATTGTTGATTAGTATTGATTTGGATTTATGGTGTACAGTACTGATATACAGAATTTTAAAATAAATAAATAAATCCATTATATGTTGAAATCCAGGTCCTGAGTGCTGCTATAAGATGTGTTCATCTCTTTCACTTTCTCCTTTCTAGAATTCAGGCAGTGAGGACCCTGAAGTACAAACAGGTTCTTTGTATTTCAGAGATAAGTCAGAGAAGTGGCTGGTGTTTATTCAAAGGCAACCCTGAAGGCCATGAATCAAAGCAAAGTTCAGACTCAGTTACAGGCTCCTCAGCTGCTTATAGTAAAAACTTTGAAATCCCCTTGGAAACGTCTCTTTTAATTCTATCTCAGAAGATTTTATCTAACCAGGCAGTCCACAGATTCCAGAGGAGTTTCAACCCTCTTTGTGTAAAAGCCAGTACATGCCTTGAGCTTGAACTGGAAATGGGGCTCTTTTTGGTTCCCCAAATTTAATTCAACAAAGATTGAAGAGCTGAAAGACCACAATGGACTTCTTTTGAAGTCTGCGGCTTCTTCAAGCAAGAAGGCTTGCTCAGGGCGCAAAAACTTTCTGAGCATGCAGAGAAGGTACCCCCAGTGACACATGTCATAAGCACTCAGCAATTTTCTTCGGAGGAAAAAGAGTGAAGGTAGTATATGACAGTGGTGTTTAAAAGAAAGCCACTGGGGACACCTGGGTGGCTCAGTGGGTTAAAGCCTCTGCCTTTGGCTCAGGTCATCATCTCGGGGTCCTGGGATGGAGCCCCACATCGGGCTCTCTGCTCAGCGGGGAGCCTGCTTCCTCCTCTCTCTCTCTGCCTGCCTCTCTGTGTACTTGTGATCTCTGTCTGTCAAATAAATAAATAAAATCTTAAAACAAAACAAAACAACAACAACAAAAAAGAAAGCCACGGGCCCCAAATGGCTTCAGTTAGGCCAAGTAACCAGACTGGGACTTCATATCTAACCTAATGTCAGTTTCAGCCTCCCAGAGGAATGTAATCTTAAGGGGTCAGTCAGGAATTTTCTGATCAGCTCCATTAGTCATATGTTATATGAGCCCTCCCAAAGAAAGAAAGATGAGGTAATCTACCTAATAAGATCCCCTGCCTTTCCAAGGTGACTTTGCCTGGAACATCATTTTATTTTATTATTTATTTTTCTAATAGCTTCTTTGCCCTACACTCCTACCTATAAAAACCATCCATTCTGTACAACTCCTAGGAGCTCCCTCTTCTTGCTGCCTGATTCACAAATCACTTAATAAAGCCAATTAGATCTTCAAGTGTACTCCATTGAATTTTTGTTCTTTAACAAGGGACAAATAAGTTGTACAGAGAGCAATTTAGAAAGAGCTACTAAAAAGTTTGAGAGAAGAAGATCATAGGGGGCTGGAGCACCCAGCATTCTCACCTTATGAAAGAGAAATCTGAGGCACAGAAAGGTTAAGTGAGGTACCCAAGGTCACACAGCTAGTAAGTGATGGAGATAAGATTTGCTGCAAGTTGTTGGGTGCCAGTTCCCATGCTCTACCTGTATAAACAGTTTGTATTTTAAGTTATGTACTTCATTTGTAGTGTATAAAAATATAAGTATGAACCAGTGATTTCAGGGATATTACTGTTTAGAATAAGGATAAGAAAACAATAAGTCCATTTAAAGAAAATAGGAGGATGGTTCTCCAGAAAAACTAGAATCAGGAAGGTGGAATGTTGATGACTAAATATTATCTTGATGAAGCATGTAATTATCTGTGATAAAAGTAGACAAACCCATTATTTACATACCTGGGCAAATAGCTGATGAGAGGCACTATGATGTCAGGTTGACTTGACCCAATGGAAATTTATTGACTGGTTAAACCTTGCTACTCTAACATTAGGAACTCTCATTCCATTGTCAATAAATTCCTTTACACTTTGGACCTTTGCCCTGAACACTTTCATTTTTTCCTCCTTCTTCCACTTAATTCCATTCCTGAAAATCTAACTCTCTCTTTAACCTGGCTTTTCACCCTCTTGAATAGAGTTTATTTTCTTCTTCCATTTTTCCTTTACCTCAAAATCACGAAGTGGGCACATTCTCATTGCCTTCTACTCCCCTGTTGCCTCCGGATCGTCTTTGCATTGCTTTTCATCTTCTAAACTTCACTGTCTCTCCTCTTTTGAAACCCATATCCGATTATCATCTTCTCTCCATCATTGCTCTGCTATCTACCAACTTTCAAATTATTTTCCCACATTCTGAAGATTCTGTCCTCAACAATATTTGAATGTGACTACCTCCTTCTTTTTGAAAAACTCTTCCTTCATTCTCTGCTATCTTTGTGCCCCTCCACCAAAAAGGTGGGATTTCTTCAAGGTCCCATGTGCAGCCCTTAACTCTTTTCCTTTTGTCTTCTCCCTCTGGTGAACTTCACAACTTCAACCATTACCTCTTTTCAAATGTCTCTCTAATCCACGTCTCTTGCCCAAAACTTCTCAGAACTACAGGCTGGAATTTCCAAACGTCACTGCGCTATCCCTATAATATCCTACCAGGTCCCGCAAATTATCTCAAAAATGAGCTCATTCATCCTTCTTCTGGCTCTCCCTCTGCACGCCTTCTCTCAGTGAAAGGTAGATGAGAATGATCAAAGTTACTTCCAATGCCCTTCTCTCTTTCATAGTCCCAATATACATTTGGTCACCATGCCCTTTCAATAAATCACTATTCTATTTTTACCGTTGCCCAACCAGACTGTCCTGTATGCTTCACCTCTTGGGGTACACCAGCCAACAAAACAGACTACTAGGCTAATGCTAGACCATGTCATTTTCAGGTTGAGGGCCCTTCCAAGTATTTTGCCTATAAAATGGAGTTAAAACATTTTAGTTTAAAGTCCAAGATTCTCTCCTGACCTATTTTCCCCCTCACCTATTCTTACATACACCTTATTTTAACCAGCCCAGATTTCTGAATGGCCCCTGAATAAACCATTTATTCATTCAAGAAATAGTTATTAAACACTTGGTAGTAGCCCAACACTGTCCCGAGTGTTAGAAATATAATGGAGGGGGCGCCTGGGTGGCTCAGTGGTTAAAGCCTCTGCCTTCGGTCATGATCTCAGGGTCCTGGGATCGAGCCCCGCATCGGGCTCTCTGCTCAGCAGGGAGCCTGCTTCCTCCCTTCTCTCTCTCTGCCTGCCTCTCTGCCTACTTGTGATCTGTCAAATAAACAAATAAAATCTTAAAAAAAAAAAAGAAATATAATGGAGGACATGACTTCTGTGTTTAGATTTAGATGATACAATCAGTGAAACAATGCCTGGTAAATACTAACCTAGGACAGCTGGGTACCATGAGCAATCACCTGGAGGTTCCTAACTGCACAGGGGCAAGATTCAGGGAATAGGGAGGTAGGGAAGTTTTCCTAAGGGAAGTAATAACTGAGCAGAGATCTGAAACTGAATAAGAATTATTCAGATATGATAAGGGGAACAGTTGTTATTAATAAAGGAGAAAAAGTATGCAAAAAGACTTGGGGCGAGAAAGGATGGCCAGAGAAAAGGGACATGAGAATAGAGATCAGAGTAAAATGAGGAAAAACAAGGTGTTGCAGAAGCCAAGGGATGAGTGAGAAGGCAAGTGGACGACAGTGTTGCCAAAAAGTCAAATAAGGACGAGGACTAGAGTGTTCATTAGTTTTAGAGTGGAAAAATCACTAATAACTTGCCTAGGAGCCATTTGAGCAATATAGGCAAGGCTAGATCACAGTGGAGAGAGAAATATATGGAAAGTAAGACACTCAAGACTAGACTTCTAGACAAATCTTTATGGAATTTCAAAACTCACTCCATCTTTATGCCATTTGTTCATTCTGTACCAGTTTCCTATTGTCCTGCCTCTTTCCCTATTTTGCCTATACTGTTATTCCCAGTTCTCTTCCCACTGAAATGCTGGCTATCTTTCAAGACCAAATCAAAGACTATCACATCTTGAGCTTCCCTGCACTCCTGGTATTTCGAATGGATTACTCGATACTTGCCACATAAATTGTTGCTGCATTAGCAAAGTGTGTTCACTGATTACATGGAATTTACCTTGTACATCTGTTATAGCACTTGCTACTTACTAACTTGTGGTCTGTTGAGTTGCACACACCTGTTTCCCTGACTACATAACCTGATGGCAAGATAGCTGTGTGTTAGTCATCTTTGAACTTCTCATAGTTTCCAACTGAGTGCATTGGGCACTGTTGTCATCTAAATTGAACTCAACTGACTGTTCTCTCTCTTGCATTGATGTAAGCACATGCTACGTATGACATGATTTTTGTCCTTGGACACAATGATTTCTAATAGTATTTATAATGAGAATGGAAAATCTTAGGATTTGCTAGGGTTATCTTTAATCTTTCAAAATATGTCCACTATTATTCACATGTTTTGCATGTTCCAAATGCTATAAATCATTACCAGCTTGGTTCGCTGTGTGAATGAATACACTACAAAACAACTTTCTGATTCAAGTGAAACAGCCCACTCAACTTTTCAGCTCAGAGTACTCAAGTAGCCATTCATTAATGAGGTTGAGTTAATATTCACACATATCTCTCTTTTCAAATAACAATGTAGGAAATTGTTAAACCAAGCCAAAATAGAAAAGGAACATTGACCTTTTGCCTTTCTAAGGACTGATACCAAAAGAATAAGTCATATTATTAAATTCTAAGTGCCTGATGATCATTTGGATATGCTAATTTGTGGAAGGCAAGGACAACAGTTAGAATGACAGATGAATTTGTTATCTTGTGGACGGAAAGACTTGCAAAATCTTCCAAAAATTATAGTGGTTAGGGAAATTAAGATCCACTTAAACTCTGCTTGATGAATACAATTGATAGACTCTGTTAAAAATATTTTAGAATTTCTATTAACCTTATTTTATAATTCTTCTGCAACAGAATATGGAACTTGTAGTCACTGCCCTCCCTCTCAAAGCCCAACCTTTCACTGCATTTAGTATCACGAGATAACCAACTCATTCCTAAGTCACATCGTAGAATTGGGATTAAGTACAAAGCTCAATTTCTTTGAAAAATAAAGTTCTGAAGCAACTACAGAAAAACATTAATATCTAGCAAAACTGGATAGTGGATATCCAAGTTATTGCAATGTTACTCTCTATTCTTTCCTCTTGGTGTGAAATGTTTTATACCTTTAGAATGAGAGAAAAATATCCATGCAGTCCAAAATAACTTGAGAACTCAATGACTGAAAGAATTTCTTACACCGATTCATAACTATCCCATTTTTCTACTGTTCCATGAATACTAAGGTCAGAATTACAGTCTTCAATTTCTAGAGGAAGAAACAAATTTAGTTAAGAGAAATCAAGTGATTCTGGAGCAAGAGCAGGTCCAAGCTCAAGTCAGAATTAAAAGTCCTGCGGTATCAAAGGGTGATAGGCTGCCTCCAAATACTGAGTGGCACAATAGACATTCAATTAGTATTTGTTTGATTAATTGGTTGCTTGTTTAACAGGAATAAGAGCCCAGCCCCTAGGGAAAGATGGTATATGTCACCTTCCATTCATTACTGACCATGGCTGTTTAGGCGGAACTCAGGAGACCCTTATGTGACTTCAATAGTGGTGACAGTTTAATGTGGAGCCAATCATATTCTCAGGGGTCCCTCCATTTAGAAAGTGCCTGACCCAGGGTTATGGGTACTGCTAATAACCTTGGTGTGAAGCAAAGTTAATAAATCCAGGACTAGAAAGAACCACAGAACTAAGGACAAGAAAGAGCAAAATTATCTCCAAAGACATCAGCTTCCAAGATGCTCCCTCCTATTGCCAGCGTTTCTGTTGCGATGGGCATGATTGCATGGTGCTGACTTGGTTGGTGAAGAGTCCACCAAACAAGGAAAGGAATATAGTGGTCCTAGCACAGCTCTTTAATTCTGCTGTGTTCTTGAGTTCAACACAGTAGCATTTATTAAGCTCTGAAATCTACAGATCATCAGCGGTAAGACACTACAATTTTTTCTTTTCTTTCTTCCCTTCTCAACCTCAATGTGTTATCTATCAGTCTCTGTCTCTCTCTCTCTCTATTTCTCTCTCTCTCTCTCTCTCTCTCTCACACACACACACACACACACACACACACCTAATATTGCTAGCAATTTGTCCTGCCCACAGGAACCCATGTTCAAAATCTGTGAGGCATCACTTTAAATAATTGTAGTGACTGGAACGGATGAAGGAAGGTCAACGGTACCCCAAGGCAAGACACTGGCTGAAAAAACAAACTGACCTCTTGTCAATGCTCATTGCCTCAAAGCTGTCTTGGGATCTCTTAGCAGTGCTGATAACCGAGTCACTGCAATCAACTGTCCCATGAGAACCTTAGTAACAACACACACACACCTTTCCAAAGATGGGCTGTTCTGTGGGTTCATGCCCAGTGTCCTTGACAGATTGCCTCTTCTCTCTCCAACATCTCTCCAACATCATCTCCCACTACCCATGCAACTGCCTCAAACCAACAAGTCAGGCTTGTCACAGACCTCCTCTTTCTGACATGTGCCCTGGCTCCTTTTCTTCTGGGAAATCTCCCTGTGGCTACTCCACTTACCAAACCCTCCAAATCCTCACATCTCCGCTACAGGTGCATTCTCTGGAAAACTTCTCTGGGCCTGTCTGCTCCTCATCTAGAAGGAGGACTCTTGTGGCCTCTCTTCTTCCTGGGTATTTACCACAGAAACCAGTATGTAGGGGTGAAATCTGGTACCCATCCCTCATAACCAGACTGAAATCTTCCTTCCACCCAAAATCCTGGCTTGCACACCTCTAATACAGCACTCTGGATGTGCGTCTCTTGTTGATTATTGGGGCTGTGGGCTAAGAACAACAGAGAAGAGTCTGGAAATTCAAGGGAACAGAGCAGAGAGACCTGGCCGTGGTGTGACTTAGGGATCACACAGGCAAATTCAACATAGAATTTCCCTTAGCTTTGTCTCAGCCAAGAGTTTTAACACAGGAAGAAGGATTCATGACAAGGGCCAGGTAATTTGTTCACTGAAGCTTCTTGGGGAAAATGTTATTCTCATTCATCCTTCCTGGAGAGAGAGTAGTCAGAGTTCACAGGAAGCAAAGCATGTGTGTGTCTCAGTCAGTGTGAGCACGTATGTGACTGTTGCTTGTAGGAGAGGTTTCTACATGGTGGTCACTTTCATGTACCCACACTGGGCAGCCACAATCCCAGATGGAGTCAGGGTTCTACCCAGCTAACATGCTGAGAATGGGAAGGTGCTCAGGGATTCCTGAAGGCTGGGGATCCTGAACCTCCCCCCCCCCCCGCCCCCATAGCACCAATGGAGAAGAGGGACCTTGAGATGGTACGGAGCTTGGATCAGGCTAGGGCTGAGCAAGAGCTATAACTCAGACCCACTCCTGACCTGCCTTGGGGTGGGGCACAAATGCCTGCTGGGAGCCTTCTCTGTCACCCATAAACCACTGCCAGTGAGGGAGGGTGGGTGTAATGAGACTCACCTCTCATTAAGTCCCCATCCTAGGCTTGGCAGGACACAGTGTCTTTCTAAACCTTGCTGCTGGAGCTGGCAGCACAATTTCTCCTCAGAGCACCAGGGGGTTAGAGAAGGCTGAAATAAGTACAGCGAATGAACAGGTGGGAGAAAGGGCCACACAAGAGGAGATGGGGATATTAGCTGAGCCAAAGAGAAGGCCAAGTCAGCTGTGGCCACATGACTGCAAAGGGCCCTGTTCCAGTTAAGGAATGTGTTTTCTCCTCTCTGCAGGGGAGAAAAGCCAGAGAAGGCAAATTCAGGGAGTTGACTCTGAAAACCCCAGCCTCCTGAGTCCTCTGGTCTGAGTCAGCTAGAAATGTCAGGTGAGAGGCTAGGTGGTGGAAGGACGAGACCCAGAGACACACAGGAAGGTCCCCTAGATCATTCTAGCCTTCTTACGAAGACTGCCATCACCGCAACCGCGAGACCAAAGCTGGGGTTTACTCAGAATTAAGGTAGTTCCTTCGGGACTTCTTGTCAACCCTTGGTCTGAACCTGCCCAAGACCAAGTCATCTTGTGCCTCAGCCAGCTTAATCCTCTTGAAAATGCTTTCATCTCACCCCTCCCCGGATCAGAGCACTCCCTTGGCTCCTGTCTCCTGCTTCAAGTCCAAACTGCTCTGCCCCCAGTCCAGCTCTTCCTCCCCACCCTTGGCACCCCCCTCTCTTGCATGCCCATTTTGGTCAGAACCACCCTTTACTCCTCCTCATGCTTTCTGTGTGCATTTCTCTCTTGCTTCATTCCCTCTTCTCTTACCTGAGGAAATCCTGTCTTCTCCCCCTGTCTAGAGATAATCTGTCTAACCATGCATGTGTGGCTTAGACTTCCTTCCTCTAGGAACATTTCTCTATCAGTCCACATTGATGTCTCCCTTCTCAAAATATCCTTGCAAAATCCAGTGTACCCCAGGCAATGTTAAAGCTCTGTAGAAAGTTCACGCTAACTCCTGGGGGGAATCAAGACTTGAAACTCCAGATGCCAAGTCAACTGTACCCAGATTCACAAGGGCTTCTGCTAATCTGCACTGCGCCTGTGTGCCCATCAGCAAGACCTGCACAAAGGTACCCAGCAGCCCTGGTGCAGATCCCTCTATTGCTGCCCGCTAGCTGTGTGACCTGAGGCAAGTCCTTACCTTCTATCAGTCTCAGCCCCTCTCTTGTAAAATGGGGAGCATTCTGTCTACTCCACTGGATTGTAAGAGCTAGATATAAATGCTGTAAAGGGCTGGGCATTAGAATCCATTGAGGGGTCACTAAATCCTTGGCTGTTACTGTCATTAGCCTCCTCTACCTCTTCAGCGAACAGTGTCTTGGAAGAAGAAGGGGCATTGGTAAGATAGCCGCTATGTTTCCTTCCTTCTCTTCGTCCTTTGCCATCACAGCACCACATCTTATAACCGGAATTTCAAAGGCCCCAGAACCGAAAATAATTTAGCTGTGGGGAAAAATTATAGCTGAGGGCTAGAGTAGTCACATTTAGTCTACGGCAATCTAGGCCTCAAGTATATGCTGGGGGTGGGGGGGTTCCATCCCTGAACCAAGGGTCTGGAAAAACCAGATTCAGGTTGGGGAGGAAGCAGGAAACATATGGACATTTGCATTCATCACAGTAAGTATCTTGTACCTCATCACATATCTGACACATTTCACATGTACGTGAAATTTTGTTGAAGACATGTATAAACATCCAATTAGTATTTAATGTAATCTGCTGAATTCTTTAACTGGAGCAGAATCCGTGGTTCCTGATGGCAATTTATTTTGTATTTTTTGTTATGAATAATTTACACAGAACTAGAAAAGTTTAATAAGCCCCAGGTTACCCGTCACCCAGCTTCGAGAATAATCAGCTCTTGGCCAGGCATGTTTCATGTATGTCTCACTCTCTCCCTGCCCAAACCTGAATTATTTTGAAAGAAACCCCGAACACCGTATCATCTCATGATGAGAATATTTTTAAGAGAAAAGGAAGGGAGAAGGGACACACACTTTTAAAGATTTTACTTATTTATTTGCCAGAGAGAGGGAGAGAGCACAGGCTCTTGGAGCAGCAGGCAGAAACAGACTCCCCACTGAGCAGAGAGCCTGATGTGAGGCTCGATCCCAGGACCCCAGGATCATGATCTAAGCCAAAGGCAGAGGCTTGACCTACTGAGCCACCCAGGCGCCTGGGACACATACTTTTTACATAAAGTTTACTTTTCCTAAAACAAGGCATGGGCATGACAAAAAAGGAAAACAAGACACCCAGTTGCCAGGATGGGCGGAAAGTGACTAATTCTACACCATTTTAATTGCTTCTCTGCCATGCATTTATTCCATTTATTCTTTATAGTTGTTATATAGGCTGCCCTGTAATTTGTAGCTTTAATAGTCTCACTTGGCTTTGCCTCACCACCTGCAATTGAATTGGAAACACCTGCTAGCAAAAGCCACATTTTCTTCTCACTGAATTTTACGTTGTATGTTCTGGTGCTCCATATGACATCTGGCCTACCTATCTCCATTCCTTCTTAATGTTCAGTCTTCCTCCTAACCTTGTAATGACTCCTAAACTTCCTCTTATTAATTCTATCAACTGGAATTTACTGGACACAGCTCCTGCCACGCAGCCGACAAAAGTAAGATGGGAACAGTTGGCGGACCACTGGAGTCTGAGAGGTAGCAGGAAGCTGGGAATGCAGCTGAGTATTGCTGGGGAAGGATGAATTGACCCACAAAGGAGGAGGTTGGAGGCAGTTGAAGGGGCAGGTAGGGCATTCGAGGCAGAAGAAGCAGCCCTGACAAGGGTTGATGAAGGAAATTTGGGGGCTATATAGGGGACTGCAAAGTATATCATTGGGCTGGAACAGTAAATTGGAGTAGACAAAAAGGGGAGAAGAATGAGGGTTGAAAATGTAGAATTATGCACTGTCCAGTCCGTGGAGGACAGTACTGACTGGATCCGGATGGGAGCTGGTTGGAGTTGGGCTGGAGGGAGAGAGGAGTCCTAGTAGGATGGAGACACAGCCATAATGCCCTCCCAAGCTCTTGGATTCACCATGGCACTTTTCACCTCCTGCAACATCTTCACCCTCTGCAACATCTCCTGCAACATGGCCTCCCGGGACTAGCATATCTCTTGGACAATTTACTAAAGACTGATGTGTCCCCCAAAGATGCTTCCTTGATATAAAACCTAGGTGCCCAACTAGGCATAGTATTTAAGCAGGCACATTTATTTAGTTTGCAAACACTTGTTTTCTCTAAAAATGTCTTCAAACAGAAAACAGACCAGACCTTATTATTTTCATATATTTGTTTCACTTGTGCAATAAAACAACCGCTAATTGGAATGAAAGGGTGGTAATGCAGACCAATTGTTTTTACTGCGCTTATCATTAGGTTCACTGTATTGACAGTTGCACCTGTGGAAGTATATTTGGAAATACTCGCCTCATAGCGCAAGAGTTATTTACTCACAGAGCTGAGACTTTAAGCAAGAGTCGTAGAGCTCAGAATGAAAGCTAGAATTGCCATTTGGCAGTTGAATTGTGGCGCGTGGGTAATCATTGCCATGAATTACCTATTCTGGCTATCGTCACTGCCCCAATTTGCTTGGTACTTTGCACTTGAGTGGCTGCCCTTGACTGGTTTCAGAGCTCAAGGGGCTGGAAGGATGTTTGTTAGTTTCCGAGGTCATGAATTTGAATGGCAGTGAAGTATTCGATAGGGAGTTCTGGAGTGAGAACTGTGTTTAAGTGACCTCTAATGTTCCTTCCTTTACATAACCCCTGTCCTTGGGCCACAGATACCTGAGGTTACTACATGTATAATCATTTTCTTCTAAAATAAAGTTAACCAAACTTCAGGCAGGTGAGTCACTAACCAGTTGGAATGGTGGAGGGGAGAGTTGGCCTACACTGAGATCTGCTTTCATTCTTTCTGCGATTTAGAACCTTGTTTCAGGGCAATGCCAGGTCCCCTGCATCCAGACATGACTTCACTTCTACTCATTTGGCCCCCATTTGAGTCAGGGGCTCACTCGCCTAGTTTCCCCATTTGTGGCCCGTGGTTTTCAGTGCCCTGTGTTGCCTTGCTCGGCTTCTGTTCACCCATCCTTCACCATCATCTTTAAGCTCAATTGTGTCCCCCAGGGATAGATCTAGTCTTAGAGAAGAAGGGTTATTTGGGGGTACACAGAGCCTAAAGTCCTCTTTAATGCCCCTACTCTCAGACTACCACTACGGCAGATTTTGCCCCCATTTCCCACCTTTGCAGGGCTGCTGACCTGTCACATGCTGCTAGCCTTCTGGATACTAACCCCCTGCTCTCTGGACCTTGGCTGATCTCCCACCCTATTCCTGCTCAAAGCCACCACTGGGTTTTAAACTGTGAGGCCTTGTAAATTGTCCTTGTAACTTCTAAATTCTAGATCCCTGAGACACATCCTGTCGAGAGCCATGCCTCCATATATCTCCCGGCTAGGCTCCCACATGGTGGACCTTCAGGCCTGACTTGACATCTCAGCTTGCACTCAGAACCCCACAGATTCCCAGTCTGTCCCAGCCCCTGCCAGGCCAGGGGCCCCACTTAGGATCCTGGCCTTGGCTTCTGCCAGAAGTGAGGTAAGATCTCGGGCTCTGTCAAAGCTTTGCCTCGGTTATCAGCACCACATTATTTTTTATCACTTTCTAATTGGCTTTGTCGACTATCAGTTTTTTTACTGGTCTTTGACCAGAGCTTGTCCTGAACATTTCATGCCTCTTGCTTCCGTGGAACTCTCGGGGCCTCTTCAACCAGCGGATTATTGCCTTACTCCCACAGCTGGCTCACATGTGCTCAGACTGTCCCAGCCTTAACCAACCGGGCCCAGATCTTCTGATCCCAAATCACTGCTCTTTCCATATACCACAATGCTATGAGCTATCGCAGCATCTCCTACACTCTGCTCTGTAAAAATTACTATTCCAGAAGACAATAGGCATTTGTAGAACAAGCAAATGAATTCACTAAAAGGCATTTACACATGTGTGGTTTTGTGGTCATGTGACTTTGGAGAATGCTGTGTTAAAAAACGTTAAATGGGTTATTTCATTACAAGACTTTTAGGCCCCCTATTATGCTACTAATGGGGATTGTGATATTCAAGGCGTGGGAGGAGAGAAGCAGAGTATGTGACTTTTTTCAAATTTATTGGCCTATAGAGGTTTTTTTTTCCTGTGGATCACTCTAAACATGTCACCAGACTTAAGCTCCTTTCTTTGACACTGACCTGGAGTCACCTGAGCAAATTTCTTTCAGACTTAACACAATTAGAGTCAAGACTTCCCCCCAAATTAGAATAAAACTGGACCTTTACCTTACACCATTCACAAAAGCCAACTCAAAATGGAGTAAGACCTTAATATATGACTTGAAACTAGACAACTCCTAGAAGAAAACACAGGGGAAAACTTGACATTGGTCTTGGCAATGATTTCATGGTAGGACACCAAAAGCACCGATAACCAAAGCAAAAAATAGGCAAGTGGGGGCACCCAAGTGACTCAGCTGGTTAAGTGACTGTTAATTTGGGTTCAGGTCATAGATCGCAGGGTCCTGAAATTGAGCCCTGTTTAGGGCTTCGCACTGGATGTGGAGCCTGCTTAGGATTCTCCTTCTTCCTCTCCCTCTTTCCCTTCCCTGGCTCATGCTTGCTCTCTCTCTCTTAAAAAAGAAACAAACAAACAAACAAGCAAATGGAACTGCATCAAACTAGACAGCTTCTGCACAACAAAGGAAACAGTTAACAGTGAAAAGGCAACCAAATGGGATGGGAGAAGATATTTACAAACCATTTATCAAATAAGGAGTTAATTTCCAAAATATATAAAGAACTCCTACAACTTGATAGAAAAAAAACACCTAAAATGCACTAAAGACACAAATAGACATTTCTCCAAAGAAGTGTACAAATGGCCAAGAGGTATATAAAAAGATGCTCAGTGTCCCCAATCATCAAAGAAATGCAAATTAAAACCACAGTGAGATGTCACCTCAAACCTGTTAGGAGGTTATCATCAAAAAGTCAAGAGAGATAGATGTTAACTACACTTATTGTGGTGATCAGTTTGCAATATATACAAATATTAAATCACTATGCTGTACACCTGCACTAACATAACACTGTATGTCAATTATACCTCAATTTTAAAAAGAGGCAAAAGATAACATCTTGGTGAGGATGTGGAGAAAAGGGAATTTTTGTACAGTATTAATAAAAATAATTGGTCAATAAATTGGTCATAGCCCTTAGGGAAAACAGTATGGATATTCCTCAAAAAAAAAAAAAAATAGAATGACTACAGGATCCAGTAATCCCACCTCTGGGAATTTATCCAAAATAATTGAAATCAGGATCTCTAAGAGATACGAGCACCTTCATGCTCTTTGAGCCCTATTCACAACAGCCAAGATATAGAAATAGACTAAATGTCCATCGAGAGATGAGTGGATCAGGAAAATTTGGTATATACATACAATGGAATATTACTTAGATTTTAAAAAAGAAGGAAATTCTGCTATGAGTAACAACATGGATGAAACTTGAGTTTATGCTTAAGGGAAATAAGCTGGTCACAAAAAGACACTGTATGATTTCATTTATATGAAGCAATTAAATACTCAGATTCATAAAATCAAAGAGTGGAAATAGAGGTTGCCAGGGGTTGGAAGTAGGGAGGAAATTGGGAATTACTAATCAAGAGGTATAAATTTTAATTAAGCAAAATGAATAAGTTCTAGAGATCTACTGTATACATTGCACCTGTAGTAAATGATACTGTGCTCTTAAAAATTTGTAGTGGGGGTTGATCTCATATTTAAGTATCCAATAAATGAAATTTTTAAAAAGAATGAAATTATGGCAATTAAAAGAAGTGAAGATATTAGAGGCAAGATGGTGGAGGAGTAGCAGATTGAAATGACATCAAGTCCCAGGAGTTCAGCTGGATACTTATCAAACCATCCCAAACACTTACAAACTCAACAGGAGATAGAAGAAGAGCAGCAATTCTAGGAACAGAAAATTGACCACTTTCTGAAATGCAGGACATGCGGAGAAGTGGATCTGAAGCAATAGGAAGATACACCGTGGGGGGCAGGGCCAGCTCCTGGCAAGCTGTAGAGCAGCGGAGCACAAAATCAGAACTTTTATGTATTTTTTTTAAATTTTTTTGTGGATGTTGAACCAACCTTGCAGCCCAGGAATAAATCCCACTTGGTCGTGGCGAATAATCCTTTTAATGTACTGCTGTATCCTATTGGCTAGTATTTTGATGAGAATTTTCACATCTGTGTTCTCAGGGATATTGTTCTGTAATTCTCCTTTTTGATGGGGTCTTTGTCTGGTTTTGGGATCAAGGTAATGCTGGCCTCATAAAATGAGTTTAGAAGTGTTCCTTCCATTTCTATCCCAAGTGGGATTTATTCCTGGCCTGCAAGGTTGGTTCAACATCCACAAATCAATGTGATACAATACATTAATAAAAGAAAGAACAAGAACCATATCCTTTCCTGATCAAAACTCTTCAAAGTGTAGGGATAGAGGGCACATACCTCAATATCATCAAAGCCATCTTTGAAAAACCCACAGTGAATATCATTCTTAATGGGGGAAAAACTGAGAGCTTTTCCACTAAGATCAGGAACACTGCAGGGATGTCCACTATCACTACTGCTATTCAACATAGTACTAGAAGTCTAGCCTCAGCAATCAGACAACAAAAAGAAATAAAAGGTATCCAAATCGGCAAAGAAGAAGTCAAACTCTCCCTCTTTGCAGATGATATGATACTTTATGTGGAAAACCCAAGGACTCCACTCCAAATCTACTAGAACTCATACAGGAATTCAGTAAAGTGTCAGGACATAAAATCAATGCACAGAAATCAGTTGCATTTCTATACACCAACAGCAAGACAGAAGAAAGAGAAATTAAGGAGTCCATCCCATTTACAATTGCATCCAAAACCATAAGATACCTAGGAATAAACCTAACCAAAGAGGCAAAGAATCTGTACTCAGAAAACTATCAAGAAAGAAATTGGGGAAGACACAAATAAATGGAAGAACGTTCCATGCTCATGGGTTGGAAGAACAAATATTGTGAAAATGTCTATGCTACCTAAAGCAATCTACACATTTAATGCAATCTCTATCAAAATCCCATCCATTTTTTCAAAGAAATGGAACAAATAATCCTAAAATTTATATGGAACCAGAAAAGACCCCAAATAGCCAAAGCAATGTAATAAAGAAAGCCAAAGTTGGTGGCATCACAATTCCAGACTTCAAGCTCTATTACAAAGCTGTCATTATCAAGACAGTATGATATTGGCACAAAAACAGACACGTAGAACAATGGAACAGAATAGAGAGCCCAGAAATAGACCCTCAACTCTATGGTCAACTAATCTTCGACAAGGCAGGAAAGAATGTCTAGTGGGAAAAAGTCTCTTCAACACATGGTGTTGGGAAATTGGACATCCACATGCAGAAGAATGCAACTGGACCATTTCCTTACACCACACACAAAAATAGACTCAAAATGGATGAAAGACCTCAGTGTGAGACAGGAATCCATCAAAATCCTTGAGGAGAACACCTTGAGGAGCAACCTCTTCGACCTCAGCCACAGCAACTTCTTCCTAGGAACTTCGCCAAAGGCAAGGGAAGCAAGGGCAAAAATGAACTATTGGGACTTCATCAAGATCAAAAGCTTTTGCACAGCAAAGGAAACAGTCAACAAAACCAAAAGACAACTGACAGAATGGGAGAAGATATTTGCAAATGACATATCAGACAAAGGGCTAGTGTCCAAAATCTATAAGGAACTTATCAAACTCAACACCCAAACAACAAATAATCCAATCAAGAAATGGCAGAGGACATGAACAGACATTTCTGCGAAGAAGACAGCCAGATGGCCAACAAACACATGAAAAAGTGCTCCACATCATTCGGCATCAGGGAAATACAAATGAAAACCACAATGAGATATCACCTTGCACCAGTCAGAATGGCTAAAATTAACAAGTCAGGAAATGACAGATGCTGGCGAGGATGTGGAGAAAGGGGAACCCTCCTACAATGTTATTGGGAATGCAAGCTGGTGCAACCACTCAAACAGCATGGAGGTTCCTCAAAAGTTGAAAATAGAGTTGAAAATAGAGCTACCCTACAACCCAGCAATTGCACTACTGGGTATTTACCCTAAAGATACAAATATAGTGATCTGAAAGGGCACATGCACCCGAATGTTTATAACAGCAATGTCCACAATAGCCAAACTATGGGAAGAACCTAGATGTCTGTGAACTGATGAATGGATAAAGAAGATGTGGTATATATATACAATGGAATACTATGCAGCCATCAAAAGAAATGAAATCTTGCCATTTGCAACAACGTGGATGGAACATATGCTGAGCGAATTAAGTTAATCAGAGAAAGACAATTGTCATAAGATCTCCCTGATGTGAGGAATTTGAGAAGCAGAGCAGAGGGTTTGGGGAGTAGGGAAGGAAAAAATGAAACAAGATGGGACTAGGAGGGAGACAAACCATAAGAGACTCTTAATCTCACAAAACAAACTGAGGGTTGCCGGGGGACAGGGGGGTGTGGAGAGGGTGGTTGGGTTATGGACACTGGGGAGGGCATGTGCTATGCTGAGTGCTGTGAAATGTGTAAGGCTGACGATTCACAGACCTGTTCCCCTGGGGCAAATAATACATTGTATGTTAATAAAAATAATAATAAAAAAAAAAGAAAACAAAAAGTAGTGAACATCTGAAGGGTAGCACTTTTCAATTTTAAATTCTTACTCTTTTTGCCTGTTTCCATAACTATAAATTTAGGTTTGTACTACTAGACACACATACTAGCATGTCTAAAATAAAAAATGCAGGAAGTATCGAGGATTTGCAAGGATACAGAGCTATTGAATCTGTTATGGATCATTCTGGGAATACACAACACTCCCACCACTGTGAAAACAGTTGGTCGGTGTACTAATAAAGTTAAAAATACACTTAGCATTTTATCTAACAATTCTACATCTGAATATCCTAAGGAAGTGAAATTTGTTTCCACATAAAACCTGTACACAAATGGTGCAAGCGGCTTAATTGGTAATAGCCAAAAAATGGAAGCAGTCCAAATGTTTTCCAGTGCATGAACAGTTTCATGCCCTGTGGTACATCCCTACCATGGACTACTCCTCAGCCATGAAAAGGAACAAAGTGTTCAGAGGTGTAACAATCTGGTTAGATGGCAATGGAATTATGCTGTGAAAACAAGCCTATCTCAAGTTACATTCTGCATGGTTCCATTTATATAACACCTTCTGAATGACCAACTGGTGATGGAAAACAGTGGTCAGGGTTTAGGGCAGAGGGGAAGATGTCATTATAAAGAGGCAGCAGGAGGGAACTTCTTTGCAGTAATAAAGCAGTTCCTGAGGCGTCTGGGGACTCAGTCAGTTGAGCTTCTGGCTGTCGGTTTTGGCTCAGGTCATGATCTCAGTGTCATGAGATCCAGCCCCCTGACAAGCTCTGTGCTAAGTGTGGAGTCTGCTTGACAATCTCTCTCTCCCTCTCCTTCTCCCATCACCCCGCTCACACACACACACTCTCTCTCTCTCAAATAAATAAAATTAAAAAAAAAAAAAAGCAGTTCTGTATTCTGAGTATGGTTATGGTTTCATGAATCCACATATGTAATAATTGCATACACACACCAAATAAATAAACAACCAAAGCACACGTAACGCTGGCATGAACTGAGTAAGGTCTATAGCTTGATTAATGAAATTGTGTGGATGTTTTTCCTGGCTTGGGTAATACTATGGCTATTAAAGATGTTATCCTGGGGAAGCTAGGCAAAGGGTGGGTAGGAGCTCCCTATATCACTTTGGGACTTCTTGTGTTTCTTAAATTATTCCAAAGAGGGAAAAAAAAGAAAAAGAAAAAAAAAGAAAGAACAGGGAGAAAGCCAAAAAAGTAAAAACGGAAGAGAAAGCAATTCGACTTTGGTTGAATCCAGATGAGAGGCTCTAGAAGGGCAGGCATCGAATCACTTGCTTTGTCATTTAGGACCATGCCTGGCGCACACAGTTCTAGGACAGCTGTCCTGGCTCTGCCACTTAACTAGCTGTGTGATGTGGGGGAAGTCACAAGCCATCTGTTCATCGGATTGCCCATCAGCAGAAGGGAAGTTCTCACAGTTCCCGCATCACGAGATCCAGGTGAAGATTAGAGTGAATTACACGAAGTGCTTTGGGTACTTTATTGGAGGAGGAGGAGTTCCGTGAAGGGGCACATATGTTCTGTCCTCTGAAGATGTGATACGTGCAAAGCAGTCGCAAGACTGGCCTCATGTCTCATCATGATCGTCAGCCAGGGTAGAAATAATATGAAATCCTTGCTTGTAAAATAATGTCTGCAACACCTAGGTGTGGTAGGAAAAGTGGGGTTTAGATGATTACACGTATCTCTGCTAAGTGTTCACCAATTTATTTAAGATCAGAATTCTACCTTACCAAAGCCATTTCAGCCTTGGTTTTAATAATCTTTAAGAAAAGATATTGGGAGAATTGGGGGAGGGACACTAAGCAATAACTTCAGAACATTCTCCTTACTCTTATTTAATTGCAAAATAAAGACCTCCCACAGCAACATGTCATGTAGGGAGCATTTGTGTCCATGTGGGGGGAAAAATGAGTTTTGCTCTTTGCTTCTGCCAGACATAGTCACATAAGTAATTGCACTTCAACAAACCAAATAATAGGAATGTGTTTTTTAGAGATCACGTTAAGAAAAAGGAAAAGAAAAAGATAACATTCCTTTTATTTCTCAAATTGCTTCCTCTTTTCCAGCTATCTCACTCCCCAGAGCTTTGAAATATATGAGACTGCAACTGTCAGCCCCTTGTTTTTGGCACAGTTTTCTTTGAAGACTTCCAGGGCGCCTGGGTGGCTCACTGGGTTAAGCATCTTGCCTTCGGCTCAGGTCATGATCCCAGGGTCCTGGGATCGAGATGCGCATCATCTGCTCATCTGCATCGATGCATCGATGATGCATCTGCATCATGCATCGAGATGAGCATCCACTGCTCAGTGTGAAGCTTGCTTCTCCCTCTCCCACTTCCCTGGCTTGTGTTCCCCCTCTCTCGCTGTCAAATAAATAATCTCAATGTCAAATAAATGTCTCACTTTCTCTGTCAAATAAATATCTTAAAAAAAAAAGACTTTCACCAAAAAATCTTTGTGATCTTTTTCCTTAATTCGTATTGTTTCGAACTCTCCTAATACCTCCTTTGTATTTCTATCATTTCACTTAGATACATTGGATTATAATGTCCATAGGTCTGTTTCCTTTCTGATATGTGAACTTGAGCTCTGAGCCTGCGTGCTTTCATTCATTCAACATACGGTAACAGAGCACCTACTGCGTTCCAGGCACTGTTCTAGATGCCGAGGGTCAGCAAAGAACAAATACCCTGGTGTGGATGGTAGCTACTGTCCTGTATGGAATTCTTCTTTGCATTCTTAGCTTCGGACATAGTGCCTGACCCACGGAGGGTGCTCAGATGTTTCATGGATGGATGAGTGGAGTGGTAAAATGAACGCTTCTATTGATGGGGACCCTGTATTTGAACCAAATAGTGTGTGAAATCAACTCTTCTAATTTCTTTCTTTCTTTCTTAAAGATTTTATTTATTCATTTGAGAGAGAGACAGACAGAGAACAAGCAGAGGGAGAGGCAGCGGGAGAGGGAGAAACACATTCCCTGCCGGAGCTGGGAGCTGATGTGGGGCCAATCCCAGGACCCTGAGATCATGATCTGAGCCAAAAGCACACGCTTAACCATCTGAGCCACCCAGGCACTCCAGCTCTTCTAATTTCTAAAGAGAATGAGAAACAATTGTCATAGGACTATTGGAAATGAGCTACCTTTTTGCCTCTTCACCTCCCTCCAGATCTCCAGTTTGGCTCCCGGCTATGGATACAGCAAGAGAGGAGTGAAAACCAGACAAAGCCAGTGCAGAAATGGAGTATCTCCTCAGTAGGGATCAAGATCCACCCAAAGACTCTTAAGAAATCTCTGATCTTTTTCCTCCTGAAGCTATTAACTGCAAGTGATTCCTATATTGGGAAGTATAAAAAGATGGGCCAGAAAATCGCTGCAATGTTCCATGTCTCTAAATTTCTAAGTTTGAAGTCTCTCCATTTCAATTTTGCATTAATTATGTCTGTTTGGGAGCCAAGTCCAGGAAAAGAATCTAAAATCACAGAGGTTGGGGTTGGTGGTGGGCAGAGCCGGATGCCGTCTCCCTTTTCAGATTTTACAAAAATGCCCCTGACAAAACTATTACTGACATTTTAAGTCTGGTTCACACGACTCTTACCTTGGTCTTCATGAGCGTACATTCCCTGGATGCTTCAGAAGTATTCTAAAAATAATTTTTATTTATAGTTTTTAAAATTCCACAACATATGCACATGGTGTAAACCTCAAGAGGCTGCAAAGAACAAATCATGAAAAGAACATGTCCTTCCTTTACTCTTCCTGTCTCTTGGGAAGCCTGTTCGCTCCCTGGAGGTATCAGCTGCCATGTTTTTGATATGTCCTTGGAAGGTATTTTATGAATATCTGTATTTTGGAAATAATAAAGACCCTGGCATCCAACATGCTTCACATAGTAAGCTACTTGAAGTCAACTAGGGTAAAAACTGTTTTGGATTTCTAATTCAAATAATTCTTGTTCACATCGTTACCTTTGTTTTCTATCTCCTTTCAAGAGAAGAGGTAAAATAAGGATCTTGAAATAGTGAAAGAGTGCTGGCAGGGACTAAGGTCATTATGTAGCAGAAATGAGCCTCACTTCCCACCTGAAAACCACATGATTTCTCCCGAATGTCCAAGTTTCCTTACGAAGGTAAGGGCTACAAATTTTTTTAACCAAGAGATGCATCACGTCTCCTTTGCTCAAATCCAAGTTTAAGAAAGGTGCCTGATGCACCTAAAGGACTGTACAATAAGACCGATGCTCCCAGAGCCCAGGGGCTACAACAATCTGAGATTTTATGATACAGTCAGTGCAGTTTATGACTCATCAGATCTTACTTTATTTTTTGAAAATTGGCAAACCTTCAATCCAATATATATAGAAACACAAATCAGAGTAACGTCACATCCCAAATATTCTTGGTTAATCACACTTATACATAATGCTCAAAGCCATGAAGAATTGATCAGTTGATCAATTAGTTATTCATCAGTGCAATGAAACTTTAAGATGTTGCCCCATCCATGCTTGGTAGCGTAGCAATTCTTAACAGTTACATAGAATTTTACAGTAGGGGCACGGGTCCGAAAGTAAGTGGGACTATATGTAGCAAAATCACTATTGTGGATTTCCGGGTTAACTTCCTGTAAGATTTACCCATCAGAGCTGGGGTGAGGATTGATAGGTATTCTCCTCACAGACTCTGAAATCAGTGGTCATCCAAGTTGACTACACATTGGCATCTCCTGGGGAGCTTTAAAAAATGCTCATGCCTGGGTCCCGGGCCATTAGACTCTGGCATAACTGGTTTGGAGTTTAGCCCGGGGCACTGGATTTCCCGAAGCTTCCGCTGCTGATTTTGATGTGCAACCAGGATCAAGAACCACGACTGTAGATCTTGACCGGACTGCTGGATTCTGAAATCTCTTCGGATTGTTGACTTCTCTCCTTTGGAATTGGTGTCATCTTCTTCTATATGGGCACTACTGTGCATGAAACCGAGGCCCAGTTGCGGGCTCCTCGGTACGATCTAGAGACCAGTAGCATCCACATCACCTAGGTCCCCACCCCTCTCAACAACTGAAACAATCTGCATTTTAACAAGATCTCCGAGTGTTTCATTTGCTTATTAAAGTTTAAGGAGCATAACAAAGTGGCGTCAAATTATGTCTGCATTGTAACAAGCTCCCAGGTGCTGTGGCGGTCCACAGTGGCAAGGATCTCATGCCCTTATCCCACCATGAGTTTCCAGAAAAAAAGGTGTGAGATGCCGGTTCTCTCCTTCACTGCAAACCTGAATCGAACTCTCTGGGACCCGGCCTTTACAAGACTGCTCATTCCCAGGTGATTATCTCCATGCAAGGTTGAGAATCACTGAAACACGTCCAACTTCTCCCCAGAGTAGGAGTCGTTTTCTCCTTTGAAAAACAGCCTGATCTAATTGTTTAAAAGCTTCTCTGCATTTAACCTAAATTGGCCTAGAGGAAACAGTATTACTCTCTAAAGAAAAAGAGATAGTCTCTTCCTTAGCCCTGCAAATAACTGAAGATAGTCTTTCTCCCGCCCAAATGATCTTTGCCGTGAGGTTTATATTTCTCAGCAATTGCTCCTGATTCTGTTTCTTACTCTTCTGGTGATCCCTCCAACCCCCACATTGGAAACCTTGTAGTTCAGCATAGCCCTCAAAGTCGGGCAGCTCAAACCAGAGAAAAAAACCTCCAAAGTGAGCCACAAAAACATATGAATCAGACTGTCGTAAACTCTGACTCAAACATTTTACATATATATATATATATAGAGAGAGAGAGAGAGAGAGAGAGAGAGAGAATAATGCAGCTTGGGGTTGCTTACATTATGTTAATTCAATATTAAGCTTCTGTTTAACCACAACTTCTATGTCCCTTTCCCTTGGATCATCAAGAGATACGGCCCCACTTCTATACTTTTGCAATTATTTACTGAATTTTAAGTATCAGGCTTTCCTTATAAGCCAAAGAAATTTCATCACTGTGATCTCTGTGCTCACTGGCTCAGTCTGACAAAGTAGTTCTGGTTATTAGTCCTGAGTAAACAGTCTGGGATTCAGATTCAAGTCTGATCTGTACAACTCTGTTGTAGAGCCTTAAGCAAGCTCCTTAGCCTTTACAAGCCTATTTTTTATCTACAGAATGGGTACAACAATGGTACCTGTAAGGTAGTTATAAGGTTTCATGAGACAATGTAAACAACACTTTGTAAAGTATAAAGCTGCATAAATAGTTGAGAAATAATCCCCATGCTACGAATAACTTACAGACTTAATAACCACAACACTGATTTATGTTTTCAACCCCCACAAAAAGAAGTGGCAGTCTTGAAACCATCTGAAAAACACACTGTCTCCTCCCCCACTATCTCTAACCCATTCTAGTTTGCTTTTCTGTTTGTAAAGAGTTTCTGCCTTCTGTTGACAAAAGAGGAAGGGAAACCTGGACTGAGAACCATAAAACCAAATGCCAGAAGTGTTCTCTAGAAACCAACCACGTGGAAGTGGTTGAAAGCAGAAAAGCCCTTTAATGTCACTGACAAGGGAGTCAAAGTGTTCAGACAGGCCATCTACTTCTACTTTCCCACTGAAAGAGGAACTCAAAATTGCTGATGGCCTGGCCATTGGAACTCTATAGAGCTGGGGTTTCTCAGGCTAAGGCAGTTACGTGATCAATTATAAGATACAATGTAATATAAAACAATACATATAAGGTGATGTAATATATTCCATCAACATGAGACTTTACCTTGCCCAGTGGTCAAGAAAGCCCCCCGAAGCTACTCAGGGAGAAAGAAGGTTCACACAGAAGCCTGTGAACTGCTCTAGACCCCCCATGAGTTGTAAACTTCCTAGATGGACACAAGAAAGAATATACTCCAGCGCCTGGTCCTCATTTCCACCTCTCCACCTCCAAATCCTCATTTCTTAAAACAGGGATGAACTCCAAACCTAGGAGCCTCCGATTTACCCTCAAAAGACCTAGGAATGTTTAGTCACCTTTAACGCTTGGTCATCCTTCTCTATGTACCTCCAGATACTCTTCCAGACGCAAAGCTTTGTTAACCTGCATGATTTACAGATCAGAAATGCTGAGATTTCTGCAATACACACGTTCTTTTCCAAGAGACTCATCAAAGGGTTACAACTTGAGCACATGTATAAGGCAAGTAGTAAACACACTCAAACTACTCAAGTAACAAACACCTAATATTTATTAATAAATTAGTACACTTGAAGGCATTTTTCTGATATCCGTCCCTCACCATGACCCACAACCCCCGCCCACACAAAGGGAGTCCACACCACCTTTGCATGCGAGTCTGCCAACTGAACATTAGAGAGCGCGCAGGTTTATAAATGGGAGCAGAGTTGCAAATATATCGGACAAGAGTTCTTACAGCTGCAGCCGTTTTTAATGAAAGTGATTGAAGGACGAAGGAGACCCACCAAGACCAAGGCCTTGAGGCGGACTGGACCTACCGGCTACGTGTGTATAAAAAACAAGACATCTTTTAAAGCAAAGCTGGGCAAATTCCCTACGGGAAAAAGGTGCACTGGCTCTCAGTTGTGACTTTCCAAAGTGCAGCAGTATGTTCCAGAACAGCTCAATTCCTAAAAAGATTAAGTTCAAGTTCTTTGGTGGCCCAGTTGTCAAGCCACTTAAATAGCAAGTTCTGATGGCTTGAGGATTTCATGTCTCCAGCCCAGAGCATATTAGCATAAGAGGAGCACAAGTAATCAAGCATTCTACACAGTGCTCAAGTGAAAACCATATGATCAGCAACAGTGTGGTCAAGTTTCAGCCATGAATATGAACTGTACACCAAGGCATTTTAAAAAGAGAACTCAAAGTCTAATTGTATTACAGTAACTCAACGGGGTATTACATTTCTTCAACCCTTAACAAAATTTGTGAATTACAATTAATAATAAAAATAGTAATCATTAAAAAAAAAAGCAGACGTGGATGTTGAGACATGAAGACTGCTTAGAGAATTCACAAGATGCCATTATCCTTTTAAGAGGTCAAGAGCCTCACAATCCAGTGTGCAAGGAAAGTCACACTGTATTTGGGGTCCATTAAGTGAATTTAAAGTGCACAGAACGATTCGGAAAATACATAAGAAATCAAAACGAAGAAAATATGGAACCCAAAAAACGTTAGTGGTGGGTATTTTTCAACAGTTACACCTCGAGAAGGCTTATAGACTAATGTCCTAGAAGGGTTAAAAAAAGAAAGAACTCGAAACACTGGCCAGATACTCTGTTAAACACACACACACACGCACACACACACACTCACACACCCAAAAAGCTAGAAAAACGAAAACAAAACCAACGAAAAACCATCCTGCCACTAAACCGAGTCACTTCCAAAGCATAGCAGACCTCGGGTTCTACAACAGGTCAGGAAGATGGCTATACACAGAGTCCAAGAGGGTCTGACTGGCTTCCTGGCTCTTGACTCCGATAATCTCAAACAGCCGGTCCAGCTTGTCCTCAGCCTGAGGAATCTCTTCGATCACCCGCAGCTCCTCAGGATTCAGAATGTGGAGCATGTCGTCAAAAATAGGCTGCAAGTCACAGGGGTCCAGGCGTACCTGCCGCAACACTGTGTCCTTCTTTTCTGCGGGGAGGAGAAGGGAGGGAAGGGGACAGAGGTAAGGGATGGTACTGGGGAAACCGAGGAGAGGAGGAGAGCTAGGAGGGACAGCTCCCCACCTAGAAGGCTGTCCCCACCCCCACCCTCAAGGTGAGTAAGAGAACCTCTGGCACATTTTAAACAACCCAGGAGTTTTTTATGTGCCTTGCACTTAAGATAACAAACAAGATTTGAGTCCTGGAGATCAGACAGGGAACCACTTGACTGGGTTGTTGATTGTCATTAGCATGACTTTGCCTCAACCTAAAAGACATCTAGATTTTTCCAAATCTCAGGAGAATGCTGGGATACTTACAGAAACTTAAATAAAATGAAAACACAACGAAACAACCCTCTCCCATCTGTAATGTGTTTACTAAACAAAGACATCAGTCCACCCTGGCTCTCAAAAATTCCAGATCAATGTAGTCTGCTCATCTGACTGCTAATGACATTGCCAAATTTTAAAACTAAACTGCTAAGAGCAAAAGCACGTAAAGAAGAAAATACTGCTTCTTGGGCCAGACCTCACACAATGTGGTGAAGGACTCTGACTTTTATTACTATTATAAAAAAGTTTTCTCCAAAATATAACATGGAACATAAAATACAAACTAAAATACAAATCTTTCACATAAATATAAAAGAGATCATCTAAATTGGTAAGGTATAGAAAATAGAACATATTTTGTAAACATAAAATGTAACCCTTTCACAAAAGTATAATTGGAATTCCCCAAACCAGGAAATTCTGAACAAAAATTTGTCATCAATACAGCGTGCATGCCGATCCCTATAGTGCTATTAAAAACCGCAAGTGGCAAATTATTTACCAAAATACTAACTCACAATGCTTAAAACATTGCTATTTGCAACGATTCTTAAGAGGATTAATTTTAATTTGAGTTACTGAAACCTACACTTCTGACTCTCACGATAGGTTATACTTTAAATCCTTGGATTCTACAAACCTGGTAAATAATTTTCAACAAAACTTGCCAGACTGCATTTTATCAGACCTTCCTGAAACACCTTTGTTAGCGTCATGAGGATAAAGGGCGGCCAATGCAGACTCTCCGCCAGATAATCAGAGCTGTAAAGACCTTCTGGGTGTGTCGTGGCTGGCGAGTGACGTGGTTTCTCTCAGGCCCAATAGACCCATCGTCTGGGGTCTATGATACATCTTTCTGGGCAGGTCACCCAAATGACTCAGCTACCCCTGGACTGTGCAACTGTTGGGGGAGAAACCCCAGGGTCTCCTCTGGGGGAGGCTTACAGAATACGCCTTGGGACCATCCTGCCAAGTCCGTACCTTTGGTAATAAAGGAGCCTGTCCTGCTCAGCGCCGAGGAGCCGCTGGATGTGGAGTCACAGCGAAGAAGGGGCTCGGACTCATCCACGAAGAAGCCCTTGTTCTTATCCAGCGGGGAAGGCTCCACCGTCAGCAGAGTGGAATTCTCCAGTTTCGTGTTGGGGCTGGGGATGGGGCTTGGGCTAAGAGGGCTGGGACTCATCGGGAGAGCCAGCTTGTCAGTTTCCAGCTGGGGGAGGAAACAAACAAAAATGTTTTTTATTACATACTCCAAAAATTATAGAGAAAAAAATGAAATTGAAACCCCAGGTGTTCTTTTTGTTCCGTTTGTTTTATATATAAATTCTGCTGTTTTGACAGTCCATAACTTACATTATTGCTAAATACACACACACAGAGACTTTGAAACCCTTCAAAAATATACATGGAGCTATGTGTAAGCATTAAAAATTAGGAAGCAGGGGCACCTGGTTGGCTCAGTCCGTTAAGGGTCTGCCTTCCGCTCAGGTCATGATCCCAGGGCCCTGGGATTGAATCCTGCATCAGGCTCCCTGCTCAGCGGGGAGTCTTCTTCCCCCTCTGCTTCTCTCCCCTCCTGCTTGCTCTCTCTCTCTCAAATAAAATCTTACAAAAAAAAAAAAAAAAGGAAGTTTATGCACCAAGCTGTTACCTCACAGGAGTGGAACTGGACAAGGGAGTAAAGAAGAAGATCTCCAACTTAAAATATAATTTGATAGAGCTGGAAATGGTCTGAGATAATACGTAGTACATTCTCCTCTGTATGGGTTGAATTATATCCATCAAAATTCATATGTTGAAGTCAAAACTTCCTGAGCCTCAAAATGTGACTGTACAGAGAGACAGGGCCAACTAAGGAACTTTAAAAAGAGGGGATTAGGGGATAGTGGGTCCTATACCAATATGACTGGTGTCTTTATGAGAAGCCATTAGGACACAGACACACACAGTGGGATGACCACGTGAGACAGAGGGTGAAGGCTACCATCTTCTACAAGCCAAGGAGAGAAGCCTGAGGACACCTTTACTTCAAACTTCTAGCCTCCAGAATTGTGGCAAAACCTGTTTGCTTCAGTCTGTGGTACACTTCATCATGGTAGCCCAAGCAAACTAACACACCCTCTCTTTACAAGTAAGGAAACTGAGGTCTAGAGAAATGATGTGACTTTCTTAATGACGGGCTCCTGCTCAGTAAGGGGCAGAACTAAGGCTAGACCCCAGGCTTCCTAACTCCCACTTCAGAGCCGCTCTCGAGAATACCAGAGGCAAAAGCATCTAGATGGAGAGAGGGAGGACCGCCCCCAGGGAGCCAGGGTACAGCTCCAAGGGATTTCATGGAAGCCTTCATGAAGCTCGCATTCTGGAGGGGAGGGTCAGAAAGACAGTAACAAGCAAGCAAACAAACAAGAAGGTTTCAGATGGAAATGGTGAGCTTCATGAGCATCGGCTGGTATATGGAGAATAGATTTTAGGGGGGCAAGAAACAAAATAGAGAGACCAGTTAAGCTGCTGCTACAGTGGCTGGGGGAGGTAAAAACCACAGCTTGCACCCAGGTGTGGAATGGGGAAATAGTAAGTGATATCCCCCCCATTTTACAGGTGAAACCACTAAGGCCCAGAGAGGGCACACAGCCATGGGGAGAAAGCTAGTGCTCAACTCAAGTCGGCTCGATACCTCTACTCGGCTTGTCATTTGCCGCTAGGCTTTCAAACTCTGGCAGGCACTTGTGGCATTGACCTTAATGGACCAAGTCCATTGACCTTAATCTTTTTATTGGCTCTTCTGGCAGGCATGCAAATCTGGGAGCCAGGTGGCCAGATCCCACCGGGCAGGTTTAGGGAATGTTGATCACCACTCATTAGAACCCTCATGACTTCACTCACACGTGACAAGCAAAACATTTTCGAGTTCCTCAATCGGGAAGACATTGACCCTCATCATTTCAAAGTATTAGGTTGAAGGGTTGTAAAAAACACAAAGCAAACACAACTGTCTCTTTTACAACCTGTAAGGCCTGAGAAATTCTTACAACTGACTGCAGATTCCAAAGACCACTGATTACTGCACGTGTCTACCGTTCCAACAGCATTTGTCCTCTGTACAACCACCATACCCCGCTTCTGCCTCCCATGCAAGTTTAAGACTTGGGTAATGCATTCCCAGCTGCCCCTTCCAATCCACAAAGTTTTATGTATGTGCTTTTAAACTTTTTAATTCAATAGGGCCCTGGCATGTGCCCCACCTCCCAGAAACGCACATGGCCATTCATGCCAATACACATTTTTTATTCACTCAATTAGACAAAGAGCACTTGTCTAACACTTTGGTTCTCAGGAACAACATTACATTGGACAACATGGTCAGTCAATATAGTGCACTGTTCTTGCTTAAAGAGAGAAAGTCCTGCCCACAAATCACATGCCAACAGACTAAGGAGTCCACCCACCCATTTCCTGAACTTAGTTCAAAACTTTAAATATTTAATTTTTCCCCCACTTTTGCCAGAGGACCCTATCCGTGGGAATTAAGTACATGATTTCCAACGTCATTTCAGAAAGACAGACTGTTGCAGAATGCTCTCCTGTAATTAACAATGAGTCAAGTGAATATGAAACTGCCCCTAAGAATGGTTTTAGTGTCGCCACAGTGGGGTTAACAACCATAACCGAAGCCCAAGATCATGTGACAATCATCTTTCTAGAAAATCTATTCAGCTACTAAGTATAGGCATCCCCTGCTTTACCCAGGATACACAGCAGTCAGCTGCATTCCAGATTTCTCCAGTTATCTGCAGTTTTTTCTTATAGGAAAAGAAAACCTGGCTCATAGATACTTAACTTCTTTCCTCCCTTGACCTTACTATTTATAATATCCATCAAAATTGCATTGCAGCACAGCAACTCAAGCATTGTGTGACCTCTGATAGCTCTAATCGGAAGTGAAGTCATCAGGACATGTGGAATGAATTAATTCTTTATTGATTCAGAAAGTTCACTGTTGAGTTCACAGCAAATAAAGAATACCTCTAATAAGATTTAGATACTGAAAGACAAATATTCTAAACGAGAAAGCCAGGAAAGGGTCTCATCCTCTTGCAAAAGCTATAAGCATGAACTTACCCAAACATTCACAAAATAGATTACAAGTGACTTAATTTATTCCTCATGCATCTTTGGGCCTTCCAAGTTCTCTACAGGGAAATATTAACTTTCATGATTATAAAAACAATACATGTTATTTTTAAAAGCAGTTACCACTGATAAGTATGTTTTCCCTTTGGTAACTTGAAAATGTTATGGCTGCCGTGGTTCCTATTTACACTGGTAGCCAAGGAACAGGAGAGTCTGAAGATCACCTACTTGGCTGAGTGCCTCTCTAGACTCTTCTGAAGAGTTCACAGACCCAAAGGGGCAATACTGCCCCCCAATTTATTGCAGTGAGGTAGATATTAAGCCTTAAGAGAAAGGCCTCTCAGGAAACTTGGCCAGTGGGGGCCATCTATCCACTAGATAATCAAAGTGTCTTTGCAGGAACTTAAAAAAGCCAATTCTTTTTGCCTTCCAGCCATGAGCTCATCATGCTCACTTGGAAGCCTCACTGGGGAAATGAGGTAGAGATGGTAAGACACAGAGAAAGGGGAGGAGGCAGAGATAATGAGGGGAGAGCTCCCCAGGGAGCCAACACCAGACGGGTGGTTCTATTGTGTGACCTTAAAGAGCATGCGATTTATTTTGGCCCAATGAGCCCCCAAATGTCCTCCTGATTACTCTCCATGCAAGTCCACTTAGTCCTTCCAAATACTAGTCCCAGGTGATAGGGGAAGAGAGATAAACGGTTCACCTCAACTCCACGGCTGGGTCACACCTAAAGTTCCTCTGTTGACCTGTTTTCCTTTCTGATTACCAGAACCACTGAGCACATGGAACCAGCCAAATGGATGAGGTCAACAAGGTACTGATTGAAATTTGGGGGCTTGAACACCCCTGGGCTACAGAGGTTTGTAGCAGCGTTTGTGAGAACGGTGACTGAACTTGTATTTGGGCTACACTGGAATGAGCCATTTCCAGCTGTGTCCCTGAAACCCTTGTTCCTACAGGTTCCAAAGCCAAGTGCCCACTCTGGTGCTCGGCTAAATTACAGCCTGAAACTGTAGCTCAAAAATAAGTCTTCTCTTTTAATATCAAACCAAAAAGCACTTGCCCCGTTGACTGGCCCTTCCTAAGAGTATACACTGTGGAAGGCTGAAGAGTTTTCTAGTCCTGGGGGATGGTCCAATAATGGGTGGTAAAGGAACATCCTTGCGAATCTTGGTCATGGCAAAAGTGATTTACAAACGAAACGAGGTTCTAAGACTACCTTTCCTCCCTCCTGTGATCTAGCAGCTTTCCTAAGTATACACTTAGGGAAGTCTTTTCCAGCATGCATTGGATGTTCCGCATAGCCAACTCCCAAACATCAAAGTCATTAATATCCTGGGATTTCACTGCAAGGGAAGAAAGGAAAGACTTCTAACTAGTTGTGTGGTTTTAGAAAAAACCCCTTCCCTCCTTAGACCGGTTTCCTCATTTCTGAACAAAAAAGATTAGACCAGGTCTTCTCTGTTCAACCTACGTTTCATTTATTGTCAGTCCTGCCACGTCATTTTCCCCACACCCAACCCACCCCCCTCAACTCCCTCTCTCCTTCCAACTTACCCCCAACTGGTTCTCTCAACTAAGGTTTACCACTGAGTTATTTTCAATTACTACCCAATTACAATCTCCCTGTGGTTGCACAATCTGTTTTCATAAAACTAATTAACAACTTTGATGCATCAATGACCCCCTGAAATGAAGTATTAATTACCCAGCCTAGATGCTCCTTGCCAATCTGCTAAAGTGGTTCAACTTAACCCCTTGGCTCCTGGCACTACCCAGGATTCCACAAGGCCCCCTCCCCCCACTCTATAGCCAGATATGCCTGATAGACTCAAGAAGAACTTCTTTACAGCCAAAGGTTACCCTTTCCACTGAACTTTCCCTCCAGATCTCACCCAACATGTAAAAAGAAGGGAAAATCCTATGCCACGTTTGTGAAATTTTCCATCCCTTTAATAATGGTTTTTAAAAGCCCATTTGCTAAATTCAATGATAACTAATTGCTATTCCATCTGAGCGTCACCCGCTTGTTGCT
The DNA here is from genome assembly GCF_922984935.1 of Meles meles. NCBI lineage: Eukaryota > Metazoa > Chordata > Mammalia > Carnivora > Mustelidae > Meles > Meles meles. Next base: position 95,456,312 of record NC_060070.1, read on the forward strand.
CAGATCCCGTAAGCAACGGAGACTTTAAGAAATAAACCATTACCAGGACTGTGCAAAATGATTCGTCATGTATTATAAGTAATCCATTTGCTGTGAAGGTATCTCTTCTGAGCTTCATCTGACAGATGAGAAAACTGAGCCTCTAAGAGGTTTGCATAAGCTGCCCAAGGTCACAAAGTGAGGATTCAAGATCAGGCCTGTCTAGTTTCCAAGCGATCTTCTTTGCTGAGCTTTGTCACTTCTCTGTCTGGACCCACTGGACATTTACAGGAAATGTCAAACCCCCGTAAGCCCAACACAAGCAACCACATGACCACAAGGAGCTGCTCTGGCTTCTGAGGGAAGGGACAAAAGGCAGGGCCTACACTCTGGCCCTGAGATAAAGATGAGAGATTCTGCAAATATCAGACACCTCAACTGTGGCCCAATAACGTGGTTTTGTATTTGAAAATATTCAGATCCCAACAGACCAGCGACTGTTTAAAAAAAACAAAGACATTCAATTGCCACTGACGCTTCATCTCAAAGGAATTACAGTCACAAATAAATACATAACTAAAATTATTTAAGGATGATGATAGCATCTCAAGCTCGTTTCTCCTGTTCTCCCCTATGGTCATGTAATGGAAATCAAATTAGATTTCATGACCTCCTATAGGTCTAGTAGGTATATAAGAACAGGCTCTGATAAAAGCAAGGGCTATCTCCCTTGCCATGAATATCTAGCTATCTGAATCTATGTGTTCCTATGTTTAGAGAACAGGAATGTAGATAACAAGGAGAGTTTTGTTATCTCAATCTACGTAATTTCAGGATTTCAGACATAAATGAGGGTTCAGATGATGACAGTTACCAACGGTCTCTTAAAAAATTACCTGAATCTATTCAGTTCCCAAGTTCAGATAGTGAATAATACCTGAGATATACAATTTCTCCCTTTAAAAAAAAAAAAAAAAAAGGGAAAAAAAGGAATAAAAGGGAAAAATGGGTAGGAGACAATGACTTTACTCTTCTAGTGTGAACTCTTATTAAATCCAACTCAGGGTAAGAGGTCTTGGCAAGAATAAGCCAAATTTTCAGAGTAAAAAAATTTTTTTTGCAAACAAAAAGTGAGAAAAGAAGGACATGGAAAGATGCTGATTCCTTAGCCCTTAGAAGAAGTGATAGCAGTTTGAAGACATTTGGAGGGAAGTCTTGGAAATGGAAATATGAGCTAGAAATATACATACGTGTATATAGATAAAGCAAAGATGTTAAATGTGAATTAACTGTTAAATCTAGATGGTGTTAAGTTCAGGAGTGTTTACTATGTTTTCAACTTTGTTTCGTAAGCCTTACTTTTTAGTTTGGAAAATAATTTTACAAAAGGGTTAAGAGCCAAATAACTATAAGACAAAAATTCCCCAAACTTCCTAGGCTTCTGATTCTTTAGTCTGCTGTCTTTCCATCTTTCTTCTCTTGCCCAGCCCCTGCTACAGGAAAGGGAGACAACGAGGTGCTTCCATTGCATAGGCAGGGAATGGGCTAATATTTAAAACAAAATCATCAGTTGCCAAGTGGACATTGCTGGCCTTATGTGGTCTAGCTCCCCCCAGGGCCCCTGGAGGTCATGGGATGCAAGTGGGAAGAGGAGTGCAGTGCCAAGAAGCCCTGCTCAGCTTCCCTGGGAAGCCCTGTGTCAGACCACAGCCGTAATGGAGCTGAATGGACACTGAGTCTCTGAGAGCCGGGAGCCCCAGCAGAGCCTGCAGAAAGAAGGAACTCACCCTCGGGAGGCTCAGAGGATTAAATTGGCCAAAAAATGGCAAAGCCACTGGGAAATTATTTTAAAAGACACCTCACACACACCCCCTAGATCTATCCAAGCATAGCATAAAGAAAGTATTTTGTATCAGTTGCAACCTCACTTAAGGCTATTTTTAAATTTTATCCCAGGTTAGCTGGCCAGAGTGTGTTTCTCCCTTAACTACCCCAAGCCCAAGTCAAGGTAGTTTCTAGTCTTGAGTGTATATGTCATCCATCCATTCTGTTCATTCCTAAGAGTTAACTTCAAAACTTAAATCCACCCACATTTAAGTGGAGTGGCTAATCGTCGCCCTAAACAAGGGATCCGTTCCTCTCCTGGATGCAGAGGGGGAAAAGCCACAGGAAGCCACAAGTAGTGCTGTCCGAGGTTGCCAGAGCTGGTAAGAACCAGCTGGCTCTGGAGGGAGAAGGAACGCAGGGTGAGCCCCGCCCAGCTGCTGGCGCACGTGTCTGCAAGCTGTCCAGGCTGCTGACATCAACAGTAATGTTGCAGCCCTGAGCTGACTCACTGACTAGCTTTCTTGAAAAAGGATGTGATGATAGAGTAAGTGGGCTCTCTGGGTTCAGAGCTGGAGCTCACTCACATTCAAACATACTGCTGAGCCTTACAAGAGCTCAGTCCCGTGGACACATGAGGAGATCATGCTGCTGGAAATGACGTGGGCTTCCCTAAATTTCACTCACTGAGAACCCATGAGGAAGCCTTTCCCACAAAACAGTCTTTGAACAATTCTAACCATGAAAAGAAGTTGCATGAATCTTACAAGCTTGCCTTAAGGCCCTGTGGAAGATAGAAAGTAACTTCATAATAGGAAACCTCTGACCTCAAGGTAAGAAGGTTCACGCTTATCTCAGTGACTCAAAGTGTTTCTGAACTTGCTCAATTTGATTAAATTAGTATTATTTAATAAGATCATTAGTTGGATGCATACCATTAGAATCAGAATATACCTGGTATATAATTCCACAAGTACGAAAGGGCTACCGTGAAAAATACTTCTCCCTCAGCTACTCAGTTCCCCTGCCAGTGGTGACTCTTACCAATTCCTGGTGTCTTCCTCCACGCAGTTGACACACCAATAAATAGGTAATATGTATTCTCCACTCAATCCCAGCTCTTCTGCACTTTTTACATTTTTTTTACTTTCACTTCTTTTTTTAAAAAAACACAATATGGCAGCCGAGCATACCCAATGTTGTGCACTCTGCCTTTTTATCATTTAAAAACAGTTCTCGAGGTTAGCACATAAATGGCTGATTGACTCCTTTCGACAAGTGCAGACTGTTCCACTGTCTTACATGACCTGTTCTCTGTTGAAGGGCATTTATGCTGTTTCCACTCTTTTATTAACAAAGGATGCTACGAGGAATATTTGGGCTTGCAATCTTCCACACACATGGTGGAGGTAGGCGGGACGGTAGGTAGGACATATTCCTGGGAGTGTAAGGTCAGTAGTCAGCTGCCATATACTTTGGGAGAAAATACCAATTGGTTCTCCAGAAAGGCTGGGCTGAAGTGTACACACATCAGGACGAACACTGGGCTTCTTTTCCTATACCCTCACAACACAAAAATGGTGTCATACCTTTCCCTCCTTACCATCTCAGAGCTTAAAACTGTATCTCAGTATAGGTTCCCATTTTAATTCTTCCCTATTCTGAACAAGGCTAAAAAACCCACCTTAAAGAATCTTCAGTATTTCCTTTTCTTGAACTCTCTCGTTCACAGACTGCCCATTTTTCTTTTGGGCCATTGGTCTCTTAATTCATTTGTAAAAGCTCTTCATTTTTTTTTAAGCCTATTAACCCTATCTTGTGAATGACTTCTTCCAGTCATTATTCTGTCTTTTGATTTTGCCTATGATGCTTTCTGGCTTGTACATGTATTGTTAAGAAGTTGATTCTTTCCTGTATGACTTCAGTGTTTTCTATCATTGTCAGAAGAGACTTACCTCCTATTCTGAGAATAAAACAAAGAAGAATTTCCCCATGTTTTTTCTGGTTCTTTTTTTGGTGACAAGTCATTTCAGTGGTTGGTCATTCCAGCTGTCCCCTGACAAAACCCAATTATGAATAAATCAAAGTTTCTCTGTGGGAAAAAAAAATGTAATGGGAAAATCAGGAGTGACAGCTGACGTTCCCAAAGAATATAAGGAATATGTACTTAAAATGTTGAAATCAACTGGTGTATCATAAAACCTGCTGTTGACCATGATGCAATTTCTCATTATCAAGTGTATGTTATAGGCACATGAGTTATGATAGATCAAGAGACAATCTCATAAACAAAGGATGCTGAAGCTAGGCCCAAGCTTTATCCAGATATGAGTTTTGGCCTCAAAAATAAATAAAAATATGATATCCAGTACTGGTAGTCAATGGAGAAAATAAGCTTGTTTTCACAAATATTGATTCTGATTTTCTCTCAGTGGATTATTTGAGAAAGCCAGCAAGGGTGTGGATTAAGGGGTTGAAAGTGTCATCGACTAATAAATTTGGCCTTTTCTGAACATGGAGACACTGTGTCTCAGGAAAAAAATAAAAGCCCACTTCAAGTCCACAGAATGTCCTCTACATTGTGGCTCACACACCCATCCCTCCTATAAAACTCTCAGCATCTTCAAGGAGGATTCCCTGTTTTTGTATTTTGTTTGTGTGTGTTTGGTATGGATGTGTTTTCATCTAGTATCTCCAGTGTCTGGTACAGGGCTCGAAACATATTGGGTGTTCCATCAGTGTTTACTAAATGCGTTGCTTATGTTAATCCCATCTTATCCTTAAAGACAATTTTAAAAAGGAAAAAAAAAAAAAGCTTGTGTGAATACATGTTAGGAAAGAGAGTGTATCACTCTCAAGACCCCAAGAATCTGCTTCTAGACTTCTCCTTATAAACTGTACACTCAACCTCAACTACATCATATTTGATCAATTCTGTGATGTAAATTTTTTCACATTTTAACACCTCTCAAATAGGGATCTATCTCACAACTATAAATGGTAATGTTTTACTAACTTCCTTAGTCTTGTGTAGAGTGGTGCCTCAAACACTGAACATGGCCTTCAACACAATACAGAAATATGTCTGAATTTCAATGCTGACCAAAACCTCTCAGGACCGTGAAAGCTTGCTAGGTAATCACAGGTGTCAAGCACCGGGACGGTGTTTGGGACACAGCACGTACTCAGCAAATGTTGGTTCCCTTTCTTCTTAATGTGCAGAGGGGTTCCATTTGCTCTTGAGTCAAAAAAGGAGAACACAGAATTCAAATTTCAATACAGAAGACAGCAGCAAACATGTACTGAGCCCCTACTCAATGTCAAGTGCAGGAGGAGGCATTTATCCTCATGATCTCCAGTGTCTACGCTCTGTCTCTAATCCTTCCCAGATGCCTACAGGCCAGCTGTGAATTTAAGGAGTTGAAAGTCAAATTGTTGGATCCACCAGTCTCTTCTATTAGTTCTTAGAGTTTCAAAGTTCAAACTCCAGCCTTTCGAGTGAGACACTGCACCTTTATTCCTATAGTTTTCATATTGCATAACACTGAAAGCTTTCTGAAAAGCTTGCAACTGAGCAAAACACAACAAGGTTCTCAGTAAGACAAGTGTTCTTTGCAGAGTCAAAGGCTTTCTTCCAGGGGCAGAACCTCCTTTCCCTGAGATGGGAAAATCTCAGAGATGAGGACCAAAACCTGGTCTCAAAAGAATCTACAGTCAGGTTTTTTTCTTTAAAAAATGACTTTCACATGGACAAACACATGTCTGCTCTTGTTTTCTGGTGGGTCAGTACCCCTGCCTCCCACTACAACCTGATAATTTCCTGTGTACCCTTCTGTTCTAACACCTGCTGATCACACTGAATTGTCATTATTTGCCTAAGAGTCCTCATCTCGGTGACTGAGCTACTGAAAGCCCCAGAGATCATCTTCCTTCTTTACATAGTACCACACACACAGGTGGTGCTCACAAAAGACTGTAAAGATTGTTGACTAATTGAATGAAACCTTGGAATATGGTAGTAAGTAGAATGGCCTGAAATGACTTCAAGCACCTAAAGGCTTAGTCACACATCTCCCTTCTTTGTACCGATGACCACCCTCCACACAAACACCGCTGAATGGACCTGGGCCTGTCCTGTGGCAGCAATCCCTTTATAAAGTCCCCTTCTCACCACACCAGGGGTTCCCCAGAGCCCACAGTCACACCCTGCAAAGGAAGTAATTTGACCTCAAATGCCCCTCAGCGCTGTGGGCACAAGATCCAGGCGGGTTCAGCTCACAACTTAGGGTCTGGAGATAATAATCCCCATTTCCTCAGAGATGACCAAAGGGCAAATTAAAGACAAAGACAAATTTGAATAGCCAAAAAGTCAGCAGTTAAATGTACAGCTGCTATTTGCCTCAACTCGCCCTCACTGTATTAAATTTCTGAAAATAGCTGGTCTCAGTCAGACCGTAGATAAGGACAGCTGCATCCTGCAGCTGGTAAACAACAGAAAAATCAGCAGCCATAGTTCCCTCTGCGCTTCTAGAAGCAGCGGTGCTGTCCTTGCCAAGACAGAATGCCCGGTGCTCTGGGCGCCATCAAGATCCTCCCAGTTGATTTTACAGAGCAAAAGTCATCTAGTCTCCAAACACAGGCTACTCTAGTCAGGGGGCAGGGGGAAGACTCAGTCTCTGGAACATAGGTCTCCTGCGAGGTTTCTGGGAGGGTTTAAGAATCTCTAACAAAGGATCATTCCACTACACAGCAGCCCACAACCACCACTTTGGCTCCAGGCCCACTAGTTAAATTATGGTGGAGTTTTACTCTATCTAATCTAATGGAAGGAGGGAAGAAGGGAAAAGGTGCCTAACTCCCCTGCCTGATGAGCCCCAATTCTTTTTGAGTTAGTTAGTTAGTTAGTTAGTTTATTTATTTATTTATTTGGGGGAGGGGCAAAGGGAGAGAGAATTCCAAGCACATGTGGGGCTCAGTCTCACGACCCTGAGATCTAGACCTGAGCTGAAACCAAGAGTCCAGACGCTTAACCAACTGAGCCACCCAGGCACCCCAACCAACTCCAATTCTTTACATTTGTGAATCTATGGTCAGAGCAGACAGATGGAGTAACACTTTATGTTATTTTAAATCACTGTGGTTGTTTTTAAGATTATCATTTTTTAATGTAGATAAAACTCCTTTTTCCATCCCTTATCAACATGAGACAATGGCGGAATACTGAAATTCAGATCACAATTCCTGCCTGAGCTAGCCATAAACATCGCTTTACTACCTCGCTTTCTTATAGCCCACAGTTTAACAAAACGGTATCTCATTTAATTCAGATAACCACTTGATTTCCCATGTTAAATGGAATACCTGAATCCAAGAAATCATTTACCCAAGGTTTCCTATAGAGAAAAAAAACCAAGCCCACCCCCTCGAAGCAGCCGAAAAAAAGAAAAGAAAAAGGTTGCACTGGTTAAGCTTATTTGAATATACCCAGTCCAGGAAAGAAAAAAAAGTAGAGGGAAAGGAGAGGGGGGTGGGGAGGAGGGAAGGAGGAGGGAGGGAGGAGGGAGGGAGGAGGGGATGGAGGGGAGGAGGGGGAAGAGAGGTGAGGCAAGAGTAAACCCAGAAATTAAGTTTCTCGGTTTTGTTGCCCTTTTTCTGGCAGCCAGTGAGAGAGCAAACCACTATCTTCACACATACCACCGCCTTTGTTTCTTCCCAGTGAAAACATTCCCAGCCTAGGAACATTTGCTCAGGCAGTAAGAAATAAATATTTACCATTAGCTGGAATTTCCAGTTCTTAGGCACTGGACCCAGATGGCAACCCCAATGTCCGGCCGTGCCCTGTAAGCAGTGTTGCATGGAGGTACCTCCTCACCAGTCAGTAACGAACCCCTCGGTGTTCAGGATTTAAAGGGCCCATTATGTGTATGCTTTGGGGCTACTCAGAAGCATTCTTCTATCTCTCTTGCCTCTAGAGCCAGGAAATAATTGCAACTATGAGTAAACATTCACCAGGTACTTACTGCGGGGCACACTCAACTAAATCTCACAACAGCTCATACATAAGACAGGCACTCATCGTGTTGGCATTTCCTCAGGAGCAAACTGAGGCAGAGAAGCCAGGTAACTTACCAAAATGTTTCCCAAGTGATATGTTGCCAGGGCAGGAATTTAACCTGGCACACATCCCCACTCATGTTCCCACGTGGAGTCATAATGGCCGATTAGCTGTGCATCCAACACTTGCCCTCATCCCACCCTTGTGGATTTATTCCCTTAAACTATGTAAGTAGATATGTTTCTTCCATTCAACCGTAAGCTTCCTTGACAGCAGTGACCCTGTCTTATACTCATCTTTGAGTTGCCCAAAGTGTCTGGTATAATACTATACACCTAACTTGTTATGTAATATGGATATGAACAGAAAGTCACGTCATCCTCTTTGCTCTTTAGCAGGGGAAACTTAAATCCAGATATGAAAGCAAAGAAAGGAAATTAAGTCAAACTCAATTCTCTTTTCCAGCTATCCTTCAAAAACAAAGGGGAGGGGCACCTGGGTGGCTTAGTCATTGAGTGTCTGCCTTCAGGTCGGGTCATGATCTCTAGGGTCCTTGGATGGAGTCCTGCATCTGCTTCTCCCTCCCCCTCTCCCACTGCCCCTCCCCCTGCTCAAGCTCTCGCTCTCTCTCTCTCTGTGTCTCTCCCTCTCAGAACTCTCTGTCAAATAAGTAAATAAAATCTTTAAAAAGGGTGGGGGGGACAATGCAATTTATTTATTTAGTTGGCATTTTGCAGACATAGAAAAACAGAATTTATTGCTGGAAACCTGCACTAAGTATTCTTGAGGCCAAAGAAAAATGACCTCACGTAGAATTTGAAGCTGCAGAAAGGAATGAAGAATGACAGAAAAGATCAACATGCAGGCAAATCCACAAGAATCCCGACTGTGTACAATCATAATAATTATGCCTTTTGGGAGCTAAGAAATGCATGGTGTTAAAATTCATGACAATAAAAAATGTAATGCAAGAGAAGGATAAATAGAATTAAAGTCTCCTAAGGCCGTTGTGCTGTCTGGATAGAGTAAGAAGTACACACTGAGGAAACGTCTCCCATAATTTAAGTGTGCAAGTTGTCATCTCTATGGGAACCATTAAAAGTAAAGTAAAACATTTATAACTAACAAGCTGAAAGAGGTGGAAAAGTGGAATAATAAAAAAACACTTGATTAATCCAAAAGATGGCAAGAAAGAAGGGAAAAAAGACAGGGACAGGTCAGAAAAAAAAAAAAAAATCAGCCAGTAGATTTAAACCCAAATATATGAGGAATTACATAAGAAATATAACCACGCTCAAATTTTCTAATTAAATGACAAATACTGTCAGACTAGATTTTTTTGAAACCTTAAATATATGCTACTTACAAGTCTTTCTTTAAATAAAGCCTCGGGGGAAAAAATCAAAATAAAAGGATGGAAATAAAGAGAAAGCATGCAATTTGGAAAGCTGTATTAGGGTTTTTAAATGCTTTAGCAAAGTCCCAGTAACTTCCAACTATTGTCCCACTGCTTTGCTGCTTCTACCAAATGCCGATACCCTGGGCAGGAAGAACGCGTATGATTTTGGAAGGCTTTAGAGGCTGACCTCGAAAAATACAACTCATACCTCTGATAAAGAAAGAGTCAGGGGGCGCCTGGGTGGCTCAGCGGGTTGGAGCCTCTGCCTTCGGCTCAGGTCATGATCCCAGGGTCCTGGGATCGAGCCCTGCATCGGGCTCTCTGCTTGGCTGGGAGCCTGCTTCCTCCTCTCTCTCTCTCTCTGCCTGCCTCTCTGCCTACTTGCCTACTTGTAATCTCTATCTGTCAAATGGATAAATCTTTAAAAAAAAAAAAAAAAAAAAAAAAGAAAGAGTCAGGCAGGTGAATGGATAAATAAGTAAGTGCAAGAAGCCAATCTGAAAAGGCTACACAGGCTGCATATGACATTCTGGAAAAGGCAAAACCATGGAGACAGTAAAAAGATTAGTGGTTGTCAGGGGTGGGGTAGGAGGGAGAGATAAATGTGCAGAGCACAGAGGATTTTTAGGGCGGTCTCAATATTCTGTATGACAGTTTAATGATGGATATATGTCATTATACATTTGTCCAAACCTATAGAATACACCACTTACTGAGCTCTACGGTATGGACTTGAGGTGACTACTACACGTCAATGTAGGTTCATCCTTGGTTTAAAAAAAAGGCACCATTCTAGTAAGTGATATTGACAGTGGGAGAGGCTATGCATATGTTGGAATAGAAGGTATATGGGAAATCTCTGTACCTCCCTCTCAATTTTGTTTTAAACCTAAAACTTCTCTTGAAACTTCATTTTTTAAAAAAGGACTCAACAGCACACCAAAAAGTGAGTATTCCTATATAATATTTTTAGTACATAAAAATATATATGTATAAAAAGAAAAAGTCAGACTCTGGACGTGTTTAATTAAAAAAGGGCTAATAGGCCACCGTGGTTAATGATGGACCAGCTGTTCCTGACAGAGGTAGCTAAAAGCTACCACCAGGCTAATCCTTTGAGTGGAACAGAACGTGGGTGCTCTCTGGTTCATGAATAGAAAAAAATATTAACCATTTTCAAACATACACACACAGTTATTTTTACACATTAAGTTTCCATTAACTCCTAGGGCCAAGTCTCAAGTCCACAGCAGTACCACAATACACAAAGAATACAAATCCATCATAAAGTGGGAAGAATAAGTCTTAATTATGTCCCCCGCATTCTGTGTCTTGTTTGACTGAACTAATCTCAGAGATAACCTGCAGACAATTACATACTGTGCAACTAATAAGAGGTGGAAGGCAGAAATCCGTGTTCATTGGCTATTCCAGTTAGAGTCAAGAGCTGGGTCCACAGTGTTGCTAGACAATGATGGGCATTATTAAAACATGGACTGAGAAACTTCATATTGGCTTCTTAGTCTCCGTCATCACACACAGGCTACACTAGGACCACAGAAAAAGCTGTAGGATGCATTGATGCCACTCTCCCTTAAAAAATGATTAAGAAAATAGATATTAGAAACTTGTTGGATATAGACGAGGTAAGAGGGAAGAACTAAAGGGTACAAGAGTTTGGCACTTGGGGACTACGTATTTTGTTTTGCTTCTCATTCACCGATTCCATGATTTTTGTTAGGAATCAGTCTCTTTTTTTTTTTTTTAAGATTTTTATTTATCTGACAGAGAGAGATCACAAGTAGGCAGAGAGGCAGGCAGAGAGAGAGGGGAAAGCAGGCACCTCACTGAGCAGAGAGCCCAACGCGGGGCTCGATCCCAGGACCCTGAGATCATGACCTGAGCTGAAGGCAGAGGCTTAACCCACTGCGCCACCCAGGCGCCCCTGAATCAGTCTCTTGATCAGTCTCCTCTGCAGAGACTTTGGGCCCACCTTTCCCAGCACCTATAACACTGCCTGGAATAAAGCAGGTGCTCAGGAGACATTCATGGACCGCAACAGAATCCTCAGAAAAACATACAAGTCATGTGCTACAGTCAATACTCTACCATCATCACCACGCCCTCCAAACAAGAAGTAACCCCAAAGACGAGAACCAGACTCTAAATACTGAGTGTACAACCGAAAAATGAGACAGACTTGCAGAATACAAAAGCGAAGTAAATCTTAGCAATTTTGGGGGGTGGGGGACCAAATCTGACCCAACATCACAAACCTCAGTCAATCCTAACAAGGAAGAATGGATTGGCACACAAACCACCGTCTGCTCTCCCGAAACTGCAACGAGGAGGGCCTCGCTCTCTCAATTTAGCACAAACAAAGCCCTACCTATCCTTTCTCGGGTGCCCCTTCAGCTCAGTCATCTGAAGAAATACTTTAAATCACAAAAGTAATGTGTTTTCATTGCAGAAAATAATAAAAAAGAAAAATCACTTCTAATCGTACCACCAGATTTAGTACTAGAACATGAACATTTATGCTTTTTCATTTCCCCATGCTTTTGTTTTCCCATGGTTATATTTATACTGAGAAACCTCCTTTTCCCTTAAAAATTCATTATGATCATCTTTCCACTTTATTTTTTTTAATCTTTTTTTTTAAGATTTTATTTATTTATTTGATAGACAGGGGGAGAGGCAGGCAGAGAGAGAGGGGAGAAAGCAGGCTCCCTGCCGAGCAGAGAGCCCGATGCGGGGCTTGATCCCAGGACTCTGGGATCACGACCTGAATTGAAGGCAGAGGCCTTAACCCACTGAGCCACCCAGGCGCCCCTCATCTTTCCACTTTCTCAAGTATTCCATGTTAACAAAATCCTAACATTGCATCAACCTCATTCTCACTTTCTTGTAAGTATTGTCGAAAAGATGGAATGACTTATTCTCCAGTATCTCCATCCTTCTACAGGTCGGCTGCTCATCCTGCCAGCTCCTTCCTTAAAAGTCAGCATTCCAAGGAAGACCACTCATGTTTGAGCCATACTTCTGATACCATCCTCAGGAAGTCACAAAACACCGGTGTGTGCCTTTGCATGTTTACCACCCATCTATTCATAAATTTTTTTTCCTGAAATTCCATATCTCAAAGAAGTTAAAAATAAGCCAGGAGTTCAAAGACCACTTTCGGCGTCAATTAGCACCTATAAATTTTATCCAGTCACTTAAATAAAAGATCCTCCTGATGAATGTTTACTTCCATAGTGAAGAAAGACTACAGTGTTGGTATAAAAAAATAAAAGCACTTGGACCTCTCAAATATATAAAATTGAGTTCCTTGATATACAAAATTTGGTACATAATGGTTGTGAATTAGAGTTGATGGAGGAACGTCTCTCTCCAGGTCTTTAGATAATGAATTTAGAGCCCTGAAAAATAACAGCAACAGAATGGCCTTTTAAATTTTAAGTGGGGTTTTATCAGTTCTCGGTGGCAACATTTCCTTTACTTGGGGAATTTATTTGGAAACTTTAATTGAAGTTTGTGAGACATAGAAGTCCATACCCAAACTTGTACTTAATGGATGGCCTTTCAGGGATGTACACCAGGATTAAGGAAAGGCTAAGAAAAACCAGTTATGTTATGATCATAACCACCATTTAAAAAAACACCTTCAGGGGGCGCCTGGGTGGCTCAGTGGGTTAAGCCGCTGCCTTTGGCTCAGGTCATGATCTCAGGGTCCTGGGATCAAGTCCCGCATCGGGCTCTCTGCTCAGCAGGGATCCTGCTTCCCTCTCTCTCTTTGCCTGCCTCTCTGCCTACTTGTGATCTCTCTCTGTCAAATGAATAAATTAAAAAAATCTTTAAAAAAAAAAAAAAAACCAAAAACACCTTCAGTGCATCAGACATTCCATGTAACCTAATCTTAATTAGCCTATAAGGTCTTATACATGAGAAAACAGAAGCAAAGAAAGTTAAGTAACTTGCCCTTGGTAATCCAGCTAATCAGTGTCAGAGCCAGGATTCAAATCCAGTGCAGTTGGGTTCCAAAGCCAAAGCTAAGCGACCAGTTACTTAAGCTACCACTATTAGTAAATCCCCCTCCTGGGTCCCGTCACTGCCCATGTGATGTGCAGAATGAACAAGCCCAAGAAGAAGGATGGATCAATCCTGTTACTCTCCGTTGTCAGCACCACTGGCATGCTCAGAAGGTAAGACTGAGCGTCTCTAAATGACATCACAAGAAGTATCCTGGGGGCATTGGCCGGGGAGCGGGGGAGGGAGTGAGAATAGGAAAAAAGATAAAAATAAAAATCTTCCTTCTTAGATGTGTTCTAAGTGTGTTATGCAAAATGAGACTGTACATGAGATAACAAGATGCAGATCTGGCTGCACAGTCTGATGCTTGAACGTACCCCAAACACGGTGATTCTCAACTTTGCTCATCAGCATTATTTAGGGAACTTTTTCAAATGGTAATTTGTGGTCCTTCCCCTAGAGATTCTGATCTGACTGGTCTACAGTAGGGGCCAAGTATCAGAATTTTTTTAAAGAGTCTAGATGGGGGTGCCTGGCTGACTCAGCCAGTTAAGTGTCTACCTTCTGCTCAGGTCATGATCCCAGGGGAACTGGGATGGAACCCCACATCAAGAGAGTCTGCGTCTCCCTCTCTCTCTCTCTGCCCCTCCCATCACCTGTGCACCCTCTCTCTCTCTCTCTCTCACTCCCTCAAATAAATAAGTAAAATCTTTAAACAAATCCCAGTTTAAAAAAATAAATAAATAAAGTTTCTAGATGATTGTAATGGACAACCACTTCGAGAACCACAGCCCTCGAAGGGAAATGTGTATGAACCAAAAGACCTAATACCTGTATTTTTCCTTATCATATATCAAGGAGTGAAAGGTTAGTTGGAAAGACCAACAACCCAGGTACAATACCTGGGCCGTATCTTCCATCAGTCCCCGAATCTTCTCTACCACGTCGTTACGCCGGTGTTGGCGCAGGGCGCTGATGAGCTGAGCAAGGCTGGCCTCGGGGCCCCGGATGGTCCAGTGCTGCAGGGCGGCATAGGCCCGCTCATGGTCAGCTGTGTACCCGTTGGAGAAAGCAGCCACTTCTCTCTCACTGGCATTGCACAGAAACTGGTAGATGTCCTTCCACTGGCTTCCAACCTGGGCTGCGACCAGTTTCAGGATGTCAATCCCTAAACCAGAAAGAAAATAAAATTCAAGACAAATCCAGGCATGGGAGGGAAAGTCTTTATATATACAGCTACTCTGTTCTAATGGACTCAAAAAAGAAGCACGTTCTCCCATTGTTATCGGTCAAAGGAACAGACTGCCTTCTCTGAGCACTCAGCATCCGAAGCCCCTCCTGGGGACTAACTGGGTTCCCTCCTGCAAAGTTCACTTCCTGAATGCGGAGTGAGAAGAAGGACCAATCCTGGAAAGACAATATACAGCCCCCGAAAAAGCTGTTTGGAAAGCCAAACCCGAACAAAATAGTGATTCCTTTGTTACTGCTAAAAACAAGAGTAACACAATAGAGGCCCCCAGACCAAAAAAGTGGTGACTTCATGAAATTAAGGAAAAAGTAAACCATGAATTAAAACCGGCATGGAGTTGATCCAACATTGTCTAGTTACGTAAAGGGTCTTCAGATTCTAGCAATAATGTCTTTTATGTCAACTGACAGTACCCAGCCACTCCAGTCCCCGGGAGGCACTCCTGCAGGACTTCTGGCTCCTGGTGCTCTAATCCTATGCTCAACAAGCAACTTTCTGATCTATTATTCAGTCTCCTAAGCTGACCTGTACAGTTATAATGGAGACAACAACCCAAATGACAGTATAGTAACAATCACGAGAGTCTCCCGGGTTTTATGTTAAGGCATGGGCTCTTGGAACATCTTTATAAAGCATTAACATTCCAAGTGGACAGATAAGACATAACACCTAGAAAACTAGTGATTTGCCCAATGTCACAGAGGGAGCAGGGTGGGAGCGCAACCCAACCCACTGGACTGTGTACTCTACTGCCATTCTGTCATCGAGAGCTGATTTTCTAGATATTTTCCCCAACAACTGATGGGAGCACTTGTAACTGTCACTTGTAAACTGGGTCAGTGTGGGTCTGCGGTACTCAGATCTGATGAGTGCAGTGTGCAGTGCCAAATCCAATCTCGAAGCTGCAAGCTCAAGAGGAACCCTTGGCACCGACCCTCTGGGTACAGCTTTCCCTGAGTGGCACGCTGTGGTGTCCTCCTCTTCACAGCACCTTCTCTCTGTATTAGACACTGGCTTTGCCCAAACGGATACATGCGGTCACAGAGAACCTCACGGCATGGGATCTGGCAGTTTACCACGTGACAGGGTGGGGGGGGGGTGAGTCCTCTCAGCCAATACCATGTCTTTGAATGAAGCCATACCCACATGCCCAGATACCAGAGTTATAATAGTTCACAATGTCTTTAAAACACTAACAATTAAAAAAAAAAAAAAAAAAAAGTCAAGTTTCCAAGTGAAGTGGGGCGGGGGGGAGAAAATAAAGAAAAGCTTCCTATTATAGAGAACTAAATTTTTCACTTAACTAGAGGTGAACCAGAGGAAAACAATATCTTTTTTTTTTGCTCCCAACAGTTGTTGGTGAAAATATCTAGAAAATCAGCTCTCGATTTTTGCCTAAGAAAAGAGCCAGGCTAATTCCAGAAGTTTCTTTGGAAATGGAGGACCTGGCGTTTCCTCAACATAAATCCTCATTCTGCGATGCCAACCTGTAAAGGTGGATGACCTCCAAGAGTGTATACACATCCTGAATCAACCACCCACAAATGGCTTTTGAAAACTAAGTTCCTAGGAGAAGGCTGCTTCCTTGTCAACTCTAAGAGTAGAATGCCACAGAGGGGGAGCACTGGTGCACTTTTCACATGATTTTCTCTGGCCGTGTTAAGTACACTTGAACTAGCTACTTTTCAATTTTCAGGGCAATGTTTGGCCAGATACAGAGCTTTTGATTTCAAGCAACAGACTCCTCTTAAAAAAATAAAAAAAATAAAAAATAAAAAATGCCATGCCCTACTTGAAACCTTGCAGGTAACGTTAAGGAGCAAACTAGCAATTTGTGACTGATGTGGTAGGTTCTTTCAAATACTGAAAGGCATGTTAGTCCCTGAATCGTAATTTGGGTTCACTTGAGGAAGGCTCACAGTGCCTTACATGAAAACATGACTGCATTTTCTTGTACATGGGACCTTTGCTTAAATCTTCATAATGCCAATGACAGTGTGGCTTTGGGCAAACCACTAACTGTCATGTCCATTTCCTCATTTGTACAATGGACATACTCACTACAGTCCCTGGGGATGAGCTGATTAACATTTTCTATAGACTTGATTTATTTTTAGAAGTACCCCATCATTATAAATGTTCCATATACTGAACACTAAAACTTAAGACTAAATGCATTTCTGAGGCAAATACCCAGCATTTATAGAGTAATTACAGAGTTTAAAGGGCTCAAACATAACAACAGTTCCCTCTTCCAAAACCCAGTATTTATACTTTCTTTTCAGCCACAAAATAAAGAAAAAAGAGGAAAAAAGAAAAACACGAAGAATGGATACAATGAGATCTTCCGTCAACCAACACTGACCGGAAGCTAAATTTAAGGCCCACAAATCAGGTTCATCTTATTTTTTTTAACTATGAAAACACGGAGTCAATGCACAGAAACTGCCCCCGGGTTGGCCGTGTTCTTCTCCACACCCCCTCTCATGGCACAGTTGATAAATCCAAAGCTGGCAGAGAGAACGGCAAGAGACAGCAGCCTTCCAACGTGGCGTAGGGTCCCAACAACGCAGCAGGGGAGGGGTCCCTGAGTGTGCTGTTCCTTGTCCCCACCCACCAAAGGGGAAAGAAAAGCTTTCAAGGTATTTCAAGAACATTTGTTGAGCAGTCACTGCAGGTTCCTGGGTTTGCTGCACTGATAACCTTTACAAAATTCTAATGCAGAAAGAATTTATCCCCAAGGAAATCAAGCAATGCCAATAAAACAGAAAATTTGTTGGGCTCTGAAAGTGTTCTTTGTTCAGAAAAAAAGTTTTAGGCAAAACTAAAGAATACAACTACAGAGAAAAGCAGGAAGATAATTAAACCAAATTAAGATAGTAACCTGGGGGCTGGGGGTGGGAGGCGGAGGTTACTGGGTAAAGAAACAGAAGGGACTTCGAAGGGCGTCACAAGGTTCTATTTGCTAAACTGGATGCTGGGGAAATGGGTCTTCCTTTTATCTTATTACTTTATGATTGGTTCAAGATCAGCTAGCTAGTTAATGGTACCTCTGTTGGCGGTACATGTAGTGTAGTGAGGAGCTTTATTATGCTGGAATTACAAATGCACTTGGGTTGGATATGGTGTGTACGCTTCCTCCTGGCCTGTTATTACTGCCCAAGCAGATGTTGGGAAAGTTTTCTCTGGGGCTAAAAAGTTTATTTCTTTTCTTTAAAAATTACAGCATGGTACCCTTGGGGGCGGGGAGAGGTCAAACTTTTTCTGTAAAGGGCAACAGTCAGCGTATTAGGTTTTGAGTACAGGGAGGTCTCTTGCAATTCCTCCTGCCATATGAGATGGTTCACCAAGATGATAGTTCACCAACCCCTAAAACTTGCAATTTTAAGGGACCATCGCTAATTATCAAATGGTATAAAGATTTAGAAAAGTCTTGTGTTTGAAGAAAACACCCTTACACACACACACAAGATAATGCAAGCTCCCACCCCAATTATGACTGTGACATGAGGGTGAGGGAAATGGAGACCAACTCTCTGGCTGCCAGAGTGCCTCCATCATCTGCCCCATCAGAGTTCCAAGTTTTCATCCAGACTAGAGACAGGTGTGTTGGATCCATCTGACTCCTTTAGCTGAAAATGAAGCCAAATATCTTTTTTCTTCAGTTGAAAAAAAACACACATCCCTCAACCCACCGAAATGCAGACAGGGGTGTGTAGCTTAACTTTGCTTTTCCTGTGATGTCAGGTCTTAGCGCTCCGAGAAGGAGTCAAGCAAGCCCTCATCCACCAGACACTGTTCTCACCAGGAGCTGCATGCAAGAAAGAAGATGGCCCTAGCCCCAGGATTGAGCTTTTGAATTGTAAGGTGCTGATCATGGAAAGATCATGAACTTGGCCATCACGAGATATGGTTTCAAGTACCATGACCTGTTAGTCATGATCTCTAAAGTTTCAGCATCCACATCGATAAAAGGACACCACCACCTGTCCTCTCATAGGGTAGGTAAGGTGATTTATGGGATCAGTTAGTAAAACCGGTAAGCCAAGAGCCTGAGTTACACACCGGTTTCACTTCCTCCGTCCCCGCCATCTCTGCACAGACAAGTCATCAGGGCAATGGACCTGGTGGCAGGAGTTTTGCAGAGACTTGGGTTTTAGCACCAGGACTGTAGGTATGGAACGATGAAGGCAAAAGCCACAATCCTGGCTTCCTGGAACTTCACCAGTACATGGCAAAAGTACCACCACACAGAAGGGCCCCATTCAGAGAAAGGCAAAAAAGTCCAAGAAAAAGACATGCAGGGTGTCCCATCCGTACTCACTGCTGACACTGCCCAGACCCCTATCAGGGAACATAAGAACAGAGGCATGAAGTCATCGACCGGGCTATTGTGGATGAAACGGCATTTTTCTTGTGCATTCTAAAATCCTGAATTAGATAGCATCCACATTAAAGCCTCACTGGATGAGGGATGAAGGCCAGGGATGACGGAGCCAGAGGAAACAAAGGCCGTCTGTAACACACAACACAGCACCCCAGTCCACGCTCCGCACCCGGCTTCACACAGAACGAGTGCATGGGAGAGTGAGTAGGTTATAAACTCTGTGATGGTCCCAAATTCTCATCATTTAAAAGACTCAAACGTTCCCACGGCATCTCCTATACTCGAAATGTAACATTGGTTCTCATTATTCTTCTAGAAAGAGAGACAGAGGGGCAAATAATGAGAAAATTCCCATCGAGGCAATTAATACACAACCTCCTCCCAGGACAGATGACTCCACAGTTACCCCCATGCTGGTTTCTGTACACACAGCAGTCTCCTGTGAGGTACACAAACGACAGGAGACAATGAGCTCAAGATTCTTGCCCTTCTATCATCACCCTAATTCCTGCCCCCCAGACATTGCTGGTAATCAGCACACACTGGGGCCTCAGGCTTATAAGCTGCAGGTACAGGGCAGCGCATTCAAAGTACATACACAGCAACGAATGTCAAGTTCGAAATCTGAATACAAGCGTGGCTTTAGCCTTCCTAGAATTGATGTTCTTCCCAATACAATGGCAATGTCCTAATTGACGACTTTTCTGACTACCCTCTGCCCAATCCCCATGTTGACTTTGACTACCATTATCTCCAGCACCTAGCACATACTAGGAATAAGATGGATGGATGGATGGATGGATGGATGAATCCCTTTTTTGTTAGCTTCCCCTCTTTCCTGATCCCCTACACCACCTTTTATCATCTCATTAATCTCTATAACTGCAGCTATTGAGAAGCTGGGGGGCCACAGGCCAACACTCCCTTGTCATGAAGCCATGCCAAATCTCATGTGGTCCCTGATGGGTGGAAGCTGGGCTTCCTGGCACAGGAACCAGTTCTTATGCAAGAGTCTCTCCCTTTGGCGGTGCCCTCTCCCCCATCAGGGTGGCCCACCACATCCAAGTCAGGCACCAGAGGAAAAGTCTCCCAGGTTCTGCCCCTGTAGAGAGCAGCTGTCTAGACCAAGATCTGTCTGGCCAGATTACACAATATGTGCTTCTAAGAGCAACAAACCCGAAACATGCGCATGTGTTTTGTAATAACTAGTATATCATACGATGATTTAAAAATGGGCTATCAACAGGGATCACTTCCAATGCATCACACAGGAAACTGCTTCATCAGTGCTTGGGAGCTCAGAATGCCCCAAGTTAAAAATAGTCTTTGCCTCGTTGAAGTACAAATGTTAGAGGAACTGCTTAGACTTCATTTTAACCCAAAAGGTGACTTCTGAAGCTGAATTAATCACTATCTTATTGAAAGTTTAATGGGCAATCATAAGCTCAGATGAAGCCCAGAAGCTACTAAAACCACAGTGCAAAGGTCTCATAAAGCTAATGATGGACTGTTTACCGATGACAAGTTCTATCAAAACAACAGACAATTTTCCAGATGGAAAAAACAGATATCACTGAGGCCGTGAGGAAAACCAATAACCTTTTATTTCATCCCATGGAAGAAAACAAAAAGAACAAGGTCAAAATGACTCCTTAGCCATTTTTAGTCTTAGTCTATGTCTGAAGCTGTTCATTTATTTATCTAACAAAAATGTACAGAGCAGTGACCACCCCGACACTATTCTAGGCTCCGGGGGCATGGCGGGACACACAACAAAACCAAAGCCTTTCCTTGTCCTGGGGGACATGGGAAGTAATAAAATATTTAGTGATAGATAGTGAGGCATGCTAAAGAGAAAAACAGATCAGAGACCAGGGATATGAGGGCAGGACTGACATTTTAGAATTGGGGCCTCCTCCCTCAGAGCTAAAAGGCCTCACTGAGGTAACATATAAATTAAAAACATTTAAATCATGCTGAGGTAAGACAGCATGTCATGCAGGTATGTGAGACAATGGACTCCTAGGCAGAGGGAACAGCGGGTCTGGGGGGAAGGAAGGGCGTTTGCATACACAAGGAGGAGCAGGGAGGCTGGTGTGGCAGAAGCCAGTGGGCAAGGGGGAGGGTGACAGGGGTCACAGGCTGAGAGACAAATGGGGGTATGGATTGTTCTGGGTCTTTAGGCTGCTACTCTGGGTGCAACAAAAAGTCACTGGAGACTTTTAAACGAGGTCTCAATGTCTCAGTTTTGAAGGACATCATCTGACTTCCATGTGGGCAGGATCATTCTGGCTGCTGTGCCAGGAAGACATGGAAAGGGCCAGGGCAGAGGAGGAGCCCACAGACATCCTCCAAGGGAGGGGACTGACTTCATTTGGGGCAGAGGGGCCACAGTAGAAATGACAGGATATGGTCAACTTCTGTATATATTTTGAAGGAAGAGCTGATGGGATTTGCTACCGGGTTTGCTAACTATGGGGTGTGAAAGAAAGGGAAGGAGGCACTCTCTAACGTTCTGGGCTGAGCAACTGGAAGGCTGGAGGGGCCTCTTTCTGCAATGGGTGACTGACGTGGGGGTGTTGTTTGGAATTTGGTTTAGACATCTTAGCTGTCAAGCATCTAGACGTCTGGGTTGGTCATGCAAGTGAGAGGATATTTGCATGTTGCGTCCAGATACAAGGACCAAGTTGGATCTATGTACTCGGGAATAACCAGCCGATGGACGGTCTTTAAAGGTCTGGGTCACCACGGGAGGGAGAGTGTGCAGGCAGAAAAGAGGTGCAAGTCCTCAGCCCTGGGGCCATCTACTGTTCACAGGTCAAGTGAAAGAGAAGGAGGCAGCCAAGGAGATGGAGAAGGAGTAGCCAGAGAGGTGAGAGGAGGACCCCAGAGAACAGTGTCCTGGAGGCAAAGGGAAAGAAGTGTTTCGGGCAGAAGGGAATCAAGTGTGTTAAATGCTGGTGAAAGGCCAAGCACAGGAAACTAAACTAACAGTTCAGTTAGAATCATGTTGTCAGACTCTATAGAAAAGATGCAAGATTGTGGCTAAGATGCTGCCATATTTCACGGATTCTAAGACATCTGGGTGCATGTGTATTTGAATCAACGCCTGTTCATAGCTTGGTCAGTGGGTTTTCTTCCTTCGTGGAATATAAAAAAATGGTAGGTCACCATCAGTGGTGTCTTAGATCTGATAAAACATAGGAAGAGTCATTATTTTTTTAACGTATAAACTTGAACCCAGCTACGTTTTAAAAGTCGACTTAATGTGTCAAATTCTGTGCGTAGCCTTTGATGTTAACAACCAGTTACTCGTGAAGAACGATCGATCAACAGAAATCTAGAAATTCCTCCTCCTCGGCAAAATCTGCTTAGATAACACCTGACCAGGCTGATTCAAGGGCACTCATTTTTAAGAATTTTTTTGTTTCTATTTGTATTTTAGTCCTCTGTGGGGGAAAACGCTAATTTGTCTTTCAATACCCCAAATAGCTTAAATTTAAAATCTGCTCGTTAGGTAAATTACAAAATAAAATAAGCATTTTTTTTTCTTTTTATATTTTTAATTAACATTTAGCATATTATTTGTTTCAGGGGTACAGGTATAAGCATTTAAAATTTAAATACCTTCTCCATAAAGCCTAGAGGAAGACGTTATCATGGGCAAGGCCTGGGGGGGTTGGGGTGGACAGCAGCCTGTGACACCACAGGGCAAACGCCCCTCTCTCTGGCCACTTTGTGCGCGAGATGATGCTTTTTAGGCTACAGTGATAAGAGGAGCTTTTCTCCTGCAACGGTTCTGTTGCTGTATAATTGTCAGACATCCTCAGAGGTTAAACAGAAAGGTGCTGTCTGCCGGAAGTGGCATCACTGGACACAAAGGTGGAAAAGGCAGTGGGGTGAGGGGTTCATGGGGAAAAAAGCCTCTTCCAGCCGCTGGAAAATCACTGTGGTAGGATAGCCCCCGGGGAAGGGGCAAAGGACACGGTGGCCTCTTCAGTGAGACATTGTACTCCCTTCAGCCCAGCTTCCTGGTGTTTCCACTTCAAGTTCTCATAGGAAATGTGGACCGACAGTAAGGTGACCGTCTGGAATTTTTGGCAAGGTAGCTTCAGGCAAAAAAGGAAGGCTTCTCTGCTCGCAGCTGTCTGCTATCTGAGGCTGGGAAAACCCAAGTTCAACAGATGTGACTTCTGATTAGCAAAACACCTCTGACTTACTGGTCACAGCCTTTATTTACTACAAGAACCCCGGGAGCCATAAGCCCATTGGGTATCTGGCTTTCGAATTTTCTCCTTTCGAGCAATCGAAGAAAAAAACCGAAAAGCAGGAAATCAGTGTGACTTCTACAAAGGACAACTCTTTACTGATGACAATTTTGTAGTTGTTTTCCTTCAGAATAAGCTGGGCTTTGCTAAGGGCAATAACGTTTTCTTAATGCCGCATGATTAAAAAAAAAAAAATCAGCCATAAAAACCTAGCCATTTCCAGCCTCAGGTGATTCATGGGAAATCCAGACTGTAAGAGTCACGGGGCAGTATCTAGAGTCAGACTGGCGCCCAAGTTTAAAACCTGGCTTTGCCACTTCCTAGCTGCGTGACCTTGAGCAAGTTACTCCCTCCACCTCAGTTTCCCCATCTGTAAAATGGTAATGATAGTGGCCTACCTCCCAGAGTTATGGAAATTAGGTTAATATTTAGAAAATGCCTGGAGCAGGTTATGGCGCTCAGTCAGCACGAGATAAGTCTTTGTTGAAGAAAAGTAAACAAGATTTAATGGCAGCAAGAGAGAGACCTTTTTTATAAGGTTAGAAAAACAGATTTCATAATCAGTGTAAGAGGTCATCTTTGCGTCCCAGAATCACTTCATGATCTTGCCTATATCAATACTAAGAGACACCCCACAGTGTCACTTTAGGGGGGAAAAAAAAGGAGTGGAGAAGTACTTATTATCCAATTCCTAGCACACTTCATTTGTTCTTCTCTGAATGCGGAATAGAGAAGTTTTCATAATTCAGTTCAAATGTTTTAAGTCATCTCTGAAACCTGATGGAAGAGAATATTGATACTGTTCAAATACATATGGGGCACAGCTTCTGGTTACTGGACATCTGTCCCCTAACCAGTCACTGAAACTTTGGGGAAAGACTCGTGCCAGAAACACCATCCCAATTAGACTGCCTCCCTAGAAAGAGGAGGAAGGCTGCAGGGCTGGGAATCCAAGAGAAGGGTTTCCTTCACAACCCCCATAAAAACCAATGCTCCTACACCAGACCCATCCTAAAGGAGGAATCACAGGTTGGGAAAGAAGGAAACACATTTCCTAAACCTATCGTTGGAATTCCTAAGGACTAGAACCAAGAATGCTGTTCCTGAGTAAAACCTAAAGACAACGCAGATGAGAAGGGATAGGTTTTGCTTGTTTGCTAGGTAATGTGGGAGGATGTCACGTATCGCTCTGCTTGAGCAGTGGCTTGTGGACAGGGGACAAGATGGAAGAAACAAAAGATATATTACCAGAAATTCTCCGCACCTAAAAGGTAGCACGGTTCAAGGACTATGTCTGAACTTTACACAAGCAAATTATTCCCGGTTCTGAAGCAGCACTGTTTCCCCTGAAGAACAGTCTTTACATCCAGATTGGGATACCGATCTTATACGAATAAAGTTATGCAATCGAGTTATGCAAATAAGAGGTTCAACCCCCAAGCCAGCTAGTCCACACTTGAACTTCATCTTGGGGTTTCAAGCCTGAGATACGGAAGCAGTTTGGCTGTGGACTGTGTTCAACTTCACCATTCAGTTTCTGCAACACTGAAGGATAGGACTTCAGAATGGAAGACGTTAGAGATACTTGAATCCAAGTCCTTCGTCACACCAGTGAGCACTAACAGGTCCCACAAACTCTATCTCTTTCCACAGCTTCCCTCTCTGTCAATGGTGGCCCACTGCACCTGTCCCCCGGGCATAGGGTGCTCTCCAACCCCCATGGCCCAAGGCCACACTATCACCTCAGCAGTGCTCCTCACACCATGGGGGCAGGCTGGGTGAGCAAAAGCCCTCTGTCTCACCCTCAAGAATGTTGAGAACCAGACGCCATGTGCCACACCGTCAGTTCCCTTCAAGCTCTTCTTGTGCTGCTCAGTCAGGCCTTGAGGCGTGTTATGGCCAACGTTCTTAGTGTAGATGTTTTCTCCACAGCCATTTTTCCTGGCCCCTATGACTCACTAAGTCTCACACTTAACGGAGTTCTTCTTGTGTTGAACATCAGATACAACTGTCCCTCACCCTGATATCAGCTCTGCATAAATGCTTAGTACAGCTCAACTTCCTGACCATCCTGTGAGGAAAGGGAGAAAGAAAAAAAAAGCCGAGCTGGCAGCTTGATCAATATTACAGATGATCTCATTTGATCTTTAGAAACAACCCCATGAGACAGGAGTTCCGTCCACATTCCAGATAGAAAAACTGAGGAGAGGTTCAGTAGCTTGGCATAGTTGCCTAGTGAGGGCTGAGAGTCAAAATCGGAGAGTCCGACCCATCAGCCCTCATCCCTCACAGCACCACACTGCCTCCCAGGGCTAAGCACAGCGTTACCAACCATGTCTTTCCTGAGTTTTGGTTGCTTCTTTGAATATGTCTTCTGCCAACTCCTACTTCCCTTCATGGCATCACAGAAAAGGAGAAAATGGAAATAATGGACAAATGTGTTACAATAAACAATTGCAAAAAATATTTGCAATAGTCTAGGCTTCAACTGTCTGCCCACACCACACCCCTCCTCCTCCAAACACTGGAGGGACACAAGTGAGCAGTGGTGTTGCACACTCATTACCAGCTCAGAATTCAAGGCCAACTGCCTGAGTGCCAGTCCTGGCACACCATGGACTTGAGGTATGATCTTTGTCAGGTCATGCAACCCTGCTGTGCCTTCTACATTCTTAATATGTAAAATGGGCATGATCCTGACATTAGAAGGTTGTTCTAGGAATTCAATAAGAAAGTACCTATAACCACAGTATAGTGCCCGGCACACACTAAGCATTCAATAACCATGAAGTATTATTTCTTCCTCTTCCCCCAAACCAGTGTGTCAATAATAATGCTTTACACAGATTCCCTTGGAGCAATTTGCTTAGAGAACAATCCTGGACAAGTAAAACTTGAGTTCAAGTCAGAGAATGTCAAGAGAAATCAGGAAGGTGCTCAAGTGCCTGAGAGACAGGCTAAGAGGGTGTAAAGAAAGGATAAATGAAGGGGGGATGATTCTGCCTCTTCAAGGTCAAGGTGGGAATGTTCCATGTCGATTTTAAGAGCTTTAAGCATTTCTTTAATTTCACCTCCAGTCCAGCCATCAGCTCCTTCACTTCTCCCAGTCTGAAATCATCCAATTAAGATGATTAATTAAGCTGAACACCACACACACCTCCAGCCCCCACTGAATGACCACCTAGGGGCCATTAGCATTCCCATGAAGGCAATCCAGGGAGAAACAAGCCAGAAGATGTTCCCCTCCGAAACATGCCTTCATCTTTCTCTCCCTCATTCACTCCTGAGTCCCTGAGGCCAAAGGGCTAACTAAGTTCGTAGGTCCCACAGCCACAGCCCCACAAGCCTCACAAGCAAACAGCCTCTCCACTTTGTCATTCAAGAAACTGGAATAAATGCTTTCAAACCACAATAGCCTTTGTACTGGGCAGAAACCTGTAGTCCTCTGAGCAGAGAGGCAACATGGAAAATATAAAAATCACCGTCCCAGGAGTTAAGTTATGGCCACATAACCCTGGGCAAGGCACTGTTCTTCCCTGGGACTCAGTTTTAGCTTCTGTAAAATGATGGATTAGACACATACACACACAACACACACAACACACACAATGCACACACACACACAATTCTCCATGATCTCCAACTTGAAGCTCTCCCCAAAGAAACTAAAACAAACACCCTTTATGTTACACTAGAGCCTAATCCTAGGACAGTACCTTGAACTTGGTGTTCACATACATGTAATTAAATGAAAAATAACAGAAGTTAAGCAGTTTAAT
Organism: Meles meles; assembly: GCF_922984935.1. Classification (NCBI taxonomy): domain Eukaryota; kingdom Metazoa; phylum Chordata; class Mammalia; order Carnivora; family Mustelidae; genus Meles; species Meles meles. Next base: position 95,483,284 of record NC_060070.1, read on the forward strand.
AATGAGTCCTGTTTGAAATGTCCTTATCTTCTCTTTTCTTTTTGCTGTGGGATTCCTTAAAGGTGAACCTGGTTACAAAGAGGAAAATTTACTTCAGATCCTATCGTCCCCAACTTCAGCCAAAGAATCGGGCAGATTGACCAGTGAGTTTCTCTTTAGGAAAACAATTCAACATATGGACAACTCTCAAAACAGGAGATAATACAGCAAAAGACCAAAAAGAGAGAGAAACATGTAACTAAGATGGAGAACAGCTCCTCTTCAGTCTAATATCTCTCACAGCATTTTTCCCTGAAGAAATTCATGGCTGTCCTCGCTAAAGACAAATCCTGTGGACAGTGAAATAAATTCTTTCTGTAACTCCCGCCTTCCACTCTTATGTGAGTAACATTTTCCCCCATCCTCAAGGATTATCTTGTAAAAGTTCAAGTGTAAAGTCCCAATGAATTACAAAGATACATGGATCTGTGGTAAATGTGTAATTTAAGAACTTCTTTTAAAAAAAAAAATTTACTTGACTGAGAGTGAGAGAGCACAAGCAGAGGGAGCAACAGGCAGAGGCAGAGGGGGAAGCAGGCTCCCCACTGAACAGGAAGCCCGATGTGTGACTTGATCTCAGGACCCTGAGATCATGACCTGAGCTGAAGGCAGACGCTTAACCCACTGAGCCACCCACGTGCCCCTAAGAACTTCTTTACAGGGGAGAGCAACACTGACACTAACGAGCTAATAAGAACTAACAAGAATACATGGAAGTGAAAGAGGGTTTCAGTGCAGTGAAGGTCTGAGCTTCTTTACTTAGACTGAGAGGAGGGTACTGCCTGAACACGTGTATGCTAGAAGCCGCCCACCCCGACAGGTGGATGTGAGCTGCTGGCCTCCCGCCAGCCAGTACGAGCAGATTAACTTTTCCAAAGTAGGAAAGCATTTACCAAGTGTGCCCTCCTTGTGACCAGTGCAAAGCTGTTCTCAGGAACTCTGTTGTGGCTGGGGTTTCCTGGCCCATAGGAGGAGACCAAGGTCTCCCTCTGCATAAAAATTCAGAAATGCACGAGAGCCCTGAACACAGTTTCTCCACTGCAATCAAGGTAACACACTTGAAGGGACTGAAAGACCCAGAAGTGGTTCTCTAACCGCTGCTCAGTTTCTACTATGCTACCAAAATGTCTCACACTCTCCCTGAAAGCTCGCACTGTTACTGCATGTTCTCCTGGGCCTCCCCAACTGTGCATCCTGGCTCAAGTGGAAATTTTCACTATCCTGACCTTACTCTCTTATAAGCATGAGGGCAAGCTCTCCCGTGCGGCAGGGAGCACACAGACAGGCCTTCTTTGGCATCGGGCACCAGCATGGGGCTAAGCCCGGCGGCCTCTTATCTCTGCCCTGCAGCCCCGGCACTCTACTCTCCGGCACCCGCAGGATCAATCAGGGCAGTGTTTCCCCGGACAGACTTTGGTGGGACAGCAGTGCACTCGGTCACAGCAAAACGGCCACATCGATCAAAATCAGGCGACCCTGTGGTGAAGGGTTCAAGTTCCCTTACTTTACAAACAAAGTTGAGATTCAAAGAGAGTCCTTCTGCCGGGGATCATGCAGCATTTGAGAAGAACCAGATCTGGACTTCAGGTCTCACAGGCCAATGTCATTTCTGACCGCCACGCCAGTCTGTGGGCTGCAGCCCAGACTCGGAAGAACTAGCCCATGACTCCACTCAGCCAGCTCATCCCTGTTAAAAGGATGGCATCTGGTGAATGGATAAAGAAGATGTGGTATATATATATATATATATATATATATATATATATATATATACACACACACACATACAATGGAATACTATGCAGCCATCAAAAGAAATGAAATCTTGCCATTTGCGACGACGTGGATGGAACTAGAGGGTATTATGCTTAGCAAAATAAGTCAATCGGAGAAAGACAATTATCATATGATCTCCCTGATATGAGGAAGTGGAGATGCAACATGGGGGGGTAGGGGGCTAGGAGAAGAATAAATGAAACAATATGGGATCGGGAGGGAGACAAACCATAAGAGACTCTTAATGTCACAAAACAAACTGAGAGGGGTGGGGGGAGAGGGAGGTAGGGAGAGGGTGGTGGGGTTATGGACATTGGAGAGGATATGTGCTATGGTGAGTGCTGTGAAGTGTGTAAACCTGGCGATTCACAGACCTGTACCCCTGGGGCTAATAATACATTATATGTTTATATAAAAAAATTTAAAAATTAAAACAAAAAAAAAAAGGATGGCATCTGGGACGTCCTGACCCTGTGTGGCAATCCGGCATGCTTCTCCTCCACAGCACTAGTCAGTCACTGAACTAGTATATTCACAGCCATTCACTCTCTTGGTTTCTCTTTGAGGACACAGGGGTGCGCTGGAGTCTGCAGCGGGTTGCATCTGTCTCCTGTACCTCACGGCCCCTCTCTCCACTCAAAGTCTATCGGTTCCCTGAGCAAGCAGATGAAAGGGTTTGGGGGGGCAGACCGCTCCCCAAGCGACTCTCTCTCCCTCCACAGCTCTGGTGTGCCTGAGAGACATGTTGTAGCAAGTGCATGGTACCTCTGTGGGCAGACCAGTGAGGTAAAAACTAGTCTTTTTTCAGGAGGACACGAAGGAGAAATGGAGCCATTTTTAAGCAAAATACAGGATAACTGCCGCCTTTTCCTCACTCCCACATGTATCTCATGGTCCTGTTTTATAACTCATCCCTTCAGCGGTCTGCAGACTGGGCAACAGTCTAACAGAAATATATTAAATAAATAAATAAATAATCATGTTACTTAATTAATATTAATTAATATAAATATACGAAGGAACACTTATGGCTAGAACTCAAGAAGCTCTCCAGGAAGAACTAGACTGCTTCCTTAAGGACAGCTGCACGCATGATAAAGGCCAATACTTCAGCCCTTTTCACGGTCATCCTTTCTGGGGGTGAATCAGGAAACAAATGGAGAGATTACCGGAGGGGACAGTGGGGCTCATGAGTCATCTCTACCATCATCAACCGCCCTTGTCATTACTACTACTTGCAGACCATCGGCGCTGCGGCCGGCAACGTGCTGCGCACCGGGCACACACTCAGTTCACTCTCACAACAAAGCCTGCACTATTACGACTCCCATTTTACCCATAAGGAAAATGAGGCATAGGGTGGTTAACTAATGGGACCCGGACCACGTAGCTAGTAAGTGGAACCAGATTACAGAGTTTTTGCTCTTTAGTGCTTTGATAACACCTTTTTTTTTCCCCAACCTTCTAAAAGTTCACTTCAAAGTGAAATGAGCAGGGAATGCAAAACCTAGAATTTGAGAACCCAGCTTTACCGCTGTCCTTGCTAGTTCGTGAGACTGCTTTTCTTCCCAGGCCCCCTTATCTTTTGCCTCAGACCCAACCACAGGACTCCCATATGCGTCCCTGCTTAAGGTCTCCCCACCAGACCAAGCCCTCTCCGTTCTACTTAAACACAAGCATGGAAGCATTCGCGAATTAGTGGTTTTCTCCGTCTTCACGTCTCCCAGCTCCCCAGTGTCCATGGGTCAAAGGTTCCACTTTGAAGAAGCAAATCAGATGGAGGAATACCAGCAATTTTTGTAGCTGTTTTTTGCATATTTTAAAGCACAGCTATCATGGAAGCCTCCTTTAGCTCTGAATACTAACTCTTGGTATCTGTGGCAATCTTGTGTCAAGAACCCACCTTCAGATCTTCATGTTAAATCCCTAACACCAAATATTATTACAACTCAAAAGGAAAAAATCCGATAGTTCAATGGGTTGAAAACCAACCAACCTTGAAAAGGATTAAGTAGATTAATTAGCTCATGGGCAGAACTTTCTATGATGGAAATGTTTTCTATCTGTCCTGTCCAATACGGTCATTACTAGCCACATGCAGCCATCGAGCCTTTGAACTGGGGCGGGTACAACCGAAGTATTGAATTTTTTTATTTTCGTTCATTTCACCTTTAAATTACACAGGGCAGGTGGCTACCATATGGGCCAGCTGGGCTCCAGACTACCCTTCCCAGGACCCTGAGCTACTGATCAGGCACAGGGTCACACAGTAAAACCCAGTTGTCTGCTCTCTAAGGACTTCAAAGCAATGTGGAGAAACAAACCACACACACACACACACACACACAAGTCAGCAGTGACAGTAAGAGCTACGGGAATTACAAAACAGCATCTTGGAATCTAGTTCTACAGAAAGAGTCCTTTACCCTTTGGCTACTGGGTTTACAAAACAGTCGACTACAGAAAGAACGTGCCAGCTGCTTGTACTATCACTTTTGAGGTCCTTATATGTCCTGTGCTTGAAGTAGCTACACCCGAAGGGTCGCCGCCCCTGCCAAATGCTTACTATCTCCCCAAGACCTGGGAGGAAGAATGCGCTAATCAGGGGCGAGGCTCGGTGCAAACGAGATAAATCCAATTCCTGTGTCTCTCATTTTATTTTCTCTTCATAGCCTTAAGTATGAGAGAAAAAGAAAAAATGATCAGGGAGAAATATTGTCCATCTCTTGCTCCTTTTGTCACTTTGCAAGGCCCTCCTCCCTGGATGTTCCTCTCATTGCCACGAGCATTTTCAGGCAGATTTCTACTCCTCAACCTGTTTTTCAAACTTGCCCTCCGAAGCCCTAGGCCAACCGGTTGGCCGGGAAGCCAACTTGAACCTTCTGCAAATAGTCGGAGAGAACAGGGAATAAAGGAAGGAAGAAGAGAGACAGATAGGAAAGGGAGAGAGAAGAGGGAAAAGGGAAGGAAAGGTAAATAGAAATGGCCCATAAAGGAACAGTGAAGACAGAGCAGCAGCTGATGGCCGTTCTCAGCATCCCCGTTCTCAAGGGGGCCTGGACGACAGTTTTCTATCTTCTGTGTTTACCAGGAAGCGAATGGCACGACTATTTCGAGATCATTTGAACCTCTTGCATTGCAACGTATAGCCGGTTAAGTACAGACCAAATTTTACTATCTTCACTTTTTTGCCTTTTGTGACAAAACAAACAAAACAAAAACTACTGTTTCCCATGTAACCTCCCAATTAATGTGAACCCCCACTCGTTCCTAACTTCAAATGGACTATTTTGGAAGCACCACTTGCCTCACTGTGTTAGGCTTTACTACAGAAAGAACTAAAGTTCTTTAAAAGTGACAGAAACATGGCAATGGGGCGTTAACAATCGACGTACATCTTGATGACACTCGGACACGGTAATGAACTCTCACACACTCTTGTGTCTAAAAATTCTGAAGGGGCTTCTAATTCTGTTGCTGCTGGAGACCTATTACAGGGAACCACAGTACAGTCCCAACCTACCAGATGCAACACTGCAATGACTTCAGAAAGGAAGGAAGCACACAAGGTACCACAGCATGTTTGCTCCTCGATCTTTCTGGCTACATAGTGTCTCACCCACTGTTTCCAACACTAGAATTCCGTGAAAGTGGGACTGCAGTTTTCTAGAGTTCAACTTTAAAAAACCCTAAGTCCACAGTAGGTAGAGAGGGGTGAGTGGGGCCTAACACCCCTCTGAGAAGAGGCAGTCATTGGTGACAAAGATGGGAACCAAGACCCCAGTTTCAGAGTGCAGATGTCTATAAGGCACTCAGGATCTTGGGCAGGTCTGCTGAAGGCAGGCGGGGGTAAGGGAGGTCCTGCACACCCTCTTATACGGCACGCCCCAGAACTAGGTGATTGTATCCCCACTCTCATCTTCATGAACAATTCAGTGGCAAATGGATGAGGACCACATTAAGACCATATTATATGGGATCATCGGCTGCCCAGAACTCACAGTTGATCAGATCAAACAGGTAGAGTTTCTAGAGGCCTCTCTGAGCCCCTGGGACGGTTTTATGAAACAGAACCTCTCTTTGTAATGGGATTTTACCTGGTTGTACCTTTGAGAATAGCGATCTGGAAAGAGGAGACCTTCCTCAGGAAAAAAACAAAACAAAACAAAAAAACACCTTAAATATAAACATCTTGACGCAAAAACCTGGGGGAAAGGTTAATCTATGGGAAGAGGGGGCTGCCCCTGAATGAGACTATTGTGATTTAGCTGGAAAAGCATCTCGCCCAGGTCCTGCTATCCTAGGAGGCATGATCCGGCTTTGTTTGATTTGGCACTGGTATTCTTTTTACGAAACAGGATATTGTTTCAAGGACACAGGCACGGAAGTTTACAAGGTGACAGTGGTCATAGGAACATGTAAGTTCCTGCATTAGGCTGCTTTCTGCTGCTGGACCCAGTTTTACTTCTACGATTCCCAGTGTTCTCAAGAATTCCGACAACTAGGCTGCAGGGAACATTTAGAAATACAGCTGGTCGACATCTAATCGTAAGTGCAACCACTAGAGCAACAAAGTCACTTCTTTAATAAAGTGGGAGGAGAGTTCCAGACATTTACAAATCCAGCAGGATGTTCTCCGCTAATTTTCTCCTAATGAGATAGATCAGAATGAGTGTTCTGACCGGCCACGTAAAGGGCAATTCAATGAAGTACTTGATCCTGGACGGATCCTAGACCAGAGGAAGAAAAGATGCTATCAGTCAAGGGCTTCACTGGGTCAATCAGCAACACTGGAATACGGACAGTGAATTAAAATATCATATCCATATTAAATCGATTGAGTTGAAAATGACCACTTTTTTTTTTTTAAAGAGACTGTCCTTATTGTTAGGAAATACATACAAAAGTATCTAGGTATAAAGTGCCATGCGATGATTTAGAAAAATTACTGTACATATGTACAATAATGACTTATGATGGGGCAGCATCCTGATAAACACAGCACAGGCTGAAAACATCATTTAATACAGTAAGTCGTGAGTGCATTTAATACATCTAACCCATTATGCTCAATTAAAAACAATACACCTCATCTACCAAACATCACAGCTTAGCCTAGCCTACCCTAACCATGCTCAGAACACTCCTATTAGCCTACACCAGGCAAAATCATCGAACACAAAGCCTATTTTGAAATAAAGTGTTGACTATCTTAGGTAATTTACTGAATGCTCTACTGAAAGTGAAAAACAGAACAGTTATTTGGGTCCATAATGGTTCTAAGTGTACTGGTTGTTCACCCGTGGGATCTGATGGCTGACTGGGAGCTGCTACTGTCCAGCATCATGAAAGAGGATCACACTGTGTATCATTAGTCCAGGAAAAGATCAAAATTCATAATCTGAAGTACGACTGATTTCTACTGAAGGCATATTATTTTGGCATCATCATAATATCAACAAATCTTAAGTTGAACCACCATTAAGTCGGGGACAGTCTACACATATATACTGTATATCATGTATTATAAAACATCAGGCATGCCTGGGTGGCTCAGTCTGTTAAGTGTTTGCCTTCAGCTCAGGTCATGATGCCAGGGTCCTGGGATCCAGCCCCACACTGGGCTCCACACTGAGTAGGAAGGCTGCCTCTCCCTCTTCCTCTGCCCTTTCCTTCACTCATGCTCTCTCTCAAACAAAGAAATAAAATCTTTAAAAAAATTATATTATACATACTATATAACATTATATGTAACTAACATTATATGTAACATATTAGTCTATATTATATATATATGTCATAATACAAAGTCTGTATGTATTTTTATGTAAAAAGTGCAAAAAATAAAGCAAAAGGGCAGAATTTAACAATAGTTCGATCTGGGCACCGATATACTGGTATTCTTTGTACTATAGCAAATTTTTCTGAAGTCTGAAATTACATCCAATCAAAAATACATTTTATTAAAAAGGAGGGGAGAATTGAAGCCTTCCTTCTTCAGCTGGGTTGCCAGCAAAGAGATGTCTTATTCAAGTCTGTGCAGGCTCTATCCCAGGTAGGATGCTGGCCTCAGTCTGATTTTCACTTGGTTTGGTCATTCGCACAGACTAGCAAAAGGAAGCAAAATTAAGGGTTTTGGTTTTTTTTTTTTTAAACTTTCTCTAAATATCTGATTATAAAAATTCCATGTGCTTATTATAGAAAATTCGGGGAAAAGAACAGAAAACTAATAAAGAAAACGAAACATACATAAATCCCACCATATCCCACCAAACTGGAAGAAACATTATTTTTATTTTGGTGTATTTCTCTTCAGTCTTTTTCCCAAAGTTTTCAGAATTGGGATTATATTGTATGAAGTATGTAGCCTGTTTTGGTTTTATTGTTTTCCTTTAACCTAGTATTAACATTTTCCTATGTCATGGGTAAAAAAGGAAAAAAAAAAAAAAACTTGATTCAATCTTCAATGGCAACAACTTTTCCATTATATGGATATGCCATAATTTACTTATTCACTTCCCTAAAACTGGACAATCGATTATTTTCAATTTTTACTTATTACACATGATGCTGACTTAAATGCGTTAAGACCTTTGTGCTTAAATCTTTTTTTACTATTTCTGGTTTCTACTTTTATGACAGAGTCACAACATTAAGTTACTGGGGCAAAGGGTATAAACATTGTTAAGATTCAATGCAAAAAAAGGTCAAACGACTTTTTAAAAAAAAAAAATGTGGCCTATGCCTTTGTCTTTAAGGAAAAAGGAGACACCCAAAGGGGATTATCAAAACTTGGGGCTGACAGCTCAGGGAGGATTTAAAGAAAGGGAAGTTACTATGTCAAGCTCAAACCTGCAGTCTTCAGACCAAATTTCGCTGCAGGACGAGTTCTATAAGCTGTTGCTTGTCTTCAGAAAAGGAAAAACTGAAATGTCCTGGCCTGTATCAAGGCTGGCTGCTAGGCAAAAGATGTAGGCTCCGGCTGCAGATGATAACCAGTATATTAAGCTTAGGGTCTCTAAAATCTAAAAGATCTTTCTATCCTCCTGATAGAAATGGGATCCTAAAAATTCAAGAAGGGGAAAAGCACATTCACGTGAGAAAGTGATAGGAATCTCTAAGCAAGGTTCCGACTCAAAAAGGCAGACTTAATTAAAACAAGTTGGGTTTTCTGCCTTCTAACTTTTCAGTAGTCTGGTATTGTAGAAGCAAGCCACCCAACAGTAAGAGGAGATGTGGAGTCAGGCCCGTCTGTCCTGAACAAACCACCAGCCTGGGTCAAGGACACTGCCAAACCTCCACGAACTCTACCTTCTCGCTTGTTAAATGACACGGTTGAACAAAGTCCCTAGGTCTCTGATGTGTCAACAGTCTCCTTTAAATGTGCCAACGGGAGAAAAGGGCAGAGTGGTTATTCTCTCTGAATATTATAGCCAATGCTGACCATGTCACTTTTCATAACACAACTAGATCAAATGGCCCTTGGTGGATAGGAACACCTGGAAGCTTAGCATCTCCCCCTCTTTCCGGCAGCAAGGACTGAGAAAGGATAGGCGGGGGATGTGTGAGCAAGGAGAAAAGGAGGCTCACCGTGGCCATTGCAGTAGTAGATCCACTTCTCCCGGTTCTGGGTTGGGGTCGTGGATTTCTTCAGCCCTGCCTTTTCCACAATGGCGCTGGGATCCTGCCGGGGCCCCTTCTTCAGAGTCCTTGAGCTTTTCCGGATACTGCATACCACTATCACCACAAGCACCAGCAGCAGGAAAAGCACAATCATCCAGGGCAAGTGTTCATTGATGTCAAAATGCTTGTGTAAGTTCTGTCTGGGGTGACCCCTCTTGAGACCTTTGATGGGCGTGCTGGACTTCTCACCCCCAGTGGCCTCCATGGACGGCAGCAGCTTCAGGATGTGTCTATGGTGGGGGCCTTGCTGGTGGCTGACTACCTGAAGGTTTGGGAGGGTCTTGTTCACGCCTTCCTCACCCCTCGCTGAGCTTGTGTTGTCGGGGACTGTCCCTTCCTGGATGCCACTCGGTACCTTTGGTCTAACAGAGGCAGAAGAGTTGGATTCTGTTGAGTTCATGCCTAGAAAAAAAGGAGGGGGGAGAGCTTTTCTATATCTGGGGATCTGTGTATGCCTCCTCTTCCTGCTCATCGCCAAGCCAGGCCAGATAATAAAAGAAAAGATAAACTTTGGAGCTTAAGAATAAATTATACTGCACATTTTCATAAAGACTCTAACAGCACCTTTATGTGGAAGGTAAGAACTCAACTTTACAGCTAAACTTGCTTCCTCATGGCAAAGTCAACAGCATCTCAGAGACCCACCATCTGAACTTCAGGGAAGCTTCCCCCGTGCTTCACATACGGAGCAGACTCATGTATGTTCAGGGCTCTGTTCAGCTCTTAAAATTGGGTCAATTATTCACAAAACTAGCTCCAGTTTAATCCCTTTAGTCTTCCTTTCCCGCTTTTTGGCCATTTCAAGATACAATGGTAAAACTGACAATATGACTAAGCTAGGGAAAAGCTCAATCTTAAATCCAAATCTGACCAGTGAAAGCTCTGGTGAGACCAATCGGTGAATAAAACAAGGCAGGACTTTCTTAGGATCTATTATTAAGAGATAAGTTTTGGTCTGACCGCTTAGTGGACTTCCTTCAGAGAAGCTTCCACAGTAGTCTTCACTAAGGAGTGTGAAAGCCAGGTATTTCAAGTCCTAAGAGACAGGACCTGGATTGCATCAGTCTGTGAGAAAACCTGCACAGGTCATTCGAGCTCTCTGAGCCTGTTTCTTCATTCCAAAATGGCGGTCATAAGGCTCTCCTTACAGAGTTATCATGAAGGTTCAATGTAATCACACATGAAGAGTACGCTAGAAAGCACAACTTAAGCTGGCAATCACCTCAAGAAAATTAACCAGAAAGGATGTGGGAAAAAAAGGATAAATTTTATATTCTGCCTGAGACCCAAAATCCTGAAGACAGCTAGGATATTCAATGAAGGGCATAAAATTGAAATCATTCAAAAAAAATTAAACTTATTATTTTCCAGATGTGAATGTTAGTTATCTTCAGCAGGCTACAAACGTGTTTGTTTCCCAAAACTTCTAACTTTTTTCCCCTTTTTTGCCCCACCTTGGTTGTAATATTTATCCCTCCCTTCCAGGCATCATGGTATTTTTCTCCTCTTCTTCCTTCTTTCCTTCTGGCTATGCCTATCCAGGATTGATTCCATGTTGGAAAGCTTTGAATCTGGAAGGAACCTTGAACATCTAAATCATTCATGTATTTGACAAGTTTGAAACCAAGGCCTGAAGAAGTGACTTACATAAGGTCATGTACTGTCCTTATTTCTCTCAGTTATTTTTTTTTTAAGCTTGATGTGACCTAGTTTTTAGATATCTGATCCCCCTGAACAGAAAATCTGAGTCTAAATATTTCTAATACATCCAAAGAAGACAGATTAAATTAGCCACAAAATGGAGGCCCCTTCTACAAGGGGTGACTTTGGAATATACAAAATGGAGAAAACATCCTTGATACAAGCCCATGTTGGGTAGTTCCATTGTGCTCAAAGACTTTTTCAAATAATTAACACATGAGGTTAAGTTACCTTTGGGAACATAAGTGGAGGAAGGGACTTCATGGGATTCCATGTGCTCCGGGTGTGAAAAGATGGCTGTGCCAGGGGCAGGTGAGGTCGTGCTGGAGGACAGAAGTGGGCCACAGACATTGTCTGCTTCCTTGGTCCCCGGCTTGATCACCACCATGTTCTGACTCAGACAGTCCGTGTATACTTTGCATTTCATCACACTAGAAGGCACATCGGAGAAGGTACCCCGAGCACACTGCTTACACCGCACGTCCTCGGTCTCCGTCCCTTTCTTCCGCACACCCCAGCCCACGGGACACACCGTGTGGGGGGCGCAGGTACCATTAAACTGGAACATGCCAGGTGGGCAAGCACATTCTCGGTCAGTCAAGGCAGCACAAGGTAATTTCTCAACCATTGGCCGTGGGCATGGCTGACTACAGTCATGACATTTCTCTATGCCATTCTCATGCCTGGTAAAGGTCCCCACAGGGCAACTGCTACAGACACGCAGGCTCGTGTTGGTACAGTGCTCAGACACATAGGTTCCTGCCGGACACTTGTCACAGGTTAGCACCTGGCCGGTGGCATGGTCGACATGGCGGTATTTGCCAACAAGATTTGGGGCCTTCGGGTCTGGCTGAGCGGTGGTGGTGTTAAGGAATCCGAGCTGAAAGAAAGAAAAAGGGAGGGAAAAGGAACAAAAACCGAGAAGGGGTTACACAGGAACAGAGCAGAAGAAAGGATGAAACAATCCCAACACCACGACCATCATTCCCATTAAAAATCTAACCGGTCCTCCAACCTCCTAATACTACTAGAGCGACACAGTAGGAGAGAAATACTCCAATTCCATCCTGGGGCCTGACCTACTAGCTACGAAGCTTTGGTTTTGTTCCATGGCCTTTGCCTCAACTTCCTTCTTTTCTGTCTGTTCAATGAGGCTGACAATACTGCTCAAATTGATTATAAAGTTCAATTGAGAATATGACTATGTAAGCACTTTTCTTTATTTTCAAAATGCTATACACAGGGTCCTGGCTGGATCAGTTGGTAGAGCACGCGACCCTTGATCTCAGGGTCCTGAGTTCAAGCCCCATGTTGGGGACATAGAGCTTACTTAAAAAAAAATTTTTCTTTCAAAGTTAAAATTTTTTTTTTAAATGCTGCATTGAAGAGAAACATCCTAATGCAAGAAGAAAATAACTTGCTGAATAGCTGTCTTCCTTCCCATGGCGCAAATGCTGTCATTTCTTAGTACCAGGAGGAAACAATGAAGAAGGGGGATGGAATACGGTCAGGCTGCTTCTGCTAGAGCACCAGATTACGCACATGGACTTCACTGATAATGTTGGAGTTTTTCAAAGGTTTTGTCTATGCAAAGCCAAACATCTTTCGGTTTTGGTTTTGTTTTACTTGCAAAACAGAGGCAGGCCCTTGGTATTCTTAATTTTCTTTAAACAACAGTGTTGTTGCTTTTAGAGGTATATCCTGTTCGCTCAGCCTCTAAAGGTCATGGTCACACTGGAGCATGGACCTGCAGACACCTAGGAGTTCCAGGCACAAAGCTGGGCCCAGCAGGGACTCCACCCAAGTAAATTTCATAGGACAGAAACGTCTCCCAGCTAGATAGGATTTTATATTACCTTTCCGAATGAAAAGTTGGAAGATAGGAAATTATATTTGTGGTAGTAAATCCTGGGGTCTTTCTGGGCGGGGGGGGGAATGTTTAAGAATGAATATTGAGAGAGTTTTTCTGCATGAATGAAGATTGAGAGGTTCCAATGGGGAAGTTTCCATGGTCTTCTACAAAATGGAGAACTGTTCTGTGTCAAGAAACTAGTGGCCGTGGGGTGCCTGGGTGGCTCAGTGGGTTAAAGCCTCTGCCTTTGGCTCAGGTCATGATCCCAGGGTCCTGGGATGGAGCCCCACATTGGGCTCTCTGCTCAGCAGGGAGCCTGCTTCCCCTCTCTCTGTCTGCCTATGTGACCTCTGTCTGTCAAATAAATAAATAAAATCTTTAAAAAAAGAAAATAATGGCCATCCCATATGATCAGATGCCTGTTAGGTCAAGCTCCTTCCAAATTAATACCAGGAACTAACAGAATAAAACAAGAATCTCTTCAAAAATTGATCAGAGTTCCTGTCTTGTTAGCACCTTGAAAGTTAACCCAAGATTCAGTTCCCCTCCACCTCAAAATTTAACAATTTGAGTCAAAAATATCTCCCTTGAAGTCCCTTATCCTGTCCCAGACCTGCCTCCAGTTAAACAATACCGAAAACAAATTTCTGGCTTGTAAGAATCTATTCATCCTTCCCTTAATGTGTGACACACAAAAAAGGGCTAGTGGTTGATTTTTCTCAGTGAGAAACTTAATGGCATTTTGGACTGAAGGAAAAAAATATCTTGTTTGATAATGGTAAATTTTGCACTATCTCTCCTTTCTGCTTTCTGACTTTCTTTCCTGTTCTTGGTCCCTCAATCTGCAAAATGAGCCCAGCCACCCTCTTCTGCATCTGGCAGGTGTACTAGATGGAGGGCGGAAAGACACCGCCATCATGTTGAGCCCGGGTTCCATTTGGCAAGCACCTAAGGAAAATCTCCTCCCAGCCTCCTTGATGCTAAGGAGCCCCCAGGAGGTCGCAAAAGCGCCCCTGTTCCGTATTTCTCTGAACTCCTTCCCATCTAGTTTCCAAGTACAAAAGCACTTTTAGACAGCCACAGGGTTCTAGAATTTGAAAGATGTATAAATAACCTAAATGGCAGTTTATTACACTTGAGCAAGTGAGTTAAAAGCAGAGAAAGTAACGGGAGATCTGGTCAGAGGGCGGAGGTCGGGGACAAACATCACCCTGCTGCGCTGTGGGCTCTGAGTCTGGCCCCCTACCTGTGCTGGAGGCTGGGCAGTCAGCCAGGCACATACCCCGAGCACAGGGTGGTGGTGAACAGCACCATGTGTGCGCTTATGTGTGTGTGTGTGCTTGTGTGTGTGCACGTGTGCGCGCGCACATGCCCAGGCATAAGGTTGGGGCTTGTCTTCCTACAGCTTCACTTCTTTCCCCAGGGCACACACTTGTTGGGGATCCATCAGCCCTGCTGACTACCAAATTACCAGAGGCCCCCCCCTCCAGCAGCACACAAAACCCACCTCCAAATCCCACAGCACCCACACTCTTCCCCACTCACTAAGCAAGATTTTTCAATTCCTGCTTCATTTAAAAATAACCAAGTTTCTAACTAAAGCAAAGCCCGGGGCTCTTTATCGGCATCATGTGAAGTAACCCACTTTAGACAAGGTGGCTCTGTAAATGGACCTTTCATTACCCCAGCTACCGGGCAGCAATTCCAGCTCCTACACACAGAGTTAACAATGATGCCTCGGGATCTCATCTGGACTGAACACTAGAAATAAGATCTGGGCAAACACTAGGCATGACGAATGCACTGGACAGGTATTTGTTGAAGACCTACTACGTGTGCACAAGGCACTATGCCACAGGCTGAGAACGGAACCTTGCAAACTCTATTCCAGCCTCACGGAGGACATCTTCTAAAGCAGGACAGACGGAAACACCTAATTACATCAGGAATTACTTCATTAGAACTGAGATTACTGCTGAGGAGAAACACCAGAGTCCTGTGAGGGGCAGGTGAGCAGGTATTTCCCAGCTGAGGGATGCTGCAGAACTGTGTAGACTCGTTCTGAATGACAGAGAAGCAGAATGTAATTCTGGGCAGGGAGAAGGGATGGCAGATTAGGCAGAGGGAGCCCCACAGCAAAAACCTGAAGCAGAATGAAGCTCTCCCTCAAATGAAACACAGCAGCCATAGTTAAATCTGGAGAGGCTCCGCGTTTTGATCCCAATCCAAAATGCAATGAGAAGCCACTCTTCGTTTATATTGGGGGTGGAGGGGAAGAGACATATAAACACACTGTGAATAAAGAAGTTAACTGGCAGCAGAGCAGAAGGGAGAAGTGGTTGGGGTGAGAGTGCATGGAAAACACCACTCAGAAGGTGAAATTCAGGGGTGGCTTGGGTTAAGGGGGTCCATGGAAAGAGAAGACCGCAACAGATTTGAGAGGTCAGGGCAGCTAGATTTGGTGAATGATTACCTATGGAAGGAAAAAGAGGGAAAAAATCAATAATCTTCAAATTGGTCTCAGTCGACCCCAGGATGGAACACCATTCTTGAGCCGGGAGGGTGCACCTGTGGGCCCATGGCAGGGTTGGGAGGTTGGGCTCTGAACTCCCCATTTCTGCCAATTCACCAATTTGCTAAAGAGGGGTGAGGCGGGCAAGTAAGAATTCATTTGAAGGAAGGATGACTCCTTAAAGAAGTTTGAAAATCATGGCGCTTGAGGGGCCTCTAAAATTTCCTCCAATTCCAAAGTTCCAAAACCCATCTGAGCTACAAAGCTAGAGGACCTGTTCCTTGGGTTCTTCATGATCACCGAAACCCTCCTGTAGGGAAGAGGTGGCAACATCCCTTTCTCTTAAGAGAGACACGGGTGGCCCCTGAGAAGTTACTGCCCTAAAGCCTTTTAGTTGCCTGAAAGCTGGTCTACAACTAGAACTTTTCCCACTAACAGGCCTTCCAACTTTGTAAAATTGATGTAAACATCATCCCCAAAGACAGTTCTGGGGCTGAAGCAAAGGGCAGTGGAGAGGGGGCAAATCACATTCAAAAAAACAATATTTAAGAATGTTTCCAGGTGCCTGAGTGGCTCAGTTGGTTAAGTGTCCAACTCTTGATTTCGCCTCAGGTCATGATCTCAGAGTTCTGAGATCAAGCCCCACACTGGGCTCTGAACTCAGCATGGAATCTGCTTGTCCCTCTCCCTCTGCTCCTCGCCCAGCTCGCGCTCTCTCTCTCAAATAAATAAAAATCTTTTTAAAAAAATATTCTCTACGGGGGCCCCTGGGTGGCTCAGTGGGTTGAAGCCTCTGCCTTCGGCTCCGGTCATGATCCCGGGGTCCTGGGATCGAGCCCCGCATCGGGCTTTCTGCTCGGTGGGGAGCCTGCTTCCTCCTCTCTCTCTCTCTGCCTGCTTCTCTGCCTGCTTGTGATCTCTCTCTGTCAAATAAATAAATAAAATCTTAAAAAAAAAAATGTTCCCTACAAAATGTAAAAACAAGTTTAGATGATACCTAAAAGCGAATGTTAGGAAGGCTCCTGAATCAGGAGACACAGTCATTAAAAACTTCAAGAGAGGAGGGACATCTGGGTGGCTCAGTTGGTTAAGCGGCTGTCTTTGGCTCAGGTCATGACCCCAGAGTCCTGGGATTGAACCCCACATCAGGCTCCCTGCTCAACGGAGAGCCTGCTTCTCCCTCTTCCTCTGCCTGCTACTCTGCCTACTAGTGGTCTCTTTCTATCTCTCTAATAAGTAAATAAAATCTTTAAAAGCAAAACAAAACAAAAACAACTTCAAGAAACGGAAACAGAACACTTGAGGCTGGTTCCACCGGATGAAGATCTTTAATTCTCTCATTTGTACATAGGCAAACTAAATCAGAGATTCATCCCAAAGCCTCAAGCTTCAAACACAGTATCAAAGCAGTTACCTGGGAAGCTTTTTTAAAAAATCCGTATCCCCAGTCCCACCATCTGAGACTACTGTGGGTCTGCAATAGAGCTGGGACTGTATTTTGTTTCTAAGCTTTCTAAGTGATTCTGATGCCCTGGCCAAGTTTTGGCCTCCACGAACTAAGGCAGGACCCCTCTGGCTCTAATCTTCCCTGATTCTGCGAACTCCTTTGGAGAACCCCCAGTTCCAATGTCAGAGTCCTTTTCTTTGCCTCCTACCCAACCTGCTATACTTTTTACTGTTTTAACAACAAAAATCAACCTTCTTGGAACAATTCCAACAACTATAAAATTCAGTAAAATGCTTAAGTCTCTACTTAAACCCACTCCTCCTCAGAGAAACTCACAGGTAATTTTAGTGTGTATCTTCCCAGACCTTTATCTGCGCTTTCACACACAATCCCTGAACTTCAAGTTGGCCGTTTCCATTACTTTTGGGTTTGCTTTGTCTCACATACTGAAAAGGAACAGGCCACACAAACTGTTCTGTGATTTGCTATTGTTCATCACTGGAATCTTTCCCTATCAGAACACAAAGTCTATTTTATTCCTTATAATGGGCCAAGTTCTCTTCAACAGGATGACTGCATCTGAGAGAGGTAGAGATTTTTTCCTATTGAGAACATGTGAGTAGCCTCCTTATCCATATGTCAGGGTATCCATGCATTCTTCTGCGTTCCATACCCCTCTCTTTGCCTTCCCACTCCACACCCCAATTTCCCTTCTCTGTCTTTCCCATCCCAAGTAACAGATAGCACCATGCTGCTCTCAGTCTTTCAAGAATCACTTCCTTCCAGGACGAAAGAAACCTCCATATAACCCATACCTTGGAAGCTCTCACTCACACCCCTCCTCCCTATTAAGATGAGTCTACTATATTAGTGTTCACAGTCTCTGGGAGGACCAGACCTGAATAAGAAAGAATATTTGGGCAAAGATTTAGCAAACAGAAGATGTGTTTTTGTCCAGGCTCTGCCTTAAGTTCAGTTGGACCTTGTCTTACTTGCGTGTAAAATTAGTATGTTGCACTAGGTCATACTGAACTCGAACCATCAAGGTATCTATGACTATTGGTATGGTTCCACCTTCTCCACAAAGGCTTTACAATTCATCCTAGACACCCAGATTCCAAGTAGATGAGTAAACTCTTCCTCACATTTCCTGTTTCTATTCTTCATTTTGGTGCCTAATTACATCTTGCTGGTAATGTTTGTTGATAGCCTCACAGGTGCATATATTTATCTTCCCATAATGATTACAAGCAGCTCAAGGCCAGGGGCAACCAGGTAGATTGCATTTCCTTCCTTGCCCAACCACCTCAATAATGAAGACCATGGAAATCATAAACAAAGCAGCCTGAGGTCACCAAACGATATCCCACGTGCCCTTATTCTTGTAAATAAGTTTTATTGGAATGCAGCCATTCATTTAAATATCACCTATAGCCGCTTTCACACTACAATGGCAGAGCTGACTAGTTGCAAAAGAGACCATATGGCCCACAGATCTAAAATATTTATTATCTGGCCCTTTACAGAAAAAAAAAAAAAAAAGCCGGCCAATACCTGCTCTGAGCAGTCCAAAGAAATGTCAAAAAGTACCGGGACCAGGAGCCCATTCATTCACAGGAACCCTCAGCCCTCCTCTAGAGTCTAGCAATGAGTATTGAGCTCTTGGCTTCCTTTCTTGGCATTCCAACTCACACACCAAATCTGAAACTTTTATCCCCTGCTTAAAACTCACTGGCTTCGCATAGGACTTAAGATGAAATGCAAACCCTTCCAGGGAAAGATCCTCCCTGCCTTCCTCTTCCTAACTTGAAACAGGTTTCCCATTCTCCCCTCCCTTTTCTTCCCCTACATCTACCATCATTTTGTCGTTGTACATTATCAGTGTGCTGTGTATTCCCATCTGGACTGCAAACTCTGTGAGGGCAAGGAGTCTATTGTACGTACTGATGCTATCCAAGCCCCCACAGCCAGTACCCAACTCATGATCTACCTGACAAGTCTTTCTTGACTGAATGAACGGATTTTCAGACCATAAATAATCAGAAGCAACAAATTAAAGGGTGATGGCGGAAGAGGTTGCCGGAGCACAGGTATAAGAGCAAGTGTGGGAAAACCAAAAATGCCAACACAGTGTAACAATCATAATTCAAGGGGGAAAGCTGCCTGGCACCCTTCAGTAGAAGGCTACACAGTGGGTTTCACCTTCAAACACCCTAAGGCCACATCACGGTTTTAACAGAACCATAACTGGTGTAAAAGAATTACACTCAGCTTTCGATGACAAGCCCATGTAATGAAGAATTTAAAACATCCCCCCCATCCTGTAAGAAATGACACTAACGTGTTACTTGTAATTGTGAGAAATCGAATGAGATTATTCTTCAGAAGTCACTTCTGTTCCGTCCTGGTTTAAGCTTCAGTTATTTGGAAAATTTCATTTATCCAGGATAACTGATTTCACGGACAACAATGGATAAACCACCAAATATCAGTGTGCCATCCCAAACTGTACAGGATATAGAAGGGCTATAAATACTTGTTCAGCAACCAAAAGGTAAACACGAGGACAAAGCAAATTTCAAAAGAAAGAAGAGGTAGTTCTAGAATGACCAGCTATAAAGGCACGAAGACAGACTGTGAGTTTGCTACAGAAAATGTTTAATGGTGCATAAAACTAATATTTTAAGAGGGATCTCAGTTACTGTGCTATTATAACAAAGATATGGCAAGCAAATTATTCCTGAGACGTGACCATAAAATATGCCCACTGATGATCAAAAGGCAAAAGCCAGGCAGAGCAAGGCACCCCCAGAATATCTGGCCATTTTATTATGAGAATCACATTAAATTTACAATAACAAGACCCTGACTGCGAGGAGTTCTCCAGATTCGAAGGGAAAAGAGAAGGGTACAAAAGGGAAAACTCCAAGGGTAAAAGCTTCCCCAAAATACAGACCACACGGTTCCTAGGTTTGTTATATAAATTTGGTCAGATCTTGCATTTCCTATTATCTTCCCTGACTTAAAAAAAGTCTTCTGTTGCTAAGGCAAAAGCAGGGACTGCTGTTAATGCCAGAGAATATAAAGAACGCCAAGGCTAGAATGTGCTGACTCCAGGACTGGAAGGAGGCAAGCTCAGGGCACACTGGGAAAAGGAAAAAAAACAGGCACAACTTAACCCAGATGCTGTCTTCCCGGGAACCTGCAATGCAGAGGAGCATGCGCACCCGGCACGGAGTCCTGGGCCACAGACTTCGTCCTTCCGTCCATGCCCACGGCTACTTCTGTAAGCTAAGACCCCCACTTACATGGAGAAGCCACGTTATAAACAAGACAGTGACAAAGGTTTAGGGGGAAATACTCTTCTGTGCTCACTAAGAGTTTATAGAATCGTTCTATAAACCAAGGCAAAACTACCACCACCAGCCAGCACAGCAGTTCCGCCAAGAAAGCATCAACAAAACCTATTTTAGCCTGGCGTGTGCTCAGCAGGCTCACCAGGTCCTAGCTGGGCGATGGCGGGGAGTGACCCAACTCGTGTCTCCGTTTCCTCATCAGCAGAGTATAGACAATGGTAATACCCACCCTCCTAAGATTGTTTTCAGAATTATAAGATAGGTGAAGCTCATGGGACATGCATGACACAAGTCCCCCATATAGTTTAGTTATTTCAATGATCACTCCTTCTTACTTAGCATATTACTGTAGTGTAGCTTCATTCCCTTGGGACTAGGCAATCTTTTTTTTTTTTTTTAATTAGTGTTTTTGTTTGAGAGAGAGTGTGAGAGAGAGAGGGAGAAGCGGACTCCCCACTGAACAGGGACCCCAGCTCTGTCTTGATGCCAGGACCCTGGGGTCATGACCTGAGCCCAAAGCAGATCCTTGGCTGACTGGGCCACACAGGTGCCGGGGATTGGGCAATCTTTTAAAACACCCCAATTAAAATGCAAATGTCCAATTCCTGAGAAGTGTATCAGAGACTCCAAATTTATAAAGCTGTTGCCCTAAAACATCCCGTACTAGACTTGGAGCATTCTACAAAACAAAACAAAAAACAAAAACAAAATACAGACTGCATGGTGATGAGTTAAAAGACAAACAAGGACCAACCAACACTTCAAAAAAAGCCTTAACAAGGGTGGAGCAGTCAAGGGACTGACTGTGGATTTCGGGTCGGGTCAGGATCTCAGGGTCATGGGATCAAGCCGGGCGCCGGGCTCTGTGCTCAGCGTGGTGTGTGCTTGTCTTTCTCCCAGCAGGGGAGCTGCAGAAAACAGTGACTTTGTTGAGTCCAGCATCTCCCCAGAGTATTTGGCCGTGCGATCCTCTACTCATGCAAGATACACGAACATCCTGCAGAACACGCAGACCCAGCTTCCACCACCAACACAATGGGGACGTCCAGAAAAGTCAACGAACCCAACACTAAAAAGATCAGGACCTACTTTAAAAAAAAAATGTATGTCCTACACAGCTACTAAAAGCTTATTACAAAAAATGTTCAGGAGGTTAACATAAATTCCACTCAAGAGTTGAGACAGAGGGCGACATGAGTAATCACAAAGGTAATTATCACATGGATAAACTTAGGACATCCCTAGCAACTCCTGAAATGTACTTGGGCACAACCAAGGACCCTTACCTATCTATATTAAAGCAACCTAAATAAAATGAAAATGATGAACTCCAATGCTGGCAGCCTTGTGGGTTAGAAGGCACATTTATGGTTCCTGGTGGCAGTCTAAATTAATTCGGTCTTTCTAAAAACCATCTGGCAATGTGCTGCTAGAGCCATAAAACCATTCATTCATTTCCCGTGACCCAGCAATCCATTTTGGGCAATATATCCCAAAATACCTCACTTCTGGGAACAACCCAAAAGGCAAAAGAGCGAGTGATCTGTACAGAGACAACTTCATCAGTGCTGCCAGCCTGCAGAACAATGACAACAACCCATGTGTCCGACAAGGGCAGGATGGCTCCACACATCGCCGACCCGGGGAAGAGGGCATGGCAGGCCTGAAGCTTGAACTGCAGGAATCACAGGCACCTCAAATTACTAACACGCATGCAAACTCTGGGGTCCCCAAGCCCACCCACCCTTCATAGTGATCAGACCACCAACTCAGGAACCAGGGAGTCAGCCTTGACTACCAAGTGAAAGTCGTCATGCTTTCCCGCGACTCCTGCCCTCTCACGTCTCACCAGCAGTAGACCTTGTTCAATACCTTTAAAATCTGTCTAGTAATCCCCACCTTCACTGCCACTCCCCCGACAGAACCATCATCTCCCCCCACTCTGAGCTAACTGCACAAGAATTCAATTGGCCTCCTGCATCTCCACTTCCCCTTTCAAATCCATTCTCCACAGAACTGCCAGAGTGATCTAAAAAAAAAAAAAAAAAAAAAAACTCATTAAAACCATATTATATGGGTGCCTGGGTGGTTCAGTAGGTGAAGCATCTTCCTTCGGCTCAGGTCATGATCCCAGGGTCCTGGGATACAGCCTCGCATCGGGCTCTCTGCTCTGTAGAGAGCCTGCTTCCCCCTCCCCCTCTGCCTGCCTTTCTGCCTACTTGTGATCTCTCTCTCCCTGCCAAATAAATAAATAAAATCTCTAAAAAAACAAACAAACAAACAACAAAAAAAAAACCTTGAAACAAAAATAAAATCTATTATAACCTTGCTACAATTGTACACCCAACAACATCCTGACAGGTCAGACCTCTAAAAGGCTTGTCCTATCTGGCCCCTGCCTGCTGCACAACTTCAAAATACAGTCCCTTTGCCCCTATTTGCTGAGCTCCAACCCCAGTGGCCTTCTTTCTACTCTCTGAGCAGGTAGGTTCTTTCCTACTTCTGGCCCACTGCACATGCTGTTCCTTCTCACTGGCGTACTCTTCCTTCTGCTCTTCTAGAACATCACCCTTTCTCTCATCCCCGATAAATTATTAACTCCAAAAGGGAAGGACCACGAGTGGCCTTTTACTATCATATACCCAAAGTCCAGCAATGCCTGACATTTTGCGAAGTAATTTAGCAATGCACCAGAAATATTTATTAAACTGAATGAAAAATATATCTCTGTAAGATAAAATAACTACATAAAGAAAAGCAGCATACAAGCAAGCATGGAGACATTAGTTTTCACCATACACAATGTTTATGTAGTGTCAAAGGATAAAAATGAATTGGGAAGAGAAATCCATATCCACTAGGTTCTTCTAGTTGCCAATTCGCTTGAGTTTAAAATGTTCTTTGTTAATAACTCAAATCCCTTCAGCTGTAGCTCAAAGTATTGAGATGTAGTTCAAGATCCAACTACCTTTAACCTGTCTAGAATGAATGAACAGTTAGTTTAGAGCAAGATCCTTCTGGAATTCATTCAACAATCATTTATTGCTTAACTAGCATGTGTCAGGGCATCAATCCAAAAACACGAAGATGAATAGCACATTGTATGTTGTCTTTTAGAAGCTGAAATAGGGGGATGCTTGGGTGGCTCAGTGGGTTAAAGCCTCTGCCTTCGGTTCAGGTCATGATCCCAGGGTCCTGGGATCGAGTCCCACATAGTGCTTTCTGCTCAGCAGGGAGCCTGCTTCCTCCTCTCTCTCTCTCTCTCTGCCTACTTGCAATCTCTCTCTGTCAAATAAATAAATAAAATCTTTAAAAAAAAAAAAAAGAAGCTGAAATAGGGATAACAATATTGGCCTTGAACATTCCAAATGAGGAATGAAGCACATCCAAACCTTGTCTAATTTGGTATTTTTCTCCTAGACCAGATACACAAGATTCAAACCAAAAAGGAGAGAGCAGCCATGGACTCCCAGAAGTAAAGGAAGAGCAAGGAGTGAATAATAACCAGTTAAATTATTCTGGAAACCTATCACCATGTGCCTTTGAATCTTCTCCACCTCCCACCGCCCTTTTCTCTTAATCCTGGTTAGGCTGACCTGGTCATACCTAGGATGAAGTCAAATAATGGTCTGGTCTGAATTGAATTATTTGGGAAAGCAGAATTCCATCCTCTTTCCCAGAACCAATGATTAAGTTTCTTCTCACTCTTTGCCTTTCTTTAGTCTGTTCAGTGTCTGCAATCTAGGAAGAGACAAGTTTAAAAGCCTGCTGACAAGAACGCTAAAAAGTGCGTGAGATAAACCATGCACAAAAGCATGACTTACGGGACCATGCACATCGGGACGTCAGACCAGTTTCTATAAGACCCAAAAAGTTAACAAAGTAAATACTAGTAACAGATGAGACAAAGGTATGCTCTAATCCGATACAAATAATCAGGCTGGCAGCAAAGAAAGCCCTACCCTGGTCACCAAATTCTCAGGAGAAGTGAGGGAAAACTCCTTGCTAAGCAGAACCCATGTCACACTGTTACTCAATAAACAAATATTTTTCAAAATGATCCAACTAGCAGGCAAGCAAAGCATCCATTCCCTATTTTTAACCTTTCAATTTGCGAGAGTATCTTTCCATCTTCACCATGGCACCCCTGCCTGTCAGAGTCACACCATAGGAAAATGCTTGCCAGTGGCTCGACACCCTGGGCTTTCAATCCACACCCGCAGGTTGCTCTCCCTTACAGAATCGGCTCCTCTGGCTAAACTTCCAGGCGCCATCATGGAGGCGAACTGCTTCCCAGGGAGAAAGGGTATGTTCAGCTCTCAGGTAAAATCAGTCCCTTAACAAGAAACAAAATTCCAGAGGCGCGTGGGTGGCTCGGTCGGTTAAGCATCTGCCTACAGCTCAGGTCATGATCCTGGGGTCCAGGGATGGAGCCCTGCATTGGGGTCCCTGCTCAGCAGGGAGTATGTTTCTCCCTCTCCTTCTGCCCCTCCCCCCACTTGCGCCCTCTCTGGCTCCTCCACTCGCTCTCTCTCAAACAAATAAATAAAATCTAAAAAAGAAAGAAAGAAAAAGAAAAGAAAAAGAAAAAGGAAAAAAAATTCCAGTAAATTAAGGTTATTTGTCTCCTCCCACAACTTGGCAGAAAACAAAGCAATGTGTATCAAGCCCCTGGGCCCTAGATGTGAATCCTCTCTCTGGAAGCTGCCGATTGCTTAAATGACTCCTCTTATACCTCAAACCCTCATCTACAAAATGGGGCGAATACCATTACATCATGGACTTGAAAGATTTACAGAGATCCTTTGTAGAAGGTATTCAACACAATGTCGGTGGTAAGGACTCAATAAATAACAGCTCAGTAATTCAATATAAATGATTAGTATTAACAGCCATTAATACTCCTCCCCTCTGGGCTTCTGTTCCAAAGCCCTCTTGAATCCACAGTGGCTCTGGTGTGATCCCAGGACTCATAGACTTACTCCTCCCCTTCCTCCTAAAGCCATTAAATTCGTGTTCCTTCTCCCAAAACGGTTCTGCTTACAGCTCCAAGCCGTGGATCCGCCAAGCCCTTCCGCTGGCAGAAGAACAACGGGAAAATTCTGTAAAGATCAGAGAATGAGCCTTGCTAGGACTTCACTTACCAAGCCCCCGCTCCTTTTCTGTGGACTTGGTTTTTTTCTTTAGTTTTGAACAAAGCCTTCAACACAAATTTCAAATCTTCTAAAGAGATGGGGCTCCATTTAGCTCAGTGGCCTGACTCCTCCCCTCCACCAGGCCCAGCTTCCCCCTGCCTGAGGTCCCTCTGAGCAAACCTTCCCTCCCCTGCAAGGGTCAGTCTCCACTTTCCATGTGCTGTCATCTGTTGGGGAGGGGAGGAATCCAGACAGCCAGAACCCAGGAAGATTGGACCATTCCTGGCGGCCTTTCCCCCTCTGAAGAATGAGGTCAACAGCCTCGTATCAGTGAAACCACAGCTTTGAATCAACAGCCTGAATTATTGTGCGCTCCACCTCCCTGCAGGGCCAAGGTGAGCACAGGCTCCCTGACATCTGCCAGGTGCCTCCCTGCTTCTAACCTCTGCCCGGCTCCTCGCCCCTGGACTCGGCCTGGACGTGGGAACTGGTGGGAAAGCCAGATGGCAGCATACAAGCCAATTTAGGATTCTTTGTTTATTTTTTGGTATTTGACAAATACAAACACTGGGGTAAGGCCCATATTTATTCATGATTTGCACCCCCCTTCCTAACAAAAAAAAAAAAAAAAATCAAGCTCAATAGCCACTATCCCAGCAGCACCAAAACCCAGTGTCCTCACGCCAAACGGGGATTCAATTTTGGGGAACAAGTTGACCTCCTATTAAGGCTTCAGATTTCATTCCATCAAACACACAAATCTGCGCCTGATGGTCCAGACTGAATCAGCTTCAAATGGTCATCGGGCACATGCCCAAAGGCGATGACATACTCAGGGCTCCTTCTGTCACAGAAGAGCAAGCATCTGAGTTTTCCAGGAAGTTGCTGGTGACCCGGCCTCCTCAGAATTTGCCAGGCCTGTTTGGGGGAAGAAGGCCAACAGCGGTGAGGGCTTACTGGAAAAACAGACACCGCCACTTACGCAGTAAAAAGTCACTCAATTCATGTGGGCTCCTGAATAGCCTGGCGACGCTTCTGACCATTTCCCAGCATCAATCAGTCAATCAGTCAAGTTTCTTTAAGTCAGTTATGCTTTATAAAGGGCCAGCAGAGTACAAAACCAATTTGCAGCTTGTCTATGGAGTCACCAAAGAAGCTTCACCCTTCATCTTCGCAGATGGGAGTCAAAGGTGCAGTTCAAGTGTGATGTCTCCATATTCTGATGTACGATGCACTAAGTACACAGACCACCAGTTAGTTTGGCCATGCCTCCTTGCCTCTATCCAGTCAGGCACACCTGGAGCAGGCGCCTTCTGCGCCCAGTCCTGAAAACAGGGCATTAACCCTTTGGACCACCTCAAGCTTGGTTGCCTTTGTGCAAATGTGGTCACACTAAAATATGTCCTTTAGCTGGTTGGTGGGTCTACGTCTATTCAGTCTCGGGGTTTTTCTTCAATGTAAAGTAGTATAGTATACATTCCATCACAAGGAATTTTTTTTTTCATGGTGATTTGGTTTGATTGTGTATTTGACTTATACTGGAGGTCTGTGGGTTTGGGGCTAGCTCTGGGCTAGTTTAGTTAATTTGAAAGCTTGATCCTGCACGTTTTGGCAACAGGGATGGCAGCTTCATGGCATAAGTCAGAAACCCTGCATTCCAGTAAATGTCAGCCCTCCCTATTCTGAGTATGAGTGGCTTTCCCTACCAATGCTAATACAGGTTATTCTAAGATTCGGGAAGGTTTTTCTTCTGCCAGCTTTCAAATTAACTACACTGCCCAGAGCTACTGTAAGTAGTTTAAAGATTTTAACATCAACCACATATTGTGTATTACTTTGGGTACATTCATCCACTGATTCCATATCAGCTCATGAAACCCATCCGTCCCCCATGATAGCCAGGTACGTTTTACATACCATAAAAACGGTGCCTGTGGGGCAAGATCCAAATCCCAATTCATCCCTGGGTTCCCACTGCCTAGTACAGTGCCCCTGTCAGAGTGGGTGCTCAGTATAGGTTTGCGAACATGGGACTTTATCCATATGATTCCCTTCTCTTCTGACTGCCTCACTGCCAAAACTCTGCGGATCCAGGCAAAGCAAGCCCCCTAAGGGCAAGAGGCATCTGAGAGTGTCCTGTCATTCTAGACAGCCTTTCTAGGGGCATTTCTGACACAAACTTAGAGGCTTCCCTTATCTCCCCTCCAGACTTTTGGCCTGGAACACGTAAGTTTTTATCTTTCCATTTGTGGTTTACTTCCCAGTATCATGCAGACACCCCAACTCATCGGAAACAGAAGTACGAGGAGCAAGAACACTTTCTTCCACAAGCACTCATGTAATTCTCATTAATATTCTGCAACAAACCAAACCACCAGTCTCAACTTTGCTCCAGTGAGCCTTCTCTGCCCCTACATTTCATCGTCTAGCAATTTGGAGTTGTGAAACGGCAATGTGGCACAGGAGGGAGCAAGGGCATGAGCTGAAGAAGAGTCAGGTGCTCTCGGCTCCCGGCCCGAGCGTCATCACTGGCAAGCTGTGTGGCCAAGAACAAACCAATGAAGTTTGCCCAGCCTGCATCTTCTCATCTGTGAAATGGAGATAACACTTTCCTGCTTCACAGAGATGTTGGGAGTAAATGAGATACTGTATATAAAGCATAGTTATATGATGACACATAGTAATATGTATATATATATATATGTGGCATTATATGTTAGGTAACATGTGTTTTTTTAAAGCTTATTAAAGCCATATGAAAGTTCTCTTTCATACAGTTAGCTGGTGGTCACGAGAAAAAGTGTCAAAAATGATGACAATAACAAATATTGTCACAAAAAAGGAGATACTTGAAAAACGATGGTAACTGGAAGCCATAATAAACAGGACATTTTATTGAGGTTTTTTTTTTTTTTTTTTAAATCTAACTGCAATAGATGGGTAGGGCACTAACTTCCCTGCTATCCCGCGGTGTTCTGAGTACTTGCCATATTTAGCTGGGTTCCAGTGTCTGGTGTCTGTCATTTTCACATGGCTAAGAATCCCAGTGGGATAAATAATCCTTATACCAATATCGTGACAGCATCATTTTATACATGAACAATGTCTATCCTGAGGACTGGAGCTTGTAGACTGGGGATGGAAAAAAGAAAAGACATTGCCTCCCCATCCTGGTTACATCAAGGTTACTGCAAAATCCCTGGTGATCCCTGGTACACCCTCTCCATCACCCTTCAGGACAACAGGGTCAACCCCAAACCATTCCATGGACTGAATTAGAGCCTTTCTATTAGTTAGCAGAAGGAAGACTCTTATTTTAGTTAACAACACGAGATTGCCTCTAAGCTCCATTACAAATTTCATTTTTTAAAGAAGACAGCCAAACTTAAATTCTCAGGTCTTCAGTTGCAAATCCAGTGCACGATTTTTAGATAAAACTGAGTTTAATGATTTAAGAAAAGGAACTGAGTTCTTTCTCAGTTGGTTAAAGCAACCTACACTTTGCTACATGGAGACTTTACTTTGGAACATCTATCTATTTCATGCTCAATTGTAAAATGAATGAAGTGTCACACTGACTTAGGATTTAATCTAGGAGTGCACTCTGCAGGGCATGTAATAATCAGATATTTAGAGGAACTGGATAGGCATGGGTGGAGGGGCGGGGTGCAGGCAGAGTAGTAGATGGAAGGAGAAAACTCAAGGATTGATTTAACTCCACTGATGTTAGGGTCATTCACTGAAATGGGTTTCTCTACACACCAACATTGTCAATCCAGATGCATTATTGGAAGAGACTCCCCACTTACTGTTTAGCAGCCCCCCACACTTGTTTCAAAGACACAGATCTTGACTTTGCCATTACTATAAATGGGCAGGAAAGTCTCTGAAAGGCGACTGGGACTTGCCTCATTATAAATGCTAACAGCACCAAACTTTTCTTTAGTCTCTCTTTCCCCCTTAAAACCCACACTCACACAGGGAACCAGAGCGTCTGTAGGATGAATTCCCAGGCCATAGCAACTGCAATGCCCTGGGATCTAAGAGATCTTGGCTGACCAGGCATTTAGCCCTTTTTGGGAAGGAGACAGCAAGCCTGCCTTTCCCTTACACAGCCCTGCCGTGAAAATGGGCTCTTGTCTTTTGTTTTTGTGTGAATTTCAGCTAAGAATCTGTTCTCCCTGCAGAGACAAAAAGATAGGCATGGGAAGCTTATGGTGGCTCAAGGGTTTGATCTCTTATCAATTTTCTTCCACTTAACCTGGCCCCTCCCCTCTTTTAGAAAGGGGAAGGGATCTGGGGGAAGTTGGGGATAAGTTCTGGGTCAAGGGTGGTTTCAGGCTTTGACCAGGTAGGTAAGTGAGGGAGGATGAGGCAGAGGGCACCCCTTGTAACTAAATGCACCTTGGGTGCTTAAGAAGGAACCTGCTCCACTTTGCAGGGTCACCTGCTTGGCCACAGGTAAAGAAGGCATAGGACAGACTGGAGAAATTCATCTTCCTTTATGTAGAGCCCTCTCCCCCTCCCCCCACTCGGGCCCGCGTGCTGGCTGGCTGGCAGCCGGCGCTTTGGAGGCGCCTGAGAGTGGGTTTAAGGGTTCTTTTCTTGGCGTGCAGAAACTGGGACCCACCCGAGCCAAGGAGGAGAGGTGGGGGAGGGGCTGTGCGCCCTGCTCGGGAATGCTCCTCGCGGGCGCTCCCGGGTCCCCGGCGGCCGGCGCGCACCGGTACCACTCTCCCACTGCGGTAGCATCCCGACATGACACTGCAGCTGCAACAAAGCGGCGGCCGCCGCCAGCCCTCGCAGCCCCGCACCGCAGCTCCCGCCCTGCACCACGCGGAGTGGGCAGCGGCCGGTGGCTGTGGGGGTTTGTGGAGGGGGTGGGGGCACTAGGGGTCCGAGTAGAGGGAAAAGCCCTGAAATGCGCAGGAAGCCGGCCGGCCACCTCTAGCACCTCCTCCAGCGCAGCCAGACTGCAAGGAAAACAGTTCGCCTTCGTTCCAGAGTCCCGGCTGAGTCCGGTGGTTCCCCCAAACGACCCGGATACCTTCCCGGCTTGCAAGCCCACCCCCCTCCCCAACCCCCTCCCCACCCCAGCCAGGTCGACCCCGCGCCTCCCGCAGCCCGGGCCCTGGGACCCGCCCCGCTCCCAGAGAGCGGCGCCTTCGGCTCCGGCGCGGCCGCCGTCCCCGGTTCCCCAGCGCGCTCACCAGGAAAAGCGAGCCCGCGATCATCGTAGCTCCCGCGACGCGGCTGCAGGAGGCGAGGGCGGTGCTGCTGCTCGCGGAGGTCCCCATGGCTGAGCCCGGGGCTCGCAGGGGCGCCCGGGGCGCGTGGCCCCCCGGCAGCTGGAGTCGGCGGCTGCTTCTGCCCAGCGCCGCATCCACCGCCGCCTCCCGGGCGGGGAGCCCATCTACCTCCAACACCCCATGTGCACTGCGGCAGCCGGGCGGCCGGGCAGAGGAGGGAGGCGGCGAGGGAGGCTCCGGGGGCGCTCAGCACCTGCCCAGCGGTGCGGCCGCCCGGGCGGGGAGAGGCAGCGGCCGCTGCAGCCCGCGCCTCCCCGTGCTCTCCTCCGACAGCGGCTGCGGAGAACCAGGGAGGAGGGCTGGGCGCGGGAGAGCAAAGGAACAACTTCCCATAGCGAAGCCTCCAGCCACTGCCAACCACCCTCCACCGCTGCCCAGACCGGCCGGCGAGGGACTGAGTCGGGTGGCCGCCGGGCGCGGGGACACACGTGGTGGCGCCGAAGGGGCGGGGGATCGGCCCTTTGTGATGTCACCCGGGAGGAGGCCGGGCTCTTTGTGCAATCCAACTGGGAAGGCGTTCCAGGTAGAGCGAGGAGGGAGAGGGTGCCCCTTGGCGTTGGCTGAAGAAATTGCAGCTGCTTTTTGACCCAGGGAAGCTGCTGCGGAGGTACGCACGCCCCTAACCCAAATTTACTTATTTTTTCTAACATGATTCTTAGTAAATTATTTCTGCGACAGGCACTGTTTTGCTGTTTTTGACGACAGTGATTAAAAACAGCCAACGACCATGGAACACCTAGATCAGAGGCGTGCCAAAATAATACCAGTGACTTAGTTCTCAAACCTGGCTGTCCTTTTGAATAACCTAGAGAGTTGAAAACATATGTATGTATGAATAGACCCACCCCAGAGATTCTGATTCTATCGAAAATGGGGTGTGGTCTGAGCATCGGGATTTTTAAAAGTTGTCGGGGTGATCTTTAATATAGAGCGAAGTTTGAAAACTTCTAGGCTAATAAATGCAGTTAAGGAAATCCAGACTGAGAGTTCCAAACTCAGAGGCCCTGGAATTGGGTCCGTGGTGGTCTTCAAGGAGGCCTTGGAAATCCTTGAAATGTGTGGGCAGGTGCATCTTTCTAATTAAGGATCCGGTGTTTTGAATCTGATTATCACAAAGATTAAAAAAAAAAAAATCTTCTCCCCAAACAGTGTTAAAAATTTTTGAGTTGAGTTTCCAATGCCTTTGTGGGTTGTGGGTGGGTGGAAAGTACGTTAGCATCCTGCTTTGGAAGTAAGAACAACCAGAACATTATCCTGGCTGGTTGACATCTCCTACATTTCTGAATGCAAGCTAGGACCTGACATCCCTTTCTTTGTTTTACCTGCAGGGAGTCAGTCCCCTGACTGTGACCACCATGTCTGGGACAGTGGTGTCTATCATCTAGCTTCTGACAGTTCAGAGTATGCTATATTGAAATTACCACTTTCACCATGTCGGTTCCCCAGTCCTTCATGAGAGTTGGTGGTGCTGGGCTTATTCCAGCTTTCTCGATCCTATTTCAAGATAAACACACTTTCTCAGCTACCTGTTTCAAGATTCACTACCCAGTACTCCTGAAGATAACCTTCTATTAAATACAAGTGTGAACTATTCATTTTCTGATGAATATATTTGCTTTGGTCTTTGTTCTGTGCATGCTTTGAGGATAATAAAAATACGAAAATGTATTCCAATTTCTTATTTCAAACATCTATTAGTAAAGAAAATGATTATCCATAAATATTGGAAGTGGGTGGTAGCCATAATACATCAAAAATTCTCCCCCTTGCTCCTCTTCTATATCCCTTCCACCTCTTACCTATACACGAGCCTCATGATGGGAATCTCTGCCTCTGGTTTTGCCAGGACCTCTCAGTTCTGCAGTAAACTCTTCTTCACACCCTAAGGAAAATGAGCTTTTAACAACCCATCTGATCATGTCATTCCCTTGCTGAAAGCTCAACAAAGAACCCTCATTATACCCAATTTGAAGTTCAAAGTCCTAATAAAACTATTCATATTCTGAACTCTGGTTATGACTCAGCCCTCGCCGCTGCCACAAGGTTGAGTAAACATCACAAATAAGACACACAGAGCCTTTGCTTCCTATATCCAGCTCAGTTTTCTCTCCCCATTGCTGCCAAGCCTTACAGACCCCAAGGTTGGCATACCAATCCCCTTAGATCACTGTATTTCTTGACTATGTCGTCCCTGTGATTCTTCCAGACCTTTGTTAGGTGTTGTTTTCTTTTCATTTCCCCTCCTCTGCTTTGGAATCCCAATGAATCCACCCTTTACGACCAAGCGCAAGCGGTACTTCATCTAGGAGCTTCCGTGATACCCTCTTTTCACCTTCTCTACCCTCACTCGGAAAGTCTTAGTTGTTTGTACCTCTCATTTTTTTCCCAGATGGCTCTGTTACAGCATGTATGACATTATACTATAGTTCGCTTACCTCTCCATGTCCCTACCCAAATCTTGAGCTCTTTGTGGCCAAAGTCTTTATCTTAATCATCTTCAAATCTCCATAGCCATAGTCAAGATTCAAGATATTTACCTAACTCAGTAAATATTGATTCAGTGAAACAAACTTAGAAAAGTTGACAAGCAGCAGAATAGTTAACACACCTGATTGTACATTTTCCTTTTCTAAGCCTTAATTTAAACATCCTGAGTTGTTTGCTGCAACAGTAAGTATAATCTTGTACATTATCAAAATACCATGTCCCATAGTTAGGTTAAATATTTTGTCCGCAGCTCTGTTTCCTTCAAAAATTCATTTACGAGCTTGCCATTCTTTGGCCTAAGAAGGCATTTCAGCCATTCAGCAACAGATTACAAGATTAAGTGCATGAGCATGAGTTTGATCAGGTCTCCATGGTGACATTCTACAATGAAGGCACTCTTGGATAAGATCAAATGGGAATAGACTTGCAAAGTCTATTTGATATAGACACTGTTTCAGAAGCTTCCTTCTCTCTTGGATGATAAGAGAGGGATGATTTGAAAAATAAAATAGACAACCTTTTGAAGGTATGACAACTTAGTCTTACTCCCAAGAACAGTGAAGTGATTAAGTTAGTTCATGTCCCTGAAGGAGAGAACGTCGGCACTGGGAAAAATGGGACTCACCTTGAATTGCCCATTGTCCATGCACCTTAGGAGTCCATGCCTATAATATCTTCATTTTGCCATAAGCTTTTTTTTTAAATAATTTTTCAGTTCATGTGAAAGTTGCTAAGAAAGTTTGATAGTTTTATATCTAATTTTTGTATTTTATAGTTATTACATAATTTAGATATATGTTATATATATTTGTTAAATATATTTATATTTTTATATTTAAAATTTACTAGTTTAATCGAAAGACAATGGGGTTTGGGGCACCTGGGTGACTCAGTGGGTTAAGCCTCTGCCTTCAGCTCAGGTCATGATCTCAGGGTCCTGGGATCAAGTCCCGCATCGGGCTTTCTACTTGGCAGGGAGCCTGCTTCCTCCTCTCTCTCTCTCTGCCTGCCTCTCTGCTTACTTGTGATCTCTCTCTGTCAAATAAATAAATAAAATCTTAAAAAAAAAAAAGACAATGGGTTTAAGGAATCACCAGATATATGCTCAAATCTGTTATACCACTTATTAATTGGGTGGGTATGAGAAAGTACTTCAATCTTTTTGAGCTTTTCCAGTAATAAGATATAAAAACTCTCTCACAGTGGTGATATGAGGAATAAATGGAATAAAATATGTAAAATTCCTAGCACAGCGCTTTTCCTTTAGTATGTACTCAATAAATCAACTCCCCTTCTCCAGTCCCCTTTTGAGAGGATAATCTTTCACAAACTATTCTAATTACACAAAGGTGGGGAAGTGTAATATTTCTTCATAGACACATTAGAATTGGGGGTTAGAACAGATTTTTTAAAAATTGCTTATTCTGATATAATGCAATATAGTGTCAAGAAAGGAACAACAGGCAATCTGACTCCTGGTCTTGGTTCTGACCTTAGCCAGCTGTGCAAATTTGGACAAGGCACTGCACTGTTCCATGTCTGTTTGGGTTTGTTTAAGCTTCCTGATGTGCAAAATGATAAAGATGGACTAAGTGATCATTTGTGGTTCTCTCGACTCCCAAAGTCCTAGGATTCTTTTTTAAGATTTTTATTTATTTATTTATTTATTTAAGATTTTATTGTTTATTTGACAGACGGAGCAAGTAGGCAGAGAAGCAGGCAGAGAGAGAGGAGAAAGCAGACTCCCTACTGAGCAGAGAGCCTGATGCGGGGCTCGACCCCGGGACTCTGAAATCATGACCTGAGCAGAAGGCAGAGGCTTTAACCCACTGAGCCACCCAGGTGCCCCAAAGTCCTGGGATTTTAATTGGCTCCAACAACATACTTTCTCCTTGCCCAGAGGGGTTCAAGTTGTTTAAAGTCTGAGGACATCGAAGATTGAAGAAGAAAGTATTTGGGGAGGAGGACGTCCGATCCGATGTGGGGAGGTGTGGAGGTATCACATTGGAGCATCATTCATTTCTGTTCAGGAGTTGCTCGTCCATTTTGGGATTTATCAAGTCACCAGCTTCTCACCTTTCCTCACTTGCTCTCTCTCTGCCTGACCTTTCACCCACTCAGTGACCAAGTAGTTAAGATGAGCAGGCTCTGTGGCAGCGATCAGGCTTCTTTCTCTTCTTCTCTTTCCCTCCAATCCTCTCCCTCCACCTCGGCCCCATCACCCTCCTCTGACGTCTTGCTGATGACGGTTCTGCAGTGTGAGCTTTCTCTGCTCCCTTCTCCATGAGCCTGAATTGTCCTCTGACTTCACCTCTTTTTCTTTCCTTACTTCCTTTTCAGCGCTTGAAGCACCTGTCCTTGCCAAGGCTGATGCCCCCTTTCATGGTCTTGAGTTCCCCTCTTTGGCTTCTAAAAGCAACACTCTTTCTCCCCCTGCATCTCAAAAATCTCTCTTTTCTGGTTTTCCCCATCCCTATAATATCCAAGGACCTTCATCCTTAAGTACGTAAATTAAGTAAATGTATAAACAAATAAAGAAACCCTTTCATTTCTCAATTTCTTTCCTAAATAAACCAATGCCTCTTTGTGCAATCCCTGGTTTTGTTACGGCACCACATTTTTCTCATCCACAGGCCTAGATTCCCAAACCATCCCTGACTCCTCCTCCTCTTTGCCTTCTCTTTCCCACCTTCCAACCTTCCCATCTGCTTTGCTGCTAAGACCTGTACTTTACCAAAGACTCTTTTGTCTTTGCATCTGTTTCCATTTCTCTCTACAAACAATCTAATCGAAATTTTTAACATCTTGGCTTAGATGAACTACTTAGTTTGATTATTGGCCTACTTCTCTTTAGCTCATCTGCCCAACACTCTTACACACCATGGCCAAAGTCTGCTTCTTAAATCACGGGTTTCGTTACTCCTCACATCTGCTGAAGAACAATCAATGGCTCCCCATTGATTGAAAAATTAAGTATAAAATTTTTGTTTCAGCTTTAAGCTCTCTACAGTATGGCCTCAACCTCCCTTTTCTGCATCATCCTCCAGCACTCCCTTAGTTATGGCGAATAAGAATTTCTCATGTTCCTAGCACACACCACGCATTTTCCTAAGTAATTTTGTGGAGTGCATTTTCTCTGCCTGGAATCTCTACCATTTGAAATCATCAATCAAGATTCATCCTAATGTTTCGTCTCTGTTATTTAATTCCATCCAATTCAGCAAACATCTATTGCTAGGCAAAGTAAGTCATACAATGTACGACAAAGTAAGTCATACAATAAAAGTGACTTCTGCCTTTAAGGGGTGACACTATTATTGAAAGACGTGTTACTGGAAGTATATAAATACATTCAGATTTTGACACACTGCCTTAAATACTTAGCAAGAGCCGGGCACACAGATTATGCAATGGATGTTCGCTGAATGCCTAAATAATTATTATATTGGATGCAAATGTAGAGTGACAGTAAAGTATAAGAAAGTTTCATTTCAAGTGGGAGCCCATCTGGGAAGGCCTAAAGAAAGAGTCAGATTTCTGGCAGAGGGAGACCATGGTTACCATCCAACACAAAGTTAGATTACGTGCTTTTGTCCTGAGCTCCATTTGCCTGTTAAAGGGAACCTGAGCAAAGCAGCCTTCTCTCCCCTGAAGATTCCCGCCTTGCTTCTTGGGCCAGCCCTCTCTACTGAGGTCTTTATAGCATCTTTCCTCTTCCTAGCCTCCCTGCACTTCCCCAAACCTTTCTAAGGTCTATCTTAAGAGAACCCCACATTATTTTGCATGGAAAAATCTATACATCCTAAGGAAGAAATCTTTCACTTTTTATGTACAGCCCTTTAGTTTCCTTTGCATTGACACCGAGAACCCTGCCTTTCAACTGGGCATTTTGCAAAACGAAGGAGCAGTTTTCTCCTTTTGCCAACTTCAAATGGAGAAACATGATTCTATTTATGATGGGACCAGAGACAGGGTTTGGGCACTGTAATCAGAGTGACACTAACAGTCAGCAACGTGTATTGAACACTTCACATATACCAGACGCCACAGAAGCCCTTCCCATGCATTATTTCCTTTGATTCTTACAGCAGACTTCTGGGGTATGTATTACTGATATCATTATCCCCTTGTTGTTGTCATTGTTGTTGTTTTTAAAGATTTTTTAAAGATTTTAGTTATCTATTCCAGGACCCTGGGATCATGACCTGAGCTAAAGGCAGATGCTTAACAACTGAGCCACCCAGGAGCCCCTCATCATCCATCTGTACCAACTGGCAAATTGAGTCTTATAGAACTTCTGTAATTGCCTGTAGTCACATACTCAGATATTGGTGGACACAGGAGTTGAACCCAAGTCTTATGGCTTCATAGCTCACCTGCTTAGCCAATACATAGATTATCTCACCAGAATAGGCTGTTGGTTGTAGAAAATCACTTGGATAAACAGACACTGTAGCATGTCTCTTGGGCTATTCTTTCAGCTTCTATAAATGATAAGGGCAGCATTAACTTCATCCAGAGAAAACTGGATCCAGGGTCATTAAAGCAATGGAAATGTCATTAATATGATCCCATATCCCAATTCCCCACCCCACACACACCCTGCATAACTCCTTCAAAGGCCTTTGTGGTTTCCTAGATGATTGGTCTTTGGTACCCTGCCTGCAGCAACTGATCTGAAGAAAAGGGGATTTTTTTTTTCTTGAGAGGAAATTTCCCCTTCTGATTAAATCTTCCACTTTTATTCTTCACAGCACTTACTATACAGAGACCCTTTCCCAAGGGGTGCCCCAAAGGTCTTAACGTGGTTTCAAACATCAGTACTTGCAGAAGTATACATGTTACAAACTTACCAAGAAACACTTGAAAGTTTAATTTTTAAAAATTTTTGTATAGTCACAACATTTTTTTTTGTTTTTTGGGATAATACACATTTAATTATAATTTTTGTCCCTCTAACTGAAGATGGTGAACATTGACCAAAACAAAAAAGAAAGTTAAAATAAAACATTGATTATTCAAACTTCATAAAGGCAAAAGAAGTTGAAATAACATTTTCAAATGATTTGTTATTGTTGTTTGTAACATATACACTTTTCCAGTAATTAAAGCTTAAAACTGTGTTAAGATTTTAGGACATTCTGCCCAAATCGTGCCTTAGGTTTGGTTGAAGTAATTTGTTTGAATCTAAAGTCAGTTCTCAAGCAACATGGACAACCACAGTTGGCTTGGAAAAGAATCATTTTACTGAAATATTTAAAATATTTAAAAGGCTCGGGCGCCTGAGTGGCTCAGTCAGTTAAGTGGCTGCCTTGGGCTCAAGTCATAATCCTGGGGTTCTGGGATAGAGCCCCACTTGGGAACCTGCTTCTCCCTCTCTCTCTGTCTCCCAGCTTGTGCTCTCCCTGTCTCTCTGTCAAATAAAATCTTTAAAAATAATAAAAACTAGAATAAAATATTTTAAAAGCTTAGTGTAAACAAAAATGTTGTTTCAGCCCTCCCTCTTCACAGCACTAAAACTAATGCTACATAAAGAATTCATAATGATGAACACTGTAGACATTTTATCTTAAAGCAGTCATTTCTTGAAGTGACTTATGAACAGTGTTGTTTGAAAAGCTATCCTACTTACATGCCTACTCTAAAAATCAGTTAAACTCTGTCCTTAACATAAAGCTGTTTACTATTTTAAAACGCAAAGGTTATACATGATTTTATTGGTTGTTAATTGGTATTTTATGCAATTTTTCTCTTCAAAGTAACTGTAAAATGAGTTTCACCTTACGGCATTAAATTACCATTTCCCTAATACAGTAATTTATCTATTTACAAACCATGAAAAAAAAACACACCCTCATTTCTATTGCTTCTTTTTCAAATTCTTCTGTCAGTGGGCTGAGATAGAAGGATTTGGAAGGCAGAGAACAAGACTTAAGGATGGGGAAGGCGGGGTTAAGAGGTGGAGTGTTATCTCTGTAGAGCTCTGAGAAGGGTATAACTTGAAATTTCATGGGTCAGAAACTTTAGCTTGAGTGAATACTATATGCCAGACATTTTCACAGATATCTTCTATTAATCCTGTGAGGCAAGAATCCTAAACCATACTTAGCAGATGAAGAAACAGATTTTCAGAGAGGCAAGCAACTAGTCCAAGCTCATGTGGCCAAGGGATAAAGCCAAACTCTTTCCCAGTCCCTTGGGGAGTACACCTGTTGGTGGCAGGAACAAATGACACATTTTTGGAAATGCAGTGTTATCCAGCCAAGAATCAGCTAAGATCAGAGAAGAATCTAAGACCTGTCTCCCCCTCACCAGTTGACCCTCACTGAAGAAAGCTCTCGAAACTGCATTGCCCCCAGCCATTCCATAGCCAAACTATTGAAAGATTATTTTTGCTTTCTTGTCTTTTCCTTTACTACCTATTCATTTCAAATGTTGGTTAATCATCCCTGATGCACCAGCCATTTTTCTGAGTTCTGGGTACATGGCAACGAACAACACTCATGGTAACCCTTGCTGTTTTAGAACTTACTAAGAAACAGATGAAAACAAATACTTAAGTTATTTTTATGACTGAACCCCAACGAAACTTATATGTTAAAGTCTGGCCTCCCAGTACCTCAGAATGTGACTGTATTTGGAGATGGGGCCTTAAAAGAGATATTTAAGGTAAAATGAGGGCATTGGGGTGAGCCCTTCTCCAATATGACTGGTTGTCATCATAAGAAGAGATGACGACACAGACATGTACAGAAAGAAGACCAAGTAAGGACACAGGGAGACAGAAGCCATTCCCGCAGACACCTTGCTCTCTTTCTTTGGGCCCTAGGACTGTGAGAAAATAAATTTCTGTTGTTAAGTCCTCCAGTGTGTGGTACTTTGTTATGGCCTCTCCAGCAAACTGAGAGAGTTCTACAGGATGATGGTGACAAGACAAAACAGAGAGAGAGAAAGATCGCAGTTTTTGAATAAGATCATCAAGGAAGACCATATTTGCATAAAGATCTGAGAAGGGGAGGGAGGGAGCCAAGCAGGTGTCTGGGAGAAGCAACACCTGCCAAAGCCTTGGCAGGAGTGTTCCCATTATTCTGGAGGAACCCTAAGAAAACCAAGTGCTGGGGTGCCTGGGTGGCTCAGTCCACTGAGTGGCTGCTTTCGGCTTGGGTCATGATCCTGAAGTCCCAGGACTGAGCTCCATGTTGGGCTCCTTGCTCAGCCAGGAGTTTGCTTCTCTCTCTGACCCTCTCTCCTGTTTCACGCTCTCACTCTCTCTCTCAAATACATAAGTAAATAAAATCTTTAGGGAGGAAGAAAGGCAAGGAGGGAGGGAGGGTGGGAGGAAGGGTGGAAGGAGGGAAGGAAGGAAGCCAAGTGCTAGAAAGTGGTAAGAGAGAGGACAGAGTGACAACGGGAACAGGATCCCACAGGGCTTTGTTGACCATGGATAAAATGTTGGCTTTTTCACAGTGAATCAGGAAGACATCAGGCAGAGTTTCATGATCTGACGTGTGTTTGTCTGGATTGCTCTGGCTGTTGTGTTGAGGATCGCCTGTGGGGGAGTTGGCATGCCAGTTAAGAGGTTACTGAAATAACCCAGACTAGAGAGGCTGGTGGATTGGACCAGGGCTGGTGTCAAGAGTGCCAGCTTTGCCCCACGTCTTCATACCCTCCTTAGATATAAAAACCTCAAACACCTGTAGAAAGGACAATTAGGTTATTCGGTTCTAACACATGCTCTTTTTATGCATAGCTGTCTGCATTGTGTTACAGTTCTGTACTTCTGTAAGATTGTATGCGACTATAGCTAGAGTACTAGCCCCTTGAAAGGAGAGAACGTTCTTATTCATGTTTGTATCACCTCACAGCACCTGGAACAATGCTGTCCATACAGAGGCTTGAAAAACTTTTGCTTACTTAATTCAAGATTAACAGTAAATCTAATTTTTTTCTAGAATACATTACTTGTGTTGATACAAAAATATGTTTGGAAAACTTGCCCTCCGGGAATGTATATTCTGAGAGAAAGAGACAGAGGGAGAGATGGGGGCGGGGGTGGGGAAGAGAGAGAGGAAATTATGTAGACTTTTCCTTCCTTTTCTTCTCCCTCATCTTATCATTGCTATGAGTTTCGTATGACACCTGCTATAAACACTGACATGTTTCCTGAGAAAAACATACACACTTTTATTAAAATTATTTTTGTACATTCGTACTTTGTAAGTTTCTTTGGAATGCCATACAGCTCTTTAAACAATCAGAAGGAAGAGGGAGAAAGAGGAGAGGAGGAAGGAAAGTTAAAAAGAAGAAGGGAGAATGAGCCTTCCCTACAGGCTAGGTAACTTGCTAGATAGATCCCCTTAGTTAATCCACACATGTATAAGCCAGGTATTCTATCCACATTTACACACAAGAAAAACTCTGACATGAAGAAATATAACCATATACCTAAAGTTATATATTTTTTTAAGTACCGGAATTAGAACTTGAACCCAGGCCCACCCAGCAGGACTACTCTTTGCACTCTTTTTAGGTGAGGAGATCTGTCAAAAATAAACAAACAATAATTACATTGTTTTCATTACAAATGTTATTGTTACTACTGAGTTTTATCTTTAAGTCCTCAATTTTGACCAGCTTGATGGCCAAATTTAAAACCGAAGGCACAAATAAACAAACATCTGTTGTATTTCTGTAACAAACTATCAAGGAGAAATTAAGAAAAAGATCCCATTTATAATTATATCAAAAATAATAAAATATCTAGGAATAAATCCAACCAAGGAGGTGAAAGACCTGTACACTGGAAACTATAAGACACTGATGAAAGAAATTGAAGACACAAATAAATGGAAAGATATTCATGCTCATGGATTAGAAGAATTATTATTACTAAAATGTCTATACTACCCAAAGCAATCTACAGATTCAATGAAACTCCTATCAAAATTCCAACAATATTTTCATAAAAATAGAATAAACAACCCTAAAATTTCTATGGAACCACAAAAGAACCTGAATAACCAAAGCAATGTTGAGAGAGAATAAACCTGGGAGCATTACACTCCTTGATTCCAAACTATATTACAAAGCTATAGTAATCAAAAGAAAAACAGTAGAGTGTTGGCATTAAAACAGATACTGATGAACAGAACAGAATAGAGTCCAGAAATAAACCCATACATATATAGTCAATTAATTGACAATAAAAAAGCCAAGAATTGACAATGGGGAAAGGACAGTCTTTTCAGTAAATAGTGTTGGGGAAATTGGACAGCCACATCCAAAAGAACGAAACTGGACCACTATCTTACACATGCACAAAAATGAACTCAAAATGGATTAAACACTTGAATGTATGTCATGAAAACATAAAACATCTGGAACAAAAAAGTTAGGAAGCTCCTTGACATTGATTTTGGTGATGATTTTTTGGATTTGACACCAAACAACAAAGGCAACAAAAGCAAAAATAAGCAAGTGGAACTACATCAAACTGAAAATCTTGGGAAAGAAAACCATCAACAAAATGAAAACACAGCCTACCAAATGGGGGACAATATTTGCCAATGATATATCTGATAAGGGGTTAATATCCAAAATGTATAGAGAACTATGCAACTCAATAGTAAAAACAAAAATAAAAACAATCCAATAAAAAGAAATGAGCAGAGGATTCAAATGAATATTTTTCCAAAGAAGATAGACATATGGCCTACAGGCACATGAAAAAATGCGTAACATCACTCACCATCAGGGAAATGCAAATCAAAACCACAATGAGATATTACTTAACACCTGTCAGAATGGCTAAAATCAACAACACAAGAAACGTGCTGGCGAGGATGTGGAGACAAGGGGAAGCCTTGTGCACTGTTGGTGGCAATGTAAATTGGTACAGCCACTACGGAAAGCCAGTATGGAAGCTCCTCAAAG
This sequence comes from Meles meles, assembly GCF_922984935.1. Lineage (NCBI taxonomy): Eukaryota > Metazoa > Chordata > Mammalia > Carnivora > Mustelidae > Meles > Meles meles. The sequence continues at coordinate 95,526,514 of NC_060070.1, forward strand.
AATTAAAAACAGACTTATGTCACAAGGCTCCGAAATTGTCAAGAAAACATAAGGGACAAGGTCATGGTGTCAAACACTTGTTGCCCCCTCATCATTTGTGGATTATTTTAATATTGGAAGATTTGAAATTATCAGGGGTTTAAAATATTCCTTTGGCAGTTCTCCATTCACCTCAGAGCCCAACATGGGGTTCAATCCCACGACCCCAAGATCATGACCTGAGCCAAATCAAGAGTCAGACACTCAACCAACTGAGCCACCCAGGAGCCCCCAGAATGTCTTTCTTTATAGAGCTATGGTCCTAGTTCCTATGAAACATAAGAATATAGGAACAACATAAGATCAATAAAACCTTGAAGATTCTTCAAGCAAACAAGCAAAAAGCAAAACCATAAGGTCCAGTTCTCATCCACATCCTTGAAGATAAGCTCTGCAGACCTCTGACATTTCAGCAGCAGGAGGCAGGCCATGCCAAGCCACCCCTAGTGGAGACAGTCAAGGACATCCCCTCTATGCCCTGGATCAGGAAGAAGGCATTAGCAGCAATGGTGTGGAAGCTGACTTCTCAGGGGTGATCAGACTCCTCCTTTGCTCTATTTTGTTTCTTTACCCTTGCTTTATTCATCTGCTCTCACTTGTCCTTCTAAGTTCCAACCTCTTCTCTCACCTCTTCCTGGTACCTTCTACACTTTGAGCCTGTCTTCAACCTATAGGTGAAAAATGCAAATCATATTACAAAGGAAAAAAATACGAAAAGTAAACAAAACTAGACAATGGAGGAGACAGCAGAATTTCTTTTCAAATATAATAGAAAGAAGTAAATCCTCTAAAAAATCTGACATGTGATGCTGACTCATATGTTGGTACTTGGGAAGAGATGTGTGTCATTTTGACTCTCACAGAAAGGTAGAGCTGGTCCAGTGCAGATGCTGAGATCTTGAGAAGCAATGACTTGCCCATAGGGAGGTACTCCAGAGCCAAGGGACAAGGCAGGAGGCTGTGATTATTTATGTTTCCAGGGCATCCAAGAGAGCTTCCCAGCAGGCAGGACAGAAAACCAGGCATGGCTGAAGGCAGCACTGCTCTCTAGTTGAGAGGAGGAGATGGGGAATCTGTCTCCCTGACCAGAGGAGCAGCAGGAAAAAGACATCAAGTCCTCCAAGAAGACCTTCCTTGGAGACCCTTCCAACTCCAGACACTACTCCCTCCCATGCCACACTCACTTCCATGCTACTCCTCAACCTCACCAAGCAAATCCTGCCTCAGGGGCTTTAAACTTGCTATTCTCCTTGCCTACCAACCTCTTTGTGAACTCCCTCACTGCATCCTGGGTTCATATGCCACCTCCTCAGAGAAGTCCTCTCTAACTCCTCTTTCTAAAGTAACAATCCCTCGGGGCACCTGGGTGTGTCAGTTGATTAGGCATCTGCCTTTGGCTCAGGTCATGTCCCAGAGTCGTGGGACTGAACCCTGCATTGGGGTTTCTGCTCAGTGGGGAGTCTGTTTCTCCCTTTGCCCTTCCCCCCTGCTAGTGATCTCTCTCTCTCTTTCTCTCTCTCAAATAAAAAAGTAAAATCTTAAAAAAAATTAAAATAAAATAAAATAGCAATTCCTTCTATGGCCCATTCTCCTCCCTGTTTTGTTTTTATCAGCATTTTTCTCCAACTGGCATTATTTTATCCTCCTCATGGTCAGGACAAACATTCCTCACAATTGATTTTTAATCCATGTGGATCATCTTATCCCCATTTAAACTGCTCTACCTTTTTTTCCCCTTCTGTTTTACCAATTGTCTCAAAGTGAATGATTCTCTCCCTTGTCTGTCTATGCCCTGGTCTATGTCAAGAGCTCTGCCATAATGCGAGGGCCCGTTCAGATCTGAGGGAAAGAAAGAAAGAAAGAAAGAGGAAGAAAGGGAAAGAAAGTGGGAAAGAAAGAAAGAAGAAAAGAAAGAGAGAGAGAGGCAGGGAAGGAGGGAGAGAAAGAAAACAAACTAAGATGGGATCTGCTGGCTCAGTTTCATTTTTCTCCAGACTCATTGAGCTGCTTGGATGCAGGTACATAGTCGGTGGAGGGTTCAGTTACCCAGGGATGAGGCTCACAACAAAATTGAGAACAAGGGTGTTGAGCTTGTATGCAATGGAGACCTCACAGATCATCCTAAATCTACATTGGGGAAGTGGGAAATGAGGATATGTTGGGTGGTTGTGGTAGGCTGAATAATCTCCCCCCACCCCCAAAAAAATATTCACACCCTAACTCCCAGAACCCGTGCATGTTCCCTTGTAAAAGAGACTCTGCAGACATAAGGATCTTGAGTTGGGGATATTATCCCAGCTTATCCAATGGGTCATAAATGTAACCACCAGCATTCTCATAAGAGGGAAGCAAGAGGGCAAAGGAACAAGAAGGCAATGTGATGAAAGAAGCAGAGATTGGAATGATGCACTTTGAAAATGGAACAATGCCATGAGCCCAGGAATGAAGATTGCTTCTAGAAGCAGAAGAAGCCAAGGAGCAGATTGTCCCCTTACAAGCTTCAAGAGGAACCGTCCTGCTGACACCTTGACTTTTAACTCAATGAGACTGATTTCAAAATTCTGACTCCAGAATTGTAAGAGAAGAAATTTGTGTTGCTTGAATCCCACCTTCACCAAAAAAACAACCCTTAAGGTTGTATGAGAACTGTTAATTCCAAGGGTGTTCCCTGAGTTCAAGCAGGAAGTCAGTCTTCTTAAATCATCATCTTCATCATCACCATCTTCATCACTAGCATCTTCAGGCCCACCAGCACAACATCACATGTCCGCAGTGCTTAGGTTTACCAAGCACTTATCTTATACCAGGTTCCTTGATAAGTAAGTATTTGACATGTGTTATCTAATTTTGTATTTAGAATAACCTTGTATAGCAGGTACTATAATTATGCTTCTCTTAAAGATGAAGAAAATGAGGGGCACCTGGGTGGCTCAGTCAGTTAAGAGTCTGACTCTTGACTTCAGCTCAGCTCATGATCTCAGGGTTATGAGATGGAGCTCCACATTGGGTTCTGTACTCAGTGCAGAGTCTGCTTGAGATTCTCTCTCTTCTTCTGCCCCTCCCCTCCACTCCCTTTCTCTTTCCCACTCTCTTTCACTCCCTTTTTCTCTCTCAAATAAATAAATAAGTCTTTAAAAAAAAAATGAAGGGGCGCATAGTGGCTGAGTCATTAAGCATCTGCCTTCAGCTCAGGTCATGATCCCAGGGTTCTGGGATTGAGGCCCGCATCGGGCTCTCTGCTTGGTGAGAAGACTGCTTCTCCTTCTCCCATTCCCCCTGCTTATATTCCCTCTCTCGCTGTGCTTTCTCTGTCAAATAAATAAATAAATCTTTTAAAAAATTAAAAATTAATAATTTTTAATGAAGAAAATTTAAAAAATTAAAAATAAATAAAACCTTTAATAAAGTAAAACGAATAAAATAGGGCACCTGGGTAGCTCAGTTGGTTAATCCCCTGCCTTCAGCTCAGGTCATGATCCTCAAGTCCGGAGATGGAGTCCCACATCAGGCTCCCTGCTGGGCAGGGAGTCTGCTTCTCCCTCTGACCTCTCTCCTCTCATGCTCTCTCTCCCTCTCTCTCAAATAAATAAAATAAATCTTTTTTAAAAATTAAATAAATAAAAAATGAAGAAAATAAAACTGAGAGTTAGCTTTCTATGTGGAATTTCCATGGGCTTTCTGCCAGGTAGAGAAATACACGTTTCCTATTTCATGGTTTGCCAAATTGGGCTAAACAGGATTTGAGGTTGGCAGTAGTCAGGGGAGGAATGGGGAAATGGATTTTATTCCTTAGCATAATTCTTTCTTATATCTGCTCACTTATATCTTATATCTGTCTCACTGCTGCAACTGGCCAAATGCATCAGAAATTCAACAATAAATAGTCAAGCAATGCCTACTACATGCCAGTCACTGTGTTAAGCTCCAGGTTTTTTCCAGATTTTACATGGTATGCTCAGAACCTGCTCTCCCATCATGCATGGGAAGCCGAGGGGGCAAAAAAAAAAAAAAAAAAAAAAAAAAAAAAAACCAGTAACAGAGAAATAAGTAAAATAATTGCACATTTTAATAAGTTCTGAAAAGCAGACAAAGATTGAGTGCCATGGTCAGGTAAGAAACCTCTGAGAGGGAATGCTTAAACTGACTCCTAAAGAGAAAGAGAGATCTAAGTTATATAAACAGTGTGGGGAAGAATCTTCCAGACAGAGAGAAAAAGCTGGACTAAGGTTTTTTAAGAGAGCCTGGCATGTTCATGCCACTGAAGGAAGCTAAGGAAGGGAAAAGTATCACAAGGTGGTGGTAAAGGCAGTCAGAGCCAGGCGGTGTGGATCTTGTGGGCCCTGGATGGTATTCTAAGAGTAGTCAGAAGGCTATTGAAGGGAGAGTATGGTTTAAGCGGAGAATGGGAGGTGGCCAATGATGTTAGAGGACTGACTTATTTTCCAAACTCTGGTCACATATTTCTCCAACAAAAAGGTAGACAAAATGGAAGTCACACCTCAAGTGGGCTCCCTTCCCACGATAGAGCAAACAAGAGTATTGACTCATTAAGTTTTCTCTGTACTTGAGATGAGGGTCCTGGCATTGTTCCGAGATCAGCCCCTGCATCTTCTTTACAACTCAGCCTCAAAGATAATTTTTTTAAAAAAGATTTTTTTTAAAATATTTAATTTATTTATTTGACAGACAGAGATCACAAGTAGGCAGAGAGGCAGGCAGAGAGAGAGTGGAGGAAACAGGCTTCCCGCTGAGCAGAGAGCCCGATGTGGGGCTCGATCCCAGGACCCTGGGATCATGACCTGAGCCGAAAGCAGAGGCTTAACTCACTGAGCCACCCAGGCGCCCCTAAAAAAGATTTTATTTGTCAGAGAGAGGGAGCACAGACAGGGGGAGTAGCACACAGAGTGATAAGAAGGCTGAGCTGAACAAGGAGCCCGATGTGGGATTCAGTCCTAGGACCTTGGGATCATGACCCAAGCTGAAGGCAGCTACTTAACCGACTAAGCCATCCAGGCGTCCCAAAGACAACTTTTTTTGCTTAAAAGATCATCATGCTCTTCAGCTCGCTATTTCTAGATCTGAGAATCTATCTTAAGGAATAATAATCAATGCAAATAAGGATGTTTTACAGCATCATTGTAATAGTGAAAATTTGAAAATGACCTAAATATCCACCAAGAGGGAAATATTTAACTTATACAGTATATCAAAATGGTAAAATATTATGTAGTTTATTAGGATAACATCTTTTGAAAATAACATCTTTCACATGTTCAGTTATATAAAAATTCCTGTAATATAACATGAAATTAGATAAATAGAATATTAATACACATATATGCATATATATATACATGTACCTATTCTCAATTCTATTTGAAACATGTATAAAATAAATGTAAAAATAAAAATATTTACAGTGGAGGACACCTGGTTGTCTCAGTTGGTTAAGCGACTGCCTTCAGCTCAGGTCATGAGCATAGAGTCCCAGCATTGAGTCCCGCATCAGGCTCCCTGCTCAGCAGGGACTCTGCTTCTCCCTCTGGCCCTCCCCCTTCTCATGTGTTCTCTCTCTCATTCTCTCTCTTTCAAATAAATAAAATCTCTAAAAAATATATATTTACAGTGGATTTTTCCATGGGGACTACTCACTCTGTACTGGGTGCTAATGGGCTCTTCTTAAATCTTACCCAGTCTGTAGAAGGCATGAGGATAATGCTGTTGATTAATAACTCTGTCCTGAAGCACAAGACAACTGATTCCAGGTCTGTGAATCACTGTACCTCTGCCTTGCAGGAGAATGCAATGGGTAATAGAAAGTTGGAGAATTCTTTAAATTAGAAAAATTTTCCCTTATACTGGGACTTGTCATCTTTCACCTTGTATTGCATAAGCTTCTTTTGGAGCATAAAAAGTGGTTATCTGTGCCATCTCAACATCCTTCATCTGGGTTGTGCCCAGAAAATTTATTAACTTCTTAATCTTCATCAGGGAAATAAAGGTGGTGGTGACAGAGGAGACGATGTATGCAGAAAGGCTGGAAGGTCTGTTTATCGGCACAGAGTAAGTTGCCGTTTATATGGTAATTGGAGCAGCCCTGGAAAATTTGCTCCTTCCCAAATTCTTCTTTCCTACTTGAGCAGTCTGAAATGCCACATTAGAGGGTAATTTGCTCAGCTTAAGACATTATTAAAATGTCAATACCCAAGGAAGGAGACCAAGCCATTTCTTAGTTATAATTACTCTATTGGGTCCTTTTCAATCATTCTGGGATCTAAGCGTGGACCTTGCTCTGTGGGAGAGTGAATGCAATGGGATGCTATGCACAGCTTGAGAAGCTAAGGGACAGGCAGGTGGTGAGGAAGAAATACACAGAACCATCGAGAACCCAGGCGAGTTTGGCATAATGGAAAGGGCACTAATGTAGAAGTCTGAACCTGGACTCAAGCCCTACCTTAGTAACTACATGTTATGGAGAGTCTACTTGGAGAGGAGTTTCAACACCGCCACCTGTGCAGTCCCATCTTACAAAAGCGAACTCCCGCTTCCCTGGTCACAGGTGAAGGGCCAAGGACAGTGGATCCATAAGCCAGGTGGCTCTCTCCAAGAAGGGCTGGCAAAAGAATTTTGTCTAAAAAGAATAACCATGAGACTAAATGAACCAATCAGTCCCTCTCTCCTAGGGAGTTTGAAGGCTAGACAGAAGGAGAGAGAGTTAGCAATGGGCTCAAACTGAATTACCCATAGAGAGAACCAACAAGCAGAAACCACAATCAGGAGAAGCCAAGAGTCAGCATAAGCCATAAAGAAGACAAATAAGGTTTTTCTCAAGTCATTATCCTGAGATAGAAGAAGCAGTGGGAACAGTAGAAACAGAGATCTAGAAGAATGGGGATATCACAAGGTGTAACCCTTAAGGAGGAATTAAGAGTTTCTGATGCTGAGGGCATGGCCAGATGGCCTAGATTTTGTGCTCATTTGACTCCTGCAGAACTTAAAGAATGTTCCAACATCTCTAAAGCCTAGCTGTGTGACTGTTGAGATTGTGTCTTACCTTTTCCACTTTCCCACATAGCCCCAAGGCTTTCTACCACACACTCCTCTTCAACACACATACACAGACTCACACTCACTCATACACACTCACGCATATCCCCCATTAATTAAGAAACTAGAAAGTGCTTGTGTTGCTTTCAACTCCAGAGCCTACTTAACTTTGGATAAATTTCTCTGAGGCCTTTTTTTCCCTAAAACAAAAGGGATAGATTTCATTAGACAGTCTCTAAGAGCCTGTCCAGATCTTGCCTTTACAATTTCATGAATCTAATAAAGATGTAAGGAGATTAGGATCAGACTATGTTTTTTATTCTAGTACCTTCCCCTACATTAAGGGAGATAGGTCCTAAGAATTTACTCCTTCCTTGCTATGGCAATCCAGTGAGAATTACGACTTGCCCTAACAAGAATTAAGATAACAGGAGAGAGACAGAGTTGGGCAAAGTGTGTCTGTGTGTGTGTGTGTGTGTGTGTGTGTGCGCGCGCGTGAGTGCACTCATGTAGGGAAAGAGGAGATGAGGGGTGGGAAGATAGGATAGTAGAAATTCGGTAAAGAGACAGACTGAGCAGCAGAGTGGGCTGAACCACTCAGGACTGAATTAGAAAGGCCCGAGCTTTGCTGCTTTCAAAGTAGTCCTAATCATGTTATTTGAGTGTGTGTAATGGGTCTGGTGCCTTTTCTCCAAATGATGTTGACACATGTCTGCTCAAATAAATTAATGCTCCCATCTCCACTGACTCATTTGACGGGAATGACAAGCATGCGTGCTGACTGGAATACAGAGGAGGAGAGGTCACAGCAGCAGGGAGAAGAGGAAGGCAGAGACATTGCACAATTAATTAAACCTTCCCTTCACCACAGGATAATACCCAAACTCCCAGCTCTGTGCCTGACTGGCCCTTCCTCATCTCCTTCCCACCTTTGCCATCCCACCACATATCCTATGAGCCAACCACATTAAGTTTCTTAGGGCTTTAATTATATTTTATGCTATTTCTTACATTTGTGCCTTTGTATGTCCTATCGTCTCTACTGGAAAAGTCTTGACTCCCTTACCTACACAGTGAACCACTATCCTTCCGGTAAGACATCGCTCAAAATTTATATCCCCCTACTAGAATATAAACCCTGGTAGGGCACAGCCCTTGCTGTCTTTTTGTTTTATTTATTTAATTTTATTTTTTCAGTGTTCAAGATTCATTGTTTATGCACAATATCCAGTGCTCCATGCAATAGGTGCCCTCTATAATACCCACCACCAGGCTCATCCCTTGCTGTCTTGTTCATGACTATATACCCAATGGCTAGACCAGTGTCTGGCACATAGCTGGCTCTCAGTCAGTGTTGGATGGCTGGATGGCTGGATGGACGGATGGACAGATGGATAGATAGACTGATGGATGATTATTCATACCCTTTCCCGCTGTAAGTCCTCCTGCCCAGTAGAGAGAACATAGGAGGACTTAGTAACTAACTGCATGTTCACGGTGCACATATTCTCCACCATCTCCCCCGACCTTCTCTTTCCCACACTCATGGCCCGAATTTAAGACCCCAGTGTCTTATTCTCAGAATGCTATCATAACTTCCTGACTGGACTAACAATTTATCTCCTCACAACTGATTTCCATCCTACCATCAATGAATCTTAAAATGCCATCTTGACTCTGCTTTCAACCGTGCTCTATTATTTGAAGAATTAAGATTAGGCTCTGTCCTCGGCATGTCTCCTGGGCTTGTTCTTCAAGTCTCTACTACCTTGGGCAGAGTTTAGTCCTTTCTGTTCTCTAGACAGAGTGCTTTTCACACTTCCCTACTGTTAGAATTAATTGCTTCTGCATCTGCTTCCACACAAGATTGTGATCCTCCCAGGACACAACCATGCCTTAGCCCTGTGTAGCTCTGTGGCTCTGGTCCACTGTATGCACTCTGTGACTATTCATTGAGTCAAGGATGGGCATGAAATAAGTATTTTTTAAGTAATTTGGAAGCTCCAGTATCCAAAGCTCCCTGTAATTTAGAGTGAAACAATTGTGATGTAGTGGAAGAATCAAGATTTGGGAATAGACAAATCCAGGTGTCTATCTAATCTTTGAGAATGAGCGGCTATGTTGGGCAAGTTCCATACATCTTGGAGCCTCAGATACTTTGATTCAGTTGGTAAGAGGATGGGACGTAAGTCTGTTTTCAAATCCCAACTTGACCACTTGCCAGCTATGGGATCTTATACAAGTTACCCCACCTCTTTGCACTTGAGTTTTTTTCATCTATAAATGAGAAAATAATCGTATCTACCTCACAAAGTGGTTTGAGAAAACTAAATAAGATGATATATGTAATATGCTTAGGACAGTGTCTGTCAATGTAAAACAACATTAGCTCTTGTTACTATAATACCCAGGCACAGCCTCCACATGTAAGCCTCTTACCTTTGTTTATGCTATTCCTTCCTTACTATTTCTATTGAAATCTTACCCATTTTCCTAATTTTCCAAGCCAGAATTTTTAGCTAGCTTAGTTCTTATTTAACACTTATTTAGTATTTATGAGAAGTACCGTAACAACCACCCCCAAACTGGGATGTTCATAGAAATCATTTGTGGCACTTGTAGAGGATACAGAGTCACAAAACTTCTGAATCCGTAGCTGTGCATTTTTAATGACATACCAGGGGGCTGTTCTGACGAGCAGGTTTCAGAAGCACTGCCATAGAGCCCAGCTCACAAATACTCAGACCCATCTGTTTCCTTAACCTCCCTCTTTACCAAACACCAAGACCTTGATAAGTTCATCAATTTCGACTCTAAGTTTCAGCTTAAAGATGTACCCAGATCTGTGAACTAGGGATGATCATTATGCAGAATTCCTAAGATTGTAGTAAAGATGAAATGCAATATTATGTAATGTATTTATCACAATGCCTGGCTGGGTAGATGCCCAATTAATGTAAGACTCTACCAAGTGCCTACTGTGTGCGAAATCTTGGTGCCCTACCTCTGCACTTCCTGCCAAGGTATCATTATCTTCATTTTGCAGATAATATTAAGCTACATATATCCTGAATGGTTACTATAAGAAAATAGGTTCGTAAAATTTGGCTACCTTATCCAAGATCATAAAGCCAGTCACTGGCAGAGCCGGGATAGTGGTCTAAACATGTGTTGCTTGAAAGCCCACCATCTTGACACTGTAGCACACTGAGGCATAGCTTTTTGGGGTATCTTTCATGGTATTACCGTTTCTGTCAAGCTTTCAGCGTATTTGCAGTTTTGTCTTGTTGCCTTTGTAAACCATTGGTTCTCAATTGGAGCCAGTTTCCTCCTGGGGACATTTGACAATGTCTGGAGATATTTTTGGTGGTTTTAATTTGGGAATAGGGGGAGAGAGTGTTACTAGTACATAGAAACCAATGATGCTGCTAAACCCCATACAGTGCACAGGAGAGCCCTTCACAATAAAGAATTATCCAGCTCAAAATGTCGCTAGTACTTAGGTTGGGACAGTTGTAGACTATAAGTTCCAAGAGTGGGGACTAGGAAACACCTGTATTTGTATCCTCTGCGGCAGTCCTCCACATTCTGCATTCCACAACCACTTGGAAAGCTGTATAAATCACCCTCAAAAAGTGTGACTACAGGGGCGCCTGGGTGGTTCAGTGGCTTAAAGCCTCTGCCTTCGGCTCAGGTCATGATCCCAGGGTCCTGGGATTGAGCCTCACATCAGGCTTTCTGCTCCACAGGAGTCTGCTTTCTCCTCTCTCTTTCTCTCTGCCTGCCTCTCTGACTACTTGTGATCTCTATCAAATAAATAAATAAAATCTTTTAAAAAAATAAAAAAAGTTTGACTACATGGCTTTGGGTGTCCTGGGCATCCATATATTTTTAAGAATCCAGACATGATGGGAATCTTCCAAAATTGGGTTGTGATAATGTTCACACAAATCTGCAAATGTCCTACAAGTCATTGAATCATACCCTTAAAGTGGGTAAATTTTATGAGCATGTAAATTAAACCTCAACAAAACTGTCTTTAAAAGAGGAAAATCTCTCCAGACCTTCTTCTATTCCCTCCATGAGTGAGAACTGCTTTTCCTAAGCATTTATATAATGCTTTATTCACAGTATCTACTCCACAAATACCAATAGTGTAAATTGAACTATAACTGGATTGATGTAAATGTGTGGGACAAATGGCATCTATATTAAAGCCAAAATATAATTACTTTAAGTTCCTTTGAGAGTTATAAGCTTGTCATAAAAATTTGTATTACATGCAGAAGGGTAAAGACCTTGACTGGAGAGCCTTGGCAATAGGACATGTGGAGCTGGCTGAGTGACTGGCCCTCTGGGAACCACTGGCTCTCTGGGAAGCATGGAAACTGAAAGGGCATCCCATGTGCATTCCCACCAAGGAGAGCACCTGACTTTCTGCACCCGAAAAATAGGGAGCATCTCTTTTCCCAGTGAATCTTAAGGATTCACTGGAAAAATTCACTGGGAAGATGAAAAGTCATGAAATCATCCATATGGCTTAAAGATTTTGTTTTAAAATGTATTTATTTGAGAGAAAGAGGGTGCATTTGCATGAACAAGTAGAGAAAGAAGCAAAAGGAGAATCTCAAGCAGACTTCCCGCTGAGCGTGGAGCTCGACACAAACTTGACCTCACTACCCTGAAATCATGACCTGAGATACCCAAGTGCCCCTGGCTTAAAGATTTTATAAGAAATTTAGCTATCACTACCCTCCCTTACCAATTAAACTCTATTTTCCTGATTGGGAGCAGTAGGATAAAACTGACCTACTTCTGTAATTTAGTGTATCATCATATGAGTTTAAATGAACTAGAGGGACACCTGGGTGGCAGAGTCAATTGAGTGTCTGCCTTTGGCTTGGTTCATGGTCCCAGAGTCCTGGGATCAAGTCGCACATTGGGCTCCTTGCTCATCAGGGAGCCCGCTTCTCTTTCTCTCTCTGCTGTACCCCCTGCTTGTTATCTCTCTCTCTGTCAAAAAAATAAATAAATCTTAAAAAGAAATAAATGGGAAAAATAAAAGAAATAAATGAACTAGAAAAAGAGAACCCTTTTGACTACAAGTGTTGCCTTATTATCTGGAGAAAAGAGTGATTATCTACTTTAGATTTATCATAGAAGAAATAAATTGTCCACCTCCCTTCATGGCAGCAGGATAAGGAGAATTTGGGTTCTTAAGGGATGAGAAAAGAAAAACCAGCTGGTTTCTCTGGTTGCCTGAGGTTGGCACTATAAGGACAAAGTTCACTCACTTGGTACTACCTCTGCATTGATATTGTCAGTCCAACACTGACATTTTCCTTCACTTTCTGATAATGAGATTTTCCCCCACACTCATCCAGACATTTTGTACCTGACTGAGATGTCTTCCTGGAGGTTTCTGGGAAGGCTGAGAGCATTCTTATCATGATGCCCACAAGGTTTTAATAAGTATCAGGTCTGCTAAGCACAGGAAGGGGGAAATGGCTTGAGGAGGCCGTAGGTAAGGTGAAAAAAAGGGAAAGAAAGTTCATGCCGAGATTTTCCTGGTGAGATAAGACTTACACCATGAAATGAGATTACAGTCAAGATAGGAAGTTAGTGAGGGGCGCCTGGGTGGCTCAGCGGGTTAAGCATCTGCCTTCTACTCAGATCATATTCCAGAGTCCTGGGATCAAGCCCCATGTCAGGTTCCCTGCTCCATGGGGAGCCTGCTTTTCTCTGTCCCTCTGCTGCTCTCCCTCTTTGTGCTCTCTCACTCTCTCTGTCAAATAAATAAATAAAACCTCAAAAAAAAAAAAGGAAGTTATTGAGTTGCACCTGCATATTTTGGGGAAGTTCCAAAAAGGGAGAGATGGACAGGGATAAGAGTAATCAAGGCAGGTGAAGAGGAAATAATGTGTAAATATTAGCTCAAGCATCTGCTCTGATTTTTTCATTCTCACAACAACTTCAAAGTTAGGTATTCGCTACAGCCCTGCCATTTTACTCGGGAAATCACAGCACAGTGAAACTTAAAACTATGCCCAAGTGGGGCACATGGGTGGCATCTGACTCTTGATTTCAGCTCAGGTCATGATCTCAGGGTTGTGAGATTGAGCCCTGTGTCGGGCTCTAGGCTGGGTGTGAAGCCTGCTTGAGGTTCTCTTTCTCCCTCTTCCTCTGCAAATCCCCTGTCCCTCTTAAAAAAAAAAAAAAAAAAAACAACAAAAAAAAACCCCTCAAAAAACAAAACAAAAAAAAACCCTCAAAAAATAAAAAACTTATGCCCCAAGTTTATGCAGCTGATAAGAAGCTGATCTAAATTTGAAACCAGGTTTGTCTGTATCCAATGCCCTTTCTTATTCCACTCTCCCTTGGACCTGAGATGAAGTTTGAAGAGTGATTATGATTTGGATGGGTGGTGGGAATCAAGTAGGGACACTCCTGGATTTAGTTCAGTAAAAGTAAGTTTAGTTTGGGCTGGTGTTTTATGAGGGAAAACCCTCACTTTCTTTGCTTTTGGAATTGCTGTGCAGAAACAAGACAAGAAGAGTGAAAGCATCCCAGTGGCCTTCTTCCCTTGGATATGCTCCTGAAGATCTGGTGCCACAGAATTCTGTGGAGACCATCCAACCCAGTGCTGGAAAGTTCCAACAGCCTCTCCATGATTTTATGAGCAGATGGCACTATTTGGACCATATTTCCAGGTTTACAGATTTTGTCCAGGAATTTTTTGTTTTCATTTTCTGTGTCTAATTCATATGTGCCTTGACCGCTTTCCTTGTTGAAATATTTTCTTTTTAAACTCTGTACTCCCAGTTGGTCTCTACTTGACTCAACCACTGGTCAGCTTAGAGGAATGAATAGTTATTTTTATAGCAGTAATTCATGCCTAATTTTTACTAAGATAATTCAAACTATAATTTTTGCAGGAATCTGCAAGGTCTATCTTGAGTGTTTATCTCCCTGATTCTGCTGCTCTACCTGTGAGGTATTCAGAAAGGCAAGGAGAACTAGCAAAGATGGTGCACAGCTAATCACTTATACATATATAATCTCATTTTATTGTCATCAAAAAACATTACTGGACTCATGGGCACACAGAATTGCATTAATGGGACCAACCATGCTTCTTAGTTTGGGACATGTTACTGATAGCACTACTTGCATATTCTTTTTTTTTTCTCCTGTGTCCTTGTATGGTCCATTTTTAACTTAATTCTTATGCATTTATTTTTTTGTCATCTTCACCTCCCCTACCCACTGCCATTTACCATCTGATCTCCCACCATGCGTACCCCTGCTCCTGTATATCAGGAATATCATTCCACCATCCTTATCTTTATTCACAAATCTGTGTAACAATGAACAACATAAAGTGTTATTTTATGTTCCACACCAATTGTATTAGGCTAGACATTTCATTTTGCTTTGCTTTCACTTTTTATACTCAATATTGCATCTGTGAACTCTCCTTATTGATATATCTGATTCATACTTGCATCTGTGAACTGTCCTTATTGATATATCTAGTTCATTATTTTTGACTAATACACTGTATTTGATAATATGCCTATACCACACATGTTCATCCATTCTCTGTTGATGCACTTTGAGGTGGATTTCAGATCTTCACTCTGATGAACAATAATAACAGTGTTGCCATGAATCACCTTCCCCCAGTTTCTTTGTGAAGATTTTCTAAAGTATTTAACAAATGCTTTTGGTAAATACTTGATATTTACCAAATGAAATTTGAAATTTCATTTCATGAAATTCATTTTCATGAATTTCATTTCATGAAATTCATTTTCATGAATTTCATTTCATGAAATTTCCTGGGTCAAAGGCTAAATGCAGAATCAGTTGTATTAAATGCCACCAAATTGCTCTCCAAAAGCTTACAATCTCACCAACAGTATGTGAGGTTCTTGTTCCCCATTTTTCATCAGTATTTTTTGTTCATTTGTTTCAAAGATTTTATTTATTTATTTGACAGTGAGAGAGAGAGAGAGAGCACAAGCAGGGGGAGCAGCAGTGGAAGAGGGAGAAGGAGGCTCCCCGATGGGCAGGGAGCCTGACGTGGGACTCGATCCCAGGACCCTGAGATCATGACCTGAGCCAAAGGCAGACGCTTAACCAACTGAACCATCCAGGCACCCCTCATCAGTATTTGACAGCAAATAACTTAATTTTCCCATTGTTGGGATTAAAGTGGAATCTTATTTTAACCACATTTTTATGACTACTAATGAGGCTCTCTCTCCTCATGAACCTATTAGCTCTGAGTTTCCTCCTCATGCAAGCCAGTTATTCCTATCCATTGTCTATTTTTAGTTTCCCCATCATTTCCTTAAAGATCTACATGAATGCCTATATATTTTGTTTTTCCATGAAAAATATGCAATATTTTATTTATTGATGTCTTCGGTTAATATTTTATCACAGTCTGCCACCTGGTAGTGACCAATTCACTTCTTATAGATTTCCCATTCTTGAAGAAAAACCTTTTATTCTAATATAGTACCAATAAATTGTACTGTTTAGGTTTTGGAGTTTTGTTCAAAGAAATTATTAGTATGTCCACTTCCAGAAGGGCACCATGAGGAGCTCTGTGGATCCATTCCACAGGAAACACCTATGATTTTGGTGAAAATTGCACATAAACAAGCACTTACGGTTTCTGAAAGTCGCGCTAATGGCATACAACAAATGAAACATTTATTCAAGAAAATCGACTAAATCTCAGTAATCTCAGTACTAACACCAAGGGTCTGCAGTTTTGTAGTAACACCAAGGGTCGCTTGAGCCAACACCTCTCCTTTCTTCCCTCATCTCTCTCTCGGTGCCATGACAGAAGCTCCAGTCCAGATGGGTGTGGCCCAGAAGACAAGGCTCCCTTTACCAGAAGGGGCAAAGCATCAGCATTTTTCATCCTTTCCATCTCCGAGGTGCTGAAGTTAAATTCCTGGTGAGTGTGACCCAAAGAAAAAGGACTCCCTTCCTCCATCCATCTCACACTTACAGGGCCAAAGGCTTGGCCCCAGAACTGGAAGGTGGAAAACACTGGAGCCCTGACCATCCTTGCCCTAGCTCACTCACAGGGCGGAGACTCCATGCTGGGAGAGGCAAACTAAAAAGACCAGAAGATCTTACACTCATCCAGTCCCCTGCTCATTTATGGTTTGGTTTTGTTTTTTCAGTGCCTTGCTTGTTAAGCAGCAGTATCACTACAGGAGAAGGGAGCCACTGTTTCTACATCCCGAGCAGAAGCTCAGAGATTTTGCCAGGAGGAGAGGCAATCCATAAGAAGAGAAAGTTCCAAAGCTTTTCCCAGAGGAACTGACTTTCTTTGAAACAGAATATGGAGAATCTCAAGCCTAAGATCACTCTTAAAAATGTTGGAGATTTGGGGGGTGGCAATGAAGAGGAGGCTGGTAGTTCCATGAGAGCAACAAGTTAAATCATCGATCAGCGGTTTATCAAAAAGAACCAGGAAAACACACAACTAAGGAGAGCCCTCCAGGGGTCAAAGCAAACCTCAAAGACTTGCCTCAAAAGCCACCTCTGTAAAAGCCTCAAATTTAGCCGGATCGGAGGGAGAGCTAGTTGACAACCCGGACATTGTCTAAGCAATAGAGCAATCAGCCAGCAATTGGAGGAGCGCAGAAGCTGGGTGTGAAACTCCCAGAGGCAGACAGCTTAACGGGGAGATTAGAGGAAGCGGTCCAAGCCAGTCCTGATGAAATCACTATCATCCCACTGTGACAATTCCATTAACGATATTATCAATAAAATAAAAAAATTCTTAGGAAAAGATACAAAAGTTTTTGTGCACATTGAAAGCTACACAACATTGCAAGAATGAAGTCAAAGAAGACCTAAATAAATCTTCGTGGATTGGAAGACTTACTATTGTTAAGATAGCAGTATGGCCCAATATTCTAATCTACAGATTCAGTGTTGATCCCTATAAGAATTTCAACTGCCTTTTTAGCAGAAACGGACAAGCTGGTCTTAAAATTCACATGGAAATGCAAGGGACCCAGAATAGCCAAAACAATCTTGAAAGGAGCTTTGGGGTTCCTGCACGGCTTAGTCGGTTAAGCATCTGACTCTTGATTTTAGCTCAGGTCATGATCTCAGGGTTATGAGATTGAGCCCAAGTGGGGCTCCATGCTCAGCAGGGAGCCTGCCAAAGGCACAGAGAAAATATTTTCAAATCATTTATGTGATAAGGGTCTAGTGGAACACTTATAATTTAACAACAAAAAGACAGACAACCCAATTTAAACATGGGCAGAAAATTTGAATAAACATTTCTCCAAAGATATAGGAATGGTCATAAAAATATAATGCAAGCACAGATGCCATTTTAAATTTTCTAGCAGTGGCATTAAAAAAGATAGAAAGAAACTACTGAGATTCATTTTAATAATATATTTCACTTAACTTAATGTGTCCAAAATATTGATATTTTGACATGTCAGTAATATAATAAAATTATTTATGAGTTGGCTTACTTTTTTTTTTACTAAGCCTTCAAAGTTTGGTGTGTTACATTTACAGCACATCTCAACTGGGAGAGCCACAACTCGAATACTCGATAGCCACATATGGCTAGTGGATGCTGCACTAGCCCACACAGTTATTTCCAAAGGCATCTGTGTTCACCCTTGTCATAACACTTACCATACAGGATTGTTATTCTGCTTCCCTTGCCTAGCTTGGCTTGGTCCATAATCCCCCTGAAGGCAGAGACTATCTTCACCGCTGTTTTATCTTTGGCATTTGGTATAGGGTTTACATGTTTGTTGACCGTATTTGGTTAGAATGTAGGTATGCCAACCTTACTGTACTTGAGATTTTCACCCTGTGGTCCTTCTACCTCCTCAGGGTACTCAGAAAAACTGGGACTCGAGAGCCCTTCTGTGGAGGAAATGCCATTACCACCTTCTCTGGCTGATTAATATTAATCATTACTACTCTCAGTCATTTTTGGGTTTTCATTGTTATTTGTGAGATGGGTGGAATGCATTTATTCTCCTTCACCTAAAGGTGAAGGAATTGAGACTCAGAAATATCAAATTACCTGGTCAGTACCCAGGAGTAGGCTGGTAAATATCTACCAACAAGCTTTCTAAGGAGGGGAGTGGATAAGAAAGCCCTGCCCGATGGCATTTGCCACTTTCCATGGTGTAAATAATGCCACCAGCAAATTTCCAGCTACAAACACAATGTCCCTGAAATGAAAATGGGGCAGAAATTTATGCAACGGGCCCTAGCTTTAGTGTGAGCCAACTGCAACACATCACCATCCAAGAAAGAGGGTCAGTAGAAAGCATGTGGCAGTTGATATTTTTTAGTGTCTGTTAAGTGCTGGGTAATCTATAAGGCACTTCACTAACATTATCTTACTTAATCACAGTAATAAACATTTAAGATAGATACTCATTATCCCCATCTCAAAGCTGTGGAAAATAAGACTTAGGTTAGGTAACACGCCCAAGGTTACTTGTTAATATATGGGGTGATATCTGGGCTAAACTAACAGTAACCCCCCGCTTGACTTTTCAACTCGCCCCTTACATCTTTGGGTTCTCCATTCCTGACCTTTGTAAAAGTCTTATTTTTAAAAAAAAATTTTTTTTAAAGATTTTATATATTTATTTGACAGAGAGAGAGAGAGATCACAAGTAGGCAGAGAGGCAGGCAGAGAGAGAGAGAGGAGGAAGCAGGCTCCCCGCCAAGCAGAGAGCCCAATGCGGGGCTTGAACCCAGGATGCTGAGATCATGACCTGAGCCAAAGGCAGAGGCTTAACACACTGAGCCACCGAGGTGCCCCTAAAAGTTTTATGTTTACCTGGACTTCATTTCTACATTAGCTCCCTCAAGGCTCTGCCCAAGAGCAGTTTGTCTCACAAAAGATTCTGACAGCTGCAATTCTTGCCCCAGAAAACTTCATGAGTTCTTGTAAAATATGTTAGCGTTTCCACAGAACAGAAGGCTCACAGACATGAGGGGTGAGGAGCCCTCAAGGCAAGTAGAAGAGCCTGTGTGGTCGTTCGGGCTCTAGAACGTCCTTCTGTAGGCTTGAGTCCATATTTAGTGTCTGCGTGAGCAGGGACATGCAGAAGAAGACAACATCACCAAGGTACTTGGAATGGGAGAAGAAACTCATCAGGATGAGACAAGTTTACATTTCATTGTTCATTCCTGCCCAGTGACTTTAGCCACAATCCAGGGTGAGTTTATGAGAGATGTTTCAAGAGAAAACCAAAACTAAACAAAACTTATGGGTAAGGGAGGCAACAGATTATTTTTGAAGCAAAATTTCATCTTCAAAATCTAGCTACTGGGGGCGCCTGGGTGGCTCAGTGGGTTAAAGCCTCTGCCTTTGGCTCAGGTCATGATCCCAGGGTCCTGGGATCGAGCCCCACATCAGGATCTCTCCTCCGCAGGGAGCCTGCTTCCTCCTCTATCTCTCTGCCTGCCTCTTTGCTTACTTATGATCTCTGTCTGTCAAATAAATAAGTAAAATCTTAAAAAAAAAAAAAATCTAGCTACTGGTAACTAGTAGATCATAGTTTCTCCTAGCATGTAAGAGAACAATTGGCTACTTTCTTCAGCCTGAGCTGTATGTACAAGGGGAGTCATCAAACCATACCTTCTCTCTCCCAGAGTGTCAGAAACAGTATCAGCTGGTAATTATGAATGATACAATGGAGTGTGTGGTTTACATACCCATCTTTGAGTCTCATGACAACCCCAGAACCTTTGGATAACAATCCCCATTTTAGTCTTGGAAAGAGTGCTCAGACATTTAGGTAACTTACAGAAAGGCCCTAGTGTGGGATTTGAAGCTCAGCCTGCCTAATCCAGATCCAGAGACATGATGTCTCAATCACACTCTCCTGAGACACAGAACCTAGACCAAAGGTCTGATACTCAACAGCCTCTCTGGGGCTCCTTTTTCTGCTTTTTGTTTCTATTGTTCCATGTTTCTTTCCTTGGCTGATCTATTTGATGCCAATCTCCATCTGAAAGCTGGATGCGTGGCATCTGGCATGTGAGGAGACATAATTAAAAAACACTTTCCACCTCTCCTATATTCTCTTTGGTTAGGCAACAGCCACTAATGAAGCTTGCTGACGTCAAAGTTATAGTCCTTCTGGAAGGTGTGGTGTTCACACACCCATTTCATAGATCAGGCAAACAGAGGACTAAGGAAAGAACCAGACACACTCAAAACAAACAGGTGGAGAAAAGCCTACCACTTTTTCCGATTGCCTCATCATTACATGAGTACCTGTTCACATAGATTACCTTTGAGATAATGTCCTTATTCTAAAGCTTGATGTCTAGAGGTACATTTCAGAACTTTTCCTGAGGGACAAATTATCTCAGCTAGATGAATACTTTTTGCCCAGACTGTCCAAGACCTCGCTGATATGATTCAGTGTTCCCTTTCATGACAGAGAATGATTTACTTATCCACAAAGGGGACTTCAGATATGCCCTTTTTTGCAAAGAAACCTGAGGATAGCAGTGGCACTAGAAAACTTATAAAGGCAGATGAGAAAAAACCCTTCCCAGGGAAAAAGAAAAACATTCACAAAGCATGCCGGGGTCCATAAGGATGCATAGAACAGTTTGCATGATATAGTGGTGACAAATCTGTGACGTAAAGAATGGTGTGACATCAGAGTATGAGCTGTTCTCTGACTCTGCTGGGGGCGCCGGGGTGGCGCAGTGGGTTAAAGCCTCTGCCTTCGGCTCAGGTCATGATCCCAGGGTCCTGGGATCGAGCCCCACATCAGGCTCTCTGCTCAGCAGGGGGCCTGCTTCCTCTTCTCTCTCTGCCTGCCTCTCTGCCTACTTGGGATCTCTCTCTGTCAAATAAATAAATAAAATCTTTTTTAAAAAAAAGTGCAGTCCTGTACTTCTGTGTCCAGGAGACCAAAGATGTGTGATTTCACATCTTTGACTTCAGCCTCCTTGGGAATATGAAGTGATACCTGTTTCATTTATTTATTGAAACAAGTGTTTGTTGAGTCTCTGCTGTATGCAACACACTCCATTAATCTGAGGATTCAAGAGAGAACAAGGAAGACAACATCTGCCCCTGTGGAGCTTATGGTCCAAGGGAGAGGCCAGATATTATTCAAGCAGCCCCTGGAATACTATGTTTGCTAAAGATAGCCACACGCGATCTCACTGGGAGAGGGAGAGTAATCCTTTTAGAGATCGAAAAACTGAGACTCAAGGAAGTTCTGAGTCACAAATCTAGAAAATCAAATTGACCAGGACCTGACCCAGATTTTTGGACTTTTGTATCCAATGCTGTGTCCAAATGTGGGGAAATTGGGTCCAATTTATGTCAACTTAATTGACAGGCTGTACTAGGAATGTACCTACAAAATAAATGAAAGGGTTACACTATTAATTTGTATGTTGGGTCAGGATCCCAGTGCCTATTCAGGGTAGCAGGGCACAGCTGAGATCAGTAGATGGACGGAACAGAACATGCCACTTAGCCTGACTGCAGATCAAAACTGGGTTTGTCCTTCTCACTTCCTTTCTGGGAAGGTAATTAAGTGGCGTCCATCTGCCACCCTCCAGGTGCTCAGAAAGAGATGGGTAAACAGAGTGAAAATGTAGGCTGGAAATTCCACCCAGACCTGCTTCTTCTGCTTTTGATTCTGTCTGCATAACCAAAGCCCCAAGTGAGCCTCCTAACCTCAGACATAGCTTGATTGAGTAAGGCATTTAATGGCGACCTACCAAGTACAGTTGGCAGGGGATGCAGCTCAGATCATAAGCCATCTAAGGCCTAGAATGCCCTAAAATGCCCTTTTCCAATGCCTTCTCTCCCTAAGCCAACCTCTGGTCCATCATTTGGGACACAGGCCAAGTATTTCTTGATAGACTTTTCCAACGGTTCTATGGAGGCCACACTGATCTCTCTGAATTAACTTTACTTACAGTGAGTTCAGGCGGGTCCTTCATTCTGAGTCTCCACTTATGAGTTGAGCCAGGGCAGCAAAAGAGGTTATAATTTGGCAGTACTTACTGAAGAGTGGATCGTTATGTAAACATAAATTGTTATATAAAATTAATCTTCAGCTGATCACCACCTCACTGATAGGAAACTGCTCACGTCCCAAGCCAAAGCCCTTGGTGAACGGGCCCTGGCAGGGCACTACTGGTTTACAGTGGAAGGAAAAAAGATCAACACTGATGACAGGATCAGTCTGTCCAAAGAGACTGATCAGAATGCCAAAGGATTAGGAAAGACTCTTAGGAAAATTGATGGCAACTCAATTTTTTTTTTAAGATTTTATTTATTTATTTGTCAGAGAAAGAGAGAGAGACAGAGAAAGAGCACAAGTCGGGGAGCAGCAGAGGGGGAGGGAGAAGCAGGCTCCCCACCCGAGCAAGAAGGCGGGATGCGGGACTCAATCCCAGGACCCTGAGATCATGACCTGAGCCGAAGGCAGATGCTTAAACGACCTTGACTCCCAGGCTCCCCTCATGGTGCATGCATTTGTTTCCTATGGCTGCTGGAACCAATCTTCACATGTGAGGTGTCTTAGAACTACAGAGATGTATTTTCCTACAGTTTTATAGGCAAAAATCCAAAATCAAGGGGTCAGCAAGGCCACACTCCCTGCAGGGGCTCCAGGAGAGAATTCATTCTTTGCCTCTTCTAGTTTTGAGTCACTGTCAGCATTTCATGACTTGTGGTCCTGCCACTCACTGTCTCCTCCACTCCTAGGTGTCTCCTCCTCTGTGTTTCTGTCTTACGAGGAGTGTATGGGAGTGTATTTAGAGTTCACTTGGATAATGCATGATAAGCATTAACTTAATCACATCTTTTGCCATAAAAGATAATAATCACAGGTTCTAGGGATTAGGACAGAGAAATATATCTTGGGGCCCACCATTCAACCTACTACAGTGATCATGGTACAAAACTTGATCACGTAGTAAAGAATACTTTTATTGTTCTAGCACAAACTCTTGTGAGGAAAGAATTTTAAAAGTAACACTCGAAGAGTTCAACCCTTCTTATTCTGAGATGATTGATACTGTTAGCTAAGTTTTTCCAAAACTAAGATAAAATATATCAGTGAATCTAAGAATGTGATGATAGGGCTCTGAATTATTCTGCTGATAATAGAAGTGTGAAAGAAAGGCATATACATAAGAAATATTACCTGTATCGGGGTACCTGGGTGGCTCAGTTGGATAAGTGTCTGATCTTGATCTCAGCTCAGGTCTTGATTTCAGGGTCCTAAGTTCAAGCCCTGTGTTGGGCTCCATGCTGGCCATGAAGCCTACTTTAAAAAGAAAAGAAAGGAAAGGAAAGGAAAAGAAAAGAGAAGAGAAGAAATATTACCACCATTACTTTCCAGAGTATCTTCTTGCCCCCTCCCCAATGGCAGTATTCCTTCTTTCATTCAGTGATTTATTCAAACATCTATTGAACCCCAACTCATATACTAGACACTGTTCTAGGTCCTGAATACACAGAGGTGATCAAAAGAGACAAGATCTCTATCCTCATGGACTTATAGTCTACAGTCTAATAACCAGTAATTATACTATGATAACCAGTAACCACTGTTTTTCCCAGTACAGCATAAATAATAAACAATTCAGGCAGTCTACATTCCCATCATCTCCTGTAAATCCCCTTACAATATTCTATTAATCTTGCCCATGTTCAATGGTCTCGGGTTGCAAAATCTACATAATGAATTCGCTGAGTCATGTTTGGAGGCCTTCAAAACCTAGCTTACCTCTGTAGCCAGATTTCTGACTAGTTCTTTAAACCATAACCAACAAATTGGTGGAATGGAAATAAAAAACTGATCAGACAAAGCTATTTATTAATTATCAAAAGGAAATCCATAAATAACAAAAATGAAGACCAAATCTCTTGCCCCTAGAGAAGAATATCACTTAAATCACAAAGAAAACATGCAGAAGGTACTTCTGAATAAGTATCAACCTGGAATTAAATATAGATCTGGTAAAAAACATAAATTAAGAAAGAAAAATCAAATATTTACTGGGAGCTCACTATATGCCATTCTGTTCTGGGCATGAAGGATAAAGCAGTGAAGTAGGCAATGTCCCTGCCATTGTGTGTCTTCCATTCCAGTGGGAGACAAGAGCAATAAACCAGTTATCGAATAAATGTGTAATGAGATGTCAGCTGTTAAGATGAAAAATAAATTAAGGTAAAGGAATCCAATTGATTGGGAGGGCTATTTTATATAAAGAAATCAGAAAACAAGGGTACATGACATAAAATATGGGGCATGAGGAAATATCTGGGAGAAGAGAGTTCCAAGGGGAGACACGGACCGTAAACCATGGTTCACTTTCAAGAAGCAAGACAAAGACACTAAGGACAGAGGGAGACAGAGAAGCAGGACAGGGGAGGAAATGTCAGGAAGCCAGATCTTGTAGACTCTTAGGCCATGGTAGAGATTTCATTTGAAGGCCACCATCCATGAGGAGCTGCATCTTTCAGGTTTTGGGTTCCCTGGCACTCCTTTTCCAATTCTTTCAGAAGATATTGTTTTGACACTCAATGTGAGAGTAGGAAAACAGATGTTAAAAACATAGGTCATAGTCTACCATTAATGGAGTTAATTACAGGGGCGCCACTGGAGAGTTTGGTTTTGAAGTATGGACTATTATCCTCCCCCACTTTCTTATCTCCAAATGTCTGCACTGGTAGGCTGTGGGACAGAGAAACGTATAAGCCTTGATGAGTTTCCTTCTATTCAGAGGATTCCTAATTCTCAGTATCTCATTAGTATTTAAATCCTCACAATTTATTTGGGGATAATTTGATTAATCAGATTTATCTTTAGACAACAATCACTGGATGTATGATATTTCTGTATGAAAGATAATAAAGTTAAGTGTCAGAGAGAGGCTGGTCACCATGTTCCTGGGTCACCCAACAGAACTGGGGAAGAGGTCTCGCTACATGGTACTCCGCTTCCCATGCTAGGAGCTCTAGATGGTTTCTAAGACACTGCCATGAACTGCGGTTGAATCCAAGTATGCCTCAGTCAAGGAGAGGTTGACAGTTGTAATTACTTTAGGAAATGCTAATAAAATACTCCCAACTAGAAAATTCACTTAAAAGATTTGAGAACAACACCTTAGGGGGATTTTTTTATTCCTGTAAGTGACTTTCAGGCCTATCAGACCCAACAACTCCCTTTTACAATAAATATCTTGTAATGCCCCTTTCACTACTCTGAAGTCAAATCCACAGATGATCTAACCTTCTTGTTGTTCGTAAGATGGAGTTATGTGCTCGACCCAGATGACAGTAATAGGTTTTTCACCTACATCAGTGACCTAGGGACTTATGCCATTTGGGTAGGATTTTGAAAAGTTATATAGAATATGGGTCAGTCCTTTATGCC
The DNA here is from genome assembly GCF_922984935.1 of Meles meles. Classification (NCBI taxonomy): domain Eukaryota; kingdom Metazoa; phylum Chordata; class Mammalia; order Carnivora; family Mustelidae; genus Meles; species Meles meles. The sequence continues at coordinate 95,552,061 of NC_060070.1, forward strand.
GGAGTGTCTCATACGTGGCAAGGCAGTGAGCATGCCAAACCCTTGCCATTATACCAGTAGTGCCCCAATCGTGGTCACTCTCAAATTTTCAAAACTGACCCCCCAAGGTGACATTGCATTTCACATAGAAGTTCTTTCCTTTTGAAAATTAGCATATTTGATCTACGGAAGGAAGCTGGAACGTTTACCTTTAACCCTTTCTAAGGGGTTAATTGTTGCTCCCCAAAATAAACGTTTGGCTCCCTTCCTCTAGAACCTGCGAATGTGAGCTTTTTGGGGGAAAACTCAAGATCCAGAGGAATAGGGGACCCTAATTTCTTCTGGTCCCTGGAATTCAGCTAGATAGTTAGCAAATCATTCTCAACACCTGCGAAATTAAAAGAACTGCTGCAGTTCTACAAATAGAAAACCAACCACTTTTTACAAGCTGCTTTCTTATTTTATCAATTCTAATTTTAATTCTTTTTAAATTTTTATTTTTACATTTATGTTATATATATATTTCATTTTGGATAGCCTTTCATTGTATTCAATCTTATTTTTATATATACACATTTTTCTTTCTTTCCTATTTTGGGATCTAGTTTCTTGTAGAATGAACAGACCGAAATACACCCAGGATCCAGTATATTGTTGTGTTCTGTTCTTCGTCTGGTTTCACCTCTCTCTATCTCTTTTTTGTTTGTTTGTTTGTTTCTGTTATCTTCTGATTTGTTTAATGGTCATTTTCCTGGTATTTTTGTGAGCTTATTTGGAAAAAGGATCTTTGCAGATCCAATTAAGTTAAAGAATTTGAGCCAAGATCATTCTGGATCATAAAAGTGGAACCCCACATCCAATGACAAATATTCCTATAAGAGACAAAAGAGAAGACACAATTAAGAAGAAAAAGGCCAAGTAATAACAGGCAGAGATTGGAGTTATGCTGCCCTAAGCCAAGAAATATGTAGACCCACCAGAAGCCTGGAAGGGGTAAAGAAAGATTCAAACTCAGAGCCTTTAGAGGAAACATAGCCTTGTTGACACGTCAATTTTGGACTTCTGGTCTCTAGACCCATGAAGACACACCAAGAGCCCTCAGCTCTCAGCTGTCTCTGATACCAGTCCTCTGCTGAAAAGAGCTATCTCAGCCCAGCTCACAGCATTTCTACAGTCTACAGTCAAGGGCATATTGGCACAGGATTTAAGGTCTGGCTCCCTTCCTCCAGCTTGGACAACTCTGAAGGGTCATCTGAATTTGGAGCCCTGTGGAATTGGCTCTGGCCTTTCTTGAATCTGAATCACACTCTGCCAACTTCTCCCTCTGCTTAATTCTCCTTCCTTCCTTGCTCTCAACAATTATTGATCCCCAAAGAACTCCCTAAGTAAAAAGAAGGAGAAGGAGAAGGAGAGGGAGAAGAAGAAGAAGGAGGAGGAGGAGGAGGAGGAGGAGGAGGAGGAGGAGGAGGAGGAGGAGGAGGAGGAGAAGAAGAAGAAGAAGAAGAAGAAGAAGAAGAAGAAGAAGAAGAAGAAGAAGAAGAAGAAGAAGAACAGGAAGAAGGAGAAAAGGAGAAGGAGAAGGAGAAAAGGAGAAGAAGAAGAAGAAGAAGAAGAAGAAGAAGAAGAAGAAGAAGAAGAAGAAGAAGAAGAAGAAGAAGAAGAAGAAGAAGAAGAAGGAGGAGAAAAGGAGAAGAAGAAGAAGAAGAAGAAGAAGAAGAAGAAGAAGAAGAAGAAGAAGAAGAAGAAGAAGAAGAAGAAGAAGAAGAACGGGAGGAGGAAGAGGAAGGAGAAGAAGGGAAGAAGGAGGAGGAGAAGAAGAAGAAAAGGAGGAGGAGAAGGAGGGGGAGGAAGAAAAAGAAAGAACACACACACACACACACACAGAACTGTACAGCATCTTAGATCTGAACTTCAGAGAATGCCAACTGCATCATAGGCATAAAGGATACACAAAGATTAGTGGGTAGAGCCAGGATTGAAAGAATATCAAATGAACTGATTTCTCAAGCTCGTTTTTTGCTAAGAAGTAATGGATTTTAGACTGAGATCTCTCTACTACAACAAATGAAACAATCATAATGCTGAACATACATTTACAATGTGTTAGACACAGTAGTGATTTTCAGTCAAAGGCTGTACCATCCTTGGTACAGCCTTGGAAATTTATAAGAGCATTTTTGTGGTCACCATGACTTACAGATGCTACTGGTATTTAGTGTTGAGTTTCAGGGATGCTAAATGTCCAGGAATGATAAAAACAGTCCCAACAGTGGACGAATCTTCTTTGCTGAAGTGGACATAAAGAGTTATAAGATATAGTCTTTTCCATTAGTCCCTATGGGGCCTATTTTTTCATCATGGAAAAAAGGAAAATATGATAAATATAACAACAGTATATACATTATGTGATGGTTAATTTTATGGTCAATTTGGCTGGATCACAAGGAGGCCAGATATTTGGCTACACATTATTTCTGGATATGTCTGTGAGGGTATTTCCAGATCAAATTATTTCAATCAGTATCTGAATCAGCAGACTCAATAAGCTGGTCCCCTCCTCAGGGCGAGTGGGCATCACACAATCTATTGAGAACCTGAACAGAACAAAAAGGCAGAGGAAGGAAGAATCTGGTTTTTCCTGCCTGGTTGCTTGAGCGACAACATCAGTCTTCTTTGGTCCTTGGTTCCCTTGGTTTTCAGGCCTTGGTGGTTAAACTGAATTTCACCACTGGCTGTCCTAGGCCTCTGGTTTGCAGAATACAGATTGTGGATCTTCTCAGCCAATTACCTTATAATAAATCTCTTCCTGTATAAATCTAGGCTGGTTCTGTCTCTCTAGAGAATCCTTACTAATTTGTATGAAGAGTCAAATGGTTTGTGTAGATGCTAAATACAAAAATGATTTAAAGGTTGAAAATTTTAACAATGGGTTGGTGGGCACAGGACGAGCTATGGCATTTTAGAAATTGACAGAAGAGTGAACTCTTAGGGATTTCACTCGGTGAAAATTTTGTGTCTCAAAATTTGTGTCTCGTAATTTTGTGACAAATTATATATGATTCTGCTAGTTATCGGGAAGTCTAGCTTTAAACTCAGGGCTGTCTGATTCCAAAGCCCATTCACGCCCTCTCTACTCCACTCTGCTGCCTTTATTTATGATAATTCAGTCTTGAAAATGCCCACATTCATTTAACAGTGAACCTGTCCCCCTTCCAAATTGAGAAGTGACTGTTTTTCAGAGTTGACCCCATTCATTTCTGTTGGCCACCGCAGAGAATGTCAGAGGCTAGCTCTCCCTAGAATGCACTGGCAGAAAGTGTCCAGCTGTCCGCTTGGATGCTTGCCATGTCCTGCCTCCATGATCTCTGTAGTTTTTTCCTGTCCCCATAGATATCAAGATGCTGGAGGGATGGCCACAAGAGCATGTTCTTCCTCACAGCGAGAAATCAAAGTCACTATGGTTATTCTAGACTCCAGCTTCCCGCACTGCTATCCACCTGAATTTAAGAAAAAGAAGTTGCTAGAATAACAGGAAGAGCAAAGATGTCTGAGAGTGGGAGTACAGCATACCATTATGCCATATTTTTAGGTTGTTAACTTAATGCCAGAAAGGTTATTTCCTCTTGAGCTATGTTGCTTACTGAAGGTTTCTAGACACCAGGAAAACAGTCATGGGTTTGGTTAAGCTCCTGGAGAAACAGGAATCTTTTTGCCATGGACGTGGTTTGCTCGAGTTGGAAATTTTGGCATAAATAAAATAAAAACAGAACTGCATATAAAAATAGCTAACTCCATCAAGTGTTACTAAACTATACTAAGTCCGTCAACAAGGGATTAAGAATAGAAACAAATATTTTGTCTTTTCTTCACGCATTCTTACTAAATTCTGGTGATCCTAAATCATTTTCCTTTGGTCCACTTTTCTTCTTAGATTCCAAAGAGAAACAGTTAACCCTTTGTTCTTCCTCATTTGACTTGATTCTCAGAATTTTTCTCAGTTCATTACTCAACTCTGTGGAATTCTGGGGAGTAAAGACTCAGATTCTCCAGAGCCTTTGCAATGAGCTAGCCCTCAGTTTCTCCCTCCCTTCCTGGCAGTAGATTCGCTGGGATAAAGATATTGCCTCTCATTGCTGGAGTGGAAGGGGGTAGGAAGGATGGGGTGGCTGGGTGATGGACACTGGGGAGGGTTGTGTTTTGGGGAGGGCTATGTATTGTGTAAGAGTGATGAATCACAGACCTGTCCCCTGAAACAAATAATACATTATATGTTAATAATACTAAAAATAAAATAAAATAAAATAGACATTGCCTCTCTTCTGTGACTCTCTCTTAGACCTTTCTTAGTTTTCCTTTTCTTGACAGAAGCTAAAAAGCTAACAGTCACATGGTACACAGAAGTATGGGACAGTCAGGCACAGAAGAAATTAGGTTACCTTCCCTTTCCACAGATTTCCTGACAGTGTGCTACCTTGGAAAGGATCAAATGACTTCTTGTCTTGGTTTCTAGATGCCATTAAGAGCCCTGCATTGGGCTCCATGCTCCGTGTGGAGTCTGCTTGTCCCTCTCCTGCCGCCCCCCTCCCGTTCAGGTGCCGTCTCGCTCTCTCTCTTTCATGAATAAATAAACTCTTTTTTTAAAAAAATAGTTCATTGGTCATGTAAATACTGTTTTTTTCCCTCTGATGACAAGATTAGGCCTAGCAACCTATTTTCACATATTAACAGATACAGTACTGTTTGAGGCAACTTGTCCTTAGAACCAAAATCAAGCAAACACCATAACACTGCCTTTTACAAGACTATTGAAGTAAAGTTTAACAAAGTGTCTTTTTTTTTTTTTTTGACAGATGTCTGGGGTTTCTTATACTTTGCTGCCAAGCAGTTATCTTGTTAATTTGTTTTAAATTCTAAATCTGCATACTTAGGCAAGTACCACCTAATATTTCTACCCATTCCCTGAGTTAATTCAATCCACCACCATGCACCTGAATGTGCTGTGAGGTTACAGAATGTCTAGCTCTTTAGAAGTTCTACATGGTGTCTCATTTGGTTAAGTGTCTAACTCTTGATCTCATCTCAGGTCTTGATCTCAGGGTCCTGAGTTCAAGCCCTGCATTGGGCTCCAGAGAGCATATTTTAAAAAAAATTTTTTTTTCCATTCACACCAAAGCATCTTGTGACTTCAAAAACTACAGGCAGGGCACCTGGGTGGCTCAGTGGGTTAAAGCCTCTGCCTTCGGCTCAGGTCATGATCCCAGGGTCCTGGGATCGAGTCCCACATCGGGCTCTCTGTTCAGCAGGGAGCCTGCTTCCTCCTCTCTCTCTCTCTGCCTACTTGTGATCTCTCTCTGTCAAATAAGTAAATAAAATAAAGTACTTAAAAAAAAAAAACAACTACAGGCAATGCCTCATCATGAACTGGCCAACTTCTATTAAGGCATACGCCATTCTTGAACACCCTCACCACCATTCTCCCTAGCTCTTCAGCCCTGGAGCGAGAGGTACACTTTCCTCCTGTTTTCTGCAGAATAGTGCTTTATTCAGCTTCTAGAGGTTCATCTTTGTTTAGGGAGTGGCTTTAATCAAGCATCTTCCCAACAATGGCAGATCTCACCCTATAAGGAAACCTGCACCACCTACTAAAACGCTACTGTAAAAATAAAGATCCTCCAACTCACTGTAAAAAGTAGAGAGGTTCCATGATGGGAGGGTCTGGATCTCTCTGTGAAAGTAGAACCAGCAGGCTCTTTTGTGTAAGACTGGATTGCACAAGTGTAGGGTGTGTCCTCTTTGGGGGTTTAAACATTTCTTTCACTGCTCTGCCACAACATCTGTAGATCCCAACTCTATGTTAAAAAATAATAATAATAGGGTTAAGTTATTAAACTTAATAACTAAGGTTATCAGTTAAGCCTCTGCCTTCAGCTCAGGTCATGATCTCAGGGTCCTGCGATGGAACCCCGCATCGGGCTCTCTGCTCAGTGAGGAGCCTGCTTCCCCCTCTCTCTCTGCCTGCCTCTCTGCCTACTTGTGATCTCTGTCAAATAAATAAATAAAATCTTTTTTAAAAATTTAAAAAAATAATAATATATAAATATATGACAAATATATAATATATTAAATAAATATGTTATATAAAATATATCTTCTTAATATTGTATGTATATGTGTATAAGCATGTTACTGGAAAAGACCAAGCTGTGAATCATTGTGATATTGGCTACCCCTTTGGGAAGAGGAGAGAAGAGCGCAGAGAAGGCACCAGGAGAGACCGTGTCCTTTGAGGAAGGACTGGAAGAGAATAAGAGAGAACTATGTGACAACTGGACTCTTCACACCAAGGACAGGCAATGATGGGCCAGCTGAGTGAGGGATAACTCTATTAGCCAGGACTCTGTAGGTCACAAAGACAGGCATCCAACTCAAACCAGTTTAAAGGGGGAAATAAAAAGGAAAGCTATCGGCTCACTGCTTGTGGAAGGATACTAGGGCAATTCACATGCCTGAAGAGCGAGCGGAGCCGCAGAAACCAAGCCCCAGGAGAGAGGGACTCCCCAACGCCCGGACTCATTCTCTCTTCTTCCATCACCCATCACGGACCTTGCCTGTTTCTCCACACAGGTTCGCTCCACCCTGTAGACTAAGACTGTTTCGGGGAGCCCTGGCCTCAGATACACACACACACACACACACACACACACACACACACACACACACACGACTTCTTTTCCACATCCCTTCGAGGAACTTCAAATAAGGCCCTGATTGGGCCTGCTTGGGTCACGTGACTGAGGGGCGGGGCTCACCAGGATCACAGAGGGAATAAAGGGAACAACTCCCCGAGAGTTAGACTTTGAAGGCGGAACATGAGGAAGTCTGAGAGGCGGACAAAACAATCGGTAGTTATCACCAAGCCCCAAAGAGCTGAGAGTAGGCTCAAGACCAGGAGGCGGCCAGGAAGGGGGTGCACTGAAAAGAGGGTGATGCTAGGAGCAATGCGCCAAAGTCTTTGCAGAGCCCCAGCTCTCCTAGGCCAGTCTTAGGCCCACCACAGGAAATCCAAAGGTGTGGCTTAGCTTCTTCGTGTCGCCCAGCACAGGAGCCGTGAGGTCGTTCACCTACAAAATCCTGAGCAGCCGAAGCTGGAGTGGGACTTTTACAGTGGGAAACAAACACTGGGTAGAAGCTGGAGACCCAGTCTGGAAACCACTGCTTTACAATCCGGAAGGTCCAGGACTTCCACAACTCCCTCCACCCTCGCTGTGCAGCCAGGAACGGCTCTGAGCTCACGGCAGGAGGAGCAGGCTGATTTTGCTTGCGTCCTTCCTTCTTCATTGCCTATCCTTGTGCATTTGTGAACCAGACGCTCGTAAGTGAGCTCGAGGTACTGTCCTGCCACTTACTATTTACATTCAGCGCTCTGCTTTTGAGATTTACCCACAATGACCTAAGCAGTTCCACGCCATTTCTTTTCATGGCTCTGTAGTCTTCCAACACATGAATATACCACCGTTTATTATCCACTCCCTTATTGATGGTCACTTTGGTTAGTTGCAATTTTTTTTACTGTTTTATTATTTTTTTACTGTTTTACTATGCTTACTGTTTTTGTTATAAGGACGGCTAAACTGAGCGTCTTTGAATATTTTTCTCTCTGTGCACATGTTTCTCCTTAAGCATACATTTTCCCCAGGTACTCCCAGTTGGCTTCCAAAATGTTTGTACTTTATGTTCTTACACTTAGTCCCTGAGAACTCCAGAGAAAACTGTAAAACATTTACATTACACTTTCTAAAGAGACTCTCGTTCAAGTAGTACTAGGAGACAAACCCCCAGACTCTTTGAAGGTAGAAAATGAGGCTTCAGTTAGCCCAGGAGGTTTCTAGGTTTGCTGTGTGAGACTAAGGAGGAATACAGTCATGGAAATTCGATTCCCAGACGCTCTTTGAAGTTAGAAAATGGTAATAACATATTTAGTTTTTTTAAAAAGCACACAAAACTGTCTTCGATTATGTCCCAATGCTGTGCATGCATATGTATCTGAAAAATGGTAGAAGAACTAATAGCAGTGATAACAGCAATAATCGTCCTCCTTTCTGGGTGATTTGTTTTTCTTCTCCATTATTCAGCTTCAGCTGGGAACATGTGCTTCAGGTGACTCAAAGTTTTCAACCTCTACACACATCTGTAAATGACTACAAAAGCCCTGTGAATGTTGATTTGGGGGTTACAAATAAATTTTAGCAAATAAACTCAGAATCCATGAATAATGAAGATGAAATATATATACTTAGGCAAATCAGTGACACAAATTATAAATGGCAACCATATCTGAACAAGACCCTGTAATTAAAACCCAATAATTTTGGGGTAATCATTCAAGGACAGACATTATCTGCCTTTAGTCCTGCTGAAACTCGTTCTCGTCATGACATTTAACTTGATCATGTCCCTCAAAGACCCCATCAATTTAGCCGGTAGAGATTTTGTACCTCTGTCTAGAACACCCCAAGCCTCATGGGTCTCCCTTTTCTCTTTCAACATAAAATACAACCAGGATATTTTGTTTTCAGGAATCTTTTCCTACTTAGAGGAACCAGGGCTGTATAGGTTGGTCTTTGCACTGGTTATTAAATTTCCACTCTACTTATTTTTTGTTGTAAACAATCTCTGAATTTTAAAGTCCAGAAAGGATCCCATGTGTACGCTTTTAATTGGTCTAATTCATCCCTGTGTAAGGAAGAGTAAATTTTAAGAGAAAAATTTTTTAAATGAAACATTGAAGAAAGGAGTTAGCATACCAAAATCAAACCCACCAGTTTAAAAGCTTTAAGACCTCATGCTTAAATTTTCAGGTGTAGCTCTCAAAGATAGATTACTGCAAACACTCTGCCAAGAATGTGAATGAAGAGAGATGATTTGGAAAAACCTGATCATTGCCTCACAGCAGACCCCTGTATACCTGCCAAGCTAATACTGAAACTTCAGACACTATACTTTCTGAATTTTTTTTAATTACAAAATGCTTGATGAACATTATCTTTAAGGTCAGCCTCATTTTCAATGATTTTAGTCATATCCTAGATGGGTAGCTCTTTCTTTTTTTTTTTTTTTTCTATGATTATTCTCAAGTCCTAAATCATTCCAAGATAAAATTGCAAGAAAATGCCCCAAGAACCTTGTGGAAAATCGCCTAGAAACTCGTTGATATGGAAAGGATGAATATTGAACGCGATGAAAGCAATCACTTTGGTGGAGTCCCAGAAGATTTAAATGCATAAACATAAGCCTTGTGATGTTTGGGAACTACAATAGCCAATATAAATAAATCATCTGTAAAACGGTAACCTGAGGGGAAAAAATGCGAGAAGAGATAGGAAAATGAAAGAAATTACTTTTGCCAGTGTGTTTCTCAAATAATGGGAGGAAGGATGAGGAAATAAATAATAGATTGGGTGTTTTTAAGAAGGCTTAGTAACGGTTTAGCACATTGTTTTAAATTTCTGGAATTTTTACCACAGAGAGTTAGAGCTTATATAATCCATGTTGATGAATTGCCTGCCATTTGAATTAACACACATACACACACACACGCACATGCACACACACACGCACACACTTTTCAAGCCAGATCTTTTAAAATCTCCCCTTAAGAAGACCTAGGAAATGGAAAACAACGTGAATTATTGGCTTACTTTACCCAAGTAATGAAAACCATGCAAAATACTTAGCGTTTTGGGGTGCCTGGGTCGCTCAGTGGGTTAAAGCCTCTGCCTTCGGCTCAGGTCATGATCCCAGAGTCCTGGGATCGAGCCCCGCATCGGGCTCTCTGCTCAGCAGGGAGACTCCTTCCTCCTCTCTCTCTGCCTGCCTCTCTGCCTACTTGAGATCTCTGTCTGTCAAATAAATAAATAAAATCTTAAAAAAAAAATGCTTAGCGTTTTGGTGCAAGTATATTTCTGGTGTCAAACCCTCATCTTTAGATTCAACGGCATCAGCACAGCTCTGTCTACAAAATCTCACATGGGACATGGGCAATACAATTAAAGGAATGGTCTGCCTTTGACAGCAATATCAGAAACTGAAACACACAATGACAATTTCACTTTTTTTTTAAAAAATTTATTTATTTATTTATTTGACAGAGAGAGATCACAAGTAGGCAGAGAGGCAGGCAGACGGGGAAGGGGAAGCAGGCTCCCTCCTGAGCAGAGAGAGCCTGATTTGGGGGGGAAATGGAGGGGCTCGATCCCAGGACCCCGAGATCATGACCTGAGCCGAAGGCAGAGGCTTAACCCACTGAGCCAACCAGGCTCCCCTGACAATTTCACTTTTAAATAGATGCAGGGGTACCTGGGTGGCTCAGTCCGTTAAGCATCACACTCTTGATTTCCAGCTCAGATCATGACCTTGGGGTCCTGGGATGGAATCCTACATTACGCTCTGTGCTCAGCAGGGAAGCTGCTTGTCCCTCTTCCTCTGCTCCTACCCACCCCTCTCTCACTCTTTCTAACTCATAAATAAATAAATAAGATGTTTTTAAAATAAAGAAATAGACACAATATGATTTAAAAGTGAGACCACTGCCATGTTTTTAGTTTGGGAGAGAAGTAGTAAGGTAGGACATTGAATGTAGCAAAAAGAGTAACCAAAGAAGCTAAGATCACACAAACTTTAACTCTAAAAGAGTACAGGTCAAATGAGGGCCAACAGTTATAGTGTAGAGTTGCAGGGTCAGATCTGGTTTGTAAAAGATGTAATCTGGAAGAATCATTGCAGAAGAACCAGAAGCTAAGGGGTCAGAAAGGTCAGACAATGTCTGGGATGCTCCATAGTTCTCCTTTCCCTGTGATTCCCTTAGGTCTGAAAACTGGTTTTATTAACCCAATTTCAGTAGAATTTCTTTTTTAATTCTTCAAATTTACTCTTAGCTAAGGTACCCAAAAGCTTTAATTTCTTTCTGAAATTAATTCATTTTTTTAAAGTGTCTTTAAAAGCTCAAAGTCTTTAAAAGATCTGTGTGAATATCAAAATGTTTGTCTCTTTTGCAAATCTACTAACAACAGTCTCGGGAATTAGCCCCAAGTTTATAACCATCAATGGGACCAGCACAAGCAAAGCACAAGTGCTTGGCCAAGTGCTCCTAACGACATGAAAGGCCGCCGGACAGCGAGTCAGCACGCACCTTGAAAGGACGATCATCCATTGCATTTCGAAAGTATGCTGAGTATCTTTAGCGGCTACTTTTCTTGAGTATCTTTAGTGGCTACTTTTCTTGACTGGGTTTTAACTGACAGTGTATGCTCATTTTAACAAATGAGGACGAGGGAGGCAACAGAACGGAAATCTTTATCCATTTGTCCACGACACCACCTGTCCTACAAATGCCACTTACCTAAGTAAGTACGCTGTAAAGGTATATCCAGGTTAATAATCTTTCTCCTCATCACTTCCATTTCAACTCCCCCCCCAACCAACACACCCCACTCCTGCTTTCTTTCTTTTTTTTTTTTTTTGAGATTTTATTTATTTACTTGACAGAGATCACAAGTAGGCAGAGAGGCAGGCAGAGAGAGAAGGGGAAGCAAGGTCCCTGCTGAGCAGAGAACCCCATGTGGGGCTTGATCCAGGACCCTGGGATCATGACCCAAGCTGAATGCAGAGGCTTAACCCACTGAGCCGCCAGGCACCCCACCCTCTCCCACTTTCATGCCGATACTTTGAATGCCAATAATCCAAGTGCTCGCAAGCAGCTAGCTGCAAGTAGCATTTAGCACAGGGTGAAATGCAGTTCAGAAAGGAAGCCGTTATAAGGACTCTTCCTTCTCTTCTCTGGACAGATGAACTTGGGCTGGGTACAACTAGACACGGCATGGGGCTGTGCTCCAGAAGAGGGATTCCACCTCTGTAACTCTTCCTTTTTATGGGGCAAGTATTGGGATGTGCTTGCAAATAGGGAAAAACAACCTTCAGCTTGGGGACCCAAAGGATGAGTGTGGGTGCCTGCTCTGTGACAAGATTCTAGGACCACTATTTGCTAGCATCCGAGAGTCTTGGGGAAAATCGAGTTGGAGTGCAGATTCACCACGCATCCTTGGGGGAGGGATGATCCCTGGCCTAGTGAGCTTAGTGCCAGTAATGAAAAGAGAGACTTAGAGGCCAAAGAGGTAAGCATTTGGTGAAAAATTTTCTTTGTCTTTATGCATGTATGTGTATCTATATCTTTATGTACTTCTAAACATACTATGTATAAATCTGTGTATTATATCCTCCATATATCTATATACTATGTTTGTGACACTCACAACACAAATAGAAAAGGTTTGTTTTTTTTTATATTATCCAGGCAAATAAGGAAATGGGATCCTGCTAGAAACATTATTTTACAATTCATTTTCTCACTACATGTATCATAACCTTCCCTCATCAAAGTTGAGGAAATTAAGGCCCAGAGAGGAATCATTTAGTGACTGAGCAGAACTGAAATCTTTATGCCTTCATCCACTCCACCGCCTGGCCTACACTCTATCTCCCAGCAGCGCAGACCTTGGCTCTGAGATGGGTTTGGCCACTGGGAGACCCTTTCCCCAGTAATGCTTCACAACTTCCCGTCCCCTGCACAAGTGCAATTTCATTCCAGATTCTGCAGAGCTGAAGCATCTGACAAGGCAAGTCAGCCTTTTGTTCCTATTTAGCAAAAGGAAGACAAGTCCCAGGAAGGGTCCCTAGGCCTGAAAGTATCAGATGTGCCAGAGGCAGAATCAGTAGAAGAAATGCTTCTAAAAATTCTATCCTCTCTAATCCGTGTCACATGAGTCTGTATGTATCTCATACAGACACCTATTTACCATAGTGGAAGATGGCAGCTTGGTTTCATGAACCTCAAAGATGACAACACAATCAATTTGTCCCTTCTTAGCCCAATGCTATTGCTCAGTTTAGGGAGATGTCTTCTCTGTGTTTTTATCTTGTTCTGTATAATTTAGACAAAAAAGTCAGAGGACAATTGTCAGACCATTGTATTTCTTGGCATTGTTTAAGAATAGAGAATATGTATACCCATAACGAACTCCTGTTGCTTATCCTTAAATGGATTATGATATTAACAAAGGTACAAGATCTTCTAAATGGACGGTAAACTATTATTGAAACCATTGAGAAACAACATTCTATCAATAACTAGTCTGCTTGCTTCTTCTTTCACCTCCTTTCAATATATTTTCAACATGGTAGCCAGAACAATGCTGTTAAAATAGAAGACGAACTGACCCATTGACTCACAACTATGCTATAATGATGGCAATGCTTTGAAGAAAAATGAAACAGGATAAGGGACTAGAGAGGCCAAGGCACCATTCCAGACAAAGTAGTCAGAGAAGGCCTCACTCAGTAGGCACCACTGGAACAGAGTCTGAACAAAGTGAGAGAGTGAGATGTGGCTAGAAAAGGAGCTGAAGGAAAGACAAGATTTGAGTCCATGGTGAACAAACACCACCATCTCAATGCCCTACTGAGAGAAATGTACTTCTGTATCCATGGGAACTTGTTAGTTTTCTTTCCTACCCAGTTAGCCACACCATTGCATCCTTTATATCTTCTCACCAAAAATGAAAATTTCATATATAACTGAAGCCATCAGCTTCCAAAGTTCTTTCAATGAGCTAAAAGTCCTCTCCTCTGTCCTGCCTCCATCCCTCTCACCCCCTTGCCCAATTCCCTCTCTGACCCTACTTCCTCCTACCCTCCCTCTCTTCACTCAACTCAGCCTCTCTTGGCCTCCTTAGTGTTCCTGGAACTTTCTAGCTTCAGGATCTTTGCACTATGTTATCATTGGTCATTGGTCGTTGGTTGAGAATGCCCTTCCCCCCACCTGTTTTTCATGACTTGCTCCCTCACCCCTTTCTGGTCTTGATTCAAATGTTGCCTTCTCAGGAGTCTTTCCCTGGCTAACCTTTCTAAAATTGCAGCCCCTCCCCACCACATACACTCCATTCCTTATCTCTCTCCCCTGCCTTATTTTTCTCCGTATGGCTTCGTATCATCCATCCAGCATACTTTTTCTATAATAGTCTTATCTAATTTTCTTATCTCTCCACGAGGTCAGGGATTTCTTGTTTGTGGGGTTTGGGTATCGGTTTGTTTCTGGTTTTTTTAGTTGTTTTGTTTTGTTTTGTTTTCTGACTGCTTTATCACCAGCACCTAGGACAGTACCCAGCAACACGTAAGGTACTCAGTAAATACTGGTAGGTTGAATGAATAAATGAGTGACAACGGTACTCAAAAAATGATCAGCTTTTTGACACTGCTTAGCATTTCAGGTAGTCACATCAGAGTCATGGAGACGTGAAGCTGGTTTTTCCAACCAAAAATGCCACAGGCGACAGAAGAGTTAACCCAGGTTTAGTTTAGGACAGGTCAGATGCACTGTAAGTACCCTGTATCAGGGGTTGCCAGGGTCCAGGAAAGTTACAAGGTTTGGATATTAGGCCAGCCAAATATGCCAACGGGAGCCAAGCTACAGATAGACAGAACTCGTGTACGGAGTAGCTCCAGCTGGAGGGCTGTGTAACTCACTAGGGAGAAAGACCTCCAGATCCTCAGTAGAGACTTGCTGAAGAGCGGGCTGGACATGGTTATATTGGCTTCTGGCAGAGCTGCTCTTCCAGACTTCCATCCAACAACTCGCACTATAGTGGGTTCACATCTGGCCTTTTCCCTCCTCCTCCTCTGTACTTTTCAACCAGAGTCCTCTCAGCTCTGCTCCCCCTCAGGATCTTGCTGCTGCCCTCCAGTGGAAGGGTAGATAAGACTTGTTTGTCGTTATTGCAAACCCTATAGCTTCCCCATAACCAGACGGAAAAATGGCCCCACCCAGCCACTAGGAGAACCCTTTGAAGATATTCAGCCCCTTCCTACCATCCTGTAGGCTATCTAACACTCTTTGGTTTCAGTAAATGCTGGTTCATGCATTAAGGATCTTTTACTTATATCTCTGGTCAATACAGAGCATTTCTCCCAGAGTTCTCTGCAAGACTACGGGCATTATACCTTGTCGGTAATGAGATCATGCTCTAGGGAATCTGTGGATAAAAGTAAGCCTGTCTCAGATGTCATGTTTCAGAATCCCAAGTATGAAAATCCATAATTGGCTGCCTCCTTAAGAACAAAGAGAATGATGGCTTGTCTGCTCCAAGAAAGATATGCAAGAGGAACACAAACAAAGAATTGTTGCTGTAGGGAAATGAGATTTTAAAATGACCTGAGAAAACCTGATGGTAGGGTGCCCTGGGGTGAAGGCTGCCAATGTACAAACCAAGCTGGGAGCATGGCTAATCAATGCTTATGCAAATGTTCTCTGTGCCTGTCAGGTCCCTCAGGACGCTGGAGAATTTTGAAGATAATCACCTGTGACACTCAGCCTTTCCTTGAGACACAATTTTAAACAACTGACCTTCTTTCTGAGCTGAGTGGATGCCAAAATTGAATTTCTGCTCAGTTGGAACCAAATTCATTCCTAGCCATCTCTCAAGTGAGTTGGCAAGCATTGCTTTGAATTCTTTGTCCCACTTATGCAAAATTCATTTGGAGTCATTTTGAAATCTTTCGCCTTTGGACTGGGAAGTGGTGAGGAAGCCCCGTGGGTGGGTCAGGTCTCATGTCAACTTCTCTGTCTACACATCTGCTTGGCTTTCTGTTTCCTTAGAAGCCTTGCTCACTTGATATGGGGAGGAAGTCTCCACCCGGATTCACCTCAGTTCCGTGAGTGTTTATTGAGTAAGCACGGTAGGTTGGGGTCTCTGTGACACTCGAGAGCAGGGGGGCTGGGGTTTATGGAGGGTATGATGCAAGAAAGATTCCAAGCTCTGGAATCAGGCTGGCTTCTAATTCTGGCTCTGCTACAGAGCAGCAGGGGGCTTGGGTAAGTTATATATGCAACACGAGAGGGGCACCTGGCTGGGGAACATGTGACTCTTGATCTCAGGGTCATGAATTCAAGTCCCACGTTAGGTGTGGAGATTACTTTAAAAACAATAAAAACAACAACAACCCTCTTAAAAAATATATATGTGACGTGAGCCTTTGTCCCCTCAACTGTAAAACTGGGATAATAATTCCAAATCTGAGGACGTTGTAAACAAATTCAAAAGAGCGTAAAATAGAACAGTGAACAACCTCACAGGCAACACACAATAAGTCATTACACTATTTTCAATGTATTGTTCATCCCGAATCTCTAGAAGCTGATAGCTGAAAAAGGAAAATAAGTGGGGCGCCTGGGTGGCTCAGTGCATTAAGCCGCTGCCTTCGGTTCAGGTCATGATCTCAGGGTCCTGGGATCGAGCCCCGCATCGGGCTCTCTGCTCTGCAGGCTCTGCCCTGCAGAGCAGGGAGCCTGCTTCCTCCTCTCTCTCTGCCTGCCTCTCTGCCTACTTGTGATCTCTCTCTGTCAAATAAATAAATAAAATCTTTAAAAAAAAAAAAGATTTAAAAAAAATTTAAAAAAAAAGGAAAATAAGCCTCACACACTCAAAACAAGTAGAGGATAGCAGAGGCCAAATGATTAAATTCATATAGCCAGTGTAGGAAGGAGCAGAAGGAAAGCAGGCACCAGTTTCAAAATGTATATTAAAGGAAGTAAGTGCTGTGAGCACTGGGAAAGCACATCACGATTCCTGCCTGGAGGTTTCCTTCCCATCATCTATCATCCAAGCCTCGGTGCTCACGTAATTAGAAAATGCAGGCTGTTTCGTTCTCTCCGTGGTGAGGATGCCTAATTGAAATTCCATTGCATTCCAGTCCAATCACAAGAGATCAACCTATAAATTAAAGGCGGTTTGAATCTCTCAGACGAGATGTAACTTTTGACTTTTCTACTTGAAGGAACAGAGCATTATCATTGCTGTTCTAGTGAATAACACCCCTCCACATAAAAGCTTTTCTCCACCCTCGCCACACTCCCGTGGTCTGCAAAACAAAAAAAGACAGGGAAAATCATGCCTGAAGTTTGACAGAGGAGTAGTCTGATTTATTAATAAAATTTCTCCCCGTATGTGTGATTTTATAATGTACCATGAGTCTCTCTTTCTTTAAATATATATATAATATATATGTAATAGTCATATATATGTGTACTAATGTATATGTATGCATATGTAAAAGTAATCTGTGTATGTAATAAAGTATATATGTATGCATATATA
This sequence comes from Meles meles, assembly GCF_922984935.1. Taxonomy (NCBI): domain Eukaryota; kingdom Metazoa; phylum Chordata; class Mammalia; order Carnivora; family Mustelidae; genus Meles; species Meles meles. The sequence goes on from NC_060070.1 coordinate 95,569,244, forward strand.
TGTAATTGTATAATAATGTAGCAACTATTGTCAGTGGACGCTCTATTTAACCTCTACAGAAACCTTTTGCCCACATGAAGTCCCTTAAGGTCAGTGACCCTCTAAATATAAACCCAGTCCATGCAAAACCCCATTTGCGGTTGTTCAGAGCTCCAGGAAGCAGGTGACTTGTGAGTGAAGCAGATATTTAAGGCATCGACTATCCTCCATAAGTGAGCATTTCTGGTTTTCTGACTTGAAAATGTAGATATTTTCAACCTTTTAATTCTAAGCTGCCTTCTGCTTGGTCTTCTCTGCTGGGGCACACACCCTGGGAATGGTGCCTGTCTCGTCCAAGAAAAACATTCTGAGCAGTAGGCCACTTCCTCATACCTCACCTGGGGCAAACCAGTTTGCCGATCTTTGCCTGACATCCACACGTGGAAATGTACACCAAGGGTCACTTTACTGAAGCTCCTAAAATGTCCATTAAAAACCATTTCTCTCTTAGTCTAATAACACCCATCTCTCTTTTAAAACCAGTTTCTGGTCAGTAAAATGCTTGAGTCAAATGATTGTGTAATCAAATTCTTTCCATATCCCACTGACACAGCTTGATGATTTTAATGAGTGATGGCTTGTAACTCTTTCATACAATTTTTTTTTCATCATAAATGATGCCAGTATTTCAAATAGGAATTTCCCCTCTGCGCAACTTTGGCGGACTATATGTTTTCTTTCTTTTTTCCTTCCGAGGTGAGCTTATATTGATTGTGATTTCATAATATCACTGATATGGTGTTCCCTTTTTAAGGAAGTAGATTAGTTGAAGGTGGGTAGAGTGCAGGTGTGTAAAGGAGAAAACACTCTTTTTATATACTTATTGAGTAATTTGCAGAAACCATCTACGTGTGTTCTGTAAGATGAGGGGGCTGAATTGAATGTCGTTTCTGTCTCCCTCAGCTTTAGCATTCTGTGAGTCTAACACCCACTTCACTTGGAACTCCTGGGGAGCGGTCAACAGGTATTAATCATCTCATGAAAATTAATCATTTCCAAAGCCTCTCCCGAGGTCTGGCATGCAGAAGGACCTTCTGTGTTAATAAATGAATTAATCTCCTTGCTTTTTTATATGCTTCACTCCAGTTCCTTCTGAACATAACAAGAATCATACGTTGCCATTAATGGCTCACAGTTCTATTCTAAGGACCACAGAATCTTGAATATTAAATTTTCCTAGTTGGTGTTTTATTCTGTTGCTAGAGGGCACATACCCATACACTAAGGACATACGTCGCACTGACGCTTTTGCTCGAGGTGACCCTGTTCATTAACTCACACGATAAATATTTGCAGAACACCTGCCAGGCAATGTTATTACGATGCTGAACTACACATAGTTTTTTCTATCAAGGATCTTCCAGTATAAAGAAGAAGTCAGACAAGTTAATATAAAGTAAGTGTTATGAAGGGTAAGCTCAGGTACAGTGGGAACTGAGAAGCTGACCCACTCTGAGAACTTCAGGGAAGGTTTCCCAAAAGAAATTTAAAACAAAACAAAACAAACAAACAAACAAAAAAAAAACAACCTCAGCTTAGACTTAGACTTAGACTTAGACTTAGAGCTACCTAGGAGTTAACAAAGTCCAAGAGGGGAGGAGGGGGGTTGGCATTGAAGGCTTTGAGTACTACAAGTTGCTGAGTTGGTGTTTATTTACAGGGCAGCAAAGGACCCTGGGAGGAAGTTCAAGCAAGGAAGTGACATGACCTAAGTTCTATTTTAGAACTATCTCTCTAGCTGAAGTTAGACAATCGGAAAGGGACAAGACCAGCAGCTAGAAGTAAAGGAAGGCTTTTTTTTTTTTTTTTAAAGATTTTATTTATTTATTTGACAGACAGAGATCACAAGTAGGCAGAGAGGCAGGCAGAGACAGAGAGAGGGGGAAGCAGGCTCCCTGCTGAGCAGAGAGCCCGATGTGGGGCTTGATCCCAGGACCCTGGGCTTGATCCCAAGACCCTGGGATCATGACCTGAGCAGAAGGCAGAGGCTTTAACCCACAGAGCCACCCAGGCACCCCTAAAGGAAGGCTTTTTGAGGGACACTAAGGATGAAGATGGGGGCAGCAGCCATGAAGAAATTTAGGTGGATTCTGGATATAAACAGAAAGATAATGAATATTTATGCGTGCATGTTGGAGGGTGATCAGGAAAAGACAAGTCTGAGTTTTGCTTGGAGAAACTGGGTGGATGGTGTGTCATTCACTCTGATAAGAAACATCTTCTAAATCAGTGGTATTTTGGGAGGGGAGAGAAGTGATGATGAATTCCATAGGGTAGCCAAGGGATATCCAAGAGGAGATGCCCAACAGTCAGTGGATTGTGTGGGTCTGGATTTCAGGAGAGAGTTTGGGGTTGAAAATGTAGAGTTGATAGCCATCAACACAGTGATGGAAACTGAAGCTGTTAGAATGTCTGGAGGAGGAGAAGAGAGCTGAGGAACCCTAAGAGTTACCAGGCTTTAAAGTCATTCAAATACTTTGCTTGCTGATTAATGTCACCTGCTCGGTCCCTAGGGCTAAGAACCAGATTGACTCTAGGTCTTAAAGGATCTGGCAAGTCACTCGCCAAAGCCAAGCCCAAGGCACTTAAGGATGTCTCGAATACATTATCAATTATTCAACCAAAAGAATTTGCGAATATGTCTTGATCATATGAGTGTGGAGAATAGGAAATATTAGTATAAAAGACATGAGAGCTAAAGACCCCATGATCTTAATGTGATCCTGATCTTAATGTGAGAACGTTTTTGTTGATTTCATCAAACATTACAGATAGAAGGTACAATATCAAAATAAATCCATCTGGGGTAGAGATCCCTTGTTTGTCACTAAGCTGTTACTGGAGTGGGGGTAGGAGAGGTAGCAAAATTCTCTGCTTTTACCAACTTCCCAAGTCACAGGCACAATTTAATCAAGGAGGAGGAGGAGAGGACAACTGTGGTACATCTGCAAAGAAGAGCACTTAGGTCCCCGATAACAAACTGAAATCAAGAGCTTTTGGCATCATACCTGAGTAGTAGATATATGATGTCTCAATAGCCATAAATGCTCGTCTTGGAAGCATTTTAGTAAGCATGGTGAGGCAGAAATTCTTAACAGATAATAACTCTTTTTATAATTTTATAAAACCCTGGGAAGATTAGAGTTATTTTTTTAGTTTGTTTTGTTTCACATAATCTGAAGTATTCCAGAACCATTTAAGATCCCATCTGTTGAGAATTCCCAAGCTCTTGTCAACTTTAGAACAAATATTTTGATGTATGAAGGAGCTTAAATCAGATAAGAGACCTGGGGGGACGCAGAACCATCCAAAAATTGTTATCTTAAAAGACTTAGTTGTTTTCTTAATCATGCATCTGCTACAAACTCACATTTTTAAAAAGCTGACTTTTTGTAGGCACTCCAGTTCTGAGGATATAATGAATCCCTAAGATTAGACATCTTGGTAAAAATAGACATGCGGATTAGTGGCAAATAATAGAGTACCGAAAATGGAATCATATATCCTGCTTAAAAACCTCTCACGGTTTTGAACTCTTTGAACTTTAACAGGAATCTGGACATTAAACATTGGCCCAGTGATTTTGTAAATAAAAATCCAACACTTTTAATTTTCTTTGCGGAGGGACGTTCTAATGGAAATGAAGCTCTTTTTTTTATTGAAAATGGAGTGTTTGTTATATTTCAAACACTTTACATTAATCAACTCATTCAACCCTTACAGCCTTACAAAGTGGGCACTATTATCAGCCTGATTTTCCAGATGAGTAAACTGAGATCCAGTAACTCCAACCAACTTCCCAAAAGTTGCATAGGTAATAATAGTAGTACTTAAGATCTGGGTTCAAAGTCTTCATGCTTAGTCGCTGTCATCTTGGAGGTAAGATTTCCCCCATGTTGTACACAGAACCACTTGGAGAACTTATTTAAATATCCCAGTTCCAGGCACCTGAGTTTCTCAGTTGGTCAAGCAACTGCCTTTTGCTCAGGTCATGATCCTGGAGTCCCAGGATCCAGTCCCGCATCGGGCTCCCTGCTCATCAGGGGACTGGCTTCTCCCTCTGACCCTCCCCCTTCTCATGCTCTCTCTCTCTCTCATTCTCTGTCTCTCAAATAAGTAAAAATTTAATTTAATTTCATTTAAAAAATAATAAATAAAAAATAAAAATCCCAGTTCCCAAGGGAAACTCTTTCTCCATGCTCTCACAGGTGGACCCATCCTTCCTATCACCTTCTAAAGCCTGTGGATCTCCTACTCCAGTATGTTTCAGACTTGGGGCTCATCAGAATCATCTTTAGAGCTTGTTAAAAATGTGGGTTCTAGATATTAATTTTTTTAAGTTTATTTTCTTATTTTAAGTCATCTCTACACCCAGTATGGGGCTTAGACTCACAACTCAGAAATCAAGAGTCACATGCTCTTGTCACTGAACAAGTCAGGGGGCCCCGAGATTGTAATTTTTTGAAACCTTTGTGATTAGCGCAATGGGAAGCTTCCAAAGTTTTCCTGTTTCTTCAACCCTTCTGTATTTTGAGAAAAGAGGTTTATTGGATCTTTGTATTATACACGATGTATCAAGAGGCCAGGTCTGGATGCTGGGAGGGAGGCTCAGCGGCTCTGCAGCTGTTTCTCATGGAGGTATGGGATGAGGTCAAGCAAAGGAACCATCAGGAGTTCTGATTTCTCCATAAGTGAGTCGTGTACAAGTATATTTCTGCTGAAGACAGACACGCAGAACCCTGCAACACCACGGCAGAATTTTAAGGAGGGAGACAGTCCAAGGGTGCCTGCGTAGCTCAGCCTCCCAGTTAAAGCCTCTGCCTTCGGCTCAGGTCATGATCCCAGAGTCCTGGGATCAAGACCCGCATCGGGTTCTCTGCTCAGCGGGGAGCCTGCTTCCTCCTCTCTCTCTGCCTGCCTCTCTGTCTACTTGTGGTCTTTGTCTGTCAAATAAATAAATAAAATCTTAAAAAAAGAAAAAAAAACAACAACACATGGAGGGAGACAGTCCATAGAGACCCCAGGCAGATGTCTGGTTGGTAGATTCTGAAAGAATTATAACCACCATCTCATTTTATGGTGACTCATTTCTGTAATTGGCTTATTAGTTACACTGTTTTTTAAAACAATTTTAGTGGTTGGCCTTACAGTCTGCCTTCAATAATATAGGACCACTTCATGTATAGTGTGGGAAACTTACAAAACGTTCCTCCAATTGCTTTTTCCTCTCCTTTGTGCTCATGTTTCCACACATTCTGCTTTTTCATATATTATAAACTCCTTTATACACTGTTGGCATTTTCACTCTCAACAATCACTTTAAAAATTCATTAACACTAAAGGGGGGAAAGCCTTTTTAAAAATCTCTGTTTTTACCATTTTGGTGTTATATCTTTGTGTGAATTCAGGTTCCGTCTGACATTGTACTCCTTCTGCCTGAGGATCTCCTTTAACATTTCTACAATACCAGTCAGCTGGCCCTTGCTTTCCTCTGCTTTTGTTTGTCTGAAAATAAATTATTTTGCTTTCATTTTTGAAAGTTGTTTTTACCAAGTATATCATTTCAGGTCGGCAGTTTTTCTCTCAGTTTATGAAAGATGTTTTGCCTTTAACTTTGAGTTTGCTTAGTTTCTGAATGAGATGACTCTTGTGGAGTTTGTTTGTTTGTTTGTTTTAAAGATTTTATTTATTTATGTGACAGAAAGAGAAAGAGCACAGAAACGGGGGGAGTGGCAGGCAGAGGGAGAGGGAGAAGCACGCTCCCCACTGAGCAGGGGGCCCAATGCAGGGCTCCATCCCAGGACCCTGGGATCACGACCTGAGCCACCCAGGCACCCCTGATGAAGACTTTTTTAAAAGCTCTTTAAAGAAAAAAGATTTTATTTATTTATTTATTTGACAGACAGAGATCACAAGTAGGCAGAGAGGCAGGCAGAGAGAGAGGAGGAAGCAGGTTCCCCGTTGAGCAGAGAGCCCAATGCGGGGCTCAATCCCAGGACTCTGGGATCATGGCCTGAGCCCAAGGCAGGGGCTTTAACCCACTGAGCCACCCAGGCGCCCCAAAAGCTCTTTGATTATAACTCTTTGATTTTTAACATTTGATGAGTTATTTAGGCTTCCCTGGAAATTCAAGGAAACACTTTAATCACTAAATACATCAAGTCTAAACTCCTCGCCCTGGTGTTTTTCTTGCTAGTATTATATTGTTAGTATCTGGCAGGCCTTAAGACAGTCCTATGCTTGTTTTGTTCTGTACTCAACCAGGGTGATATGGCTCTTTCAATTATGATATATAATTTATATTTATTGAATGAATCTCACTTTTCCAATCACTGAGGAGACGAATTCCCGCTTGGTCTAACATCCTGGCATTTTATGGAGAGTGCTCAGAAGAAGGCTGTGTGAAGTGCAGCGTTCTGAATGTTCTCACTTCATACAGTTGTATCCAGACTGTAGCAGGGGGTAGGACCAGGGGCTGATGACTCCCTCTCTCATCTGTTTTGTCTGGGCTTCTGGGAAGGCAAGAGTCGGGACCATTAAAGTGGAGGGGAGTTTACGCGCATGAAGCTTGGGAAATGATGTGGAAAAAACTAGAAGAGAAGTAGGTGATGCGTCACTGTCCCTCCTGTACAACCTCTTTGATATGTCTTTCTACAGACTGTGAGCCCCTGTCTCCTTGCACTTTCTACGGTTACATTTGTGTGGGGGTGTTTGATTAGTGCTCGGATTCTCCAGATATAAGTCTGGGAGTTTGTGTTCACTGTTTATTCTTCATCTGAAGCAGTGCCTGGTATAGAATAAACACTTAACAGATACTTGTCAGATGAATGAATGAATGAATGACCTCATCACTCATTCCTGCTAGAATCAGATTCCAAGGAGAGATACATAAAACTGCAAATAGGGCAATGTTGATAATGCAGGAGGTTATACATGTGGGGCCTGTGGGCATGTGAGAAATCTCTGTACTCGATTTTGCTGTGAACCTGAATCTGCTCTAAAAACTAAAGTCTATTTTAAAAACCTCAAATCATCATTTAATTGTTTTTCTCACTAGATGATGGAGATGAATAATTTCCAGCTACTGTTACACATAGTGTGGCTTTATAATACAAATACAGTTTTGAGTAGTCGAAAACTTTTGCTGTAGTGAGTCTCTGCTCTACAAATGCCATGATCTATCTGGGGCACCAGGCTGATCAGTCAGTAAAGCATGTGATGCTTAATCTCAGGGTCGTGAGTTCAAGCCCCACATGGGGTGCACTGCCTACTTAAAAAAAAAAAGAAAGAAACTGTAACTATGTCATGATATTCTACTACTGACTAATATTATAACCTGTCCTTCATGCAATAGAGATTAAGCGGCAGCCTGGGGGCAGGGAGGAGAGGTACGACTTCACAAGGCACCGTCTACATGGGTCATAAGTATGTTTTTCCTTGGAGCCATGCAGTAAGGTCATTCTGGTTAGGGTCCTAGGTAAAACAACCTGGCTGATGATGGACTTTGTGAGACTTTGGGGCTAGGATTGAAAATGAGGAGTTTTCTTTTTCTGGGTGGCTCAGTCTGCTAAAGGTCTGCCTCCAGCTCAGGTCATGATCCCAGGGTCCTGGTATCGAGTCCCGCATGGGGCTCCTGGCTCAGTGGGGAGCCTGCTTCTCCCTCTACCTGATGCTCCCCCTGCTTGTGTGCACACTCTCTCTCTCTCTCTGTCACAAATAAATAAATAAAATCTTAAAACAAAAAAAAGGGAAAGGAGGAGCTACTTCAAATAAGGGCAAAATTTTTTTGGAAGCTGAGGGAAATGTTCTAAGATTGGATTGTTCTTGAGGTGCATGGCTGGTTCAGTTAGTAGAGTATGTGACTCTTGATCTCAGGGTCATGAGTTCAAGCCCCATGTTTGGCAGAGATTACTTTAAAAAACTGGATTATTGTGATGGTTGCATAACTTTGTAAATCTACTAAAAGTCATTAAATTGAGTGAATTTTATGTTGTGTAAATTCTTCAATTAAGATGCTTTTTAAATTTTTTAATTTACTTTATTTTTTTTAAGATTTTATTTATTTATTTGACAGACAGAGACCACAAGTAGGCAGAGAGGCAGGCAGAGAGAGAGGAAGGGAAGCAGACTCCCTGCTGAGCAGAGAGCCCGATGTGGGGCTCGGTCCCAGGACCCTGGGATCATGACCTGAGCCGAAGGCAGAGGCTTTAACCCACTGAGCCACCCAAGTGCCCTAAGCTGCTTTTTTTAAATAAACATTGTGTTCAAGGAAGTCTCTTCTATCCCTGCATTCAACCCTAAAGATAATAAATTATCTTTATTTGTTCTTGATTTATCCTACCAGTTTTCCTGTGACAAATCAGCAAATACCTACGTATTAAGTGATATCTTAAGTGATTTTAAGATGTTGCCTTATGTTTCAGGGGTTCAGTTGGTTGGGCAGCCAACTCTTGATTTCAGTTGGAGTCATTAATCTCAGGGTCTTGAGATGGAGCCCTGCGTGAGCTTCTCTCCCCCTTCCTCCTCCTCTGCTCCTCTCCACACTGGCATGCAGGCACGTGCTCTCTCTCTCTCTAATAAATAAATAAATAAAAACTTTTAAAAAAATGTTGACTTAAATACTGGTGATTGAGAAAAAATGGATCTAATTGAGAGACGAGGAGAAATCCCCATTAAACTTTATGAGGAAAGACGAGCAATTCTGAGGAACACAAAAGTTTTAAAATTTATAACATTGGTTTCAATGTGCCTCATTATATGTGAAACATATGCTTTCCATTAACTTGAGTGAGGGAAGTTACAAATTAAGAAAAAGAAGAAGGACAGAGAGGGAAATAACAAAATTGCCTAGCGGAAAAGCAGGAAGAATAATTTGCAACAGTGGGGAGGGAAGGTTATAAGAGGAGTTTGGGGTGTGTGTGTGTGTGTGTGTGTGTGTGTGTGTGTGCGCGCGCGCGCGCGCGCGCGCATCTTTAATGTGATTTACTGAGCTGGAACAGTGACTATCAAAAAGAAAATCTGGTATATTACAAGTTCACCGTGCATTTGAAGGAGAAAGAAGGCAGGCAGGCATTGGACAGTTCCCCATATTAGCCACTAGGTGGTGACATCCACTCAAGACGGTTCTCTTCTCAGATCCAGGAAAGAGGAGGTATGGCTATAAGTACACAATAGTTGAAAGTATAGTACACTTTTTTTTTTTAACAGACTTTATTTTTCGAGCAGTTTTAGGTTGGCAGCAATGTTGAGCAGAAAGTCCACAGATTTCCCACGCACCCTCTGCCCTCCCCCACATACACTGCCCATTATTAAGATCCCCCACCAGAGCGTGGCCTTCATTATAATTGGTGAACCTCTGTTCACACATCATTATTAGCCAAAGTCTTCCTTTTACACTAGGGCTCATTCTTGCTGTTGTACATTCTATGCTTTTGGACAAATGTTTAACGACATGTACGTACCATTAGAGCATCCTACTGCACGGTTCCACAGCTGAAAATGTCCTGTGCTCTGCCTCTTCATCCCTCCCTTCCCAACCCCTGATATTTTTACTGTCTCCATAATTTTGCCTTTTCCGGAATGTTAGATAGTTGGAATCATATGGCATTTAGCCTTTCAGATTGGCTTCTTTCACTTAGTAACATGTATTTAAAGTTTCTCTGTGTCTTGTTATGGCTTACGAGCTCATGTATGTGTAAATCTAAGAATACAAGCCAGACAGGTAAATGAAAAGCAAGAACTCCTCTATGGTTAACATTAACTTTTCCTCTCACTAAATCTTCCAGTTGAGGAATTTCCTGACATGAAAATGGGTTTTAAGGGTGCTTGGGTGGCTCAGGCTTTAAGCGTCTGCCTTCAGCTCAGGTGATGCCTGGGATCGAGCCCCACATTGAGCTCCCTGCTCTGTGGGAAGCCTGCTTCTCCCTCTCCCTCTCCCACTGCTTATGTTCCCTCTCTCACCGTGTCTCTCTGTCAAATGAATAACAAATCTTGAAAGAAAGGAAGGAAGAAAGGAAGGAAGGAAGGAAGGGAGGAAGGAAGGAAGGAAAAATGGGTTTGGTCTCCAAAGTGAGAAATGGTAAGACATTTTGTCTTCAAGGCAAAACCTAGTTAAACTGTAGTTTTGTTGTCAGTACTTAAGAAATTAATCATCACACTTTGCAGCGTTTCCATGGGGAAGGTTTTGATACATGAAGCATGCCAAGAGACTATGGTCTCGTCACCCACTCCACCAGGTGGTGGGGATTCCTTCAGCTTCAAGACAGAGTGACAAATTGTCGTACGCCGAGGGGAAAAGGTATGGTGGGCTCCTTTTTTTCTTCCCCCTTCATGAGGCAGGTATCGTCAGCTTTCATTTTCAATGACGTCTCCAAGAGGATTTTAGTCCTCCCAGTGTCCCCTACATCAAAAAATGTATGTGACTCCATGATGGCCTTAACATCCCATAACCTTTTTAAAGTTTTCCAGGGGCTTTTTGTTTGGTTAAGTTTGGGTTTTTTGTTAATTATAACAGGAAACGGATAAAACACCAAAGAGAAAGTTGCAAAGTTTCAAACAATGCTACAATAAATAGTCTCCCAAAGCGAGTTGTCCCTGGTATTCATTGAAATGTGAATGAATTCAGCTTTGATCTTTCTCCTTCTTTTATAGTCCCTCTTAGCTTCGTTCTTGGATGCCCTCCCCAACTCCTATCCTGGCCTCCCCTTCGACCTCACCTCCTTCTTTTATTTAATACTTACAGGAAAAGCTGTAGATATTTATAGAGGTTTTGGGATATAAAAGGAACTAAATGAGCTCTAATTACATTCAGAAGAAAACAGATTTTTGGCCCAAGTTTTCCTTCAGGAGGAAGGGAGTTAGCGGGGGCCTTTCCTTACTGGAGCAGGAGATAGGATCAGACTTAGACCAAAACCACAAGATACTACAGATAGACATCCCACAGTCACAGGATGGGGGCGATGTGGTGCTTAATATATGCTCCATGTCCTGTAAATCCTATCCTATAGTATTGAAGTTCTGCCTCCTTGAGAAATCTCCTCCTATTTAACTATGCAATCCATTTGAATTAGGTTGTTTTTTTTTTTTTAAGTCTGAATTAAATATTTGAGGCAGACCTTGTCAGTGCCTCAGCCTTTAGTATGTCCAGGTGACAGATAAGGATCCTTTTGCCCAAAGACTTTATCAAGCCACAGGCGTCTACTTTGCTGCACCTGCTCAGGGGAATGAGTAGATGTTTAGGGAGTAGCCTTTTAAGAAAGGCTGATGGGAACTGGTGGACCCGTTTTCCTTTTCCTTCACCCAACCAGGGAGTTAGCTCTCAGGTTGTGTTGTGCTGGATCCCAGAGTTCCCAACCAGATCACGTTTCATCTGTGCATTAGCATAAACCGTCTTGCTTGTCTTCTCTTGACTTTCTTCCCCACTTGCTGACAATGGTTCCGGGGATCCCAAACAGACTACTCACTCTCAAACCCTTGTCTCCCAGGATCTGCTGTTAGGAAAGTCCAGATTAAGAACATATAGACAAATGTGTGTATTTTTTTAATTGTGCTAAAATATGTATAACACAAAATTTACCACTTCAACTATTTTTCAGCGTATGATTCATGGCATTAAGTACATCCACACTGTTGTGTAATCATCATGACAATCCAGCTCCAGAACTTTCTTATCATCCCAAACTGAAACTCTCTACCTGGTAAATAATAACTCTGCGTCACCTCCTCCCAAGTCACTTTACTGCCCCAGCTTCTCAGCCCTGGTATCTACTGTTCGACTTTCTTCTCCATAAATCTGACTATTCAGGTACCTCATAAAAGTGGATTTATGTACTATGTGTGCTTTTGTATCCAGCTCATTTCATTTAGCATAACGTCTTCCAGGTTTATCCATGTTGTAACCAAGTGTCCTTTTTTTTTTTTTAAGATTTTTTTTATTTATTTGACAGACAGAGATCACAAGCAGACAGAGAGGCGGGTAGAGAGAGAGGGGGGGAAGCAGGCTTCCTGCTGAGCAGAGAGCCCAATGCCGGCTCCATCCCAGGACCTTGGGATCATGACCTGAGCCGAAGGCAGAGGCTTTAACCCACTGAGCCACCCAGGCGCCCTAGCATGTGCCCTTTTTTAAAAACTGAAAATATTTTATTGTATGCAGTACTATATCTGGCTTATCGATTCATCCGTGGATGGACATTTATTTCTACCTTTTGGCTATTGTGAATAATGCAGCCGTGAACATTAGTATACAAGCAGCTGTTCAGGTCCTTGCTATCAATTACTTCGGTATATAGCCAGAAGTGGAATTGTTGGATAGTATGCTAATTCTACATTTAGTCTTTTGAGGAACCTATACTGTTTTCCATAGTGATTGCCCTATTTTGCATTCCCACCAGCTATGCATGAGGCTTCAATTTTTCCACCTCTTTGTCAAGACTTGTTATTTTCTGTTTCTTTCTTTTTTGTAATGGCTATTCTAATGGGTGTGAGGTGGTATCTCATGTGGTTTTGATTTGCATTTCCCTAATGATTAGTGATTTGGAGCTTTTTTTTTTCCAGGTACTTATTGGCCATTTGTATATCTTTTTGGGAAAAAGGTCAAGTCAAGCCTTTTGCCTGTTTTTTAGTCAGGTGATTTGTCTTATTGAGATGTGGGACTGAGTTCTTTATATAGTCTACATATTAACCCCTTGTCTGATGTATAGTTTGTAAATATTCTTTCCCATTCTGTGGGTTGGCTTTTCACTCTTGATAATGCCCTTTGATGCACGGAAGTTTTTAATTTTTATAAAGTCCAATTTGTCTATTTTTTTGTTGTTGCATATGCTTCTGGTGTCATAGCCAAGAAATCACTGCCAAATCCAATGCCTTGAGGATTTTCCCTGATGTTTTCTTTTGAGAACTTTATAGTTACAGGTCTTATGTTTAAATATTCGATCCATTTTGAGTTAATTTTTGTATATGGTATAAAGTAAGAATCCAACCTCATTCTTTGGCAAATAATGTGATCAGTAAGTTAATTTTTAAAATAAATAAAGCCTCAACGATTATAAAATAACGTGAATAGTTTTGTTAAAGACAAGGGGGAAGGATCTACTATCTTTAGTAGTCCTCCTCCATTCTTATTTACATGGTGGATTTCTGGTCAATTATCCGTGCCAATACAAAAGAGCTCATTCAAAGACAGGTAGGGAGTGATAATTCTGAAGTCTGTGGGGACTAAATAATGAGGACTGCATGTACACAGATGAGTGGTTTTAACGTCAGTATCTCTTTCCTGACTTTGGAGGGGCAGATTATAACATTTAAGGGATGAAATTCTTCATAAAGGATATGAAGAGGGGTGCCTGGGTGGCTCAGTGGGTTAAAGCCTGTGCCTTCAGCTCAGGTTATGATCCCAGGGTCTTGGGATGAGCCCCGAATCGGGCTCTCTGCTCAGCAGGGAGCCTACTTCCTCCTCCTCCTCCTCTCTCTCTCTCTCTCTCTCTCTCTGTCTGCCTCTCTGCCTACTTGTGATCCCTCTCTGTCAAATAAATAAATAAAATCTTTAAAAAAAAAAAGGATATGAAAAAACAAAACATAGTTCAATAATGTGAGCAAATGAGAAGTGTCTGGTTGGCTCAGTCAGTAGAATATGTGACTCTTGATCCTGGGGTCATGAGTTCTAAGCCCAGATTGGTCATAGAGCTTATTTTTTTAAAATATAAGCAAATTAGGAAAAAAAATTCTTAAAAGATGAAAGAAAGAAAGGAAGGAAGGATGGATGTAGGAGCAAGTCTTGCTCTGAGGTCTTAACAGTAAACCTCCAAACGTTTTCTTTTTAAGCTTCAAATCATTCCCAGGTTTTGTGAAAAATCTGTCTTTCAGATTTAATGTTTTATATCTTTGGGGAAACATTAGATAATAAGTTTGGTTTAAAAAGTCATAAAGAAGGGGCGCCTGGGTGGCTCAGTGGATTAAGCCGCTGCCTTCGGCTCAGGTCATGATCTCAGGGTTCTGGGATCGAGTCCCGCATCGGGCTCTCTGCTCTGCAGGGAGCCTGCTTCCTCCTCTCTCTCTGCCTGCCTCTCTGCCTACTTGTGATCTCTCTGTCTGTCAAATAAATAAATAAAATCTTAAAAAAAAAAAAGTCATAAAGAAGAAAGAAACAAAAAGAGTTTAGAAAGCTCTTTTAATAGAGAATACTGGAAAGAGTTTTCAAAGCCTGGAGTTACCTAATGAAAAATTAGTGTTACAATGAGTCACTAAGAGGGAGATAACAATTTAGAAAGTAAAAATAAGTAGAAGGTCAGGAGTAAACATTTTAGAACCACACATTTCCTCTTTAACCAAAGTTGTCCTCCCCTTGGCTTTTTTCTGCACTCTAAAGTTTTAAAACGATAATATTTCCTGCAAAGGAAAAAAACAAAGGAACGGGTACATAGAGTCAATCCATTTTCTAAATGTCTTCCCTACACTAAGTATGATTATGCTTTGCGACCAATTAAAGAAGAGGTATTTCCCTCAGTGATCAGGCTCCCTGGCTTGGCTGTTACTGCTTCTCTTCCGGAAATGCTCTGAGTGTGTATCAGCCTGGCAAACCCTTCTTCCCCTTGGATAATCATTAACCAGCATATCAAATCCCAGTCACTTACAATTAGATCGTGTTGACTTTCCCTTCCAGAAGCACAGCAAGAGTGAAAAAGGAAGGAGGTAATTTAAAAGCAGGCTTCTGTTTCTTCTGACCTTCTAGAGCTGGATAACTTTGGCATGCTTTCTTCATTTTTCCCAAGAAATAGCCCAAAGATTGTACAATTTGACATCATGGTATTTATAAACAATTATAAGTTTCCCTTAGAGACCCTATGCCCCAAAGGAATAACACATTGATGAAAGGCAGGAAGACAAAATAAAAAGGCAGCAAGAAGCCAAGATATATTTATTAGATACGTTACTTAGTTTTGTGCTTAGCAATGATGCCAAATATAATGTTTCTTTAGCCGAGTTTGGCTTTAAGTTTCTTAGAGTTCAACTTCCGTATCTCCTGCTTCTGATCTTGGAAAATATTTTATCAACATACTAAGAAAAAAAAAAAAACCAGCAACCCCCTCCCCCAGCTCCATCTTTCTCATCTGTATTTTGGATGTTATTCTGTGTCCCCTTAAAGAGCAAGCAGGTGAGATTCCTGGCCCCTCCTTGCCCTTCCCTCCATCAGCTAGCTCCAAAGCTGGCGAGCAGTTAGGAATGCAATGTAGCTTCTAGGGGGTTGTATCAGATGCTCAGTTAATCACGGCATCAGGGTTCAAATATTTAAGTGTCCAGAAGACAGCTGTGGGCGGCTGAAGCACCATGCTTCTGAATTCTGAGTCATCTCCCTGGAATGAAAGACACACTGCGAACGTGTTCGCACCCACCCAATCTATCTCAACTGCTAGAAGTTGTCTCAGACAAAGCTGGTATTGCACTGCCCTGGTCCTTAGGTTTTTCCTTCCCAAAAACAAACTCTTCTCACTGGGAGGACTCAGACCTATTTGCTAAAAAATCTGAACCATCAGGAAGTTTAAAAAAAAAAAAAAAAGCCTGTCCTTCTGTGGTCCACTTGTTTCAGCACACAAACGCTAAAACTAAACTTTAACCTAGAGTCTACTTCAATCTATCCAGCTATATTGCAAAATGTAATATATATATTTTTTAGTAATGAATTAAAACACTGGCAGTTGGCACTGATTGCTAATACTCCTTTGCTTATGTGCATAAACCTACTCTGAATTACCATAGACATTTGCCTTCGTGATGTCATCCCTCCACCATTTTGTTTCTGGATTGTCGTCCTGTGGCATAATTTAACTTGGGCTTCAGTAATAAAATGCATTAGAATTTAATATGGCTGGGTAAAATAACAAATAGTAAAAATTATATTGAAAGCGAAATATTTGCATTGTTTATCATTATTTTATTTTCTTTTTTTATTTTTTCCATTTTATTTATTTTTTCAGCGTAACAGTATTCATTTGTTTATCATTATTTTAAAATTGTTTTCTCTATTGAGTTCATTCCCTGATAAATATTTACATATAGTTTAACTATGTGTGTGTACAATAGTCACTTTTTTTTTTGTGAAAGAGAGAGAGAGAGAGAGCAAGAGCATAAAAGAGAGTGAACACGAGTTCAGTGCAGGGGGAGAGGCAGAGGGAGAGAGAGAGAAAATCTGTAGCAGGCTCCACACCCAGCACAGGCTCAATATGACCGCCCTGAGATCATGGCCTGAGCTGAAATCAAGGGTCAGACACCCAACTGACTAAGCCACCCTGCTTAGCAACAACTCTTACTAGTTATTATCCCTACTTCGGCCCTACAATCTCCACCCTAAGAAGTATTTGAAAGGGGAAAAAAGTGTGTGTGGGAAGGGTGTTGAACAGATCAATGAAATGATATAGATGATCAATGGTCGGACCAGGACTGGAGCATATCTTTGTCCTTCAGTTTGCTTCTTAACATACTCTGACTGATCAAGGTAACCCATTACCCAAAGTAAAATAAAACCAAACACTCCATTCACGGGGTATTTATTATTCTCCACTACTGATTTTTTTTAAAGATTTATTTATTTATTTATTGAGAATGAGAGAGAGAGAGAGACTAGAGGGAAGGACAGAAGGAGAGGGAGAGAGAATCCCTAGCAAACTCCACCCTGACCATAGAGGCCCAAGCTGGGCTCGATCCCAGGAGCACAAGACCATGACCTGAGCCAAAACCAACAGTTGGACCTTTAACCAGCTATACCATCCAGGCGCCCCCTCACTGCTGATTTTTTCCCCCCAGAATTCAGCATCATCCTCTGTATAATACATCATTTCCTTGCGTTTGTTAACCATGTCTAACTATCTTTGCACAGGGGTTTTGTTTGTTTTTGTTTATCGGTTTGTTTTCAGGTCTATGCCTCAGGCAACTCAGCAAAAATCCTTATTATTATTGCTATGAAACATCACTGGAGCAGGTTTGAGTCTGATGTGACTCTGTCCACCTGTGCTCTGTACAAAGTTTCCTTGTGAGAAAACCTTATTACATCTGACTTGGTTTCACCAATAACATTTTCTCCAGCATTTGCCACAAAACAATATGAAAGAGAGGTTCCCGGAACTACTTATACACTTGTTTTGAGAACTGTGTCTGACCTCCCCCAAATCTCATCTAATCTTATCATGGAAAGGGAAGCAAAACTTGTCAAGGTTTAAGTTCCCTTATCTGTCACATAAGGGAACTAGGCAAAATGACATGAAGATCTTTTGAGCTCCATGAATGCTGATTTTTATTTTCTGTAATATTTTAAGACCATACAGCCACAGAAATGGGATGTATCTTTAGAGATTTATTTTGCATACTTGCTTCTAATGAGATTTCTCCTTTCAAAAGAACTTGATTTTCCCTATCCCAAACTCCTTACTCAGGGTAGTTAGAGATGGCTTTATATATATCAAATAATCCACGGAGCAGTTCATTTCTATGGAATAAAACAAGAACCCAGACTGGAACCTAAGTGTCTTTCTTTGGGTTTCTGAAAATGTTAGAATGAAGTCCAAATTTGCAATGTTTCCAAGTTCAGTGCTAAATATTATATTTTTATATATGTTGGACAGACCGTGCTCCGATGATCATTCTCCCTCTTGTTTGGTGACCAGAGAACTAGATCTGATTTGTCATTTACATTTCTTGTCAATGTAATGCAGGAATTGTGTCCCCGGGTGAGTCAGTCTATGATGTTTACTGAGTGAATAATAGCTACAGCTTTCAAAGGTAGGTGTATGAGGAAAAAGAAAGGACATAAAAGATATATACCTTTGGGGCAGCTTTCAATCTCAGCAAAAATAGAGACAGATACCTTTGCTTTATCTAAACTGCTGAAATTCACAATTACACGCAGTAGTTAGTGACATTATACAAAGTTAATACTGTGTGACCAGCTGAGGTTATTGAAACAACTGAGACGGGTTGAGCTGAAGAAAAAATCTTTTTTGGAGCAATTTTAGTTTTAAAGTGAGGGAGGGCCTTGTGTAGGTGGAGAAGGAGAGGCGTTATGGGACGGAGGAATGGTATACGGTATGACCCTGAGACAGGTGAGAGTATGCGGAGAATTATAGGTGATTCAATTTAGAAGGAATAGCAAACTGACTTTCCGGTTTTGGTATCTTATTAACTCTCATTCATTTCTTCATAGAAAATACTAAGTACCTACTATGTAACATTTATTGTGCTTGACGACATTTAACTAGCTACAAATATCACTACTGTGAAGATGAATTCCAAAGAAACAGCCTCCCTTTTTGACCCCATTTTTGTCCTCTCATACTGATGTGGCTTTGGAATATAGGTAAAGGTCGGTGGGGTGAGGTCCGGAGCCAATAACGAAGAAAGAAGTCTTGAGACGTCTTTGGTGCAAAATGGTGGTTTATTAAAGCACAGGGACAGGAAAGGGGCAGAAAGAGGGGCTGCCCAGAAGCTATGAGGGATGGTTGATTATATATTATGGGGTTGGGGGGGGCAAGGAAAAGGAGGTTTCAACAGAGCTGTCATATGCTAAAGAAGACCTACCAGATACAGGAGGCCTTGCCATTGTCAAGTTAAGGTTGTTTTTCCCCTCTAGCAAAACATTAACATTAAGATAGCCAGGAAGAATGTCACATGTGTCCCACCCAGGAGCGGGGGTGGGGGAGGTTGCTGGGCGTCAGCTTATGCTCTGTCTTCAGCCAGCCTTCTGCTCCCTCATCAGTACCGAGCACTGATGTCACTCTCTCACGGAAGGAAGTCTTACTTAATTTCAGTCTGCCGTAAATCAGCGTAACTGTTAGCTGGTCAGACCACCTCATATAATCCCAGAGAAGGGCCAACAAAAACTCAATTAGAGTGATTTATTCAAATAGGGATTTGTTTACCTAAAAGAACAAGAATCCGAGGCTTTACTATGAGAAAGTAGGCATCCTTCGTTCCCCAGCTTCTTCTCCATTCCTTAGTACTGGCTGCTGTGGTTCCAAGCACTAAATGCATTCCAAATATAAAGAAATAGGAAGCCAAGAATTTCTATTTATCTCTATCTCATCTGCCAAACTGAGCCACATGGCCAGCCTTAACCACAAGGCAGTCTAGGAAGGGAAGATTTTTGGTTGAGGAAACAGTAGGGAGAAGAAGGCTGGATGGATGTTGAGTGTGCCCTGCCACAGATTCCAACTCCAAAGTTCTACCTCCCCTTTCTTTTTTCTCTGTGTGAGCTGCAGTCATTCGTAAACACGTCTACAACTGCTGATGGATGGGCTGAATATGCATGTTTGGGAGTGAGGGTTGCTTCTGATCAAAGAAGAGCTTCATGCCACCTGGCTTCAGACAGAATAAACCAAAAATACTCCAACCTGTCCCTGGGAAGATTTACCTCTCCCTAGCATTTTTATGCTAAAATTCTGGTTTATTGTTTTGTTAAAAATATGTCTGTTGCCTTTCCAGACTGAAGCTACAGTGAGAAAAAGCTATTTCTATTCCTTTGTTCTCCACGGATGGCAGACTACCAGAGAAGAGATTGGGAACAGGATCACTCTTCCAGGGTGGATATTTACATTTGGACAGATAATTATCCCATCAGACTCAACAGGTGTAAAGCTCACATCCTTATCTTATTCTTGCCCTTCTGGAACTACTTCCTAGCCTCTACAAATGCTTCCCTTATCTGGCTTCCCTATTTTTGTTACTGGCACTATTTAATCGCTCAACCCCAAAGCTCAGTCCTATCGACAATTTCTCCATTGCATCCTTCCTTATAGCCCCTGGAAGTCCCAAAAGGAAAGAAGCAAGAGTATGGTGCTAAAAATATGTTTGAAGACGGGCACCTGCCTGGCTCAGTCAGAAAAACATGTGACTCTTGATCTCAGGGTCAAGAGTTCAAACCCCACATTGAGTGTGGAACTTACTTTAAAAAAGTAATAAAAATAAAAATGTGTTTCAAGAAATAATGGTTGACACTTAACAAAAAAGGATACATAAAAAGAATACTTGAAAAGATACTTGATATGGTTAACCATTAGTGAAGTGAAAATTAGAACCATAATGGAATAGCAATCTCAAATCTGTGAAAATGGCTTTAACAAATACTGGCATTACCAAGTGCTAAACTCTCTCACACACTGCTGGTGGGAAAACAAAATGGGCCAGCCATTTTGGAAAGCCATTTGGCGGTTATTTACAAAGTGAAACATAGCCCTGCCATATGACCCCGCAATCCTCTCCAGCGGTACTCACCCTAGAAAAATGGAAGCTATGCTCACACAAAAATCTGTACATGAATGTTTTTAATTGCTCTATTCATAATTGCCACAAACTGGAAACGACCCAAATGTCCTTCAGTGGGCGAATAGCCAAACAAGCTGTGGTGCATTCATCCAATAAAATACTACCCAGCAATATAAAGAAACAAACGACTGAAACAGGCAGCAATTTGGATGCATCTCAAAAGCGTTATGCTGAATGAAAGAAGATAGTCTCAAAAGCATATGTACTATAGAAATGCATTTATATCATTCTCAAAAGGACAGAGCTATAGGATTGAAGAACAGATCAGTGATTGCCATTGTAGGACTGGGACATGGTGTGACTATAGAAGAATAGCCTGAGAGGCTTTGGGTGGGGGAGGGGAGGGTTCATGGAACTTTTCTGTATCTTGATTGTGGTAGTGGTTTTACTGATCTCTACAATTATGTCAATGTTCATACAACTGTACACCGAAAAAGTACGTCTTAATATATCCTAATTTAAGAAGGGGGTATCATTGTAATAGCAGTTACTCTTCACACAAACAATTCAACGGATGGAAGAAGAAGAGAGCTATTCTAGTGAACTCTCAGTAGAAAGCTACTCTAGTGAACTGGCCATGGGTGGCTGCCAGAATGCTACAGAAAGAATGGAGAGGATTGGCTAATCTGGACATTTGGTTAAGTGGAAGTGTGTTAGGACAGCCTCTGCTCCACTTCTATAATTTCACTCTTTTTTTAAAGATCTATTTATAATTTGAGAGAGAGAGAGAGCGTGGGAGCAGGGGGAGGAGCAGAGGGAGATTCCCCACTGAGCGTGTAGCATGATGAGGGGGCATGACCCCTCAGACCATGACCTGAGCTGAAAGCAAGAGAGATGTCTAACCAACTGAGCCACCCAGGTGCCGCTTTACACTCTTCCTTTAAACACACACACACACACACACACACACACACACACAACAATATTTTGATAGTTTGAATTCTCAAATTAAAAAAAAAAAACTGTAGAAATGTCCTTCATCCTTCCTTTTAAAGATTTTATTCATTTATTTATTTGAGAGAGAGAGAGAGAGCACGCAAACACACAAGTAGGGGGAGGGGCAGAGGAAGAGGGAAAGCAGACTCCCCGCTGAGCAGGGAACCCAACGCAGAGCTTGATCCAGGAACCCACGATCATGACCTGAGCTGAAGGCAGACTTAACCAACTGAGCCACCCAGGAGCCCCCTTCTTCATCTTTTGATTACTAAAAATCAGAAACAGTTTTTCAGTGCCCACAAACTCCCAGATATGCTTTACTTTCTATACAGGATATTTCAAATTCTTTCCCAGTTCAAAGTCCTTGGTTCCTCTTCAGTGCCTTCACTTAAACTTGATGACCCTTGTTACCCTCCTGTGGGGGGTCAGCTCATCTGGCCAAGCTCTCCATTGCCCAGAAGTAACCTGCCAACTCTGTCACTCTTCCAGGGGCTCACCGTTTTCATACAATGCATGATGGGTGACAGAATGGAATAGTAACACCAGGGGAATATTTACTTGCACCTCAATTTTTTTGAATATGAGCTCCACTGAGGTCCGACCTTGAGAATGTTCCTTCTGGAGATAGATCAAGAGACACCTATCATAGAAATTTGAGCAAACTTTCCACCTTCCTATTTCCTTGTGTCTGTCACCTTTTCCCTCTCCAAAAGTCTCAGAAGAAGGGGCCCTTCTCAAAGGCTAACAATCCTTCCACAGTTCCTACAGTCAAAATCTCTTCCTTTGTGCATTTTTCTATGCTCCAAAACCATTTAATCTTGTGTAGTCATTTCTGTGAACATTTAGAGATTTAAGAATGAATAGAGAGAGGGGGCATATTTTCATTCATTTCTGTGGACATTTGTTCAATCATTCTCCAATTGCTTCTTTCAGCAGGAACAGATAATTTACCTTTTCTAAAAAGATTTATTTACTATTCCTTTACTGTCATTATTGCCTTACTCAAAGACCTTTCTATCGGTATGTAGAGATTCCATCTAGGGATAAAATGCTGTTAAGAGTGTTTCTGTCTACATAAGACAACAGGTGGGAATCTGAAACCATTTGAGGTGTAGAGAACAGGAGCCTGAGGTCTGTAAAAGCAGCAATACAAGATGGAATGTCCTCAAAGATTCTCATACTGGAATTTTCCCACATGACCGTGAGCATGTAAGGCATAATGTTGAAGAGAAATCTGTCAGCATCCGATCATAACTGTGGCATATATATTTTTTTGTTTTTCTACAGAACTCTTTGAGGTTCTGACTTTTACTCCATGATAGGAAGCTTTACGATGAAGTCTTGGACCGGAGAAACAGGAAGAGACTGCAAGAAATGCCCACTGTCTCAACTATCTTCAGCTGTCCCAACTCTGACCTGAAAGGAACCCAATATTAGCCTGTTATGAAGCAGGGCATGGGGACTGTCTGGCCAGGAATGGATACTAGGAAGTAGCTGAAAGCCTTTGGGCCTTTCTTCTCCCACACTTTACACCCACTCACAAGCCCTTTTGGCAGTCAGGACTTTGAGCTCATCAGACCCAAGTCTGGCCCCGGGAAGAAATAACAATACCTATACCAAGGACATTGGGCAGAGCATAAGAATAAGGAGAAAGTTTTGGCTTAAATGCTGGGTGCCTATTTTTAAATGAAGTATTTAGCATGGAGGAGAGATCTCAAAGTCAACACTGGCTGATTGTGACAGCGTAGCTTTCTGAAAAATGACTTCACTTCTGAGTTGAAACTTTATGAATGTACTCTTGCTCCACCCACCTAGTCACCTTTCTGGGGGGGAAAAAAGATTTCCACTACATAATTTCCTTTCCCAAGTCGCCTAATCACTTTAAACATTCTATCCGTTCATTCATTTATGTGTCTATCTATTTAGAAAGTGCAAGAGAACACGAGTGGGTGAGGAGCAGAGGGAGAAGGAGAGAGACGATCTCAAGCAGCTGCCCCTACTTAGCGCGGGTGCCCTGAGCAGGGCTCAATCTCTTGACCCTGAGATCATGACCTGGGCTGAAATTAAGAGTCTGATGCTTAACCAACTGAACCACCAGGACGCCCCTCTCCTTTCCACTTTAAAATAATAACAACACTGGGACGCCTGGGTGGCTCAGTGGGTTAAGCCTCTGCCTTTGGCTCAGGTCATGATCTCAGGGTCCTGGGATGGAGTCCTGCATCGAGCTCTCTGTTCAGCAGGGAGCCTGCTTCCCTCTCTCTTTCTCTCTCTCTGCCTGCCTCTCTGCCTAGTTGTGATTTCTCTCTGTCAAATAAATAAATAAATCTTTAAAAAAAATAATAACAACACTGCGTGACATGTGATTTGCTGTGAGAAAGGCAAATGAAGAGCTGATTCTGCAAAATACCTACTCTGCCCTTACTCCGTGCAAAAAGCAATGCTAGTCACCTGGGCTGCAAGCTGCAAGGATTCTGTACACCTGCACTTCTGAAACTTCCCCCTTAGGATAGTCTTCTTCTATCTTTTTACATTAACTTCCCTCCAAGGAAACGTTTTAGATATTTTTTTTCCCTAACCACTTCCATCATGAAATTTTACTACCACAGAGATATATGTAACTGTTTGTTTGCTTTTTTAAGATCTTATTTATTTACTTGACAGAGAGAGAAATTACAAGTAGGCAGAGAGGCCAGCAGAGAGAGAGGGGCAAGCAGGCTCCCCGCTGAATGGAGAGACCTATGCGGGACTCCATCCCAGAACCCTGAGATCATGACCTGAGCCAAAGGCAGACGCTTAACCCACTGAGCCACCCAGGCGCCCCTATCTGTTTTATATTGTGTCTACTCTCTGTGCTTTCTACATAAAAAGATTTTTTTTCCCCTTCCAAGAAACAATTTTTACCTTTGGGTTGATTTTATCCTTGTGAAAAATGCATGCTCTAGGGCAAAGAGGGATAGAAGCAAAGAAAGAAGAAAAGTAATTGTGATCAACATGGAAGGAAATACAAGAGGCTAAATGTTAAGGCATGGTTACTTTTTAAACTTTTATTTAAATTTTTTTTTTTTTTTAAGATTTTACTTATTTGACAGAGAGAGAGACAACCAGAGAGGGAACACAAGCAGGGGGAGTGGGAGAGGGAGATGCAGGCTTCCCGCTGAGCAGGGAGCCCGATGAGGGACTCAATCCCAGGACCCTGGGATCATGACCTGAGCTGAAGGCGGACGCTTAATGACTGAGTGACCCAGCTGCCCCATAAATTCTCATTAGTTAACATACAGTGCAATATTTGTTTCAGGACAGTATGGTTGATTTCGATAGAGATACCCAGTTGCTTTCACTGATGGAACGAGAAACTGGAAGTGGTTAATCAGCAGGCTTTCCTTACCTCTTTTTCTCCTCTGTCTCTCTTGGTGGGGAATATTGGGCTGTTGAATTGTTCTGTGCTGCTCTGCACTTGTAGGCAAGCCCCAGGGAGGGAAGCCCATAGCTTCCTGGTCTCATTTTCCCTGGAGCCCAGTTAATTAAGTTCTTCATCTGAAACTTGAAAGGCAGAGAAAGACTGAATGTAATTACTGAATGTAATCCACGATGTACAAATAATTTCCCTATTCTTGTTTTTCAAACAAACTCATGTTTTTTTGCCTCATGTTTGCCTCCCTTAACTATGTCAAGTTACACCCCAAACAGCAGAGTCACCAAAGGCAGTCATTCGAGGAATTCAATATTATTGGTCATTTATTTCTGTGCAAATGGGGACGCCATTGCTCTTAGTAAGGATGTGAGGCTATCAGAGATAAATTTAACTTGTTGTGATTGTGCTGGAACAAAGCATATATAATTGCATAGTGTTCTCTGCACATAAGTGTGCTCCAGAAAAATAATAAAGACGGGATGATTGAATGCCGAAAAGCCATATAATGCTCTGATTATATGCCCTGGTATGGGTTTTAGAGTCCAGACCTCTGTTTGCAAATTGACAGGTAATGTAACCACCCTAAGACTCAGTTTATCCCTATATAAAATGAGAAAAATGACACTATCATACTCGGTTGTTATAAGGAATAATGAAAGTAATATATGTAATTATTTATTATAATACTTAGAATGTAGTAAGCCCTCTATAAACAGCTGCTTATTATAACTGTTTCTATAAGTCAACCATGTTTTGTTTTGGTAATCCTTCCTAATTTTGCTATTTTTTTTTTTTTACTAAAAACATTAAAATTTGGTTGAAATCAAAACAGGGTCTCTGGTATTTAATCATGAGCATGACATTTTGTCTAACATGTCTTGGTTACATTTACCCTTCAGTTACATTTGTTAATACTTTTTTTCTAAATTGATCTGTTACTGGGGCTCCTGGCTGGCTCAGTGGACAGAGAATGTGACTTCTCATCTCGGGGTTGTGAGTTCGGGCCCCACGCTGGGTGTAGAGATGACTTAAAAATAAAAAATCTTGGGGTCCTTGGGTGGCTCAGTGGATTAAAGCCTCTGCCTTCAGCTCAGGTCATGATCCCAGGGTCCTGGAATCGAGCCCCACATCAGGCTCTCTGCTCTGCAGGGAGCTTGCTTCCCCTTCTCTCTCTGCCTGCCAGTCTGCCTACTTGTGATCGCTGTCAAATAAATAAATAAAATCTTTAAAAAAATAAAATAAAAAATCTTTTTAAAAAATAAAAATTAATTAATCTCTTACTTTATTTTCCTCCTTTGGCTGCTTAGTTACACTTTGTAAGTGAAATTTTTACTAACTTTCATCAGCACTATGATGTGGTGAATTAAATACTAGATCTGCTAACGTTAGTCCTTGAGGAGGCTTGCATAATTTGAGTCCTTGAACATTCAATAGCAAGCCATCTGTCTTCCCAATTCCTCCCTGAATCTCTATCAGCTCTGAGATCCCGATCTGGCTTAGTAGTATCACCAACCTGATAATAGTCTATACCAATCCTCAGGGCTATCTCTTTGCATGCACAATCCAATTTCTCATTGTGTCTGTGTGGTGTTTCTGTTTGTGTTCCTGCCTCACCATTCATTTCCCACACTTATTCAAGTGTATTTCCTGAAAAGGGGTGTCATTTCCACATGCCAGACATATGTTCAAGCACAGTGGAATGGACATCTATTGTGTTTGGGGCCACCCAGCATGTTTAAACCCCTTTCCTGTCTTTGCGATAGCTCTTAGCCTGTTTAGTTAGGAGTCAGAAATTCAGTGAGAGCCAGATCTGGTTTTGTGGGGCATGAAGCCGATACAATTTAGGTGGCCCCCTTCAATAAAAAGGAACAAAATAATTAATTTAAAATTCGCTTTAAAAATTAAATGTTTGTTTCAAATTAGGAAAAAAAATCAAAACAAGTTACAAATTTTAAAAAGCTGACCAGTACCACAACCGTCGCAAATCCAGAAAAAATAATTCCTTTTGACTGCCTCTTCACATGACAATGATTTTGTAATATTTTTTCTACAAGAGAATAGAAAGTGCGGCACCTGGCTGGCTCGGTCAGTAGAGTGTGTGACTCTTAATCACAGGGTTATAAGTTTGAGTACCACATTGGGCGTAGAGATTACTTAAAAATAAAATCTTTTTTTTTTTTAAGATTTTATTTATTTATTTATTTATTTATTTATTTTTTTTTAAAGATTTTATTTATTTATTTGACAGAGAGAGATCACAAGTAGGCAGAGGGGCAGGCAGAGAGAGAGGAGGAAGCAGGCTCCCCACAGAGCAGAGAGCCCGATGCGGGGCTCGATCCCAGGACCCTGAGATCATGACCCGAGCCGAAGGCAGCGGCTTAATCCACTGAGCCACCCAGGCGCCCCTAAGATTTTATTTATTTATTTGACAGAGATCACAAGCAGGCAGAGAGGCAGGCAGAGAGAAGAAGGGAAGCAGGCTCCCTGCTGAGCAGAGAGCCCAATGCAGGGCTGGATCCCAGGACCCTGGGATCAAGACCTGAGCCGAAGGCAGAGGCTTTAACCCACTGAGCCACCCAGGCACCCCTTAAAAATAAAATCCTAAAAGAAATAGAATAGAAAGATATTTTAGTCTTTCTTTTAACAAGGTTGGTCAAGAAAAAATTTTATTGATGGTTTTAGAAAGTTTCTTTAAATCATTTTGTGTACATTTAGTAAGTGTGGTGGGGAAGACAGAGTTGCAGTTATGGTATCTTTCTTCTACAAATTGTCCCAAACCTATGACATTTCCAGGACTGTCCCAGGGCCTTGAAGGGGCTCTGTGCACGTGAGGGGTCCTAACACTCCAGCTTCATCCACGCCATGTTCATGCCATCTCTCCATGCATTGAGGCTTCAGCAATCAGCTGTAATTGTAAAGATTTCACCCCAGAAGCAAACAAAGGCAGGAACCAGGAGCCCTTGCAATCTTCCATTTCACAGGAATGACAACAGCGGCGTTGGTCTTCCAGAACCTGCTTGGTGAATTTCTTTGTTGGATCCCGGAATGACTGGCACAGACTATGGTGCCCTCTCTCCCGAGCAGCTTCATGATATGATGTGGGCGTTGATCCTGGCTGCAGAGCCTCTAGAAAGCCTGACTTTCTAGCCCTCTTGGAGATTCCATGAGGTACCAGACATGCTTTGTTAGATTTAAATTATTTTCCAGGCTCCTGGCTGGCTCAGTCAGTGGAGCGTGATACTCTTGATCTCGGGGTTGTGAGTTCAGGCCCCACATTTGTTGCAGAGATTCCTGGAAAATAAAATATTTTTTAAAATTTCTTTTAATAAATTTAATTTTTTTCTGTCTGCACTCAAGAGAATAGTTTCTGTTTGCAACTGCAAATCCTGACTGTTACATGTGAGACTGTGCTCTGTGGGGCGAAGGCTGGAGCTGAGGCATCACGAGCCCACCTGAGAGAATGGAATAATCTAGGGATGGAAAAATGAATCCGAGTAGAGTGCACAGGAAAAAACTAGCATCCAAATTCTAGAAGAGTAAGGATGAAGATCAAATGTCTGGGTCTCGGAGTTGAAGGTCAAAGTCAGGGAGCCAATAATCTTGATTGGTGGAAAGAGATGAAAGCAAAGGAGAGTGAGAAAAGGCAAGACTTCGTTTGTTAGGCCTGTAGTTGGGTAGTATATAGGAGGGTGGGGGAACGGGGTTGCTTGAAAAGCAGGAGGAAGCTGGCTAATACTATAACTCAGACTTTCAATAGCTTGTACTTGGACACACAAAAGCCTTCTAACCTTCTCCCGCCTTGTTTACCATAAGTTGATTACATGAATCCACTTGGGGCCATGGTCATTGCCCTACTTAAAATCAACTGTGGCTCCACACTGGCCATAGAACAACACCAAGCTCATTAGCCTGGCATTTCTGACCCTCTCTCATCTAGGTCCGTCCATTTCTCCAGCTTATTCCTCATGTATCTTCTCATACTCCACACTAGATCTACGCTTAACTGGTGTTTCCTAGATGTGCATTTCATTTTGCCATGTGTGTGCTGTTCCTGCTTCCAGGGAGCCCTCCCTGTCACTTCTCAGCACATCCAAACCCCTTTGTCTTTCAAAGCAGTTCAAATGCCATATTTTTTAGTGACAACATTTCTTCCCCTGGAGCTTAACACCAATGATACTTCTCACGGTACTTTTTGCCTTCCTTTTTGCATTATAGTTATTTAGGCCCATATTTTTATCTCTAAGAAGCCATGAAGTTACCTTGATCAGAATTCTTGGCACAGTACCTCGCGTAATAGAGGTGCCCCAAAGAGTGTTAAACAGAGAATCCAATGACGCAACTCCTGACACACGATTCTCTGTAGAACCTAAAACGGGTGATGGTGGCTGAAGGTGTGGTAGGAAAAGTGGAATGCAGTGATCACACGTATCTCTGTTAAGTGTTCACTAATTTATTTATGATCAGAATTCTACCTTACCAAAACCACTTTCAGCCTTGGTTTTAATAATCTTTAAAAGAAGATGTTGGGGGAGGAGTGGGGGAGGGACACTGAGCAATAACTTCAGAACATTCTCCTTACTCTTATTTAATTGCAAAATAAACACCTCCCACAGCAGTTGGTAATGCAGGGAGCACTTGTGTCCATGTGGGGGGAAAATGAGTTTTGCTCTTTGCTTCTGCTGGACATAGTCACATAAGTAATTGCACTTCAACAAACTGAGTAATAGGAATGTATTTTTTAAAGGTCACCTTAAGAAAAATGAAAAAAAAAAGATGATATTCCTTTAATTTCTCAAATAGAATTATTTTTTGTTTAAATTAAATACATTGTACTACCAGCAGCACTGCCCCCAAAGTTTGATTAGCAACTGATAGTCTTGTTCTATTATAAAAATCAAAGAAATTTTAGCTTCTCAGATTCTGTGCAAATAAAATGATATTTCTTTTTTTTTTAAAGATTTTATTTATTTATTTGACAGACAGAGATCACAAGTAGGCAGAGAGGCAGGCAGAGAGAGGGAGGAGGAAGCAGGCTCCCCGCTGAGCAGAGAGCCAGATGCGGGGCTCGATCCCAGGACCCTGAGATCATGACCCTGGCCGAAGGCAGAGGCTTTAACCCACTGAGCCACTCAGACACCCCTAAAATTACATTTCTTTGACAACATGTTAAATAAGTGAAGCAATCTCAGATACCTGGGTGGCTCAGTCAGTTAAGCATCTGCCTTGGGCTCAGTTCATGATGCCAAGGTCTTGGGACCAAGTCCTGCATCAGGGTCCTTTTGTAACAGGGCGTCTGCTTCTCTTTTTGCCTGCCCTTCCCCCTGCTTGTGCACTCTCTCTAATGAATAAACAAAATCTTGAAAAAAAAGAAACAAACAAATGAAGCAGTCTTAATTTCAAATCTTTTATTGAGGTTCTTTCGCGTGACTTTTCCTTATTAGAAACTTATAGGAAATATCCTTGGGATATTTCCCTTATCAGTGTGAATCCTACATATAAATCCTACATATATCAAACATACTTTTAAAAGGAGGAATAGTGAATGATAAAGAGAAGCTTCTTCAACGTAAAATGTCTATTAACGTGAAATAACTTTAGTAGAATAAAGAAGAAAAATTCTGATAATAAAGTGTTTCAATCTCTGCCTGTATTTGGGGGAAGGAAAATGAGATTAAAACCTAAACCCAAAGTTTTGGGAGTTCATTTTCTGGGACCCAATTTTTCTTTTCCATTAACACCTATCTGGGACACTTAATACATAACCTTAAAATATTTAAAAACAAGTTCTAATGAGGGATCCAAACAAAACAAATGAACCATTAGATAAATTTGGATCTTCAGTGTCAATAAAGTTAGAAGATAGGGAAGGTGAGTGGTGAGGTAGGAAGTGAAATCATTTTGCTACTATTTTTATAAAATTCAGAAAATTAATTTCCCCCACCTATAGCAAGAGATTCAGTTACTTACTATAAACAGGGAAAGATAGCTAAGTTTTTTTTAAATGCCACAATTTTTCTCAGTTTGAATACTTTCAGATGTATATATTCCCCAGATATAGAAACACACTGTGTGAAATATAATTTAGCTTTCTGTAGATAAGTCAAGATTGTTATCATCCTTTTGTAATGTATCATAAATGAAGTCTCTGGCGGCCATCAGGCTGAAAGTGAATTTATGCTCTAGGATCTATTTTCTTTCATAAATCCTTTATATTTGCTGTTAGGCGTTGTTAGTTTGGTCCATGAAACAGCCAATATGTTCATCATTTTTAACCTATTAAACATCAGTTTCACCCAGCTTAACCTAATACAATCAAAAATCAAAAGCTGAAAAGGTTTTTTTTGGTCCGCTGGCTTTATCAGCATCCAGTGACGTTTTCAGTGCTCTTACCATCCTCAAGGTAATGAGATACAGGCTTTGCCGAGCCACTTTTCCTGTCCCCACACACAGCTGAGGGATTCCTTATTTCCTTCATCCACCGTTGCCTGGAGCTCATGGTCTTGTTTTCCATTGCTACTATCTCACTCAAGAAAATAGAGCCACACCTCTATTGTGTCATCCTGCCTTGATGGCTTCCCTGGCAATATCATTTTGGATCCCCTATTTCTGGTCCATTGTCATCAAAACTCCACCTGCTGCTTTGTATTGAATTAACTTGTAGTACATTATGAGGAAAAATATTTGGGATTTTAAATCTCTGAGTTTTAGAGCAAGGAGAAATCTTAGCAATTACTTAGCCTGCTGTATAATGAATATGAGAATCAAGGGTTGCAGATTCCCTCTTTCAGCCCAATTTTCACCTGATCTTCCATCCTCCCCGATGCTGCCAGTGTGTTTTGGCAATGGGCTTGACCTAGCCGTGGGGATGATCGCACTGGTTCAGAATCTCAGTCTAAGCCAATTTGTTCAACTAGGTCCTTGTTACTAGGATGGGTGTTGTGGGCTGAATTGTGTCCCTCCAGAGGTTACATGTCGAAACACTAATCCCCAGTCCCTCAGAACATGACTGTATTTGGAGTTACTCCTTTAAAGATGTAATTAAGTTAAAAGCAGTTCACCAAGGTGGGGCCCCGATCCAATACGACCAATGCCTTTATAAGAGAAACATTTGAATACAGACATGTATAGAGGAAAGAGAGGAGAAGGAAATTGCCTTCACAACAGGGACAAGTTCTTTTTCTCCCTGTGGTGAGGTGGAGATGTGAAGCTTGTAAATTCTGCAGCCAGATTTTCATCAAGAGGGCTGCTACTCTGAAAACGAGGGAACACTCAGACATGAGCATAGCCAGGAAAATTGTGACAACAGTTGCTGGATTTACTTAATTAAGCAGACCTCAAAGCCTGCTCCATCTCTGACGTTCTGGTTATATGAGCCAATACATTTTCTCAGTTGTTCAAACAAGCGAAAACCAATTTTTCTGTTACAGTCTCTGTCATGTTTGATAAGTGACCTACCCCTTCATTTCACTTCATAAGTGACCTACCCCTTCATTTTCCTGAGGCTTCTTCGGATCTAAGGGACCTCACTGATGTATCAGAAATTTCTTGTTTTGGGTTATTTAGTCTATCCTCAACAGAACCAGGTTAAAGATTGAGGGTACATACCTAAATGGTAGGAACTTTAAGAAGAGTACAAGTGAAGAGTTTCACAAACAGGATGAGGAAATCCTCACTCTTAGATGATCAATCCAGAAAGGCTAAAGGCAGAATTGGAATTATTGGAAAAGGAGAAAAATAATCGGAAAAGTAGCTTTGGGGGTCAGTAGGTCAACTCTTAACGTCCCTGCCTCTACATCCTCGTGTCTTTAGAAGGCACTGTAGTAGGAATGTATTTTTTTAGAGATCAGCTTAAGAAAAAACGAAAAGAAAAAGATGACATTCCTTTAATTTCTCAAATAGAATTATTTTGTGTCACCCAACATGTAGCCCCTCTCTGCCTTTCAGTGCCTTCCTGCTTCTGCATCTCGAGGTTCCTGTGCTGCTCCAAACATTCTTCCACCGGGGAGTGGCCCACTTGCACTGCTGCTTGGTTTTGAACACCTGAGTTCCTATATTTATGCTCTCTGCCGTGATCTGGAAGGCATAACTATGTTTTCAAAGTAGCTTTCATATTTTTTATGCTGTCTTATGAGAATGTAGATCAGGGTGATCACTTTTTTTTTCATTTATTTTATTTTATTTAAGTTCAGTTAATTAACATATAGTGTATTATTTCAGAGGTAGATTTCCATGATTCATCAGTGTTATATAACACCCAGTGCTCGCTCCATCATGTGCCCTCCTTAATGCCCATCACCCAGTTACCCCATCCCCTGCCCTCGTCCCCTCCAGCCACCCTCGGTTTGTTTCTAATGATTAAGAGTCTCTTATGGTTTGTCTCTCTCTCTCTGATTTGCCTTGTTTTATTTTTCCCTCCCTTTTATAGAAAAAACATATTAAATGTTTGAGGAAGTGGGAATTTTACCATATTTGCCTACTTTGGACTTCTTGACAGGTTCAAGCCACTCAATCTCATTTACATTTGTTCTAGAATGTAGAAAGTGTCACACTGAGATATTCTCATTTTATACATTTTAGGCATAATTTTGTGAATGAATTCTTTCTTTTAAATCTTGGCTGACTAAATTATAAATAAGGATTATCAGTCAAATTTAAATTTTATCTTTAAAAACATTTTATAAGTGTAATGAGAGCAAGAAAATCTTCTTAGAGCTTAGAATTGTGGCAGATAATACATGACAAATAAATATCCATTAAATATTTGAATGAATAATTTTTTTGTTTTTGTTTAGATTTTTTTACTCCCTTTATCTGAATGGATGATTTTTGACACAATTTTGTGATGTGTTTGTGCATTGCAAGTTGATGAATAATTTTATGTAAAAAGATGATCTCTCAGGTCAGTTTAATATCAAATTTTCAAATAATATATATAACAAAAAAAAGACAAACTGGGCTATGAAGTTGGTGGGCTGTACACAGGATGCTATTATTTGACATGGCAATCAGTGACAGAATTGGACAGATATCACACAAGGCCTTGGATTTTTGCATACCATTATGCAAGGAACCCATGGAAGGTATCCTTTTCTCCCAGGAGGGAGAGGAGCAGTTAGAGTTATAGGTCTTCTAAATTGCTATATTGTCCTCTTTTATATGGTGTCATCACTTTCTTGTCACCCTTCTGTATGTTGTGGCTCAAATCAATAAAACCACTTCTGGGTTTTTACAGTTGACATGGATAGAGTATCACCCTTGTCTTCTAATGGCTTCCAAGTTTGCTTTAGGGTCACACTACTGAGTATTTAAGCAAAACAGAAGTTACAGACCTGTGTGGTTCTGTGCTAGGAAAATCTAAGAACTTCTGTTTGTTTTTTAATAAATGAGGCATAGTCAAAATCCTGCTTCTGTTTTTGTTTTGATAACTTAAATTTTCGTGATTAGTTTTTTCTGCTGTTGTTCTTATTTAATGATTTCAAAATTTGAATTGTTCAGGGTTTAAGTTGCTTATTATTTCAAAATACAATTAACATTACATCTAAATGTATGTCCAACCCCTCTTTCTAGTCAGGAACTTGACATGGGAAAATTATCATTTTATTAGGATCAATTTACTAGGCCACTCATATTTTTCTGGAAACCATGGTCTAGAAATTGGATGAATTTCTAGAATTCATCCAATTTGAATGGTCTGGAAACTGCAGTCTAGAATTTCTGCATTTGCGATAGACAATCCTAAATATTCAGAACACCAGCTTTTGAACTTAGCCAAAATAGTCATGGAAGCACTAGGCTGATTTTGTATTTTAATATACTCTGTCTTCTTTCTTCATGCCAGAAATGACACACACAAAAAAGTTTCCTTAAGAAAATGTTAACTACTCGATCAAAGGATGAAAAGAAAAAGGAATTTAAGTTTCATTCAGAAACGTCCATCCATGCTTCACTGTCCTTAGCTTAGCTTTCATTTCTTAATTTAGTGTATCAAGTGTTCCTTCTGCACAGATATTTGAAGACAACACGTATTAAAAAGAATGTGCCCTGTTTCTGAGTATACCTAGTAAGGATTAAAAACGGTGCCTTCTGGCAGCCAATCAGCTGTAATTTTTTAAAAAAAGATTTTATTTATTTGACAGAGAGAGAGAGAAAGATCACAAGTAGGCAGAGAGGCAGGCAGAGAGAGAAGAGGAAGCAGACTCCCTGCTGAGCAGAGCACCCTCCCCCGCAATTCAGGGCTTGATCCCAGGACCCTGAGATCATGGCCTGAGCTGAAGGCAGAGGCTTAATCCACTGAGCCACCCAGGTGCCCCTGTAATTTTTTTTTCCTTTCATGCTCGGCATTGACATAACAAGGTCAATCTAATCTCCTAGCCAAGTTTCACTAACTGCAACTGCAGGGGGAGAAACTTCTTTCTGATCTTTGCTGGTCTAAAAACTACAGCCATTGAATAATTTCCATATTAAATTACATGGTAAACAAGTTATCTCCAGTTTTAGGCTATCAAGAAGACTTTGACAAAGCACTTTGTATTTCATTTGTTCCCTAGAGCAATGGTTTTCTGCTCAAGCTGCCATTATCATTTCCAATCACTGAGCTCTAAGAAGTGAAATAAGATGAAGAAAGTATCGATGGCATTCTGGCATCCAACAAGAAGCCATTCAAAATCCCTGGAGTGCACATAAACTTTCTCACAGGGTCTAGGAAATAGCGGATCAAGTGAAATTTCAGTCCAAGATCATGAAAAAACAACAAAAACCAACAGACAAAGCTAAACAGCAATCGTAAACAAAAATAACCCTTCATTTGTAGCCTCCTTCCTGGCTGCAGATTGGAGATCTCGTGCACATGCCAGAAGCAGCCAGCCAGGTCTCATGACTCACAGGCACATGATGCTTCTGCCGGGAGCACGGACAGGTGGCTCCAGATTTGATCGGTTCACCAGCTTTGTTCTGGGATCTCAAATATATCACCCAGTGGTTGGTGGAAAACGATGCCGTGTGAATCTTTCAACAAATGATTACAGATTCAAGGTAACTTTGAAAAAGGAAAGAAAATGAACTTTCTGAAATCAAGTAAGTTATATGACAACAGGCTCAGTTTGAAAGAGTCACTTTTAGGGCTGATCTAGGTAAGATCTAGGTCAGTTTTCACCCTCTTTGTGCCTCAGAGTTACTAAAAAGTGTTCCTACTGGGGCTGGGGCTCCATCCATTAGAGATTCTCAATTGTGACCCAGCAATTCCATTTCTACATGGGGTGCAGAAGACACTTCTTTTTTCATTTTGTAACTTAATATCCAGTATGAATTTTTCCATATATATATATATATATTTAAAGTTTTTATTTATTTATTTATTTGACAGACAGATATCACAAGTAGGCAGAGAGGCAGGCAGAAAGAGAGAGGATGAAGCAGGCTCCCTGCCGAGCAGAGAGCCTGATGCGGGGCTCGATCCAATGACTCCGGGATCACGACCTGAGCCGAAGGCAGAGGCTTCAACCCACTGAGCCACCTAGGTGCCCCATATATTTATTTTTAAAAATTAATTTGAAAAGCATTGGTCATGAATGTGGTCTTCCCTAGCCACTCGCCACTTGCTAGTGGTTATAGTTTTTCTAGGTAGTCAAAATATCAAAACATCAACATCAAACCAGAAACCTCTATGTAGTTTAAATATATAGGACTGGCATTACAAAGTTTTATGATAAAATGTATTTGAAAGTCTCGGTCCGCCAATATACAAATTAGCGATTTCGCTGACCTTTCAGAGCCTCAGATTCTCCAACTGTGAAATGAATACTTCAGTACTGTCGTTTTTCAAGAGTGAGTGGAAATTAAATATGAGCTATGTAAAGCAGGTTTTTTGCAGTAGGTGTTCAATAATGGCTTGTAGCCATTATCCCCCTTAACCCACCCCCACTCCCACACCCACAGTAAGAGACAGTTTACGGTTTATTGCATTCATTTATGCATATCATCTGTTCATCCAAATGTATGACATTTTCATTTACAAATGTAGAAAATGAACATATCCTTAACAAGTATCCCCATCTGAACCCAAAAACAAATAGGAGTTAGTATATGAGATTTTTTTCTAGTTAGCAAAGCTTCTCTGATGCTTTCCTGCCAGCTTTTCCTCACCACCTGCCATTTGTATACCTTCTTTTCTTCACTGGCTTTTGTTTATACATAACCACAGCTTTCACTGCTTCGCAAAACTCAAATAATGGTTCGGTGGGTGGTGTTTCTTTAGATAGAACGGGATGGATTTGGAGTAAGCATGAGTCTTTGTTGCCGTTGATGGTGATGGTGTTTCATGCCTGCCAGGGAGATGTTACAGTCCCAGGACTAAAATAAACAACGAAACAGATAATAAGTAGCTTGTGTTTGCTCTTCATGGCTTTCCCCTGAATAAGGTTAACATGATTCCTTAACATTCTCCTGCCTCCTCAGGAGAGGGCCTTGGAGTCCCCTGTGGCTGGACCAACAGGTCAGCATCGCTTGGAAACTTATTAGAAATCCAGAATCTCAGCTGCCCCCTTCCCAACTGCTGAATCAGAATCTGCATT
Organism: Meles meles; assembly: GCF_922984935.1. NCBI lineage: Eukaryota > Metazoa > Chordata > Mammalia > Carnivora > Mustelidae > Meles > Meles meles. The sequence goes on from NC_060070.1 coordinate 95,606,504, forward strand.
TCAGTAACACCTCCACGTGCTGTAGGTGTACAGTATAGTTCGAGAAGCTCTGACCTGGGGAAACTTGAAGTGTTTTACTCACCAGTTGTCTAGGATTACTGATGGTTTCAAGACGTCTTTTAATTGAATTGAGATTTTATTCAAGATTGCAACATGCAGAATAAGTTTACTACCTCTGCTCGGTGTTATACAATGTTAATTATCTTTCACTGACTCCGGAAGCACTAGGTTTACTGAATGAGAATAGACAGAGGTTTTATTTTTCTTTTCACCAAACTTGTTTCAAGATATTTAGGTTTTACTTCTCCTTGAACCTCTCAGCCATGGGCAAAATTATGAAATGTTTCCCAACCAATAAGTAGTACAAGAGACCAGGTTGTTAAAGGCAGTGTCAGGATCTACTCTATGACTATTTCTTTAAAAGTTTACAGGATTTTGGTTAATGGTGTTGAGGTGTACTTGCTCATTACTCTGTCAGCTGGTTTATCACTCAGCTGGGAACTGCTGCTCACTCTTTAGTTTTTGGTGTCTATACAGCTTTACATCATCCTATTATTCTTATATTGTTATACTCATATTGCATGGTGAGCTAATAACTCAGAAGCAAAACAAATACTAATGACAAAGATGATCAACGAGGACCTTAAGTACAATACTAATTCTCCAAGTCTCAGACTGATCCTCTCCAGATACATTAGATAGAAGCATCAAATCAAAGTCTTAAGTAGTATATCCAAATGTATTGATTTCTTTAAAAAAAAAAATCAGACTTAAATACAAAATGATTGCAAGGATTATAGCCACTACGACTTTTCATTTATTGAACATGACTATTCACACCTGTGTCATTTGCAAGGAGGTGCTTACAACCTCTGTTACCTCATCATTTGTAAACAAAACAGAAAAGAAAAAAGAGCAGTTGCTTTTCTCTTATGTGGAAAGTGCAAAAATTCAAATCACCAATTTATGAGAGCATTGATCAATTTTTGATGCCATAACAATTAAATTTTTCCCCAAAGTAAATATATCTTTTAAAATTTATTTGTTGGTAAGTAAATATTCCTGATAAAATTAAAGTGATCTAACAATTATCCAATTATCTAATAATTATTTAAGTTACTTAATTGTTAGATCATTAGATAATTCTTATTTATTAAATAGGAAAAGACTGGATATCTTTACATGTGATGACCATTATTAAGGAAAATATACAATGAGTTTCTGAATATAATATTGAATACTATGCTGACCTAAAATAAAATATTTTAAATTTAAAATCTCTTCTTTAGTATTTGAGTTTTGTTTCTTAAAAAGCTTGTAGAGGGGTGCCTGGGTGGCTCAGTGGGTTAAAGCCTCTGCCTTCAGCTCAGGTCATGATCCCAGGGTCCTGGGATCGAGCCCCGCATCGGGCTCTCTGCTTAGCTGGGAGCCTGCTTCCTTCTCTCTCTCTGCCTGCCTCTCTGCATACTTGTAATCTCTATCTGTCCAATAAATAAATCTTTAAAAAAAAAAAAAAAGCTTGTAGAGCTATGGTTATGGGACCCAGATTCACTTGTTTATTACTTTGTCACTTTGATTATCACTCATCTGAGTTCTGTATTATATCACAGAAAAAGGCAAGATTATTTTTAAGTTCATACAAAAGTTTAGATATTCATATATTATTGTTGAAAGAGTTTGAGGTCCAAAAACATTGAATAAGCTGAAATAAGTAAAATTTATTGGAGCATTTCCAACCTTCTTTCAAACTCACATACCCTGGGCCTTCGTGCTGTCTCTACTCTACTCCCTGTGAAAATCTGCTGTCCCAGAATTTGCTGATAAATTTACACTCAGATAAGACTGAAGGGTTTAGTGCTATTCGGCGCTAGTACATTTTATTTAATTAATTAATTTATTTTTTTTAATTAATTAATTTATTTTTTCAGCGTAACAGTATTCATTGTTTTTGCACAACACCCAGTGCTCCATGCAATACGTGCCCTCCCTATTACCCACCACCTGTTCCCCCAACCTCCCACCCCCGCCCCTTCAAAACCCTCAGGTTGTTTTTCAGAGTCCTTATTTGAGAGAGAGCAAGAGCTCACTTGCTCTTCTTTTTCTTTCTTTTTTTTTCCAAAGATTTTATATATTTATTTGACAGAGAGAGAGAGAGAGAGAGAGAGAGACAGGAGAGAGGGACTACAAGCAGGGGGAGTGGGAGAGGGAGAATCAGGCTTCCAGCTGAGCAGGGAGCCTGATGCGGGGCTCGATCCCACGCCCCTGGGATCATGACCTGAGCCAAAGGCAGACCCTTAACCGACTGAGCCACCCAGGTGCCCCAGATGCTAGCTCATTTTAATAAGAAGAAAAATCTCAGACACTATTAGAACCAAAGGTACTGAGAATGAACTGGAGAGGCATTCTGGCAGGTTGGGAAAACTTGATGTCTTTGAAACCACCTGCCTGCTTTGGCTGTTTGTGAGTTCTGTCTAATTGCAAAATGCTGCCAATATTCAGATAATTAAGCCTACCAATGTGTGGTGCAGAGTTCTCTTTGTCCTTGACTCTACTAGACATTTTATATTAGTGAAGACCCACTTGTCAGATTTCCAGGTGGCATGAAACTCATGTAAATTATAATCTGTAATAAAAAGATCATTAGAAATTGAATTTAACTTTTACCAGGGATGAAGTGAATCACACTTGAAACCCCAAATCCTACTATACCACAGGAAAAGACAGGTAAGATTCAGTCACCAAAAGCAGTCATTGCTTCGTTGATAGAAGTAAAGGGTCTGGAATGGTAGGTGGTGGATTTCTCCTGTACTAGTCAGGACATCTGATGTATTTTAAAAGTCTGGCGAAAATCTGCAATGGAGATAATCAACCAGGAGGGGAAAGAGACATAAAACACATCAGTCAGGAGGGACTGAACGAACTGGGGGTGTCAAGCTAGGAAAAGTAAAGACTAAGAAGTAAGAGACCATCTTTACATCTTTTAAAGTAATCTTTGCCCAATGTGGGACACAAACTCACGACCCCAAGATCAAGAGTCACATGTCTCCCTGTGAGCCACCCAGATGCCCCTCTCTTCACATTTTTAAAGGGACCAATGAGAAGGGGTTAGATTTATTCTGTTAGGCTCTATGAGGGCAGAGTGAAACACAGTAATATAAATAACTCTATTATTCAGAGGTATCTGCAGAAAGGTTTCTTTGCCTCAAGGAGCAGTGAACTTCCAATTAAAGATAGGGTTGAAGGATAGACTGAATTCTACTTGGCAAGGATAGCTTCAAGAACCGATAACTAGATGGACTAAATGTCTTTTATGGCCTATTTTAGCAGTGAAACTCTGTCCTTCCACATTTCTATTACAAAGTTACAGGGATAAGGAAGTTAAAATCGCCATAAGAATCTGAAGTTGTATCTCTACTTCTTGGGTAAATTTCTTGATCATCTGCTAGTACTTTGAAGTTTCTTTTCTATTAAATCATTTTCTATTTCCAGAACACATGAATTGAATTTTTACTTCATATTGGCAAACAGACTCCACTCAATAATTCTTTGCACTAGGATGCTTTTTGGTGACAAACTTTTGCTTTTATTATGCAGATGGAAAAATTGTCATACTTTTTCCCCTCAAAATTTCTCATACATGGATATATCCTTTACAGTAGTAACCTCTGATGTCAAAGGTTATTGGTTTCTCTAGGACTGTATTGATAAAGATTACATACCAACTTTGATCACATTATTTCTGAGGACTGTAAAAGTACAATGATAGCTTTTGTGTAATTGATTTAGTGAGTGTCACAGTTAAGGCAGAGATACTTTTTGGTACTATGAATCCTGAGTCAAGACTAGTTGATTTCCATACTTATAGACTGTTTAGTATGTGTCAGACAGTGTCCTAAGGTTTAAAAAATATCTTCAGAACTCTATAAGATATGTACTATTATTATGACCATGTTCTAAATGATCTTCAGAACACTATAAGATATGTACTATTATTATGACCATGTTCTAAATGAGGAAACCAAGACATAATGAAGTCGAGTAACTTGCCCAAGGTCACACAGGCAATAATCAACCTAAGTGTCACGTAAGATTGCAGTAAGCCATGCCTCATGGTCACAGTATCCTAGTTTTTGTCTTTGCAATCAGAACCAGGCTCAAACCCCTCCTGAAACATGCCATTACGTCTACCCTAGCTCATAATGTCACATGCTTCAAAACTAAGTTTATTTTTCTTCTGTTTCATTAAAATTAACAGTCTTCGGTGCATTTATTTCAGCCATTTATTAGGAAATACAGAAATCTGATTGACATGAATTCACACTAAGGGGTATTAAACTTTCAGTAGATTCTGGCTTAACATAGTTGTTGCATGGGTTTTTATATTTTAAAGGAGAGCTCTTGGAAATTTGCAATAGTTTTTAAAACTTAGGAGGGCCAACTTTTGGTATCTAGCAGGAGGGACCAAAATCCCAACAGTCTGGCCCAAACACAAAAGCTCTGCTTTTCTATGTCAGGGTTGTACATAAAATTTTGTTTGTGAAAAATAAAGGAGACTCCACTGCTTAAAACAATAATATATAGAACCCTTGCCCTAGTGAACTTTCTGGCTCTTTTTCCCCTCCCTTGCTTGCCATGGGACATATTCCATCCATTTCCTCCCCGATACGGAAGAACTTAGAGGCTTGCAAACCAGGGCATAGCACGTCTGTGTTCAATGAACTTCAGGAGTGGTTACAGGAAGTAAGTTTTTTTTAAGTTTTTATTTAAATTCCAGTTAGTTAACATAGTGTTATATCATATGGCATTTATCTTTCTCTGTGACTTATTTTGCTTAACATAATACTCGGTAACTCCATCCACGTCATTTCAAATGGCAAGATTTCATTCTTTTTCTATGGCTGAATAATATTCCATTGTGTGTGTATATGTGTGTTTACCATATACCATATCTTTATCCATTCATCAGTCGATGGACACTTGGGTTGTTTCCCTATCTTTGCTATTTAAATAATGCTGCTATAGACATTGGGGTGCATGTATCTCTTTGAATTACTATTTGTATTCTTTGGGTAGTACCAACTAGTGCAATTGCTGTATCGTAGGGTATTTCTATTTTTAACTTTTTGAGGAAACTTCATACTGTTTTCCAAAGTGGCTGTACCAGCTTGGATTCCCATCAACAGTGCAAGAGGGTTCCCCTTTCTCCACATCCTCACCAATACCTGTTGTTTCTTGTGTTGTTGATTTTAGCCATTCTGACAGGTGTGAGGTGATATCTCATTGTGGTTTTAGTAATCTTTTTTTTTTTAATATTTTATTTATTCGACAGAGAGAAATCACAACTAGGCAGAGAGGCAGGCAGAGAGAGGAGGAAGCAGACTCCCCGCGGAGCAGAGAGCCCGACGTGGGGCTCGATCCCAGGACCCTGGGATCATGACCCGAGCCGAAGGCAGAGGCTTTAACCCACTGAGCCACCCAGGCGCCCCTCTCATTGTGGTTTTGATTTGCATTTCCCTGATGCTGAGTGATATTGAGCATCTTTAATGTGACTGCTAGCCATCTGTATGTCTTATTTGGAAAAATATCTATTTATGTCTTCTGCTCATTTGTTAATTGGATTATTTGTTTTTTGAGTGTTGAGTTTTATAAGTTCTTCATATATCTTGGATACTAATGCTTTTTCAGATAAGTCATCTGCAAATATCTTCTCCCATTCTGTAGGTTGCCTTCTAGTTTTGTTGATTGTTCCCTTCACTGTGCAGAAGTTCTTTATTTTGATGAAGTCCAAATAGCTTATTTTTGTTTTTGTTTCCCTAGCTTCAGGAGATCAGGAAGTAATTCTGAGCAGATGCTTTCAGCCTCTCAGCAAAGTGAAATCACACCACAGAGGTGAATGTCTCGGTGACACGATTATTCTATTTGATACCTGATGCCAACAGCCACATTTCCCAGCATTCTGACCTTAAAAATTATTGACCAAGCAAAACTTTTAATACTGGGCAGAACAGGAAAGTCACCAGCCACCTCTATGCGTAGTCCCACAGTAGCTTTCCTCCCATCCACCTCAGAAAAAGCCTGAGTCATCTGGGGGCCTGGACACCTCAGCCCCAGGCAGGCGGCCCTGCCCCTCTCCCTGTTCACCGGCCGAGATTGCATCTGAGACTGTCTACAGCTTCTCCGGTGGAGTCAGATTTCTGGTCACGGGTCAGGTCACTGTTTGAAGAGGTTTCTTCCTCCACACCCAGTGAATTCTCCAAGGAATCATGAGTATACATGCAAGTTTCTAGGGTCACATCTTATAGTATTGAGAGCAGCCGAGAAATGTGTTTCTGTTCTAGTCAGTGATTAACTTTTGAAGGCAGCTCTTCAGCAGCTGGTTTAAGTGAATGTGAGGTAGGGGGCGTTGGCGGGGGACACAGAGGACCTATTTTAAGTATTTCTACACAGAGTTCCATGCTCCTTTTCCTGATCAATTAATGGCCCGGTTCCAAAGGTTTGTGACTGCTAGTGAGTCGGTAGTAATAAGTATGAAGCCCTATTTTCTCAGAAAGCTCTGGATTGCTATGGAAAGGAAATCAGTGTACCTTCTCCCAGATGCTGCACTGTGGTATCAGCTGACTAGACCATTTTCCACTTACTCCTCTAGTCCGTGGGAGGCCACAGGCCAATTCAGTGACATCTGCCCAGAAGGATCAACAACTTAGATCACAGTTAAAGCCATATACCACATTTCCCAGAGAGAAAACCTCAGCTACCATTTCTACTCAATTCCCACTGACAGGTTTCATTTTATATTACTAAGAGTGAGACTGGTATCACTACATACACTGGAAACATGGTCTGAGCCTGTGGTAAAGCAGATTGCATCAAGACCTTTATAGGAAAGGTTTTACGTGTGCTTGATGATTATTAGATGTATATGCCCAGCAGCTTTGCCCTCTCGTAAAATTTCAGTTCCTCATTTCAACTGACTGCTCAGACTCTGCTATTAGGAAGATCACCAGCCCCTTGTTGCATAAATCAACTCGCTATCTTCCCCAGCCAAAATACCACTTCCTCTGGATTCCCCATTTCTGTCCCCATTTCTTTAAATAAAGCCTTTTTCTAGTCCCTCAGGCTAAGCATTATATTCCATTTACTCCTCAAAGTATTTTCATGGTTTAATAGGTTTGAGTTTTGTAAGACTATCCTACAGAACTGTTCCCTTTTTGGCACCATGCCTGCTATCTTTACAGATGCTAACAGGCGAAATGGGGCTTTTGGTTGTGGAGTTCAGTCCAAAGGATGAGCCTTCCCCAAGGTAATTGCAAGGCAGTGTTTTGTGTATATATTAGTTAACTAGTCATGTTAAGAAATGAGAAAGTAACAAATAAGAACAAAATGCAGGGTAAAGAAAATAAGTAACAGTAAAGATTACATTTTTTTTACCCACAGATGATGTCAAAATAATAAAATATAAAATAAAATCCAATAATTATCAGTTACTCTGCAGCTAACTATGTTCTTCCTCAACCAGACCCAATAAAAAATACATTAATTTCAGCAAGTATTTTTTTAAAGATTTTTATTTATTTATTTGACAGACAGAGATCACAAGTAGGCAGAGAGGCAGGCAGAGAGAGAGGAAGGGAAGCAGGCTCCCCGCCAAGCAGAGAGTCCGATGCGGGGCTGGAATCATGACCTGAGGCGAAGACAGAGGCTTTAACCCATTGAGCCACCCAGGTGCCCCTTCAGCAAGTATTAATTGATATGGTTACCCTGGTCTGTGGACTGGCTGTACTACAATCATGGGAGATCTTTTTATTTTTATTTTAGTTTACTTGGTTTTGTTTTGCCCCATACTATTTAAAAATCATTTAGTTGTGAAAAAGCAAATACATGTACAAAGAACCAATTTCAATAATTACAAAGAATATACAGTGAAAATAAAGCATCCCTCTTATCCTGGCCTCCAGCCACTCAAATGTCCCCTTCCCAGCTGCATCCACTGTAGTGGTTTCTTATATTTCCTTCCAGAAACATACCATGCATGCATCTAGCAGAGATCTTGGTTAATTTGTTTAATATTCATTCTTAACCTCTTGCTATCATGCCTTCCTGTGTTGCAGGAGCTAGAAAACTAAAATGACATCACCCAGACTCCATTATAATCAGAGTTCCTGATGTGATTTAGGTTCCTCTCATCAGATGCCCTTGCATGACACTTGATTTGAAACTGAGCTAAGGAAGGACAGACAGCAAGAGGCATCCATTTTGCTGGTGTGAATAACGGCAGAGGCTGCACAATTCAGCAGTAGTACTGGATTTCTAATCTAGCAGAGGCAGCTTTCTGATTGTAGTGGAAGTGATGTAACTTTTACAGACAACAGCCTTACTTACAGCCTCCAGATTCCATGTATACACACCTGATTAGTCAATATCTTCAGCTCTCTGGTAACCTAGTTTTGCACTGTGTTCTTTGGAAATGACTCCTGGAAGCTTAGCTGAAATCCAGTTAGTTAGTCAACCATCAGTTCTGAGGCAACCGAAATAGATTTCCTTCTGCCTAAGCTAGGTGGAGTAGATTATATTCTCTGCAATTGAATCTTGCCTTACAAATATCTATAAATGTATATGCTGTAATAGGCTGGACAATGGCCCTCCAAAATAGTCATGTGCTAATCCTTGGAACCTGTGAGTATGCTGCATTAAACAGCCAAAAAAAAAAAAAAAAGTAATTAATGTGGCAAATCAACTGATTTTATTTTATTTTTTTAAAATATTTTATTTATTTATTTGACAGAGAGAGAGGTCACAAGTAGGCAGAGAGAGAGGGAGAAACAGGCTCCCCACTGAGCAGAGAGCCCGATGCGGGGCTTGATCCCAGGACCCCGAGATCATGACCTGAGCCGAAGGCAGAGGCTTAAACCGCTGAGCCACCCAGGTGTCCCTCAACTGATTTTAAAATAGGGGGAGTACCCTAGATTATTCAGGTGGGCCCAATGTAATTACAAGGATCCATAAACGTGGAGGAGAGGGGCAGAAGAGTCAGCTGGAGGAATATATATGAAAATTGAAGAATGACTGGAGAGACGCAAAGTTGCCAACCTTGAAGACAGAGAAAGAAACTATAAGTCAAGAAGTATAGGTGGCTTTTAGATGCTGAAAATGCAATGAACTATAGTGAGTATAAAAATAAATATTGGCGTGCTTGGATAGCTCAGTCAGTTAAGTGTCTAACTCTTGATTTCAACTCAGGTCATGATCTCATGTGGTAGTGTGGAACCTGCTTAAGATTCTCTCCCTCTGGGGCGCCTGAGTGGCTCAGTCCATTAAGCTTCCGACTCTTGATTTTGGCTCAGGTCATATCTCAGGGTCATGAGATAGAGCCCTGTGTCAGGAGTGAAGGCTGGTTAGGATTCTCTTTCTCCCCCTGTCCCTCCCCCTCTAAAAAATTTCTTTAAAACATCATTACAAAAAGATTGACATGTAGTTAAACATGCAAGTTTAAATCTTCTGAATGGCATAAAAACACTTTCAAAAGAAAACAAAAACCCCAACATCAAGCTGGGAAGACATCTATAACTTCCTTGTACAGACTCTATCAAGCAGGAAAAGAAATCTCTAAATATCCAAAACATAGAGAATCTAATACAAGAATTGTTTTCATTGCTGATGCATGAGGCAAAAAGCCTAAAAGAGGATGGTAAGCTCCTCAAAGGTTACCAAGAGCAAGTAGCTCCTGAGCTGGAGAGGAAAATGGAAGACACGGTACTCCCAGAGCTCAGGAGCCAAGGTCAACTAGCTGAAACCAAGATGATGTAGGCCTCTCTCGTGGAAGCAAGCCAGAGGGACCTAGTGAATGCTGGACATGCTACTTGACCTAGGAGCTAGGGATGAATTATTTCTTCTTCTGGCCCCCTGTGTTAGTTTCTTATTATTGCTATACCAAATCAACACAAATTATGTGGTTTTAAACAATAAACATTTATTGTTCCACAGTCTGGTATTTAGATGTCTGAAACAGGACTCAGGAGGCTAAAAACAGGATGTTAGTGGGGTTGCATTTCTTTTTGAGGGCTCTTGAGGAGTATTTATTTGTTTCCTTGGTTTTTCCAGCTTCTAGAAGTCACCTGCCTTCAGTCATGGCCCCTTCCAACTTCAAAGACAGCAATGACGGGCGCCTGGGTGGCTCAGTGGGTTAAAGCCTCGTCTTCAGCTCAGGTCATGATCCCAGGGTCCTCGGATCAAGCCCCGCATCGGGCTCGCTTTCCTCTCTCTCTGCCTGCCTCTCTGCCTACTTGTGATTTCTCTCTGTCAAATAAACATTTAAAAAAAAAATACAAATTTAAGAATAGGCTGATTTTAAATTTATACTGATAATTTGATTTCAATTTATTACTTCATAAAAAAATGTCATCCTGAGTCACAGTTAAAACATTCTCCTCCTGGGGCGCCTGGGTGCTAATCAGTTAAGTGACTTCAGCTCAGGTCATGATCTCCAGATCCTGGGATCAAGCCTCACATTAGGCTCCCTGCTAGGCAGGACATCTACTTGTCCCTCTCCCTCTCTTTCTGCCTCTCCCCCCACTTGTGATGCCTCTCTCTCAAATAAACAAAAAAATAAAATCTTAAATAAAACAAAAAACTCATTCTCCTCTCAACATGAATCAATGAATCAATAAATCAATGAATGGGATAGCTTCCTTCTCAGGCCTCTTATTATCTGAAATTTTTCTCAATAAATTTGTTTAGAGAGTTCCTCTTTCTCAGGGTTCTTCCCCCACAAAGGAAACCATCCCCAAGTGCTTTCAATTCCTGTCTCTACAAATTGTCTGCCATGAAGTTCCTTTCCCTTTCATTTTGTTTTAAACAATATTCAAATAGACTCATTAACTAACACTATCATTTGGGGAAGAGAGATCCGAATGTGGACTTACATAAGAAATGGGAATTATGACAAGGCTGTTTCCCTTGGCATAGTATAATTGTTGCTTTGTCTTGCAACAAAACTCTGCTACGTGGTAATCACAGCATCTTTCTCCTTTGTAAATGCTCTGTTTAACTGGATTCTGAAACTTTAAGCCTGTCTCCAAATTCTGGGTTCTCCTTTCTAACCTGATCTGAGGTAAAACCGCACACGGCTAGTGGGCAGGGAGTGACTAACTTCCTAATCAGCAGGTCATGACTCCTGAATGGGTTTTGTGCTCAACCTTGTAGTGTTGTAATTAAGGACCTGGATTTCTTCATTCTCTGTATACTCTTCAGGGGTGAAAACTAAGGCCTGAAGAATAAGGTGGTGAGTCCATGATGGAAAGAGAACATGCTTTCATGCATAGAAATGCAACTCCATGTCTGCGCAGAAGCTGGGCTGATGGAACCCAGACTTTGCCTCTGGGAGTGGCTGCTCCGGGATGGACTATGGAGTATATAAGGCTGTGCCAGCTTTTCTCTCACACTATCAGCCTGATTTATTTCACTACTCCCTCTGGTCCGATAATTCTCGGAAAAAAAAAAAAAAAGACGACCTTGTAATAAATGGAATGCATTTATTCTGAATATACTTCTTCAGGGTTTTTTGAGATAACATTTCTAATGTTTCAGGTATGTAAAAAATGAACTTAAAACGATTTCTAATTCTTTAACAGGAGTTGCCTTCACTAAAAAAGATAAGGGACCACTTGGTTAAGGATCTAGCTTAGGTAATCACATCTTGGCTAATCATCTCCAGGAACAGTTTGTTGAAGAGTGGCGAAAGAACTCATTTATAAGACAGCATTCGTAAGAAGAAAAATCTGATCTAATCACTGAGGTAAATAATAGTTCCTTGATTTGAAATCTTGAGGACACAGAGAAATAATTTTACAGTGTTTTTCTCTTGTTAAATTTAGGGCATAATTATCGAGTACCTCCTGTGTGTTACCACTTGGCAAGAACACAGAACGTAGGTAAGACGTAAAGTCCCAGTCTTCAAGGACATCACCGTCATCACAGGAAATGGAAGTTGTATTACAAAAGAAAACACATCAAATGTCTTAGGAGAAGTATAAGGACAGTGTTTATGAGGAAGGAGAGAACACATTTAAGAATGTAGCGGGGTGCCTGGCCTGGGTGGCTCAGTGTGTTAAGGCCTCTGCCTTCCGCTCAGGTCGTGATCTCAGGGTCCCGCTTCGGGCTCTCTGCTCAGCAGGGAGCCTGCTTCCCTTCCTCTCTCTCTCTTTCTGCCTGCTTATGATCTCTGTCGAATAAAAAATAAATAAAATCTTAAAAAAAAAAGAAAGTCATGTAGCAGGTGGCATGTGAGAATTAATATAGATGATTTATATGGTGTACTTGGGAAATGCAGCTTCCTTCCTTAGATCATAAGCTCCACAATGCCTCCATTGTCATTCCTCTACATCTACCTACACAAGCACCTTATACAGGACAGAGTAGGTCTTCAGTGAATGCTTAAAGGTGGGAAAAGAAATTGGCATCAAGTATCTACTCTGTGCCTTGCCCTTTCCTGGTTGATCTTTACAACAGATTAGTGAAGAAAGATCCCTTTAGATCCTCCTCTTACCCTTTCTCTCTTTCCTCCACCTCTTTTAACAGAAGAAATCATGGCTCAAGGGGCAAACTGACTTGAGATAAGGTGCAACATTAGCTATGGAATTAGCTCAGGCTCTGCCACTCAATATTTATGTGATCTTAGGCAAGGTAATTACTAGTCTTAGTTTTCTGCTCTTCTAAATGGGGATAGTAATAGTATGGTTCATGGCCTTGCAGTGCGTATCATGTCAGATGAGATATGAAGTGTGTAGGTCATTGCCCAAGACTTAAAATGGTCAGACGGTGTTAGCTGTTATTAATGATGCTGTTGTTGCCAACACTGTGAAATAAGAAATAATATTGACCACCCAACTGATTTATTGTAAGGAACGCACTGAAATTAAATGTTCTTAATGTATAAACAACTGTCACCTTGAAATAGTCTCAGTCTCAAGATTTTCTTTGAAAAGATATTTAATGGTGAGGGAGGGTTAGGAGGTCAGAGAGGCTGCCTATGTCAGGTTCACTAGACCGGGCAGACTGGATTGACAACCCCAGAACAGTGTTAAAGAGTTAGAAAAGACGTGGTATAAGGTAGATAAAAAGGGTGGGGAAGAATGGAAAAGGAGGAAGATAGGCTCTGGAAAACTAAGGGTGAAGAAAAGAGAGGCCAAATACAAAATTGTCAAGTGTCCCAATCAGAGATAAGACTGTTGAGAGTAAAAAAGAGGACAGAGCCCATGTCAAAGAAGAGTTGGTCCTGTGAAGAAGGTAGGCAGAGGCTGTAGGAGATCATTTAGAATGCTTCAGTTTCCCTGGTTGTAAAGTGGAGGTACTAGTACAAGCCTCAGGAGCAAGCAGGTGGAAGTACATCGTATTTGACTTGAACTTGCCCTCAGAGACTTAAGGAGATGTGGAGAAAGGCAAAGCTGGGGAAGCTGGGGAAGGAGGTGTGGGCTGACAGGGAGATGGAGGAGCTGCTAGGAGCCCCGTCTAGAATGGGGTGCAGTGGGGGAACCGTGAGACCTGACCCAGAAACCAGCAGAATGGAATGTGAATTCTCAGTAACGTGTAGAGAGGAACGTCTTGGTTTATGAACTTTTTTTTTTTAAAGATTTTATTTATTTATTTGACAGACAGAGGTCACAAGTAGGCAGAGAGGCAGGCAGAGAGAGAGAGGAGGAACCAGGCTCCCCGCAGAGCAGAGAGCCCAATGTGGGCTCGATTCCAGGACCCTGGGATCATGACCTGAGCCAAAGGCAGAGGCTTTAACCCACTGAGCCACCCAGGCACCCCTCATGAACTTCTTTTGCTTTGGTAGGCATTTAATTCTAGGCAGGAAAATAATATGAGAACAGGTAATTTAACAGTTCCAGAGTCAGAGGGGACATCACCTGCATTGTAAGGGATTTGAAATAAAAATTCCACATCTTGTTTTGGAAATAATTCTTTTTTTTTTTTAAAGATTTATTTGACAAAGAGAGAGAGGGTACACAAGCAGGGGGAGTGGGAGGGGGGGGAAGCAGGTTCCCTATTGAGCAGGGAGCCTGATGTGGGGCTTGATCCCAGGACCCTGGAATCATGACCTGAGCTGAAGGCAGATGCTTAACCAACTGAGCCACCCAGGTGCCCCTGGAAATAATTCTTGGCTAGGTGGGCAGAAGGACAGAAACGTTAACAGGTTGATGAGTGCTTCTTCGTGTCACATTAGGGCCAGATGAAGAAAGGGTAATGCCCAAGGGATAATGATTATAGATAGAATCATCTACGGAGAGTGCCCTTGGGTTACTATTAAACAAACACACAAAAAAACTCTTCTGTCATTTATATAAATGCACAAGGGCTGAAAACATGTATGACTAATATTTTTGTCATACATTTTAATGTTTAAAAGATTTTACTTATTTATTTGACAGAGAGAAAGAGAGAACCAAGTTGGGGGAGAAGCAGAGGGATAGGGAGAAGCAGGCTCCCTGCTGAGCAGGGCGCCCCAATGTGGGGCTTGATCCCCACATTGTTTGAAAAACAAATATTTTTGTTTTTCAAAAAGCTACCTTTTTGAGAAACCTTTAGAGAAATTTGGGATAAGTACAAATATCATTTCTGATTATTGGACAAAATAGGTCATTTGTATTTACTGCTTAAAATTTGCAAAATGATCTAAATAAGAATACTTGCAAATACATTACTGATATGAGAATGTGCCCTGTTTACTGGTCTGTGCTGTGATGATTCTAAATGCAGATTCTCTGGAACAAGGTGGATTTTACTTAAAAAAGCATACATTCAAAACAGTTAAGCGTATCTTAGACTTTTAGCTGGAAATCACATTTCTTATAGGCTGAGTTTGTGTTTACTGTGTTACATCTCTTGCAGTGCCCAGAATACACAGTGCCTTGTATACTATATTGACTTAGACATTATTATCTTTTTAATGTTTAAAAGATTTTACTTATTTATTTGACAGAGAGAAAGAGAGAACCAAGTTGGGGGAGAAGCAGAGGGATAGGGAGAAGCAGGCTCCCTGCTGAGGGGCGCCCCAATGTGGGGCTTGATCCCAGGACCCTGGGATCAACCCACAACCCAAGCTGAAGGCAGACACTTAACCAACTGAGCCACCCAGAGGCTCCTGACTTAGACGTTTTTTATATTAGAAGAAAGCATAATTGATCGAGGGTAGTGGATACTTAATCAATGCTTATTGAACCAAATGTTTTATATTAAATTTTTTGAGATGTGCCCATCTTTTGTGTGTGACCATAGATATGTATGAAAAAGCAAATCAATTATCTACTTAGAATCCTTCATTAAGTACCCATAATTTCTAGGATAAGACCTTAAATCATTTCTATGATACATGGAGCACTTTGTTGAATCTGTTTTCCTGAGTCTTGCCTCCAAAAGGCAACCCAGGGTTTCAACTGTATACTTGCCTGTTGACTTGGTGCTCTGAATAATCTTCCTTGTCCTTCTAACCAGGCAACTTCAATGTACCTCTAAAGACTCCCCAATATTCCTCTTTAGAGGGCGCATAATACATTTTCTATCCCTGTATTTATGACAGAGCAGGTGCTTATCTGTAATGGGTGATCAATAATGAGTTGAACGAATGAGTTTTCACGACTGGAAATTCTTGACATAATATATTGTGAATGACTGAATTGCCTGATACTTGAAAAATGCAAGTGTATTTGTCATTAGGACTACTAAAAATATCTGGTCCTTCAAAAGACACTAGCTTTAACATTTTGAAAAAGTAAGGCTTCTTGAAAGAGACCGAGTTTGAGAGCCTACAAGGCTCTGTGACTTACCTATCATACACCAGCTCTGTGACGACACTCCTATCTGAATAAAGTATAAATAACATTATTTAAAAGGATGTTTCAGTTGGCAAAGTGGTGACTCATTTGAATGGGCTCACCATGTATTTAATCTTTTAAAAAAAAAGATTATATTTACTTATTTGAGGGAGAGAGACAGAGATACCGTCAGAGATGGTAACAAAGCACAGGCGGGCAGGAGAGGGAGAAGCAGGGTCCCTGCTGAACAAGGAGCCCAATGAGAGGCTTGATCCAGGACCCTGGAATCATGACCTGAGCTGGAGGCAGATGCTTAACCAACTGAGCCTCCCAGGTGCCCCTAAACTTCTTCTTAATGTGCAACAATGAAAGGTGCTTAGAATGGTCATACATTTAAGCACATCCTCAAAACTGCTAACAGAGTAGAAGGATTTTGTTGCAAGCTGATGGGTCACCAGTGGGAGCAGGGAGGTCTTCTAGCTTCAATGACCTCACAGTATAAGCATTGTGTTTGAGATTATTATTTCCTGCAACTGTTTTCTAAAGAATGACTTTTAAGATTCAGGTTATACATTGATGTAATTTGTGATTAAGTATACACTAAACTAGCCAAACCAAAACAAGATAACAATACAAAAACTGGCCAGGAAATCTAGTACTGTGGAACTAAGAAAGAAGAAACAAAACTAGTTGTAAGATTTGAGCTAAGTGAATGCTTTAAAAATAACACAATTGAGTTAATATTTAATTTCCTTCAGAATAAGCTTCCTCATTCTGTTAGAACAGTTTTGACCAGAAGGAAAGAAGGTAGATGATTTTTTCAATACAGATATCTTTTGATAAATTTCTAAGAAAAAATTAGGTAAGAATGATAGCAGTTGAGTGAATTACATTGGTCTGAAGTTATGTTTTCACCAAGATTATAATATTCTTTTTGATACCAGATCAACATACTCAATATTCAGCAGAAATAAAAAAAGTGAATGATTATTGTGGTATTAGTCCATTTGTCTGGAAATACAAAGAAGGGTGATGGATAGAAAAAACCTAATTCATTATAAGGTTAACAATAAAGAAAATAAACATAGAAAGATGATTTGTTTTTAGCTAAAAGGTATTTGAGGTTAGATCTGAATACATGGTAAGTATGAGATTATCTTTACACCATATTTTCCATCCTCCAATTAAGAGTGATTGCTGAGGAAAGCAAGGTTTTGAGCTGAGTGCCAGCTTAAAATGTGTGTGTGTGTGTGTGTGTGTGTGTGTGTGTTTTGATTTTTAAAGTATAAAATATAGTGCCCTACTTTTGAAGGTCCCATTGGGGGAGTGAGACTCACAAGAGAACTCCATGAAGTAATTAATGACAAACATATGCTTTGTACTTGAAAGTTTAGAACATAGTTTAACATGCCATTTTGTTAAGTTTAAAAAATTAATTTCTAGATTTCATTCTTCTATTGGGATTTCCTCTGGCTTTACCTTTGGAAGATGGCATCAACTCTGGGATGGTGATTACTTCTTAACCTTTCTTACAGGTCCTGTTCCCTTCTCACTTCTTTTATGATCCAAGACCTCAACAATTACCTCAATGTGATATTGCCCTCTGAATTTGCAAACTGATTTGTGTATTCTGATTTTCAAACTTGTGAAGTACATGGTTCATTATGGAAATAAAACAGATCCTGAAATTTCTAGGATAGAAACTGATTGTAAGTATTTTTATCTTGTTGGCAGATCATGTGACCTGACTCCTAGTTAAGAAAATATGTTTGGTCTCCTTATCTACCTGTGGTCTCCACGTTCTTGCCAATCATTTAGCCACTGAAACCTTTAACTGACTTTTAACTTTACTGTTGTATATATTCTGAATACATATAGTTATATCTATCTTATATTGTTATATGTATTCCTGAAATTATACCTTTGAAGGTATTATTCTCAAATCCAATCTCCTTTTGTTTGTTTTCCTTAACCTCTCTTTAGTCCTATTCATTGGTCTTTCTTCTTGAATGTCTGGCATCCTAGAGACCTAAGAATTTTGTTCTCTTCCTATGTATTATATTTCTCTTTGTCTCCTTTCATGAATTCTTTTTTGCCTCTCACCAGCCTTATTCTTTCAAATTTTAAATTGTTTACTTTCTTATGGGCTGCTGGAGACACATAGACTTCTTTAAACTCAGGAATAGTCTGTTTGCATATCTGTTTCCACTCCTTACTTCTAAGACTCCTCCAGGCTGAAATTATTGCCTTCCTCCAAGCTTTAGTTCCATTCATACCATCCCTCTGAAGCTTGTCTTGGTTATGGTAATTTATTTTCCTTTAAATTCTCAGGCACTTCACCTTCACTACCTCATACTTTTAACAAATGATGTGTTCATGTCTTACTTCCCAGGTAAAATACAAATCTTTAAGTATAAGGGCTGTACATCACCTTGTGTTTGTTTGTTTGCTTGGTAGGGGACAGTGAACATAATACTCAACAAGTATTTGTTGGAGGAGGGGATCAAGAGAGTGGTGTACGGAGATCCTGAGCTTACCTCCTTCCATAAACACACCAAAAGGCACTACTACACATAGAACAACTATCTCTGAGAATGAACTGAAGGCTAACAGAATAGATCTTACACAAGTGAGGATATAAAAAAAAGCCACAAGGAGAGGAGTAGAAAGGATAGAAATGTAGTCCAGTCAGGACTCACAGCCTGGTGCAGTAACCCACAAGTGGGAGGGATTTCATAACCAAAGAGGCCCTGAGGGGCAAGGGGTCTAAATCCCACATTGGGCTCCACAGCTCGGAAAACCTGCACTGGGAATACAAGCACCCATAAAGTCTGGCTTTGAAAATCAGTGGGCTTATGATGGCTTATGTCTGATAGGCGAGTCAGAGGGCAAGTAGGAAACTGAGACTTTGCTCTTAAAGGGCCCACACACAATCTCACTCACTGCACAGCAACAGTTTGAAAGGCCCCTGGGTATCATGTGAAGGAGAACCATTGACGAATTTTAGGGCATGTGATTTTAGGGCATGTGCGGGAGAGGCAGGGATCTGTTAGGATGTTCTTCAGAAATGGAAGCACCATTTTCTTTTCACTTTGGCCCAGCACTAGGTGGGTGCCATTTCTGACTCTGTCTCTTGTGCTAGCACCACTTGCCAGCCCCAGTGTTCCCCCATGGACTTGCTTCACCCAACCTACCTAACCCAGATCAGCACTCCTCCCAAGTGGCTCCCCATCCCCCTATACCCAGTGAGCAAACTCAGCTGGCACTGGAGCCCCTCTCAAGCAGCTCCCTTGCCCCACCACGCCCTGTGGGAGGCCTTGGCCAGAATCAGTGGTCCCTCCAAGTGCTCCCACGCTCAGGTCCCAGCCCTGCACACTAGAGTGCCTGCAACAGTCATACCTGGACCTTGCAGCCAGTCACACTGGAGGCCTGCCCTGCCCTCCAGCAAGCCTAGGGCTGTCACAGTTGGGCCTCACAGGCAGGCAGGCAGGGAGCCAACCTTGCACAACAATGCACTTGCAGCAGTCTTGGCTGAAATAGTTTCCATTATAGATGTCTCAGCCAGACAGGCTCAGGGCTAGCTGTACTTAACAGCATGTGTGTAGCAGTCATGGCTGGGGCTACCATATAGCCACAGCAAGGAAAAGCCTCACATGACAGCAAGTCCACACCAGTCACGATCCAGCCATAATAGGAGGGTGCACACAGCCCACACAGGGGACACCTCTGGGACACTGGCTCAGATGACCAAGGGTGTTTTTGCTACTAGGTTCCATGGGCACATTCTGCATAAAGCCACTCCTTCAAGACCTGGAGATGTAACTGACCTACCTAATGCATAGAAACGAACACAGAGAGTTAGGCAAAATGAAGAGACAGATAAATCTGTTCCACATGAAAGAACAAGACAAAAATTTCAAAAAAACAAAACAAAAACCTAAAACAAAACCCAAAACCACAAACAAAATAGAGATAAGTAATCTGTCAGATAAAGGTCAATGTAATGTTCATAAAAATGTTCACTGAACTGGGGAGATGAATGGATGAATACAGTGAGAACTTCAACAAAGAGACTGAAAATAGAAAGAACCAGTCAGTGTTGAAGAATACAATAACCGAAATGAAAAACACGCTAGAGAATCAACAAACAGATTAGATGATACACAAGAATGGGCTGCAATGTAGAAGACAGGGCAGTGGAAATCGCCCAATCAGACATCAAAAATAAGAAAGAATAAAAAATGAGGATAGGTGAAGGGGCTGCTGGGACATCAAGAGCACTAACATTCATTATAGGAGTCCCAAGGAGAAAGGAGAGAGAAAGGGAACAAAAAGCCGTGGGAAGAAATGTGGCTGAAAATGTCCCTAACCTGTCAAAGCAAACAGACATCCAGGTCCAGAAAGCATAGAGTTCCCAAAAAGACGAACCCAAAGTGAACCACATTAAGACACATAATAATCAAACTGTTAACAGTTGAAGAATCTTAAAAGTAGCAAGAGAAAAACCACTGGTTATGTACAAGGCAACACCCATAAAATTATTAGCTGTTTTCTTAGCAGAAACTTTACAGGCCAAAAGAAGACAGCACAATCAGAGGGCTGAAAGGAAGTAACTTACAACCAAAAATGCTCTACCCAGCAGGAATATTACTCAGAATAGGAGACATAAGGAGTTTTCTAGGCAAGCAAAGGCTAACAGAGTTCATGAACACCAAACACCTCACAAGAAATGTTAAAGAGACTTCATTAAATGGTAAAGAAAAGGCCATAACTAGAAATTTTAAAATTAGGAAAGAAAAAAATCTAACTGGCAAAGGTAAACATATAGTAAAGGTAGTGGATCAATAACCTACATAGTTAGTATGAAGGATAAAAGACTAAAGCAGTAAATTATCTTAATCTACAATAATCAGTCAAGGGATACTCAAAATAATAAGATGTAAAATATGTCACAAACATAAAACATGGCAAGGAGAGTAAAAATGTGGTGTTTTTAGAATAGGCTTGAACTTAAGCAGCCAACCATGTTAAAAAGACTGCTATATACATAGTATATTATATATGAACCTATGGTAACCACAAACCAAATACTTACAATAGAAACAGAAAAAAATAAAGGGACAGGAATATAAATATAACACCACTGACTGTCATCAAATTGCTGGGGGAAAAGAGCAAGAGAAGAAAAGAAAAACAGAGAAGAATTACAAAACAACCAGAATAATCAACAAAATGACAATAAGCAGGTATCTATCAATAATTACTCTAAATGGACTAAATACTCCAATCAAAAGACATAGGGTAGCTGAATGAATAAGAAAACAAGACCAATATATATATGTTGCCTACGACAGATTCACTTCAGATCTAAAGATACACAAAGACTGAAAGTGAAGGTGTGGAAAAAGGATATTCCATGCAAATGAAAAGAAAGCTGTGGTAGCAATTCTGATATCAAACACAATAGACTTTAAACCAAAGACTGTGACAAGACACAAAGGAGAACATTAATAAGATAAAGAGATTATCCAACAAGAGGATTTAACTCTTGTAAATATCTACACACATGACATAGAGGCACCTAAATACATACAGCAAATATTAACAGACATAAAGGGAGAAAATGACAGTAATATAATAATAGCATGGGATTGTTAACACCCCACTTACATCAAGGGACAGATCATCCAGACAGAAAATCAATACAGAAACATTGTCTTGTAGGATACATTAGACCAGATGGACTTAATAGATATATACAGAGTATACCACCCCAAAGCAGCAGAATACACATTCTTTTCAAGTTCACACAGAACATTCTCTGGGATAGATGACACGTTAGGCCACAAAACAAGTCTCAATACATTTAAGAAGATTTGAAAACCACCAGGCTTCTTCTCCAACCACAGAAGTATATATGTAGCAATCAATTAGAAGAAAAAGGAATAAAACACAAACTCCTGGGGGCGCCTTGGTGGGCCAGTTGGTTAAGCATTGGACTCTTGCTTTCGGTTCAGGGTCATTAGATAGAGCTCGTCAGGCTCTGTGCTCAGCCGGGGGGTCCGCTTGAGATTCAGTCCTTCTGCCCCTCCCCCAACTGCCTTGTGCATTCTCTCTCTCAAATAAATAAATCTTAAAAAACAAAACAAAACAAAACAACCCCCCACCCCAACTCCTGGAAGTTAAACAACCTATGGATCAACAAAGAAATCAAAGAGAGAATAAAAAGGGAATTTACCTTGAGGAAAATGACAATGGAACCACAACAACCAAAACCTATGGGACATAACAAAAGCAGTTCTATATTAAAAAAAAAAAAAAAAAAAAAAGGTATTCTGGGAGGGAAGTTCATAGTGATACAGGCCTAGCTCAAGAAACAAGAAAACTACCCAAATAAACAATCTAACTTTATACCTAAAGAAACTGGAAAAAGAAGAACAAAACCAAAATTAATGGAGGGAAAAAATAATAAAGACTAGAGCAGAAATAATAGAAATAGAGATTTAAAAATATATGAAGAAATCAATGAAACTAAGAGCTGATTCTTTTATTTATTTACTTTTAAGATTTTGTTTGTTTATTTGACAGAGAGAGACACAGCTAGATAGAGAGTGGGAGAGATAGAGAGTGGGAGAAACAGGCAGAGAGCCCGATGCAGGGCTTGATTCCAGGACCCTGGGATCATGACCCGAGCCTAAGGCACACGCTTTAACAACTGAGACACCCAGGCGCCCCAAGAGCTGGTTCTTTAAAAAAAAAAAAAAAATTAATATACCTTTAGTCAGACTCATCAAGAAAAAAGAGAGGGCCCAAATAAATAAAATCAGAAATGAAAGAGAAGTTCAACTGATACCACAGAAATATAAAGGATCATTAAGAGATTTCCACAAAAATTATATGTCAATGAATGAAGCAATCTAGAAGAAATGGATAAATTCCTAGACACACACAACTTTCCAAGACTGAATTACAAAGAAATAGAAAATCTGAACAGACTGATTACTAGCAGTAAAATTGAATCAGTAATCAAAAACTCCCAACAAACAGAAGTCTGGGACCAGACAGCTTTACAGGTGAATTTCACCAAACATTTAAAGAAGAATTAATAGCTATCCTTTTCTTTTTCTTTTTTTTTTAATATTTTATTTATTTGACAGAAAGAAATCACAACTAGGCAGAGAGGCAGGCAGAGAGGGAGGAGGAAGCAGGCTCCCCGCGGAGCAGAGAGCCCAATGCGGGGCTCGATCCCATGAACCCTGGGATCATGACCTGAGCCGAAGGCAGAGGCTTTAACCCACTGAGCCACTCAGGCTCCCCAATAACTATCCTTTTCAAACTATTTCAAAAAATAAAGAACAAGGAACACTTTCAAACTTATTCTATAGGTCCAGCATCACTCTGACACCAAAACCAAAGATCCCACAAAAAAAGAAAATTAGAGGCCAATACATCTGATGAACACCAATGCAAATATCAATAGCAAACAATCTTAAAACTTGTATGGGACTTCAAAAGGATCTGGATAACCAAAGCGATCTAAAGAAAAAAAGAACAAAGATGGCATTATCACAATCTCAGATTTCTAACTATACTACAAAGCTCTAGTAATCAAAACAGTATGTTACTCTCACAAAAACAGACATTTAGATCAATTAAACAGAACAGAGAGTCTTGGAATAAACCCATGCTTACATAGTCATTAATCTGTGACTACAGAGGGAAGAATATACAATGGGGGAAAACACAGTCTCTTCAGTATATGATGCTGGAAAACTGGACAGCAATATGCAAAAGAATGAACTCAGACTACTTTCTTATACCATGTACAAAAGTAACTCTAAATGGATTAAAGACCTAAATGTCAAGACTGGAAAACATAAAGCTCCTAGGAGGACACATATACAGCACTCTTGAACATCAGTCTTAGCCATATCTGTTTTAGATTTATTTCCTCTGGCAAGGGCAACAAAAGCAAATAAATGGGACTACATATAACCAAAAAATTTGCACAGCAAAGAAAACCATCAGCATGGTGAAAAAAAAAACTTATTGTATAAGTGAAGATATTAAAAAACGATATAATTGTTAATGGGTTAATATTCAAAATATATAAAGAACTCACACAACTCACTATAACAAAAAACCAAAATAATCAATTTAAAAAATGGTCAAAGGACCTGAACAGACATTTCTACAAAAAACACCAAATACAGATGGCCAACAGATACGTGGTGAGATATGCAACGTTACTAAATCATTAGGGAAATGCAAATCAAAACCACAATAAGATATCAGTTTATACCTGTCAGAATGGCTAGTATAAACAAAAAAAGGCAAGAAATAACAAGTGTTGAGGAGGAAATGGAGAAAAAAGAAACCTTGGACACTTGGTGGAATGCAAAATGGTATAGCCACCATGGAAAACTGTATGGAGGTTCCTGAAAAAATTCATCATTATGTGATCACCATGTGATCCAGCATATCCACTTCTGGGTATTTATCTGAAGAAAGCAAAAACACTAATTTGAAAAGATATTTTGCCTCTATGTACATTGTAGCAGTATTTATAATAGTCAAGATACAAATATAACCTGTGTCTATCATAAATGAAAGGATAAAGAATATGTATATATAATATATATACACATATATACATATATACATATATATAGACATATATACACATATATACATAAAGATGTGGCATACAAATCTTCTTTATATATATATGTATTTTTATGTGAGTGTATATATATGTATATACACGTTTATATATATGTATATATATGTGTATATACACACAGGTATACAACCTGTGTCTATCATAAGTGAATGGATAAAGAATATGTGGGGTGTATATATATACACACAAATATAAAAATATATATAAATAACATGTGGTATACACACACACACACACACACACTGGAATATTATTCAGCCATAAAAAGAATAAAATTTTACCATTTGTGACAACATGAATGGACCTGAAGGGTATTATGCTAAGTGAAATAAGCCAGATAGAGAAAGACAAATATTGTATGATTTTACTTGTATGTAGAATCCAAAAAACAAACAAAACAAAACAGATTAACAGATACAGAGAAGAATCTGGTAGTTGTCAGAGGGAAGAGGGTGGGAGGGTAGGAAAAGTACAGGCAGGGGAATAAAATGTACAAGCTTCCAGTTATGAAATAAATGAGACATGGGGATGCATTTTACAACATAGAGAATATAGTTAATAATTTTGTAACAATTTTGTATGGTGAATCAGAGTAGTTTATCTTGGTGTTGACTTTGATAAAGGACAGGCGAGGCTAGGTAGGGAGAGATAGGTAGGGGGCTAATGACCAGGCTCACAAAAATTCCAGATGAGGATAAATGTTATAGATGAGATATTTTCGTGAAAGTTACAAACAAAACCAGAGCTAAGGGAACAGAAAGAGACCACCTTGTTTGTTTTAAATGTTATAAACAAGAAACTTTCATGAAAGTTACAAACTGGCCACTGAAATTTATCAAACTTGAAGGGGAAGTAAACTTTGTGCTACCAGTGGTGAGGTCAAGTTCTCTGGTCAGTTTTCTATAGAAGACCCACCATAAAAGCCCTCAGTGGCAACCCTTAGGGACCCCCTCTCATCCTAGAGAGTTTTTTACTTTCCTTTCTGTTCTCACCTTCACTTAATAAACTTTCACTTCACTTCACCCTTTTGTGCCCAAGAGATTCATTCTTCGACTCTTGTGAGACAAGTATCCTGCAACCCTGCAACAACTTAATAATGTATATATGTTGAATCACCATATTGTACGCCTCAAATTCCTACAATATTTCGCACTGTACTAAAAAATATTGGTTGACTGAAAAAGGGCACATGTGCTGTAGTTCTAATACAATACCACCAACATGTACACCTTATTTACATATGTATGTTAAAATGTTTTTCTTTTGTCCTTTTCAGCTCGGATTATGATCGACAATTGTTGTTATAAAGGTACTGTATGCAACCTTTTTGTAAGAAAAAATATTAAAAGATGGCAAAAGCAGTTCTGTAACAAATAGTGGGAATAAATATTTATAAGATTGCGACTATGTGACAGACAGTATGATTTACAGTAAAGATTTCTTTGAACAGATTCAAGAAACTGAAGTTCAGCCAGGTTTAGTTAATCTACCCAAGATCGAACAAAAAAGCAAATGGTTGTGCAGTTTCAGAAACCCAGTTCTGCTTGAACCCAAACAGTAAGACAGGTTTAGTTTTTAGATTCATAATTCTTCCAATTCATAGTTTTGAGAATTAAATGACATAATTTCTTTAAAAAGCATTAGGCACAGTAGTTGGCAGTCAACAAATGTTGCTCTTACACATCTGTCTGGAATTGGGTCTATTTAAACAGCAGGGGGAAGAAGCTGGCTGAATTATACTTGTTTCCAACTTTTCTAAGAAATGCTCGTTTGATTACAGTAATCCCATGTCCTTCCTCATATTGAGGCTCGAAAAAATGCCTGGCAGTATTTCAAATCATGATTATTTCTCCCCCCTGCTCAAGTAAAGGGATTTAGATGTTGTAGTCAGCTGACAGAGGCTAAATGAACCAAGTTTATTTCTGTAAAGTATAATTTTTGTGTGCGTGTGCCTAGGGTTTTGCTTTGTTTTTCCCACGAACAAATGCTTGTGATTTGTTAAGAACTCTGCAAGGTAAACTACGGGGTCCCAGGAAAGCTGGGCCTCTGAGGGTTGAAAGCAAGAGGTCTCTGTCTCTCTGTTTTTCGCCATCTGTTTTGTTAGATTCCCCAGAAACTGCCGTTCTGCACAGAGCAACACTGCATAGGCCCCGCGGAAAGTGGAGCAACACAGCTCACTTTGCTTATGAGCAAAAACTTTGTATCCATCTGGGGCGACTGACTAACCAAACAAAACGGCCGTCCCAGCTGCGCCAAACTTCATGGCGAAGGAGTCGCCACAGTTCTTCCGGATTCCTTCCTCTTCAGCTTGCTGCACCTGGACGCGGGTGGCGTGCGACTCCTCGGCCCTGACGTCACCGCACCTGGCACCAGCTGGGGCGCGGGGTAGTGAGCCGGGACGCGTAGGGGGCGGGGCAGGGAGAACGAGGGGTTCTCGCGAGACTTCCCTCCTCCCGTGTCCAGCTCCCGGCACCTTCCCGGCCTCTGTGGGGTCTCCACCTCAGTTTTCCGTGTCGCGTTCTAGAACGGCGGTTGTCGAAGGGAGCGCAGGGAGGCGGGCTCCGGAGCTCGGCCGACGCTCCTTGCGGGAGCCTGCGGTCGGGACGCAGCGGCAGGTTCCCCCCACTGCTTGCTGCGGTAGCGACCGGGGTTTGGGAAAACCGCCAGGAGAGGGCTCTCCCGCCGCCGCGGCTTCGGCGGAGGCCAGGCGCGAGGAGCCGCGGCTGTCGTTTCTTGCTCGCGGGCCGCGCTGACGGGACTGTCCGGGGAACGCCGCGGGCGGATGGAGGCGCCTCTTCGCCCCGCCTGAGCTCAGAAGGCGCAGGAGCGGAGCGCGGGGCCCGCCTCCCGCTGCAAGTGCGGCCGCGCGATCAACCGGAGGAGGAGCAGGGGGCGCTGGGCTTCTCCCCGCGGGAGCCCCCAGCATGGGTAAGAGACTCGCGGGCGTTTCCCGCCGCCCCGCTGGACCTTCCCGATTCGGGCAGGCGGTTCCCCTTCTAGGTCTCCGCAGGGAGGGACCGGGATCAGCCCCTTCGCGGCAACACCGCACCCTCCCATCGCCCCTCCTCGCCCTGCCTTCCACCTTGCTCTTCTCGCGGAGAAATTGGTCGGAGGGCTTGCGGGTGCTTTCTCCTGCCCTCCTCTCCCCACCTCTTCCTGCTGTCGGGAAAGGTGAGGGAATGGGGGAGGGGGCACCTGGTCTCCTTTCCTCGCCTACTGCCCAGCTAACCTTAGCCCGAACTTCCCTCCCTTCCCCAGCCTCCACCTTCCCTCCCCGCGTTCTGGTCGGTTGGGGGAGGTGACGGAAAAACTTGACAAAGTAGCACTTTTAACTTCTTTATCTTCTGTTAGGCATTGTATAGATTGGCCATTTAATAAGTTTTCGTTTGTTCGGAAAGGTGATTTTTTTTTTCCTCCGGGGAAACTTCCAAGGGAAGGATGTCCCAAGGATAGGGAAGCTTGAGTATTTACTTTGTTTTTACCTAGGCAAGTGTGTTGGCACTTAAATATTAAATCTCTTCCTGAGGACTTTGTTAGGGTTTGATAGGATTTCAGTGTTGAACCCTTTGAGAAGCTGTTTCCTGTTTGGAGTTAGACTTCCTTGCGAGAGGAGAGAAAAGTACAAGGCCTTATATGTTATTTACTATGTGCTTTAAAGGTTTGTTTGGAGCTAGAAAAAGCAGAATGTGTTGCAGCCTGGTTTGAAAGGGAGTTTTGTTGAGTAGTGTAACAGTTCTTTTGATAACACATTTCAGTGTGGGCTAGGCTAGGCACTCTCTTAATCCTTTAAAAATTAAAAACAATCTAAAAGAAGTGTGTGTGCCATTAAAAAACATAAATTGGTGCCACCGATGAGCATAAGCATATTCCGTAAGAATAATCCCAACTCTGATTTTGTAGAGTAAATCAGGAGGACTCTATCCTTTCTTGTAGTTGGGAGTTGGTGCTCTTCATATCAACACACTGTTAACCGAAATTAATAATTCATGCAACTAACAAATGATTTAGAAGTAGGACAAATACAGACTACTGCTGATGTGGCACCTTCTGCCCACACAATGTTTTGTGGGAAATGCTTTAAGCACAGTGTTTACAGATCCTCGCATAGGTGTTCTGTATTTTGCTAGACTTTCTACTTTTCTTTGCTAGACTTTTCTACTTTCAGGTAACTTCTGTACACAAAGTGCTCTTAAACCTCCAGATAGTAAAACCTTTGCTGTTTGGAACTTTCATATGAATTCCTTTCTAATTAATGAGTTTACTGAGTATTTGAGGGTTTATTCCTTTAAGTCTTAAATTATAAAACCACTTTAACCGATTTGGCTGAAAATCATACTAAAATATGTAATTCTTCTTTGTCTTGAATAGGATGCAGGATGTAATTAAGCATCTTGATGGCCTAGGGTCATCATTTGTGACCATCAGTTACTGTGATGCCTTGAGGGATATGTTGGATTGTATATAAGACTATTGATTAGATTCCTTTGCATTTTGAAGTTACTTAAATATTTTTCTCCTTTCGAATTTGATGTTTGTCACTGTGATTAGTGTCCCCTTCACCCTCCCTTCTGTAATTTTTCTGCAAGTGTGGGAATCATATTCAAATTTGTAATTCTGTATAAGGGGAAAATAAGTGTACCCTTACTTAGTGTGTAAATGTTAGCATCATTATTTGGATATCGGAGTATCTGTTTTAATTGTTAAGAGGCCTTTTTTTAGTGACTTCTCTGCTGTGTACTGGTTACGCAAGTTGCCACATTAGGTAAAGTGTGATGTTTGTATGCTCTCAACTTGACTATGTAGTATGTGTTTTGAAGGTTGATTACTTGGGGGCATTTGTAGTTAATTTTTGAAAGGTATTTGTCAGACATTTCCATATGAATGTATACTTAAATTTATTGGTCATGTAATATTTTATGTTAAAGTTATCAAAATCATTTAAAAGGAGTTTCCTCTTTAGTATAAATCTCGTTTGCTTGGTTTTGTTACTAAGAGTCTTTATTTCTTATGATTTAAGATGGCAGCTTAAAATATTTATATGTTATTTTATCTGGTGTGTCACAGAATGAAAAAAAAAACTTTAATTTCTTTGTTTTGAAATAACTTGGTTACCTATTAAGTGATGGTTCCTACCATGTGTACTATTTAGATAATATAGTGAGAGAGTGAAGAGCAGGGTTCTGGACTGGGAGAGCTCAAGGTCAGATCCTGGCTCTTCCACCTGTTAGCTATTGTGACTGAGGAAGTTACTTAAATCTGTCTCTGCTTCAGTTTCTTATTCTGTTAATGGGGTAAAAATAACCTCATAGATTGTTGTGGGGATTGGATGAGCATTTAATACTTGTAAAGTGTTTGGAAAATGGCCAGTGTTGATTGCTTTTATTTTCCTTTTCAAATGATTTCTCTAATTCTTGCACCAGCTTATAAAAACAATTCTCAATTTTTGACCTTTGTTAATAGCTCATATTGCATTTATAGGATTGGTGGGATAGGTGTTTTGTAGTAATGCAGAAATTCATTTTTCCCCAGAAATTTTAATTTTGTGTATCCTTATAAAAATTATGTAGGAAGATTTTTTCCCCCCAGTATTGGTTATATTTTGAAAGTCCATTATTGATAGTAAATTTAGTAGTTTTGGGAAAAGTAAATAAGATGAGTACTAGGAGAGTCTAGTTTCTTTGAATTTTATGTTAAATTAAAGCACTGCTTTTAGTTTCTTTGTTAAATATAGAAGAATGCTTAACATAGAAATTTGAGATATTCTGTGTGAAGGAATTTGAGGAGAATTTAGAGATACAGAAGGGCAAAAATTAACTTTTCTTATTTCAGAAATACAGATCTGCATTTTGGAGGGGAAAAAGACATCAAATGACAAAGTGTTACAATGGGTGAATTTTTATTTTTGATAAAGTAAGTGGATTTTAAGGACTTAATTTCTGTTAATTTTAGGTAAGGTTATAAACGTCTTAGTTTAAGTTTTTTTTTTTTAAGCTCATATATGACCAGTCAATATGTTTAAATTATGAGGCAGTTTTAATGGACAGAAAAGTGCAGTTGGTTAAGAGATGATCTATGCACTATTATAATAGCGTGATTTATTTCCTTATTTTATTTTATTGCACTATCTGGAAAAAATCTTGATTCATGCAGGTAAGTAGTGGCAAATGGAAATTGCCCGCTAAGGGCTCACCTTTCAGTCTCAGGATTTATTTCAGTTAAACTAATCCAGAGCATGAAGTAGTAGTACTAGCAAATTTTTGTTTCAAATTTGGATCACTAACAAAACTAATAATAAGCTGTGTTCCTTAATTAGTAAGTACTCGTGATCAGGTTTTCTGTGTTTCAAACTTCGAATAGTTATAGTTCCATAAAATCCCATTAAGGGTGGAAATTTCAGTGATAATATTTTATATTTTCCTATGGAAACTAGCCTGACGTATGCCATATACTTCTCTAAATGATGAGTGCAGAGTAAAATGATGTCACATTAACTTAATAAGATCTAGTAGTTTCAAGGCATTTGAGATAAAATCAAAGTTATAAAATATGAAGTGCTTTTGGTTCATTCCATTTGCTAATCAAAAATACCTCCAAATTTTTATTTGTACCTAATCCAGATCTGTGGTTTTTTTTTTTTTTTTTTTTTGTTTGTTTGTTTTTTTTTTGGCTTCTCTTCTGTGATGGAATATCCTTCTCTATGAAATGTATTTTAATTGCAAATTAATCAGTGTGCTATATCGCAGCAATAAAAGAAAGGATAAGAACTGTATCATACCATTTCAGTAGATGGAGAAAAAGCATTTGACAAAATACAACATCTATTCATGATAAAAACCTTCCACAAAGTAGGTTTAACAGGAACATACCTGAATGTAATAAAACCCATCTATGAAAAAACCACAGCTAACATCATCCTGAATAGGGGAAAACTGAGAGCTCCTACCTTAAGATGAGGAACAAGCAAAGGAAGGGTGTTTACTCTCACCACTTTTATTTAACATGGTACTGGAAGTCATAGCCACAGCAGTCCCACAACCAAAAGAAATAAAAGGCATCCAAATTTGTAATGAATAAGTAAAACGTTCCCTATTTGCAGGTGACATGATACTATATATAGAAAACCTGGCTCTTCCAAAAAACTGCTGGAACTGATAAGTGAATTCAGTAAAGTCGCAGGATACAAAATCAATGTACAGAAATCTGTTGCATTTTTATACACCAATAAGGAAGTAGCAGAAAGTGAAATTTAGAAAATAATGCTATTTACAGTTGCACCAGAAATAATAAAATACCTAGGAATGAACCTACCCAAAGAGGTGAAAGACCTATACTTTGAAAACTATAAAACACTGATGAGAGAAATTGAAGACAACACAAAGAAATGGAAAGGCGTTCTATGATCGTGGACTAGAAGAATAAACATTCAAAAATGTCTGTATTACCTAAAGCAGTCTACACATGTAATGGCAATCCCTATCCAAACAAGCCGTTCAAAAATTTGTGTGGAACACAAAAGACCCTGAATAGCCAAAACAGTCTTGAAAAAGAAAAGCGAAGCTGGAGCCATCACAATTCTGGACTTCAGATTACATTAAAAAGCTTTAGTAATCAAAACAGTATGGTACCGGTACAAAAATGACACAAAAGTCAGTGAAACAATAGAAAATCCAGAAATAAACCTACGATTACAAACCTACAATCATACGGTCAGTTAATCTTTGACAGAGCCGAAAAGAATATCCAGTGTAAGAAAGCCAGTCTCTTCAAGAAATGGTGTTGGGAAAAGTGGGATAATTTGCAAAAGAATGAAACTGGACCACTTTTTTTACACCACACACAAAAATAAATTCAAAACGGATTAAAGACCTAAATGTGAGACCTGAAACCATAAAAATCCTAGGAGAAATCACAGGTAGTAACTTCTTTGACATCAGCCATAGCATCTTCTTTCTAGATATATCTCCTGAGGCAGGGGAAAACAAAAGCCAAAATGAACTGTTGGGACTACATCGAAATAAAAAGTTTCTGCATAAAAAAAAAAGTTTCTGCATAGCAGAAGAATCAATAAAATTTGTATGCAACCTGCAGAATGGAGAAGATATTTGCAAATGATATGTCTGATAAAGGGTTAGTATCCAAAATATATAAAGAACTTCTAAAACTCACCACCCAAAGCCCAAATAATCCAATTAACCAATGGGCAGAATACATGAGTAGGCACTTTTCCACGGAAGACACACAGATAGCCAACAGTGACATGAAAACATGCTTAACATCACTATCAGGCAAAGGCAAATCAGAACTATAATGAACTATCACCTCACATCTGTCAGAATGGCTAAAATCATTAACACAAGAAACAACAGGTGTTAGTGAGGATGTGGAAAAAAAGGAACATTCATGCATTGTTGGCGGGAATACAGACTTGGTGCAAGTGCCCTGGAAAACAGTATGGAGGTTTCTCAAAAGGTTGAAAATAGAACCACCTTATGGTCTAGCATTTGCACTACTAGGTATTTACCCAAAGAATACAAAAATACTAATTCAGAGGGCCGCATGTACTTCTATACTTACTGATTGATTGATTGATTGATTGAGAGAGTGGAGTGGGGGGACAGAGGGAGAGAGAAATCCCAAGCAGGCTCCTTACCCAGTGCAGAGCTCTAAGTGAGATAGGCATTTTC